>NC_135688.1:20667878-21403871 GCF_964276395.1 Gasterosteus aculeatus | reverse complement strand
AAACGCCTTAATAGTCAAGAATGCACAAAAACTTAGTTTGAACAAAAAAGGTTGGAAAACTATTCACAAACCATGATACCATCATAAAACAGATAAATGTACTTTCCTGAGGTGCTAGTTTTAGGTAAACACTGTTAACCAATGCATTCTTGTGTTCTGTGCGTTTTCAGCTTTCTCTCGGCCTGCAAACGCCTTAATAGTCAAGAATGCACAAAAACTTAGTTTGAACAAAAACAGTTGGAAAACTATTCACAAACCATGATACCATCATAAAACAGATAAATGTACTTTCCTGAGGTGCTAGTTTTAGGTAAACACTGTTAACCAATGCATTCTTGTGTTCTGTGCGTTTTCAGCTTTCTCTCGGCCTGCAAACGCCTTAATAGTCAAGAATGCACAAAAACTTAGTTTGAGTAAAAAAAGCTGGAAAACTATTCACAAACCATGATACCATCATAAAACAGATAAATGTACTTTCCTGAGGTGCTAGTTTTAGGTAAACACTGTTAACCAATGCATTCTTGTGTTCTGTGCGTTTTCAGCTTTCTCTCGGCCTGCAAACGCCTTAATAGTCAAGAATGCACAAAAACTTAGTTTGAACAAAAAAAGTTGGAAAACTATTCACAAACCATGATACCATCATAAAACAGATAAATGTACTTTCCTGAGGTGCTAGTTTTAGGTAAACACTGTTAACCAATGCATTCTTGTGTTCTGTGCGTTTTCAGCTTTCTCTCGGCCTGCAAACGCCTTAATAGTCAAGAATGCACAAAAACTTAGTTTGAACAAAAAAGGTTGGAAAACTATTCACAAACCATGATACCATCATAAAACAGATAAATGTACTTTCCTGAGGTGCTAGTTTTAGGTAAACACTGTTAACCAATGCATTCTTGTGTTCTGTGCGTTTTCAGCCTTCTCTCGGCCTGCAAACGCCTTAATAGTCAGGAATGCACCAAAACTTAGTTTGAACAAAAAAGGTTGGAAAACTATTCACAAACCATGATACCATCATAAAACAGATAAATGTACTTTCCTGAGGTGCTAGTTTTAGGTAAACACTGTTAACCAATGCATTCTTGTGTTCTGTGCGTTTTCAGCCTTCTCTCGGCCTGCAAACGCCTTAATAGTCAGGAATGCACCAAAACTTAGTTTGAGTAAAAAAAGCTGGAAAACTATTCACAAACCATGATACCATCATAAAACAGATAAATGTACTTTCCTGAGGTGCTAGTTTTAGGTAAACACTGTTAACCAATGCATTCTTGTGTTCTGTGCGTTTTCAGCTTTCTCTCGGCCTGCAAACGCCTTAATAGTCAAGAATGCACAAAAACTTAGTTTGAACAAAAAAAGCTGGAAAACTATTCACAAACCATGATACCATCATAAAACAGATAAATGTACTTTCCTGAGGTGCTAGTTTTAGGTAAACACTGTTAACCAATGCATTCTTGTGTTCTGTGCGTTTTCAGCTTTCTCTCGGCCTGCAAACGCCTTAATAGTCAAGAATGCACAAAAACTTAGTTTGAACAAAAAAGGTTGGAAAACTATTCACAAACCATGATACCATCATAAAACAGATAAATGTACTTTCCTGAGGTGCTAGTTTTAGGTAAACACTGTTAACCAATGCATTCTTGTGTTCTGTGCGTTTTCAGCTTTCTCTCGGCCTGCAAACGCCTTAATAGTCAAGAATGCACAAAAACTTAGTTTGAACAAAAACAGTTGGAAAACTATTCACAAACCATGATACCATCATAAAACAGATAAATGTACTTTCCTGAGGTGCTAGTTTTAGGTAAACACTGTTAACCAATGCATTCTTGTGTTCTGTGCGTTTTCAGCCTTCTCTCGGCCTGCAAGCGCCTTAATAGCCAGGAATGCACCAAAACTTAGTTTGAACAAAAACAGTTGGAAAACTATTCACAAACCATGATACCATCATAAAACAGATAAATGTACTTTCCTGAGGTGCTAGTTTTAGGTAAACACTGTTAACCAATGCATTCTTGTGTTCTGTGCGTTTTCAGCTTTCTCTCAGCCTGCAAACGCCTTAATAGTCAAGAATGCACAAAAACTTAGTTTGAGTAAAAAAAGCTGGAAAACTATTCACAAACCATGATACCATCATAAAACAGATAAATGTACTTTCCTGAGGTGCTAGTTTTAGGTAAACACTGTTAACCAATGCATTCTTGTGTTCTGTGCGTTTTCAGCTTTCTCTCGGCCTGCAAACGCCTTAATAGTCAAGAATGCACAAAAACTTAGTTTGAACAAAAAAGGTTGGAAAACTATTCACAAACCATGATACCATCATAAAACAGATAAATGTACTTTCCTGAGGTGCTAGTTTTAGGTAAACACTGTTAACCAATGCATTCTTGTGTTCTGTGCGTTTTCAGCCTTCTCTCGGCCTGCAAACGCCTTAATAGTCAGGAATGCACCAAAACTTAGTTTGAACAAAAAAGGTTGGAAAACTATTCACAAACCATGATACCATCATAAAACAGATAAATGTACTTTCCTGAGGTGCTAGTTTTAGGTAAACACTGTTAACCAATGCATTCTTGTGTTCTGTGCGTTTTCAGCCTTCTCTCGGCCTGCAAACGCCTTAATAGTCAGGAATGCACCAAAACTTAGTTTGAGTAAAAAAAGCTGGAAAACTATTCACAAACCATGATACCATCATAAAACAGATAAATGTACTTTCCTGAGGTGCTAGTTTTAGGTAAACACTGTTAACCAATGCATTCTTGTGTTCTGTGCGTTTTCAGCTTTCTCTCGGCCTGCAAACGCCTTAATAGTCAAGAATGCACAAAAACTTAGTTTGAGTAAAAAAAGTTGGAAAACTATTCACAAACCATGATACCATCATAAAACAGATAAATGTACTTTCCTGAGGTGCTAGTTTTAGGTAAACACTGTTAACCAATGCATTCTTGTGTTCTGTGCGTTTTCAGCCTTCTCTCGGCCTGCAAACGCCTTAATAGTCAGGAATGCACCAAAACTTAGTTTGAACAAAAAAAGTTGGAAAACTATTCACAAACCATGATACCATCATAAAACAGATAAATGTACTTTCCTGAGGTGCTAGTTTTAGGTAAACACTGTTAACCAATGCATTCTTGTGTTCTGTGCGTTTTCAGCCTTCTCTCGGCATGCAAACGCCTTAATAGTCAGGAATGCACCAAAACTTAGTTTGAACAAAAAAGGTTGGAAAACTATTCACAAACCATGATACCATCATAAAACAGATAAATGTACTTTCCTGAGGTGCTAGTTTTAGGTAAACACTGTTAACCAATGCATTCTTGTGTTCTGTGCGTTTTCAGCCTTCTCTCGGCCTGCAAACGCCTTAATAGTCAGGAATGCACCAAAACTTAGTTTGAGTAAAAAAAGCTGGAAAACTATTCACAAACCATGATACCATCATAAAACAGATAAATGTACTTTCCTGAGGTGCTAGTTTTAGGTAAACACTGTTAACCAATGCATTCTTGTGTTCTGTGCGTTTTCAGCTTTCTCTCGGCCTGCAAACGCCTTAATAGTCAAGAATGCACAAAAACTTAGTTTGAACAAAAAAGGTTGGAAAACTATTCACAAACCATGATACCATCATAAAACAGATAAATGTACTTTCCTGAGGTGCTAGTTTTAGGTAAACACTGTTAACCAATGCATTCTTGTGTTCTGTGCGTTTTCAGCTTTCTCTCGGCCTGCAAACGCCTTAATAGTCAAGAATGC
Organism: Gasterosteus aculeatus; assembly: GCF_964276395.1. NCBI lineage: Eukaryota > Metazoa > Chordata > Actinopteri > Perciformes > Gasterosteidae > Gasterosteus > Gasterosteus aculeatus. Next base: position 21,400,127 of record NC_135688.1, on the reverse strand, counting down.
ACAAAAACTTAGTTTGAACAAAAACAGTTGGAAAACTATTCACAAACCATGATACCATCATAAAACAGATAAATGTACTTTCCTGAGGTGCTAGTTTTAGGTAAACACTGTTAACCAATGCATTCTTGTGTTCTGTGCGTTTTCAGCTTTCTCTCGGCCTGCAAACGCCTTAATAGTCAAGAATGCACAAAAACTTAGTTTGAGTAAAAAAAGCTGGAAAACTATTCACAAACCATGATACCATCATAAAACAGATAAATGTACTTTCCTGAGGTGCTAGTTTTAGGTAAACACTGTTAACCAATGCATTCTTGTGTTCTGTGCGTTTTCAGCTTTCTCTCGGCCTGCAAACGCCTTAATAGTCAAGAATGCACAAAAACTTAGTTTGAACAAAAAAAGCTGGAAAACTATTCACAAACCATGATACCATCATAAAACAGATAAATGTACTTTCCTGAGGTGCTAGTTTTAGGTAAACACTGTTAACCAATGCATTCTTGTGTTCTGTGCGTTTTCAGCTTTCTCTCGGCCTGCAAACGCCTTAATAGTCAAGAATGCACAAAAACTTAGTTTGAACAAAAAAGGTTGGAAAACTATTCACAAACCATGATACCATCATAAAACAGATAAATGTACTTTCCTGAGGTGCTAGTTTTAGGTAAACACTGTTAACCAATGCATTCTTGTGTTCTGTGCGTTTTCAGCTTTCTCTCGGCCTGCAAGCGCCTTAATAGCCAGGAATGCACCAAAACTTAGTTTGAACAAAAACAGTTGGAAAACTATTCACAAACCATGATACCATCATAAAACAGATAAATGTACTTTCCTGAGGTGCTAGTTTTAGGTAAACACTGTTAACCAATGCATTCTTGTGTTCTGTGCGTTTTCAGCTTTCTCTCGGCCTGCAAACGCCTTAATAGTCAAGAATGCACAAAAACTTAGTTTGAGTAAAAAAAGCTGGAAAACTATTCACAAACCATGATACCATCATAAAACAGATAAATGTACTTTCCTGAGGTGCTAGTTTTAGGTAAACACTGTTAACCAATGCATTCTTGTGTTCTGTGCGTTTTCAGCTTTCTCTCGGCCTGCAAACGCCTTAATAGTCAAGAATGCACAAAAACTTAGTTTGAACAAAAAAAGTTGGAAAACTATTCACAAACCATGATACCATCATAAAACAGATAAATGTACTTTCCTGAGGTGCTAGTTTTAGGTAAACACTGTTAACCAATGCATTCTTGTGTTCTGTGCGTTTTCAGCTTTCTCTCGGCCTGCAAACGCCTTAATAGTCAAGAATGCACAAAAACTTAGTTTGAACAAAAAAGGTTGGAAAACTATTCACAAACCATGATACCATCATAAAACAGATAAATGTACTTTCCTGAGGTGCTAGTTTTAGGTAAACACTGTTAACCAATGCATTCTTGTGTTCTGTGCGTTTTCAGCTTTCTCTCGGCCTGCAAACGCCTTAATAGTCAAGAATGCAGAAAAACTTAGTTTGAACAAAAACAGTTGGAAAACTATTCACAAACCATGATACCATCATAAAACAGATAAATGTACTTTCCTGAGGTGCTAGTTTTAGGTAAACACTGTTAACCAATGCATTCTTGTGTTCTGTGCGTTTTCAGCCTTCTCTCGGCCTGCAAGCGCCTTAATAGCCAGGAATGCACCAAAACTTAGTTTAAACAAAAACAGTTGGAAAACTATTCACAAACCATGATACCATCATAAAACAGATAAATGTACTTTCCTGAGGTGCTAGTTTTAGGTAAACACTGTTAACCAATGCATTCTTGTGTTCTGTGCGTTTTCAGCTTTCTCTCGGCCTGCAAACGCCTTAATAGTCAAGAATGCACAAAAACTTAGTTTGAGTAAAAAAAGCTGGAAAACTATTCACAAACCATGATACCATCATAAAACAGATAAATGTACTTTCCTGAGGTGCTAGTTTTAGGTAAACACTGTTAACCAATGCATTCTTGTGTTCTGTGCGTTTTCAGCTTTCTCTCGGCCTGCAAACGCCTTAATAGTCAAGAATGCACAAAAACTTAGTTTGAACAAAAAAAGTTGGAAAACTATTCACAAACCATGATACCATCATAAAACAGATAAATGTACTCTCCTGAGGTGCTAGTTTTATGTAAACACTGTTAACAAATGCATTCTTGTGTTCTGTGCGTTTTCAGCTTTCTCTCGGCCTGCAAACGCCTTAATAGTCAAGAATGCACAAAAACTTAGTTTGAACAAAAACAGTTGGAAAACTATTCACAAACCATGATACCATCATAAAACAGATAAATGTACTTTCCTGAGGTGCTAGTTTTAGGTAAACACTGTTAACCAATGCATTCTTGTGTTCTGTGCGTTTTCAGCTTTCTCTCGGCCTGCAAACGCCTTAATAGTCAAGAATGCACAAAAACTTAGTTTGAGTAAAAAAAGCTGGAAAACTATTCACAAACCATGATACCATCATAAAACAGATAAATGTACTTTCCTGAGGTGCTAGTTTTAGGTAAACACTGTTAACCAATGCATTCTTGTGTTCTGTGCGTTTTCAGCTTTCTCTCGGCCTGCAAACGCCTTAATAGTCAAGAATGCACAAAAACTTAGTTTGAACAAAAAAGGTTGGAAAACTATTCACAAACCATGATACCATCATAAAACAGATAAATGTACTTTCCTGAGGTGCTAGTTTTAGGTAAACACTGTTAACCAATGCATTCTTGTGTTCTGTGCGTTTTCAGCTTTCTCTCGGCCTGCAAACGCCTTAATAGTCAAGAATGCACAAAAACTTAGTTTGAACAAAAACAGTTGGAAAACTATTCACAAACCATGATACCATCATAAAACAGATAAATGTACTTTCCTGAGGTGCTAGTTTTAGGTAAACACTGTTAACCAATGCATTCTTGTGTTCTGTGCGTTTTCAGCCTTCTCTCGGCCTGCAAGCGCCTTAATAGCCAGGAATGCACCAAAACTTAGTTTGAACAAAAACAGTTGGAAAACTATTCACAAACCATGATACCATCATAAAACAGATAAATGTACTTTCCTGAGGTGCTAGTTTTAGGTAAACACTGTTAACCAATGCATTCTTGTGTTCTGTGCGTTTTCAGCTTTCTCTCGGCCTGCAAACGCCTTAATAGTCAAGAATGCACAAAAACTTAGTTTGAGTAAAAAAAGTTGGAAAACTATTCACAAACCATGATACCATCATAAAACAGATAAATGTACTTTCCTGAGGTGCTAGTTTTAGGTAAACACTGTTAACCAATGCATTCTTGTGTTCTGTGCGTTTTCAGCCTTCTCTCGGCCTGCAAACGCCTTAATAGTCAGGAATGCACCAAAACTTAGTTTGAACAAAAAAAGTTGGAAAACTATTCACAAACCATGATACCATCATAAAACAGATAAATGTACTTTCCTGAGGTGCTAGTTTTAGGTAAACACTGTTAACCAATGCATTCTTGTGTTCTGTGCGTTTTCAGCCTTCTCTCGGCATGCAAACGCCTTAATAGTCAGGAATGCACCAAAACTTAGTTTGAACAAAAAAGGTTGGAAAACTATTCACAAACCATGATACCATCATAAAACAGATAAATGTACTTTCCTGAGGTGCTAGTTTTAGGTAAACACTGTTAACCAATGCATTCTTGTGTTCTGTGCGTTTTCAGCCTTCTCTCGGCCTGCAAACGCCTTAATAGTCAGGAATGCACCAAAACTTAGTTTGAGTAAAAAAAGCTGGAAAACTATTCACAAACCATGATACCATCATAAAACAGATAAATGTACTTTCCTGAGGTGCTAGTTTTAGGTAAACACTGTTAACCAATGCATTCTTGTGTTCTGTGCGTTTTCAGCTTTCTCTCGGCCTGCAAACGCCTTAATAGTCAAGAATGCAAAAAAACTTAGTTTGAACAAAAAAAGCTGGAAAACTATTCACAAACCATGATACCATCATAAAACAGATAAATGTACTTTCCTGAGGTGCTAGTTTTAGGTAAACACTGTTAACCAATGCATTCTTGTGTTCTGTGCGTTTTCAGCTTTCTCTCGGCCTGCAAACGCCTTAATAGTCAAGAATGCACAAAAACTTAGTTTGAACAAAAAAGGTTGGAAAACTATTCACAAACCATGATACCATCATAAAACAGATAAATGTACTTTCCTGAGGTGCTAGTTTTAGGTAAACACTGTTAACCAATGCATTCTTGTGTTCTGTGCGTTTTCAGCTTTCTCTCGGCCTGCAAACGCCTTAATAGTCAAGAATGCACAAAAACTTAGTTTGAACAAAAACAGTTGGAAAACTATTCACAAACCATGATACCATCATAAAACAGATAAATGTACTTTCCTGAGGTGCTAGTTTTAGGTAAACACTGTTAACCAATGCATTCTTGTGTTCTGTGCGTTTTCAGCTTTCTCTCGGCCTGCAAACGCCTTAATAGTCAAGAATGCACAAAAACTTAGTTTGAGTAAAAAAAGCTGGAAAACTATTCACAAACCATGATACCATCATAAAACAGATAAATGTACTTTCCTGAGGTGCTAGTTTTAGGTAAACACTGTTAACCAATGCATTCTTGTGTTCTGTGCGTTTTCAGCTTTCTCTCGGCCTGCAAACGCCTTAATAGTCAAGAATGCACAAAAACTTAGTTTGAACAAAAAAAGCTGGAAAACTATTCACAAACCATGATACCATCATAAAACAGATAAATGTACTTTCCTGAGGTGCTAGTTTTAGGTAAACACTGTTAACCAATGCATTCTTGTGTTCTGTGCGTTTTCAGCTTTCTCTCGGCCTGCAAACGCCTTAATAGTCAAGAATGCACAAAAACTTAGTTTGAACAAAAAAGGTTGGAAAACTATTCACAAACCATGATACCATCATAAAACAGATAAATGTACTTTCCTGAGGTGCTAGTTTTAGGTAAACACTGTTAACCAATGCATTCTTGTGTTCTGTGCGTTTTCAGCTTTCTCTCGGCCTGCAAGCGCCTTAATAGCCAGGAATGCACCAAAACTTAGTTTGAACAAAAACAGTTGGAAAACTATTCACAAACCATGATACCATCATAAAACAGATAAATGTACTTTCCTGAGGTGCTAGTTTTAGGTAAACACTGTTAACCAATGCATTCTTGTGTTCTGTGCGTTTTCAGCTTTCTCTCGGCCTGCAAACGCCTTAATAGTCAAGAATGCACAAAAACTTAGTTTGAGTAAAAAAAGCTGGAAAACTATTCACAAACCATGATACCATCATAAAACAGATAAATGTACTTTCCTGAGGTGCTAGTTTTAGGTAAACACTGTTAACCAATGCATTCTTGTGTTCTGTGCGTTTTCAGCTTTCTCTCGGCCTGCAAACGCCTTAATAGTCAAGAATGCACAAAAACTTAGTTTGAACAAAAAAAGTTGGAAAACTATTCACAAACCATGATACCATCATAAAACAGATAAATGTACTTTCCTGAGGTGCTAGTTTTAGGTAAACACTGTTAACCAATGCATTCTTGTGTTCTGTGCGTTTTCAGCTTTCTCTCGGCCTGCAAACGCCTTAATAGTCAAGAATGCACAAAAACTTAGTTTGAACAAAAAAGGTTGGAAAACTATTCACAAACCATGATACCATCATAAAACAGATAAATGTACTTTCCTGAGGTGCTAGTTTTAGGTAAACACTGTTAACCAATGCATTCTTGTGTTCTGTGCGTTTTCAGCTTTCTCTCGGCCTGCAAACGCCTTAATAGTCAAGAATGCAGAAAAACTTAGTTTGAACAAAAACAGTTGGAAAACTATTCACAAACCATGATACCATCATAAAACAGATAAATGTACTTTCCTGAGGTGCTAGTTTTAGGTAAACACTGTTAACCAATGCATTCTTGTGTTCTGTGCGTTTTCAGCCTTCTCTCGGCCTGCAAGCGCCTTAATAGCCAGGAATGCACCAAAACTTAGTTTAAACAAAAACAGTTGGAAAACTATTCACAAACCATGATACCATCATAAAACAGATAAATGTACTTTCCTGAGGTGCTAGTTTTAGGTAAACACTGTTAACCAATGCATTCTTGTGTTCTGTGCGTTTTCAGCTTTCTCTCGGCCTGCAAACGCCTTAATAGTCAAGAATGCACAAAAACTTAGTTTGAGTAAAAAAAGCTGGAAAACTATTCACAAACCATGATACCATCATAAAACAGATAAATGTACTTTCCTGAGGTGCTAGTTTTAGGTAAACACTGTTAACCAATGCATTCTTGTGTTCTGTGCGTTTTCAGCTTTCTCTCGGCCTGCAAACGCCTTAATAGTCAAGAATGCACAAAAACTTAGTTTGAACAAAAAAAGTTGGAAAACTATTCACAAACCATGATACCATCATAAAACAGATAAATGTACTCTCCTGAGGTGCTAGTTTTATGTAAACACTGTTAACAAATGCATTCTTGTGTTCTGTGCGTTTTCAGCTTTCTCTCGGCCTGCAAACGCCTTAATAGTCAAGAATGCACAAAAACTTAGTTTGAACAAAAACAGTTGGAAAACTATTCACAAACCATGATACCATCATAAAACAGATAAATGTACTTTCCTGAGGTGCTAGTTTTAGGTAAACACTGTTAACCAATGCATTCTTGTGTTCTGTGCGTTTTCAGCTTTCTCTCGGCCTGCAAACGCCTTAATAGTCAAGAATGCACAAAAACTTAGTTTGAGTAAAAAAAGCTGGAAAACTATTCACAAACCATGATACTATCATAAAACAGATAAATGTACTTTCCTGAGGTGCTAGTTTTAGGTAAACACTGTTAACCAATGCATTCTTGTGTTCTGTGCGTTTTCAGCTTTCTCTCGGCCTGCAAACGCCTTAATAGTCAAGAATGCACAAAAACTTAGTTTGAACAAAAAAGGTTGGAAAACTATTCACAAACCATGATACCATCATAAAACAGATAAATGTACTTTCCTGAGGTGCTAGTTTTAGGTAAACACTGTTAACCAATGCATTCTTGTGTTCTGTGCGTTTTCAGCTTTCTCTCGGCCTGCAAACGCCTTAATAGTCAAGAATGCACAAAAACTTAGTTTGAACAAAAACAGTTGGAAAACTATTCACAAACCATGATACCATCATAAAACAGATAAATGTACTTTCCTGAGGTGCTAGTTTTAGGTAAACACTGTTAACCAATGCATTCTTGTGTTCTGTGCGTTTTCAGCCTTCTCTCGGCCTGCAAGCGCCTTAATAGCCAGGAATGCACCAAAACTTAGTTTGAACAAAAACAGTTGGAAAACTATTCACAAACCATGATACCATCATAAAACAGATAAATGTACTTTCCTGAGGTGCTAGTTTTAGGTAAACACTGTTAACCAATGCATTCTTGTGTTCTGTGCGTTTTCAGCTTTCTCTCGGCCTGCAAACGCCTTAATAGTCAAGAATGCACAAAAACTTAGTTTGAACAAAAAAAGTTGGAAAACTATTCACAAACCATGATACCATCATAAAACAGATAAATGTACTTTCCTGGGGTGCTAGTTTTAGGTAAACACTGTTAACCAATGCATTCTTGTGTTCTGTGCGTTTTCAGCTTTCTCTCGGCCTGCAAACGCCTTAATAGTCAAGAATGCACAAAAACTTAGTTTGAACAAAAAAGGTTGGAAAACTATTCACAAACCATGATACCATCATAAAACAGATAAATGTACTTTCCTGAGGTGCTAGTTTTAGGTAAACACTGTTAACCAATGCATTCTTGTGTTCTGTGCGTTTTCAGCTTTCTCTCGGCCTGCAAACGCCTTAATAGTCAAGAATGCACAAAAACTTAGTTTGAACAAAAAAGGTTGGAAAACTATTCACAAACCATGATACCATCATAAAACAGATAAATGTACTTTCCTGAGGTGCTAGTTTTAGGTAAACACTGTTAACCAATGCATTCTTGTGTTCTGTGCGTTTTCAGCCTTCTCTCGGCCTGCAAACGCCTTAATAGTCAGGAATGCACCAAAACTTAGTTTGAACAAAAAAGGTTGGAAAACTATTCACAAACCATGATACCATCATAAAACAGATAAATGTACTTTCCTGAGGTGCTAGTTTTAGGTAAACACTGTTAACCAATGCATTCTTGTGTTCTGTGCGTTTTCAGCCTTCTCTCGGCCTGCAAACGCCTTAATAGTCAGGAATGCACCAAAACTTAGTTTGAGTAAAAAAAGCTGGAAAACTATTCACAAACCATGATACCATCATAAAACAGATAAATGTACTTTCCTGAGGTGCTAGTTTTAGGTAAACACTGTTAACCAATGCATTCTTGTGTTCTGTGCGTTTTCAGCTTTCTCTCGGCCTGCAAACGCCTTAATAGTCAAGAATGCACAAAAACTTAGTTTGAACAAAAAAAGCTGGAAAACTATTCACAAACCATGATACCATCATAAAACAGATAAATGTACTTTCCTGAGGTGCTAGTTTTAGGTAAACACTGTTAACCAATGCATTCTTGTGTTCTGTGCGTTTTCAGCTTTCTCTCGGCCTGCAAACGCCTTAATAGTCAAGAATGCACAAAAACTTAGTTTGAACAAAAAAGGTTGGAAAACTATTCACAAACCATGATACCATCATAAAACAGATAAATGTACTTTCCTGAGGTGCTAGTTTTAGGTAAACACTGTTAACCAATGCATTCTTGTGTTCTGTGCGTTTTCAGCTTTCTCTCGGCCTGCAAACGCCTTAATAGTCAAGAATGCACAAAAACTTAGTTTGAACAAAAACAGTTGGAAAACTATTCACAAACCATGATACCATCATAAAACAGATAAATGTACTTTCCTGAGGTGCTAGTTTTAGGTAAACACTGTTAACCAATGCATTCTTGTGTTCTGTGCGTTTTCAGCTTTCTCTCGGCCTGCAAACGCCTTAATAGTCAAGAATGCACAAAAACTTAGTTTGAGTAAAAAAAGCTGGAAAACTATTCACAAACCATGATACCATCATAAAACAGATAAATGTACTTTCCTGAGGTGCTAGTTTTAGGTAAACACTGTTAACCAATGCATTCTTGTGTTCTGTGCGTTTTCAGCTTTCTCTCGGCCTGCAAACGCCTTAATAGTCAAGAATGCACAAAAACTTAGTTTGAACAAAAAAAGTTGGAAAACTATTCACAAACCATGATACCATCATAAAACAGATAAATGTACTTTCCTGAGGTGCTAGTTTTAGGTAAACACTGTTAACCAATGCATTCTTGTGTTCTGTGCGTTTTCAGCTTTCTCTCGGCCTGCAAACGCCTTAATAGTCAAGAATGCACAAAAACTTAGTTTGAACAAAAAAGGTTGGAAAACTATTCACAAACCATGATACCATCATAAAACAGATAAATGTACTTTCCTGAGGTGCTAGTTTTAGGTAAACACTGTTAACCAATGCATTCTTGTGTTCTGTGCGTTTTCAGCCTTCTCTCGGCCTGCAAACGCCTTAATAGTCAGGAATGCACCAAAACTTAGTTTGAACAAAAAAGGTTGGAAAACTATTCACAAACCATGATACCATCATAAAACAGATAAATGTACTTTCCTGAGGTGCTAGTTTTAGGTAAACACTGTTAACCAATGCATTCTTGTGTTCTGTGCGTTTTCAGCCTTCTCTCGGCCTGCAAACGCCTTAATAGTCAGGAATGCACCAAAACTTAGTTTGAGTAAAAAAAGCTGGAAAACTATTCACAAACCATGATACCATCATAAAACAGATAAATGTACTTTCCTGAGGTGCTAGTTTTAGGTAAACACTGTTAACCAATGCATTCTTGTGTTCTGTGCGTTTTCAGCTTTCTCTCGGCCTGCAAACGCCTTAATAGTCAAGAATGCACAAAAACTTAGTTTGAACAAAAAAAGCTGGAAAACTATTCACAAACCATGATACCATCATAAAACAGATAAATGTACTTTCCTGAGGTGCTAGTTTTAGGTAAACACTGTTAACCAATGCATTCTTGTGTTCTGTGCGTTTTCAGCTTTCTCTCGGCCTGCAAACGCCTTAATAGTCAAGAATGCACAAAAACTTAGTTTGAACAAAAAAGGTTGGAAAACTATTCACAAACCATGATACCATCATAAAACAGATAAATGTACTTTCCTGAGGTGCTAGTTTTAGGTAAACACTGTTAACCAATGCATTCTTGTGTTCTGTGCGTTTTCAGCTTTCTCTCGGCCTGCAAACGCCTTAATAGTCAAGAATGCACAAAAACTTAGTTTGAACAAAAACAGTTGGAAAACTATTCACAAACCATGATACCATCATAAAACAGATAAATGTACTTTCCTGAGGTGCTAGTTTTAGGTAAACACTGTTAACCAATGCATTCTTGTGTTCTGTGCGTTTTCAGCCTTCTCTCGGCCTGCAAGCGCCTTAATAGCCAGGAATGCACCAAAACTTAGTTTGAACAAAAACAGTTGGAAAACTATTCACAAACCATGATACCATCATAAAACAGATAAATGTACTTTCCTGAGGTGCTAGTTTTAGGTAAACACTGTTAACCAATGCATTCTTGTGTTCTGTGCGTTTTCAGCTTTCTCTCAGCCTGCAAACGCCTTAATAGTCAAGAATGCACAAAAACTTAGTTTGAGTAAAAAAAGCTGGAAAACTATTCACAAACCATGATACCATCATAAAACAGATAAATGTACTTTCCTGAGGTGCTAGTTTTAGGTAAACACTGTTAACCAATGCATTCTTGTGTTCTGTGCGTTTTCAGCTTTCTCTCGGCCTGCAAACGCCTTAATAGTCAAGAATGCACAAAAACTTAGTTTGAACAAAAAAGGTTGGAAAACTATTCACAAACCATGATACCATCATAAAACAGATAAATGTACTTTCCTGAGGTGCTAGTTTTAGGTAAACACTGTTAACCAATGCATTCTTGTGTTCTGTGCGTTTTCAGCCTTCTCTCGGCCTGCAAACGCCTTAATAGTCAGGAATGCACCAAAACTTAGTTTGAACAAAAAAGGTTGGAAAACTATTCACAAACCATGATACCATCATAAAACAGATAAATGTACTTTCCTGAGGTGCTAGTTTTAGGTAAACACTGTTAACCAATGCATTCTTGTGTTCTGTGCGTTTTCAGCCTTCTCTCGGCCTGCAAACGCCTTAATAGTCAGGAATGCACCAAAACTTAGTTTGAGTAAAAAAAGCTGGAAAACTATTCACAAACCATGATACCATCATAAAACAGATAAATGTACTTTCCTGAGGTGCTAGTTTTAGGTAAACACTGTTAACCAATGCATTCTTGTGTTCTGTGCGTTTTCAGCTTTCTCTCGGCCTGCAAACGCCTTAATAGTCAAGAATGCACAAAAACTTAGTTTGAGTAAAAAAAGCTGGAAAACTATTCACAAACCATGATACCATCATAAAACAGATAAATGTACTTTCCTGAGGTGCTAGTTTTAGGTAAACACTGTTAACCAATGCATTCTTGTGTTCTGTGCGTTTTCAGCCTTCTCTCGGCCTGCAAACGCCTTAATAGTCAGGAATGCACCAAAACTTAGTTTGAACAAAAAAGGTTGGAAAACTATTCACAAACCATGATACCATCATAAAACAGATAAATGTACTTTCCTGAGGTGCTAGTTTTAGGTAAACACTGTTAACCAATGCATTCTTGTGTTCTGTGCGTTTTCAGCCTTCTCTCGGCCTGCAAACGCCTTAATAGTCAGGAATGCACCAAAACTTAGTTTGAACAAAAAAGGTTGGAAAACTATTCACAAACCATGATACCATCATAAAACAGATAAATGTACTTTCCTGAGGTGCTAGTTTTAGGTAAACACTGTTAACCAATGCATTCTTGTGTTCTGTGCGTTTTCAGCCTTCTCTCGGCCTGCAAACGCCTTAATAGTCAGGAATGCACCAAAACTTAGTTTGAACAAAAAAGGTTGGAAAACTATTCACAAACCATGATACCATCATAAAACAGATAAATGTACTTTCCTGAGGTGCTAGTTTTAGGTAAACACTGTTAACCAATGCATTCTTGTGTTCTGTGCGTTTTCAGCCTTCTCTCGGCCTGCAAACGCCTTAATAGTCAGGAATGCACCAAAACTTAGTTTGAGTAAAAAAAGCTGGAAAACTATTCACAAACCATGATACCATCATAAAACAGATAAATGTACTTTCCTGAGGTGCTAGTTTTAGGTAAACACTGTTAACCAATGCATTCTTGTGTTCTGTGCGTTTTCAGCTTTCTCTCGGCCTGCAAACGCCTTAATAGTCAAGAATGCACAAAAACTTAGTTTGAACAAAAAAAGCTGGAAAACTATTCACAAACCATGATACCATCATAAAACAGATAAATGTACTTTCCTGAGGTGCTAGTTTTAGGTAAACACTGTTAACCAATGCATTCTTGTGTTCTGTGCGTTTTCAGCTTTCTCTCGGCCTGCAAACGCCTTAATAGTCAAGAATGCACCAAAACTTAGTTTGAACAAAAAAGGTTGGAAAACTATTCACAAACCATGATACCATCATAAAACAGATAAATGTACTTTCCTGAGGTGCTAGTTTTAGGTAAACACTGTTAACCAATGCATTCTTGTGTTCTGTGCGTTTTCAGCTTTCTCTCGGCCTGCAAACGCCTTAATAGTCAAGAATGCACAAAAACTTAGTTTGAACAAAAACAGTTGGAAAACTATTCACAAACCATGATACCATCATAAAACAGATAAATGTACTTTCCTGAGGTGCTAGTTTTAGGTAAACACTGTTAACCAATGCATTCTTGTGTTCTGTGCGTTTTCAGCTTTCTCTCGGCCTGCAAACGCCTTAATAGTCAAGAATGCACAAAAACTTAGTTTGAGTAAAAAAAGCTGGAAAACTATTCACAAACCATGATACTATCATAAAACAGATAAATGTACTTTCCTGAGGTGCTAGTTTTAGGTAAACACTGTTAACCAATGCATTCTTGTGTTCTGTGCGTTTTCAGCTTTCTCTCGGCCTGCAAACGCCTTAATAGTCAAGAATGCACAAAAACTTAGTTTGAACAAAAAAAGCTGGAAAACTATTCACAAACCATGATACCATCATAAAACAGATAAATGTACTTTCCTGAGGTGCTAGTTTTAGGTAAACACTGTTAACCAATGCATTCTTGTGTTCTGTGCGTTTTCAGCTTTCTCTCGGCCTGCAAACGCCTTAATAGTCAAGAATGCACAAAAACTTAGTTTGAACAAAAAAGGTTGGAAAACTATTCACAAACCATGATACCATCATAAAACAGATAAATGTACTTTCCTGAGGTGCTAGTTTTAGGTAAACACTGTTAACCAATGCATTCTTGTGTTCTGTGCGTTTTCAGCTTTCTCTCGGCCTGCAAGCGCCTTAATAGCCAGGAATGCACCAAAACTTAGTTTGAACAAAAACAGTTGGAAAACTATTCACAAACCATGATACCATCATAAAACAGATAAATGTACTTTCCTGAGGTGCTAGTTTTAGGTAAACACTGTTAACCAATGCATTCTTGTGTTCTGTGCGTTTTCAGCTTTCTCTCGGCCTGCAAACGCCTTAATAGTCAAGAATGCACAAAAACTTAGTTTGAGTAAAAAAAGCTGGAAAACTATTCACAAACCATGATACCATCATAAAACAGATAAATGTACTTTCCTGAGGTGCTAGTTTTAGGTAAACACTGTTAACCAATGCATTCTTGTGTTCTGTGCGTTTTCAGCTTTCTCTCGGCCTGCAAACGCCTTAATAGTCAAGAATGCACAAAAACTTAGTTTGAACAAAAAAAGTTGGAAAACTATTCACAAACCATGATACCATCATAAAACAGATAAATGTACTTTCCTGAGGTGCTAGTTTTAGGTAAACACTGTTAACCAATGCATTCTTGTGTTCTGTGCGTTTTCAGCTTTCTCTCGGCCTGCAAACGCCTTAATAGTCAAGAATGCACAAAAACTTAGTTTGAACAAAAAAGGTTGGAAAACTATTCACAAACCATGATACCATCATAAAACAGATAAATGTACTTTCCTGAGGTGCTAGTTTTAGGTAAACACTGTTAACCAATGCATTCTTGTGTTCTGTGCGTTTTCAGCCTTCTCTCGGCCTGCAAACTCCTTAATAGTCAGGAATGCACCAAAACTTAGTTTGAACAAAAAAGGTTGGAAAACTATTCACAAACCATGATACCATCATAAAACAGATAAATGTACTTTCCTGAGGTGCTAGTTTTAGGTAAACACTGTTAACCAATGCATTCTTGTGTTCTGTGCGTTTTCAGCTTTCTCTCGGCCTGCAAACGCCTTAATAGTCAAGAATGCACAAAAACTTAGTTTGAACAAAAACAGTTGGAAAACTATTCACAAACCATGATACCATCATAAAACAGATAAATGTACTTTCCTGAGGTGCTAGTTTTAGGTAAACACTGTTAACCAATGCATTCTTGTGTTCTGTGCGTTTTCAGCTTTCTCTCGGCCTGCAAACGCCTTAATAGTCAAGAATGCACAAAAACTTAGTTTGAGTAAAAAAAGCTGGAAAACTATTCACAAACCATGATACCATCATAAAACAGATAAATGTACTTTCCTGAGGTGCTAGTTTTAGGTAAACACTGTTAACCAATGCATTCTTGTGTTCTGTGCGTTTTCAGCTTTCTCTCGGCCTGCAAACGCCTTAATAGTCAAGAATGCACAAAAACTTAGTTTGAACAAAAAAAGCTGGAAAACTATTCACAAACCATGATACCATCATAAAACAGATAAATGTACTTTCCTGAGGTGCTAGTTTTAGGTAAACACTGTTAACCAATGCATTCTTGTGTTCTGTGCGTTTTCAGCTTTCTCTCGGCCTGCAAACGCCTTAATAGTCAAGAATGCACAAAAACTTAGTTTGAACAAAAAAGGTTGGAAAACTATTCACAAACCATGATACCATCATAAAACAGATAAATGTACTTTCCTGAGGTGCTAGTTTTAGGTAAACACTGTTAACCAATGCATTCTTGTGTTCTGTGCGTTTTCAGCTTTCTCTCGGCCTGCAAACGCCTTAATAGTCAAGAATGCAGAAAAACTTAGTTTGAACAAAAACAGTTGGAAAACTATTCACAAACCATGATACCATCATAAAACAGATAAATGTACTTTCCTGAGGTGCTAGTTTTAGGTAAACACTGTTAACCAATGCATTCTTGTGTTCTGTGCGTTTTCAGCCTTCTCTCGGCCTGCAAGCGCCTTAATAGCCAGGAATGCACCAAAACTTAGTTTGAACAAAAACAGTTGGAAAACTATTCACAAACCATGATACCATCATAAAACAGATAAATGTACTTTCCTGAGGTGCTAGTTTTAGGTAAACACTGTTAACCAATGCATTCTTGTGTTCTGTGCGTTTTCAGCTTTCTCTCGGCCTGCAAACGCCTTAATAGTCAAGAATGCACAAAAACTTAGTTTGAGTAAAAAAAGCTGGAAAACTATTCACAAACCATGATACCATCATAAAACAGATAAATGTACTTTCCTGAGGTGCTAGTTTTAGGTAAACACTGTTAACCAATGCATTCTTGTGTTCTGTGCGTTTTCAGCTTTCTCTCGGCCTGCAAACGCCTTAATAGTCAAGAATGCACAAAAACTTAGTTTGAACAAAAAAAGTTGGAAAACTATTCACAAACCATGATACCATCATAAAACAGATAAATGTACTCTCCTGAGGTGCTAGTTTTATGTAAACACTGTTAACAAATGCATTCTTGTGTTCTGTGCGTTTTCAGCTTTCTCTCGGCCTGCAAACGCCTTAATAGTCAAGAATGCACAAAAACTTAGTTTGAACAAAAACAGTTGGAAAACTATTCACAAACCATGATACCATCATAAAACAGATAAATGTACTTTCCTGAGGTGCTAGTTTTAGGTAAACACTGTTAACCAATGCATTCTTGTGTTCTGTGCGTTTTCAGCTTTCTCTCGGCCTGCAAACGCCTTAATAGTCAAGAATGCACAAAAACTTAGTTTGAGTAAAAAAAGCTGGAAAACTATTCACAAACCATGATACCATCATAAAACAGATAAATGTACTTTCCTGAGGTGCTAGTTTTAGGTAAACACTGTTAACCAATGCATTCTTGTGTTCTGTGCGTTTTCAGCTTTCTCTCGGCCTGCAAACGCCTTAATAGTCAAGAATGCACAAAAACTTAGTTTGAACAAAAAAGGTTGGAAAACTATTCACAAACCATGATACCATCATAAAACAGATAAATGTACTTTCCTGAGGTGCTAGTTTTAGGTAAACACTGTTAACCAATGCATTCTTGTGTTCGTGCGTTTTCAGCTTTCTCTCGGCCTGCAAACGCCTTAATAGTCAAGAATGCACAAAAACTTAGTTTGAACAAAAACAGTTGGAAAACTATTCACAAACCATGATACCATCATAAAACAGATAAATGTACTTTCCTGAGGTGCTAGTTTTAGGTAAACACTGTTAACCAATGCATTCTTGTGTTCTGTGCGTTTTCAGCCTTCTCTCGGCCTGCAAGCGCCTTAATAGCCAGGAATGCACCAAAACTTAGTTTGAACAAAAACAGTTGGAAAACTATTCACAAACCATGATACCATCATAAAACAGATACATGTACTTTCCTGAGGTGCTAGTTTTAGGTAAACACTGTTAACCAATGCATTCTTGTGTTCTGTGCGTTTTCAGCTTTCTCTCGGCCTGCAAACGCCTTAATAGTCAAGAATGCACAAAAACTTAGTTTGAACAAAAAAAGTTGGAAAACTATTCACAAACCATGATACCATCATAAAACAGATAAATGTACTTTCCTGGGGTGCTAGTTTTAGGTAAACACTGTTAACCAATGCATTCTTGTGTTCTGTGCGTTTTCAGCTTTCTCTCGGCCTGCAAACGCCTTAATAGTCAAGAATGCACAAAAACTTAGTTTGAACAAAAAAGGTTGGAAAACTATTCACAAACCATGATACCATCATAAAACAGATAAATGTACTTTCCTGAGGTGCTAGTTTTAGGTAAACACTGTTAACCAATGCATTCTTGTGTTCTGTGCGTTTTCAGCTTTCTCTCGGCCTGCAAACGCCTTAATAGTCAAGAATGCACAAAAACTTAGTTTGAACAAAAAAGGTTGGAAAACTATTCACAAACCATGATACCATCATAAAACAGATAAATGTACTTTCCTGAGGTGCTAGTTTTAGGTAAACACTGTTAACCAATGCATTCTTGTGTTCTGTGCGTTTTCAGCCTTCTCTCGGCCTGCAAACGCCTTAATAGTCAGGAATGCACCAAAACTTAGTTTGAACAAAAAAGGTTGGAAAACTATTCACAAACCATGATACCATCATAAAACAGATAAATGTACTTTCCTGAGGTGCTAGTTTTAGGTAAACACTGTTAACCAATGCATTCTTGTG
Organism: Gasterosteus aculeatus; assembly: GCF_964276395.1. Taxonomy (NCBI): domain Eukaryota; kingdom Metazoa; phylum Chordata; class Actinopteri; order Perciformes; family Gasterosteidae; genus Gasterosteus; species Gasterosteus aculeatus. The sequence continues at coordinate 21,382,700 of NC_135688.1, read as the reverse complement.
TTCTGTGCGTTTTCAGCCTTCTCTCGGCCTGCAAACGCCTTAATAGTCAGGAATGCACCAAAACTTAGTTTGAGTAAAAAAAGCTGGAAAACTATTCACAAACCATGATACCATCATAAAACAGATAAATGTACTTTCCTGAGGTGCTAGTTTTAGGTAAACACTGTTAACCAATGCATTCTTGTGTTCTGTGCGTTTTCAGCTTTCTCTCGGTCTGCAAACGCCTTAATAGTCAAGAATGCACAAAAACTTAGTTTGAGTAAAAAAAGCTGGAAAACTATTCACAAACCATGATACCATCATAAAACAGATAAATGTACTCTCCTGAGGTGCTAGTTTTATGTAAACACTGTTAACAAATGCATTCTTGTGTTCTGTGCGTTTTCAGCTTTCTCTCGGCCTGCAAACGCCTTAATAGTCAAGAATGCACAAAAACTTAGTTTGAACAAAAACAGTTGGAAAACTATTCACAAACCATGATACCATCATAAAACAGATAAATGTACTTTCCTGAGGTGCTAGTTTTAGGTAAACACTGTTAACCAATGCATTCTTGTGTTCTGTGCGTTTTCAGCTTTCTCTCGGCCTGCAAACGCCTTAATAGTCAAGAATGCACAAAAACTTAGTTTGAGTAAAAAAAGCTGGAAAACTATTCACAAACCATGATACAATCATAAAACAGATAAATGTACTTTCCTGAGGTGCTAGTTTTAGGTAAACACTGTTAACCAATGCATTCTTGTGTTCTGTGCGTTTTCAGCTTTCTCTCGGCCTGCAAACGCCTTAATAGTCAAGAATGCACAAAAACTTAGTTTGAACAAAAACATTGGAAAACTATTCACAAACCATGATACCATCATAAAACAGATAAATGTACTTTCCTGAGGTGCTAGTTTTAGGTAAACACTGTTAACCAATGCATTCTTGTGTTCTGTGCGTTTTCAGCTTTCTCTCGGCCTGCAAACGCCTTAATAGTCAAGAATGCACAAAAACTTAGTTTGAACAAAAAAGGTTGGAAAACTATTCACAAACCATGATACCATCATAAAACAGATAAATGTACTTTCCTGAGGTGCTAGTTTTAGGTAAACACTGTTAACCAATGCATTCTTGTGTTCTGTGCGTTTTCAGCTTTCTCTCGGCCTGCAAACGCCTTAATAGTCAAGAATGCACAAAAACTTAGTTTGAACAAAAACAGTTGGAAAACTATTCACAAACCATGATACCATCATAAAACAGATAAATGTACTTTCCTGAGGTGCTAGTTTTAGGTAAACACTGTTAACCAATGCATTCTTGTGTTCTGTGCGTTTTCAGCCTTCTCTCGGCCTGCAAGCGCCTTAATAGCCAGGAATGCACCAAAACTTAGTTTGAACAAAAACAGTTGGAAAACTATTCACAAACCATGATACCATCATAAAACAGATAAATGTACTTTCCTAAGGTGCTAGTTTTAGGTAAACACTGTTAACCAATGCATTCTTGTGTTCTGTGCGTTTTCAGCTTTCTCTCGGCCTGCAAACGCCTTAATAGTCAAGAATGCACAAAAACTTAGTTTGAGTAAAAAAAGCTGGAAAACTATTCACAAACCATGATACCATCATAAAACAGATAAATGTACTTTCCTGAGGTGCTAGTTTTAGGTAAACACTGTTAACCAATGCATTCTTGTGTTCTGTGCGTTTTCAGCTTTCTCTCGGCCTGCAAACGCCTTAATAGTCAAGAATGCACAAAAACTTAGTTTGAACAAAAAAGGTTGGAAAACTATTCACAAACCATGATACCATCATAAAACAGATAAATGTACTTTCCTGAGGTGCTAGTTTTAGGTAAACACTGTTAACCAATGCATTCTTGTGTTCTGTGCGTTTTCAGCCTTCTCTCGGCCTGCAAACGCCTTAATAGTCAGGAATGCACCAAAACTTAGTTTGAACAAAAAAGGTTGGAAAACTATTCACAAACCATGATACCATCATAAAACAGATAAATGTACTTTCCTGAGGTGCTAGTTTTAGGTAAACACTGTTAACCAATGCATTCTTGTGTTCTGTGCGTTTTCAGCCTTCTCTCGGCCTGCAAACGCCTTAACCCTTGTATTATGTTGAGAAAAAAATACGTTTATTATGTTGCGGGTCATTTTGACCCGTATTGTCTAAAAGCACACAAAACAGTCAAAAATGAAGTTAAACCAATAATAACTTTGTTTTAGATTAAACAAACATTAAGAAGAGATGAGAAGAAGAGATATACAATTCAAACACTATATTAAAGAACTCCTGATATCATGTTTTTCTTCGTCACAAACACTTAATTTAACACTTTCATTTAACTTGCCCCATTCTCCTGGGGTTTTCAATGTTCAACATTTTCAGTGTTCCCCACATGATGGACAGAATGTGACGGTGTGCTTTCTGCAGATGTACTTCTTGCACCTCACACAACAGGTACTTGTTTTACTGTCATCTCGGGAGGGACAGACTTGGCATCTTTTGCGTTTCTTTGCACCTGTATCCGAAGGATCCATTGTGGGTTGGTCAGATGCCCTGCCCTGGACCTTTGTGATGACAGCTGCAGCTGCTGGGGTTCGAGCTGGCCTGGCCCAGTTCTGGATCTTGGGAGTGACAAGTGCTTTGCCTAGTTCTTCCAGGAAAAGTCGACGTCGGTACAGTTTGCTGGCATTCCACTGCTGGTTGATCTCAATCCACAGCACATAGGCATTGTAAGCAGACACATCCACAATGTTGTAGAAAACCACCAAGGGCCAACGGGCAGTCTTGCGCTGGCAGCTATATGTGGCTGTGACTTTGTCAAGATTGTCAACTCCTCCTTTGGTGGCGTTGTAATCCAGGATCATTTGTGGCTTCATGTCCTCTCTTGTGCTCAGAGAAGCATCTTTGTGCATTGTGCTCATCACAAGAACATTCTTGTTTCTCTTTGGGCAGTAAGAAACAAGTGTTGTTTTCTCCGTGAAAGCAAATTTTGAGGAATGCAGAGGTCTTCCTTGCATCTTCAAAATCTCACTGGGAAGTTCTGGTTTATTTTTTCTGACTGTTCCCAACATAGTCAGCTTTCTCTCCTGAAGTTCATCTCCAAGACGGTAGGATGTAAAGAAGTTGTCACATGTGATGTTGTGACCTTGCAGCCCTTCAGTCATCTCCAATACCACACGCATTCCCTGATTCTTCTCAGGTGCTCCTCCAGGTGGCTTTCCAGTATATACCTGCAGGTTCCACGCATAACTGGATTTTGCATCACAGGCTGCCCATATTTTGATGCCATATTTCGCAGGCTTGCTTGGCATATACTGTCGGAAAGGACAGCGTCCTCTGAATGGAACAAGGCGCTCATCGACAGTAACATGGGGGCCAGGATTATACAGTAAAGGCAGGATTTCGACCCATTTATCCCAGACATCTCTGATCGCTGCAAGTTTGTCTCTCTCGCGTCGACCAGCTCTGGTGTCACGGTTGTCAAATCGGATCACACGAGAGATCATGTGAAATGTCTCCAAAGACATTGTTGCTCGGAAGATTGGCCTTCCATTCTCTTCATCCCATAAACTTGCAGTTGCTTCACCCTTTGACCTGTATACTCCAGCTAACACCAGAATTCCAATGTAAGCATGCAAGTCAGTTGGATCTAGTGGCTTCCATTTTTCTTGAAAGACACGCCTCCCCTCCAAGTTGGTCATGTTGAGGATTATCTTCTCTATGGGTGGGGATATGAAGAGCTGAAATGCTGATTGAATATCATCAACTCTTGTGACAGCAAATCTTGTCGGACCAGGAGTCATTTTGATGACATTTGATGATGACAATCTGCCTCGGCTTTGGTGTGGTGATGTTGACCATTTTACGTTACCATCTTTAGATGTCCATGTCCCCTCTGTGGATGACGTTTCTTGTTTTTCATCTGATGAAGGGAAACCGGCAGACTCGTCCTCTGAATCCTCCTCATCGTGGGGAAATTGATAATCTGGATCATCAATAGCATTGTCCTCTGGCTCTGAAGGATCCTCTGTCTCTGAAACATCTTCCTCTACATCACTATCCCAGTTCATAAGCTGTGATAATACTTCTTCAGCTGAAAATCGTCTGGAGCTCATTTTTGGTGTATTTCTCAGAGAAAGGGCATTGAAACAGTGAGAAGGACAGGGGAGAGAAAGTCTCTCTTCCATAAACACCTGGTTCTGATTGGCTTTTCAGAGGCAATCATAATAAAGTACATCAAAGAGACATGTTTATTTGGGATTTGAACAGCCACTTTGTGTCTGGGTCAAAATGACCCGCAACATCATCTTTGTATACAAACTGTGTGCAGACACTCCACGACACATCAAAGTGTCCAGATTTTACACAGCAGTTCATGACCCTAGATGAGGAAAAGTCAGAAAATTTCGTGGAAAAAAAGTAAGGATAACCTGCACTTTGGTCAACACAAAAATTGAAATGGGTCAAATTGACCCTAAACATAACATAAGGGTTAATAGTCAGGAATGCACCAAAACTTAGTTTGAGTAAAAAAAGCTGGAAAACTATTCACAAACCATGATACCATCATAAAACAGATAAATGTACTTTCCTGAGGTGCTAGTTTTAGGTAAACACTGTTAACCAATGCATTCTTGTGTTCTGTGCGTTTTCAGCTTTCTCTCGGCCTGCAAACGCCTTAATAGTCAAGAATGCACAAAAACTTAGTTTGAGTAAAAAAAGCTGGAAAACTATTCACAAACCATGATACCATCATAAAACAGATAAATGTACTCTCCTGAGGTGCTAGTTTTATGTAAACACTGTTAACAAATGCATTCTTGTGTTCTGTGCGTTTTCAGCTTTCTCTCGGCCTGCAAACGCCTTAATAGTCAAGAATGCACAAAAACTTAGTTTGAGTAAAAAAAGCTGGAAAACTATTCACAAACCATGATACCATCATAAAACAGATAAATGTACTTTCCTGAGGTGCTAGTTTTAGGTAAACACTGTTAACCAATGCATTCTTGTGTTCTGTGCGTTTTCAGCTTTCTCTCGGCCTGCAAACGCCTTAATAGTCAAGAATGCACAAAAACTTAGTTTGAACAAAAAAAGCTGGAAAACTATTCACAAACCATGATACCATCATAAAACAGATAAATGTACTTTCCTGAGGTGCTAGTTTTAGGTAAACACTGTTAACCAATGCATTCTTGTGTTCTGTGCGTTTTCAGCTTTCTCTCGGCCTGCAAACGCCTTAATAGTCAAGAATGCACAAAAACTTAGTTTGAACAAAAAAGGTTGGAAAACTATTCACAAACCATGATACCATCATAAAACAGATAAATGTACTTTCCTGAGGTGCTAGTTTTAGGTAAACACTGTTAACCAATGCATTCTTGTGTTCTGTGCGTTTTCAGCCTTCTCTCGGCCTGCAAACGCCTTAATAGTCAGGAATGCACCAAAACTTAGTTTGAACAAAAAAGGTTGGAAAACTATTCACAAACCATGATACCATCATAAAACAGATAAATGTACTTTCCTGAGGTGCTAGTTTTAGGTAAATACTGTTAACCAATGCATTCTTGTGTTCTGTGCGTTTTCAGCTTTCTCTCGGCCTGCAAACGCCTTAATAGTCAAGAATGCACAAAAACTTAGTTTGAACAAAAACATTGGAAAACTATTCACAAACCATGATACCATCATAAAACAGATAAATGTACTTTCCTGAGGTGCTAGTTTTAGGTAAACACTGTTAACCAATGCATTCTTGTGTTCTGTGCGTTTTCAGCTTTCTCTCGGCCTGCAAACGCCTTAATAGTCAAGAATGCACAAAAACTTAGTTTGAACAAAAAAGGTTGGAAAACTATTCACAAACCATGATACCATCATAAAACAGATAAATGTACTTTCCTGAGGTGCTAGTTTTAGGTAAACACTGTTAACCAATGCATTCTTGTGTTCTGTGCGTTTTCAGCTTTCTCTCGGCCTGCAAACGCCTTAATAGTCAAGAATGCACAAAAACTTAGTTTGAACAAAAACAGTTGGAAAACTATTCACAAACCATGATACCATCATAAAACAGATAAATGTACTTTCCTGAGGTGCTAGTTTTAGGTAAACACTGTTAACCAATGCATTCTTGTGTTCTGTGCGTTTTCAGCCTTCTCTCGGCCTGCAAGCGCCTTAATAGCCAGGAATGCACCAAAACTTAGTTTGAACAAAAACAGTTGGAAAACTATTCACAAACCATGATACCATCATAAAACAGATAAATGTACTTTCCTAAGGTGCTAGTTTTAGGTAAACACTGTTAACCAATGCATTCTTGTGTTCTGTGCGTTTTCAGCTTTCTCTCGGCCTGCAAACGCCTTAATAGTCAAGAATGCACAAAAACTTAGTTTGAGTAAAAAAAGCTGGAAAACTATTCACAAACCATGATACCATCATAAAACAGATAAATGTACTTTCCTGAGGTGCTAGTTTTAGGTAAACACTGTTAACCAATGCATTCTTGTGTTCTGTGCGTTTTCAGCTTTCTCTCGGCCTGCAAACGCCTTAATAGTCAAGAATGCACAAAAACTTAGTTTGAACAAAAAAGGTTGGAAAACTATTCACAAACCATGATACCATCATAAAACAGATAAATGTACTTTCCTGAGGTGCTAGTTTTAGGTAAACACTGTTAACCAATGCATTCTTGTGTTCTGTGCGTTTTCAGCCTTCTCTCGGCCTGCAAACGCCTTAATAGTCAGGAATGCACCAAAACTTAGTTTGAACAAAAAAGGTTGGAAAACTATTCACAAACCATGATACCATCATAAAACAGATAAATGTACTTTCCTGAGGTGCTAGTTTTAGGTAAACACTGTTAACCAATGCATTCTTGTGTTCTGTGCGTTTTCAGCCTTCTCTCGGCCTGCAAACGCCTTAATAGTCAGGAATGCACCAAAACTTAGTTTGAGTAAAAAAAGCTGGAAAACTATTCACAAACCATGATACCATCATAAAACAGATAAATGTACTTTCCTGAGGTGCTAGTTTTAGGTAAACACTGTTAACCAATGCATTCTTGTGTTCTGTGCGTTTTCAGCTTTCTCTCGGCCTGCAAACGCCTTAATAGTCAAGAATGCACAAAAACTTAGTTTGAGTAAAAAAAGCTGGAAAACTATTCACAAACCATGATACCATCATAAAACAGATAAATGTACTTTCCTGAGGTGCTAGTTTTAGGTAAACACTGTTAACCAATGCATTCTTGTGTTCTGTGCGTTTTCAGCTTTCTCTCGGCCTGCAAACGCCTTAATAGTCAAGAATGCACAAAAACTTAGTTTGAACAAAAAAGGTTGGAAAACTATTCACAAACCATGATACCATCATAAAACAGATAAATGTACTTTCCTGAGGTGCTAGTTTTAGGTAAACACTGTTAACCAATGCATTCTTGTGTTCTGTGCGTTTTCAGCTTTCTCTCGGCCTGCAAACGCCTTAATAGTCAAGAATGCACAAAAACTTAGTTTGAACAAAAAAAGTTGGAAAACTATTCACAAACCATGATACCATCATAAAACAGATAAATGTACTTTCCTGGGGTGCTAGTTTTAGGTAAACACTGTTAACCAATGCATTCTTGTGTTCTGTGCGTTTTCAGCTTTCTCTCGGCCTGCAAACGCCTTAATAGTCAAGAATGCACAAAAACTTAGTTTGAACAAAAAAGGTTGGAAAACTATTCACAAACCATGATACCATCATAAAACAGATAAATGTACTTTCCTGAGGTGCTAGTTTTAGGTAAACACTGTTAACCAATGCATTCTTGTGTTCTGTGCGTTTTCAGCTTTCTCTCGGCCTGCAAACGCCTTAATAGTCAAGAATGCACAAAAACTTAGTTTGAACAAAAAAGGTTGGAAAACTATTCACAAACCATGATACCATCATAAAACAGATAAATGTACTCTCCTGAGGTGCTAGTTTTATGTAAACACTGTTAACAAATGCATTCTTGTGTTCTGTGCGTTTTCAGCTTTCTCTCGGCCTGCAAACGCCTTAATAGTCAAGAATGCACAAAAACTTAGTTTGAACAAAAACAGTTGGAAAACTATTCACAAACCATGATACCATCATAAAACAGATAAATGTACTTTCCTGAGGTGCTAGTTTTAGGTAAACACTGTTAACCAATGCATTCTTGTGTTCTGTGCGTTTTCAGCTTTCTCTCGGCCTGCAAACGCCTTAATAGTCAAGAATGCACAAAAACTTAGTTTGAGTAAAAAAAGCTGGAAAACTATTCACAAACCATGATACAATCATAAAACAGATAAATGTACTTTCCTGAGGTGCTAGTTTTAGGTAAACACTGTTAACCAATGCATTCTTGTGTTCTGTGCGTTTTCAGCTTTCTCTCGGCCTGCAAACGCCTTAATAGTCAAGAATGCACAAAAACTTAGTTTGAACAAAAACATTGGAAAACTATTCACAAACCATGATACCATCATAAAACAGATAAATGTACTTTCCTGAGGTGCTAGTTTTAGGTAAACACTGTTAACCAATGCATTCTTGTGTTCTGTGCGTTTTCAGCTTTCTCTCGGCCTGCAAACGCCTTAATAGTCAAGAATGCACAAAAACTTAGTTTGAACAAAAAAAGTTGGAAAACTATTCACAAACCATGATACCATCATAAAACAGATAAATGTACTTTCCTGAGGTGCTAGTTTTAGGTAAACACTGTTAACCAATGCATTCTTGTGTTCTGTGCGTTTTCAGCTTTCTCTCGGCCTGCAAACGCCTTAATAGTCAAGAATGCACAAAAACTTAGTTTGAACAAAAACAGTTGGAAAACTATTCACAAACCATGATACCATCATAAAACAGATAAATGTACTTTCCTGAGGTGCTAGTTTTAGGTAAACACTGTTAACCAATGCATTCTTGTGTTCTGTGCGTTTTCAGCCTTCTCTCGGCCTGCAAGCGCCTTAATAGCCAGGAATGCACCAAAACTTAGTTTGAACAAAAACAGTTGGAAAACTATTCACAAACCATGATACCATCATAAAACAGATAAATGTACTTTCCTAAGGTGCTAGTTTTAGGTAAACACTGTTAACCAATGCATTCTTGTGTTCTGTGCGTTTTCAGCTTTCTCTCGGCCTGCAAACGCCTTAATAGTCAAGAATGCACAAAAACTTAGTTTGAGTAAAAAAAGCTGGAAAACTATTCACAAACCATGATACCATCATAAAACAGATAAATGTACTTTCCTGAGGTGCTAGTTTTAGGTAAACACTGTTAACCAATGCATTCTTGTGTTCTGTGCGTTTTCAGCTTTCTCTCGGCCTGCAAACGCCTTAATAGTCAAGAATGCACAAAAACTTAGTTTGAACAAAAAAAGTTGGAAAACTATTCACAAACCATGATACCATCATAAAACAGATAAATGTACTTTCCTGAGGTGCTAGTTTTAGGTAAACACTGTTAACCAATGCATTCTTGTGTTCTGTGCGTTTTCAGCTTTCTCTCGGCCTGCAAACGCCTTAATAGTCAAGAATGCACAAAAACTTAGTTTGAACAAAAAAGGTTGGAAAACTATTCACAAACCATGATACCATCATAAAACAGATAAATGTACTTTCCTGAGGTGCTAGTTTTAGGTAAACACTGTTAACCAATGCATTCTTGTGTTCTGTGCGTTTTCAGCCTTCTCTCGGCCTGCAAACGCCTTAATAGTCAGGAATGCACCAAAACTTAGTTTGAGTAAAAAAAGCTGGAAAACTATTCACAAACCATGATACCATCATAAAACAGATAAATGTACTTTCCTGAGGTGCTAGTTTTAGGTAAACACTGTTAACCAATGCATTCTTGTGTTCTGTGCGTTTTCAGCTTTCTCTCGGCCTGCAAACGCCTTAATAGTCAAGAATGCACAAAAACTTAGTTTGAACAAAAACAGTTGGAAAACTATTCACAAACCATGATACCATCATAAAACAGATAAATGTACTTTCCTGAGGTGCTAGTTTTAGGTAAACACTGTTAACCAATGCATTCTTGTGTTCTGTGCGTTTTCAGCCTTCTCTCGGCCTGCAAACGCCTTAATAGTCAAGAATGCACAAAAACTTAGTTTGAGTAAAAAAAGCTGGAAAACTATTCACAAACCATGATACCATCATAAAACAGATAAATGTACTTTCCTGAGGTGCTAGTTTTAGGTAAACACTGTTAACCAATGCATTCTTGTGTTCTGTGCGTTTTCAGCTTTCTCTCGGCCTGCAAACGCCTTAATAGTCAAGAATGCACAAAAACTTAGTTTGAACAAAAAAAGCTGGAAAACTATTCACAAACCATGATACCATCATAAAACAGATAAATGTACTTTCCTGAGGTGCTAGTTTTAGGTAAACACTGTTAACCAATGCATTCTTGTGTTCTGTGCGTTTTCAGCTTTCTCTCGTTCTGCAAACGCCTTAATAGTCAAGAATGCACAAAAACTTAGTTTGAACAAAAAAGGTTGGAAAACTATTCACAAACCATGATACCATCATAAAACAGATAAATGTACTTTCCTGAGGTGCTAGTTTTAGGTAAACACTGTTAACCAATGCATTCTTGTGTTCTGTGCGTTTTCAGCTTTCTCTCGGCCTGCAAACGCCTTAATAGTCAAGAATGCACAAAAACTTAGTTTGAACAAAAACAGTTGGAAAACTATTCACAAACCATGATACCATCATAAAACAGATAAATGTACTTTCCTGAGGTGCTAGTTTTAGGTAAACACTGTTAACCAATGCATTCTTGTGTTCTGTGCGTTTTCAGCCTTCTCTCGGCCTGCAAGCGCCTTAATAGCCAGGAATGCACCAAAACTTAGTTTGAACAAAAACAGTTGGAAAACTATTCACAAACCATGATACCATCATAAAACAGATAAATGTACTTTCCTGAGGTGCTAGTTTTAGGTAAACACTGTTAACCAATGCATTCTTGTGTTCTGTGCGTTTTCAGCTTTCTCTCGGCCTGCAAACGCCTTAATAGTCAAGAATGCACAAAAACTTAGTTTGAGTAAAAAAAGCTGGAAAACTATTCACAAACCATGATACCATCATAAAACAGATAAATGTACTTTCCTGAGGTGCTAGTTTTAGGTAAACACTGTTAACCAATGCATTCTTGTGTTCTGTGCGTTTTCAGCTTTCTCTCGGCCTGCAAACGCCTTAATAGTCAAGAATGCACAAAAACTTAGTTTGAACAAAAAAAGTTGGAAAACTATTCACAAACCATGATACCATCATAAAACAGATAAATGTACTTTCCTGAGGTGCTAGTTTTAGGTAAACACTGTTAACCAATGCATTCTTGTGTTCTGTGCGTTTTCAGCCTTCTCTCGGCCTGCAAACGCCTTAATAGTCAGGAATGCACCAAAACTTAGTTTGAACAAAAAAGGTTGGAAAACTATTCACAAACCATGATACCATCATAAAACAGATAAATGTACTTTCCTGAGGTGCTAGTTTTAGGTAAACACTGTTAACCAATGCATTCTTGTGTTCTGTGCGTTTTCAGCCTTCTCTCGGCCTGCAAACGCCTTAATAGTCAGGAATGCACCAAAACTTAGTTTGAGTAAAAAAAGCTGGAAAACTATTCACAAACCATGATACCATCATAAAACAGATAAATGTACTTTCCTGAGGTGCTAGTTTTAGGTAAACACTGTTAACCAATGCATTCTTGTGTTCTGTGCGTTTTCAGCTTTCTCTCGGCCTGCAAACGCCTTAATAGTCAAGAATGCACAAAAACTTAGTTTGAGTAAAAAAAGCTGGAAAACTATTCACAAACCATGATACCATCATAAAACAGATAAATGTACTCTCCTGAGGTGCTAGTTTTATGTAAACACTGTTAACAAATGCATTCTTGTGTTCTGTGCGTTTTCAGCTTTCTCTCGGCCTGCAAACGCCTTAATAGTCAAGAATGCACAAAAACTTAGTTTGAACAAAAACAGTTGGAAAACTATTCACAAACCATGATACCATCATAAAACAGATAAATGTACTTTCCTGAGGTGCTAGTTTTAGGTAAACACTGTTAACCAATGCATTCTTGTGTTCTGTGCGTTTTCAGCTTTCTCTCGGCCTGCAAACGCCTTAATAGTCAAGAATGCACAAAAACTTAGTTTGAGTAAAAAAAGCTGGAAAACTATTCACAAACCATGATACCATCATAAAACAGATAAATGTACTTTCCTGAGGTGCTAGTTTTAGGTAAACACTGTTAACCAATGCATTCTTGTGTTCTGTGCGTTTTCAGCTTTCTCTCGGCCTGCAAACGCCTTAATAGTCAAGAATGCACAAAAACTTAGTTTGAACAAAAAAAGTTGGAAAACTATTCACAAACCATGATACCATCATAAAACAGATAAATGTACTTTCCTGAGGTGCTAGTTTTAGGTAAACACTGTTAACCAATGCATTCTTGTGTTCTGTGCGTTTTCAGCCTTCTCTCGGCCTGCAAACGCCTTAATAGTCAGGAATGCACCAAAACTTAGTTTGAACAAAAAAGGTTGGAAAACTATTCACAAACCATGATACCATCATAAAACAGATAAATGTACTTTCCTGAGGTGCTAGTTTTAGGTAAACACTGTTAACCAATGCATTCTTGTGTTCTGTGCGTTTTCAGCCTTCTCTCGGCCTGCAAACGCCTTAATAGTCAGGAATGCACCAAAACTTAGTTTGAGTAAAAAAAGCTGGAAAACTATTCACAAACCATGATACCATCATAAAACAGATAAATGTACTTTCCTGAGGTGCTAGTTTTAGGTAAACACTGTTAACCAATGCATTCTTGTGTTCTGTGCGTTTTCAGCTTTCTCTCGGCCTGCAAACGCCTTAATAGTCAAGAATGCACAAAAACTTAGTTTGAGTAAAAAAAGCTGGAAAACTATTCACAAACCATGATACCATCATAAAACAGATAAATGTACTCTCCTGAGGTGCTAGTTTTATGTAAACACTGTTAACAAATGCATTCTTGTGTTCTGTGCGTTTTCAGCTTTCTCTCGGCCTGCAAACGCCTTAATAGTCAAGAATGCACAAAAACTTAGTTTGAACAAAAACAGTTGGAAAACTATTCACAAACCATGATACCATCATAAAACAGATAAATGTACTTTCCTGAGGTGCTAGTTTTAGGTAAACACTGTTAACCAATGCATTCTTGTGTTCTGTGCGTTTTCAGCTTTCTCTCGGCCTGCAAACGCCTTAATAGTCAAGAATGCACAAAAACTTAGTTTGAACAAAAAAAGCTGGAAAACTATTCACAAACCATGATACCATCATAAAACAGATAAATGTACTTTCCTGAGGTGCTAGTTTTAGGTAAACACTGTTAACCAATGCATTCTTGTGTTCTGTGCGTTTTCAGCTTTCTCTCGGCCTGCAAACGCCTTAATAGTCAAGAATGCACAAAAACTTAGTTTGAACAAAAAAGGTTGGAAAACTATTCACAAACCATGATACCATCATAAAACAGATAAATGTACTTTCCTGAGGTGCTAGTTTTAGGTAAACACTGTTAACCAATGCATTCTTGTGTTCTGTGCGTTTTCAGCTTTCTCTCGGCCTGCAAACGCCTTAATAGTCAAGAATGCACCAAAACTTAGTTTGAACAAAAAAGGTTGGAAAACTATTCACAAACCATGATACCATCATAAAACAGATACATGTACTTTCCTGAGGTGCTAGTTTTAGGTAAACACTGTTAACCAATGCATTCTTGTGTTCTGTGCGTTTTCAGCTTTCTCTCGGCCTGCAAACGCCTTAATAGTCAAGAATGCACAAAAACTTAGTTTGAACAAAAAAAGCTGGAAAACTATTCACAAACCATGATACCATCATAAAACAGATAAATGTACTTTCCTGAGGTGCTAGTTTTAGGTAAACACTGTTAACCAATGCATTCTTGTGTTCTGTGCGTTTTCAGCCTTCTCTCGGCCTGCAAACGCCTTAATAGTCAGGAATGCACCAAAACTTAGTTTGAACAAAAAAGGTTGGAAAACTATTCACAAACCATGATACCATCATAAAACAGATAAATGTACTTTCCTGAGGTGCTAGTTTTAGGTAAACACTGTTAACCAATGCATTCTTGTGTTCTGTGCGTTTTCAGCCTTCTCTCGGCCTGCAAACGCCTTAATAGTCAGGAATGCACCAAAACTTAGTTTGAGTAAAAAAAGCTGGAAAACTATTCACAAACCATGATACCATCATAAAACAGATAAATGTACTTTCCTGAGGTGCTAGTTTTAGGTAAACACTGTTAACCAATGCATTCTTGTGTTCTGTGCGTTTTCAGCTTTCTCTCGGCCTGCAAACGCCTTAATAGTCAAGAATGCACAAAAACTTAGTTTGAGTAAAAAAAGCTGGAAAACTATTCACAAACCATGATACCATCATAAAACAGATAAATGTACTCTCCTGAGGTGCTAGTTTTAGGTAAACACTGTTAACAAATGCATTCTTGTGTTCTGTGCGTTTTCAGCTTTCTCTCGGCCTGCAAACGCCTTAATAGTCAAGAATGCACAAAAACTTAGTTTGAACAAAAACAGTTGGAAAACTATTCACAAACCATGATACCATCATAAAACAGATAAATGTACTTTCCTGAGGTGCTAGTTTTAGGTAAACACTGTTAACCAATGCATTCTTGTGTTCTGTGCGTTTTCAGCTTTCTCTCGGCCTGCAAACGCCTTAATAGTCAAGAATGCACAAAAACTTAGTTTGAGTAAAAAAAGCTGGAAAACTATTCACAAACCATGATACCATCATAAAACAGATAAATGTACTTTCCTGAGGTGCTAGTTTTAGGTAAACACTGTTAACCAATGCATTCTTGTGTTCTGTGCGTTTTCAGCTTTCTCTCGGCCTGCAAACGCCTTAATAGTCAAGAATGCACAAAAACTTAGTTTGAACAAAAAAGGTTGGAAAACTATTCACAAACCATGATACCATCATAAAACAGATAAATGTACTTTCCTGAGGTGCTAGTTTTAGGTAAACACTGTTAACCAATGCATTCTTGTGTTCTGTGCGTTTTCAGCCTTCTCTCGGCCTGCAAACGCCTTAATAGTCAGGAATGCACCAAAACTTAGTTTGAACAAAAAAGGTTGGAAAACTATTCACAAACCATGATACCATCATAAAACAGATAAATGTACTTTCCTGAGGTGCTAGTTTTAGGTAAACACTGTTAACCAATGCATTCTTGTGTTCTGTGCGTTTTCAGCTTTCTCTCGGCCTGCAAACGCCTTAATAGTCAAGAATGCACAAAAACTTAGTTTGAGTAAAAAAAGCTGGAAAACTATTCACAAACCATGATACCATCATAAAACAGATAAATGTACTTTCCTGAGGTGCTAGTTTTAGGTAAACACTGTTAACCAATGCATTCTTGTGTTCTGTGCGTTTTCAGCTTTCTCTCGGCCTGCAAACGCCTTAATAGTCAAGAATGCACAAAAACTTAGTTTGAACAAAAAAAGTTGGAAAACTATTCACAAACCATGATACCATCATAAAACAGATAAATGTACTTTCCTGAGGTGCTAGTTTTAGGTAAACACTGTTAACCAATGCATTCTTGTGTTCTGTGCGTTTTCAGCTTTCTCTCGGCCTGCAAACGCCTTAATAGTCAAGAATGCACAAAAACTTAGTTTGAACAAAAAAGGTTGGAAAACTATTCACAAACCATGATACCATCATAAAACAGATAAATGTACTTTCCTGAGGTGCTAGTTTTAGGTAAACACTGTTAACCAATGCATTCTTGTGTTCTGTGCGTTTTCAGCCTTCTCTCGGCCTGCAAACGCCTTAATAGTCAGGAATGCACCAAAACTTAGTTTGAACAAAAAAGGTTGGAAAACTATTCACAAACCATGATACCATCATAAAACAGATAAATGTACTTTCCTGAGGTGCTAGTTTTAGGTAAACACTGTTAACCAATGCATTCTTGTGTTCTGTGCGTTTTCAGCTTTCTCTCGGCCTGCAAACGCCTTAATAGTCAAGAATGCACAAAAACTTAGTTTGAGTAAAAAAAGCTGGAAAACTATTCACAAACCATGATACCATCATAAAACAGATAAATGTACTTTCCTGAGGTGCTAGTTTTAGGTAAACACTGTTAACCAATGCATTCTTGTGTTCTGTGCGTTTTCAGCTTTCTCTCGGCCTGCAAACGCCTTAATAGTCAAGAATGCACAAAAACTTAGTTTGAACAAAAAAAGCTGGAAAACTATTCACAAACCATGATACCATCATAAAACAGATAAATGTACTTTCCTGAGGTGCTAGTTTTAGGTAAACACTGTTAACCAATGCATTCTTGTGTTCTGTGCGTTTTCAGCTTTCTCTCGGCCTGCAAACGCCTTAATAGTCAAGAATGCACAAAAACTTAGTTTGAACAAAAAAGGTTGGAAAACTATTCACAAACCATGATACCATCATAAAACAGATAAATGTACTTTCCTGAGGTGCTAGTTTTAGGTAAACACTGTTAACCAATGCATTCTTGTGTTCTGTGCGTTTTCAGCCTTCTCTCGGCCTGCAAACGCCTTAATAGTCAGGAATGCACCAAAACTTAGTTTGAACAAAAAAGGTTGGAAAACTATTCACAAACCATGATACCATCATAAAACAGATAAATGTACTTTCCTGAGGTGCTAGTTTTAGGTAAACACTGTTAACCAATGCATTCTTGTGTTCTGTGCGTTTTCAGCCTTCTCTCGGCCTGCAAACGCCTTAATAGTCAGGAATGCACCAAAACTTAGTTTGAGTAAAAAAAGCTGGAAAACTATTCACAAACCATGATACTATCATAAAACAGATAAATGTACTTTCCTGAGGTGCTAGTTTTAGGTAAACACTGTTAACCAATGCATTCTTGTGTTCTGTGCGTTTTCAGCTTTCTCTCGGCCTGCAAACGCCTTAATAGTCAAGAATGCACAAAAACTTAGTTTGAACAAAAACAGTTGGAAAACTATTCACAAACCATGATACCATCATAAAACAGATAAATGTACTTTCCTGAGGTGCTAGTTTTAGGTAAACACTGTTAACCAATGCATTCTTGTGTTCTGTGCGTTTTCAGCTTTCTCTCGGCCTGCAAACGCCTTAATAGTCAAGAATGCACAAAAACTTAGTTTGAGTAAAAAAAGCTGGAAAACTATTCACAAACCATGATACCATCATAAAACAGATAAATGTACTTTCCTGAGGTGCTAGTTTTAGGTAAACACTGTTAACCAATGCATTCTTGTGTTCTGTGCGTTTTCAGCTTTCTCTCGGCCTGCAAACGCCTTAATAGTCAAGAATGCACAAAAACTTAGTGTTGGAGCTATATTTCTATTTTTGTTTTACTCGTATTGTCGTTTATTGGTCACATGGTGTTATGTTCATTTGCATAAGTAGGTCAAGGTGGGAGGTACTTCAGGCACGAGGGCATATGGTTTTTTACCAGCGTGAGAGAGGCAGCAGAAATGTCTGTGAGCTTGCTTATGTGTGTGAATAAACCGCCTCAAACTCAATCTTGTTATGGACATTACTTTGCTTTGGTACCTCTGAACCTGCGTAAAGCCTAACCATGACGTAGCCTCGAGTGGCCATTTGAGAAGTTTGTTATTATTTGTTTTTGTTTAAGTTTATGGACAAATAGCCACTACATTAAGTAAAAAACCCGCCCTGGATATATCGTTGGTTTACGTGGATACTGGACTTGTCGTTTGCTCGATTACCGTTTCGAAAGTGGATTACTCACCTGGATGCGGGAGACAAACAAAGGAAAGGGCCTAGGAGTGACGGAGGTGTGGGCTGGATACAGTGCAAACATCGAATAATACGACCCATCCGACAGTGTAAAGTTTCCCTGGACACCGTACTGGATAACGGTGAAGCTACTGGAGCGCTGGAGCTGCACTACGGAGTGGAGGATATTATTTGCTGCAATTTGAATTCGCAAAGGCCCAAAGCCTTCACAGGTAACGCGCACGGCCGCGCGCAACAACAGCTACTGCGTGCATTCAACTCCGTGTACAAAGGCAACCACCGCAACAAACAAAGTTCCACAAGGTATGTGCTGTATTCAATCTTTGCAAACAACTGTGGGTGTACATGACCGGCATCAACAAAGTGTAAAATGTCTGACGTTGCATCTAAAGCCAAAAGCGACACGGCGCTTCCTACAAAAAGACGCACAAGTTTTACTGCTAAAGGAATGATGTTTTTTATGCAAACGTGTCAGGAAAAGAGATCGATGCAATACAAACGAGCCAAATCGTACATGAATAAGATGGATAAGTTGATGCATTCTGCAGACAATATTGATGCAGTCAAGTCTCTTTTGGATCAAATAATAATATGTGTTGATGAGGCAAAACAACATCATTTATCATTTGTGTCACTGGACATACCTCAGGATGAGAAGGAGAAACAAGATAAATATTTTGAACAAAAGGAGAAGTGTTTTTCAAGCTTTATTGATGACGTCAAAGGCTGGTTATCAAATGCAGGCCATTCATATGAACTTCCAATTAAACCACCTGATAATCAAACTGATATTGGGCCTGAGGACAGTGTATCCAATAAAGGTTCTGCAGCGCGTTCAAAGGCTGGCTCTAAATTGTCAAGGATTTCATCCAGTGCATCTGCAAAAATATTAGCGCAAGCAGAGAGAGCAGCATTACAGGAGCGCATGGCTGCTCTAAAGCAAAAGCACACTTTGGAGGCGCAGGAGGAACAAATAAGACTTGAACAAGAGGAATTACGGAAGAAACGGGAACATTTAAGGAGAGAAAAGGAACATTTAAGGAGAGAAAAGGAACAACTTGCTCTGGAGGCAGAATTAAAGGTGACAAATGCAAAATTGGAGGTTCTGCAAGTAAGCTCAAAGTGTGGCTCTAAAGTGTCAAGATGTGCATCTCAAACATCAGATGGCATGAATTCTTACTTGAAAAGGTCAGAAATTCAAGGGACATATGAACTAAATCCGAATGCTGAACGCTATGTGCCCACCAATAAAAGCTCTGAACCTACCTCCAGTCGCTTGTTAAATTCTGTCCCTGTTGGTGTTCAACCCAAACATGTTGTAAAACAAATACCCATACCTAATGTCATTTCTGTGTTTCAAAGGCAAGGTACGCAATCACTTGGTTCGCAAGATGTTTGTGACGATAATCAACCCACCAATTCTCCGGACATTTTGAATATCATGCAGCGTCAAAATGAAATAACTGCGCTGTTGGTCCAACAAAACACAGCCTCTGCTCTACCTATGAGAAGTATACCTGTATTTGATGGTGATCCCCTGTATTTCAAATCTTTTCTCAGAGCCTTTGAAAATTGCATTGAGGATAAAACTCAAAATTTCAGTGATTGTCTGTACTTCCTAGAACAGTACACTAGGGGGCAACCAAGAGACATTGTAAGAAGTTGTCAGCATATGCCCTCTGAACCAGGTTATCAAAGAGCAAAAGCGCTTTTGATTGAACATTTTGGCAGTGAACATAAAATCTCTTCTGCTTACATGGACAAAATCAACAACTGGCCCTCAATAAAACCTGAGGATGTTAACGCTCTGCAGTCATTCGCTTTGTTCCTTCGAGGTTGCTCCAACATAGTACATCATATAAAGTACATGAAGGAGTTGGACATGCCAGCTAACCTCAGGACAATCCTAATGAAACTCCCATACAAGCTGAGGGAAAAGTGGAGAAATGTGGCATGTGACATACTGGAGCAAACTGGAAGCAGAGCAGTGTATGTTGATTTTGTGAATTTCATTGAAAAACAAGTCAAAATTGTTTCAGATCCTCTGTTTGGAAATATTAATGATGTTTCTCCAGCCAGCTATACAAAGCTATCCATGCAAGTTAAGCAGAAAAAGAAAAGTGGTACATTTGCCACCAGCATTAATGCACCAAAGGATGGACATAAAGAAATGGAAAACTTGACAGCTCACAGTAACCAGCTCAAATGTATGTTCTGCTATCTTACCAATCACACTCTGGAAAAATGCTTTCAGTTTAGAAGAAAGACACAACAGGACAAGATTCAGTTTCTAAAGGAGAAGGGCGTTTGTTTTGGGTGCTTGAAACATGGACACACGAGCAAAGACTGTAGGGGTCGGTTGGATTGTGAAGTGTGTCACAGGAAACATCCATCTGTCCTGCATGTGGAGAAGGAGGATACTACAAGGATAACCTCCAAAGAAACTGTGAG
The DNA here is from genome assembly GCF_964276395.1 of Gasterosteus aculeatus. Lineage (NCBI taxonomy): Eukaryota > Metazoa > Chordata > Actinopteri > Perciformes > Gasterosteidae > Gasterosteus > Gasterosteus aculeatus. Next base: position 21,362,470 of record NC_135688.1, on the reverse strand, counting down.
CACTGTATCCGGGAAGCAGCAGACGTGTGGTCATATTGGGGCTGGTGAAGAGGATATTGCAGTTTTTCCCATTGTGGCTGTGCAGGTGAAAAGTCGGAAAAGTAATAAAGTTGTGCATACTTATGCTTTCCTGGATCCTGGGAGCTCTGGGACTTTCTGTACTACAAGTATGGCTGAAAGGCTGGGAGTATCAGGAAAAAACTGTAATGTAGTGTTGAGGACAATGGGGCAGACTAAAACCATTAGCACTACTATAGTAACTGGTCTGGAGGTGTCTGGATTTGACACCGATGACTTTATTGAGCTACCATCTGTTCTGACACAAACAAAAATGCCTGTATCTAAAATCAATGTGCCATGTCAGGATGATGTTGCCAAATGGGCGTATTTGAGCAGCATTAGGCTACATGAAGTAGATGCAGATGTAGACTTGCTCATTGGAACCGACTCGCCTAAAGTTTTGGAGCCATGGGAACTGATAAATAGTCAATGTGGTGGACCGTATGCAGTGAGGACCAGAGTTGGCTGGGTCATAAACGGGCCTCTTCGTGCTGGAAACTCTGAAGGTACTGGTGTCAAATCAGGATGCATTGTTGTAACTGCTAATCACATATCTGTGGAACACTTGGAAAGTATGTTGATGCAACAGTATAATCATGACTTTACTGAAAGAACAAGTGATGAACAACTTGAGATGTCAAGAGAAGACATTAAATTCATGAAAATTGTGGAGAGTACGACAGTGCTTAACAATGAACATTATTACATTGACTTACCTTTCAGAATTGACGATCCTGTTTTGCCAAATAATCGCTGCATTGCACTACAAAGACTCCAAAGCCTGAAGAGGAGATTTAATAGAAATAGTTCATTCAAGGCTCAATACGTTGATTTCCTTAACAACATGTTAGAGCAAGGATATGCGGAAAAGGTTCCCACAAATGAGCCCACTCTGGAACAAGGAAAGGTGTGGTACATTCCCCACCATGGTGTACATCATCCAACCAAAGGAAAGTTGCGTGTTGTGTTTGATTGCGGCTGTACCTACAAAGGTACATCATTGAACAGTCAGCTCTTGCAGGGCCCAGACTTCACTAACACGCTAATTGGTGTCCTTCTTCGGTTTAGAGAAGAGCCCATCGCTGTTATGGCTGATATCAACGCCATGTTCCATCAGGTCCGGGTGCCATATAAGCACGTTAACTTCTTGCGCTTTCTATGGTGGCCCAATGGAGACACTACAGCGGAGCCAGAGGAATACAGGATGTGTGTGCATTTGTTTGGAGCTGTATCCTCTCCAAGCTGCTCAAACTATGCACTGAGGAGAACTGCTGAGGATAATGCACTGCAATATTCACCCGATGTCCTTCGTACAGTCAAGACAAATTTCTACGTGGACGACTGTCTTAAGTCCACTGTGACAGAGGAAGATGCAGTGAAGCTCATACATGGATTAACATCTCTCTGTAAAAAAGGTGGCTTCCATCTCCAAAAGTGGGTCACAAATAACTCAAATGTGTTTGCACTTATTCCTAGCAACATCAGAGCAGTGGGTTTGGAGAACATGGATTTGGACAGGGACCAACTCCCTGTGGAAAGAGCTCTGGGGATGCAATGGTGTGTTCAAGGAGATACGTTCAGCTTCAGGACTGCAGTGCAGGAACGTCCACACACTAGGAGGGGCATCCTTTCTGTGGTGAGCTCTCTTTACGACCCGCTGGGTTTTTTGTCTCCTTTCATAATCCCTGCCAAGTTACTGTTACAGGAGCTGTGCAGAATGAACTTCAAATGGGATGAGCCAGTTCCCTGTGATGTCTCTGAACATTGGTCTGAGTGGCTCTCTGAACTTCAACATATGAGTGGATTTAAAGTGGAACGGTGCATTAAACCCAAAAACTTTGGAACACAATTGAAAGCAGAACTGCATCATTTTTCAGATGCTAGTCAAATAGGATATGGCACTGTTTCATACTTGAGATTGGAGAGCACTGACAATGTGCATGTTTCATTTATCACAGGCAAAGCTCGTGTCGCTCCTCTAAAGCAACTAACCATTCCACGCCTTGAGCTTGCTGCAGCTGTGCTTGCTGTTCGAGTGAACACAATGCTGTTGAAAGAGCTACAGTTGCCATTGCAAAGGTCATTCTTTTGGACCGATAGCACTACTGTTCTCAAGTACATCTTTAATGAAACAAAGCGCTTTCACACATATGTTGCCAATCGTGTCAGCACCATAAGAGAATCCACAGACAAAGATCAGTGGAGGTATGTAAACACCAAAGACAATCCTGCAGATGAAGCTTCTCGAGGACTAAGAGCTCAGGAGTTTGGAAAAGGAAAATGGCTAAAAGGACCGGACTTTTTGCACTTGCCCCCCACCAGATGGCCGAAACTCGACTTGGACGCCTCTTCCATTCCATCGGATGATGCAGAGGTGAAAAGGGAACTTAAGGTGAATGCTGTTACAATACACAGTGACAATCCCCTCAGTCAGCTCATTCACTATTTTTCATCCTGGAGAAAGCTTAAAACATCAGTGGCCTGGCTGTTGGAGCTGAAAGAAAGACTTTTACTTTTGAGCCGAAAGAGAAAAGAATATGTGGTCAACCAGCATGAGGGCAGAGTGCTAAGCGCCATAGCTGACTCCCGAGGACTGGTTCGCTCTGTGAAGGTCCAAACGAAGATCAGCGTCCTGGACAGACCAATAACCAAGCTCTGTCTTCTCTTGGAGGCTAATAATTGACTATACAACTCATTCTTTCTCCTATCTCTGTCTTCCATCTGTTTGTTTCTTTCAGATATGGAGAATCCGAAGATGTGAAGATTCCAGTTTAATGCTTAAGCTACAATTAGAAAATAGCTCCTTTGTGTTAAAGCTAAGGTTAATTGTGGGTAAAGTACCGTTACAATTAGGGGCTGGGTTGTTGGAGCTATATTTCTATTTTTGTTTTACTCGTATTGTCGTTTATTGGTCACATGGTGTTATGTTCATTTGCATAAGTAGGTCAAGGTGGGAGGTACTTCAGGCACGAGGGCATATGGTTTTTTACCAGCGTGAGAGAGGCAGCAGAAATGTCTGTGAGCTTGCTTATGTGTGTGAATAAACCGCCTCAAACTCAATCTTGTTATGGACATTACTTTGCTTTGGTACCTCTGAACCTGCGTAAAGCCTAACCATGACGTAGCCTCGAGTGGCCATTTGAGAAGTTTGTTATTATTTGTTTTTGTTTAAGTTTATGGACAAATAGCCACTACACTTAGTTTGAACAAAAACAGTTGGAAAACTATTCACAAACCATGATACCATCATAAAACAGATAAATGTACTTTCCTGAGGTGCTAGTTTTAGGTAAACACTGTTAACCAATGCATTCTTGTGTTCTGTGCGTTTTCAGCCTTCTCTCGGCCTGCAAGCGCCTTAATAGCCAGGAATGCACCAAAACTTAGTTTGAACAAAAACAGTTGGAAAACTATTCACAAACCATGATACCATCATAAAACAGATAAATGTACTTTCCTGAGGTGCTAGTTTTAGGTAAACACTGTTAACCAATGCATTCTTGTGTTCTGTGCGTTTTCAGCTTTCTCTCGGCCTGCAAACGCCTTAATAGTCAAGAATGCACAAAAACTTAGTTTGAGTAAAAAAAGCTGGAAAACTATTCACAAACCATGATACCATCATAAAACAGATAAATGTACTTTCCTGAGGTGCTAGTTTTAGGTAAACACTGTTAACCAATGCATTCTTGTGTTCTGTGCGTTTTCAGCTTTCTCTCGGCCTGCAAACGCCTTAATAGTCAAGAATGCACAAAAACTTAGTTTGAACAAAAAAAGTTGGAAAACTATTCACAAACCATGATACCATCATAAAACAGATAAATGTACTTTCCTGAGGTGCTAGTTTTAGGTAAACACTGTTAACCAATGCATTCTTGTGTTCTGTGCGTTTTCAGCTTTCTCTCGGCCTGCAAACGCCTTAATAGTCAAGAATGCACAAAAACTTAGTTTGAACAAAAAAGGTTGGAAAACTATTCACAAACCATGATACCATCATAAAACAGATAAATGTACTTTCCTGAGGTGCTAGTTTTAGGTAAACACTGTTAACCAATGCATTCTTGTGTTCTGTGCGTTTTCAGCCTTCTTTCGGCCTGCAAACGCCTTAATAGTCAGGAATGCACCAAAACTTAGTTTGAACAAAAAAGGTTGGAAAACTATTCACAAACCATGATACCATCATAAAACAGATAAATGTACTTTCCTGAGGTGCTAGTTTTAGGTAAACACTGTTAACCAATGCATTCTTGTGTTCTGTGCGTTTTCAGCCTTCTCTCGGCCTGCAAACGCCTTAATAGTCAGGAATGCACCAAAACTTAGTTTGAGTAAAAAAAGCTGGAAAACTATTCACAAACCATGATACCATCATAAAACAGATAAATGTACTCTCCTGAGGTGCTAGTTTTATGTAAACACTGTTAACAAATGCATTCTTGTGTTCTGTGCGTTTTCAGCTTTCTCTCGGCCTGCAAACGCCTTAATAGTCAAGAATGCACAAAAACTTAGTTTGAACAAAAACAGTTGGAAAACTATTCACAAACCATGATACCATCATAAAACAGATAAATGTACTTTCCTGAGGTGCTAGTTTTAGGTAAACACTGTTAACCAATGCATTCTTGTGTTCTGTGCGTTTTCAGCTTTCTCTCGGCCTGCAAACGCCTTAATAGTCAAGAATGCACAAAAACTTAGTTTGAGTAAAAAAAGGTGGAAAACTATTCACAAACCATGATACCATCATAAAACAGATAAATGTACTTTCCTGAGGTGCTAGTTTTAGGTAAACACTGTTAACCAATGCATTCTTGTGTTCTGTGCGTTTTCAGCTTTCTCTCGGCCTGCAAACGCCTTAATAGTCAAGAATGCACAAAAACTTAGTTTGAACAAAAAAAGCTGGAAAACTATTCACAAACCATGATACCATCATAAAACAGATAAATGTACTTTCCTGAGGTGCTAGTTTTAGGTAAACACTGTTAACCAATGCATTCTTGTGTTCTGTGCGTTTTCAGCTTTCTCTCGGCCTGCAAACGCCTTAATAGTCAAGAATGCACAAAAACTTAGTTTGAACAAAAAAGGTTGGAAAACTATTCACAAACCATGATACCATCATAAAACAGATAAATGTACTTTCCTGAGGTGCTAGTTTTAGGTAAACACTGTTAACCAATGCATTCTTGTGTTCTGTGTGTTTTCAGCCTTCTCTCGGCCTGCAAACGCCTTAATAGTCAGGAATGCACCAAAACTTAGTTTGAACAAAAAAGGTTGGAAAACTATTCACAAACCATGATACCATCATAAAACAGATAAATGTACTTTCCTGAGGTGCTAGTTTTAGGTAAACACTGTTAACCAATGCATTCTTGTGTTCTGTGCGTTTTCAGCCTTCTCTCGGCCTGCAAACGCCTTAATAGTCAGGAATGCACCAAAACTTAGTTTGAGTAAAAAAAGCTGGAAAACTATTCACAAACCATGATACCATCATAAAACAGATAAATGTACTTTCCTGAGGTGCTAGTTTTAGGTAAACACTGTTAACCAATGCATTCTTGTGTTCTGTGCGTTTTCAGCTTTCTCTCGGCCTGCAAACGCCTTAATAGTCAAGAATGCACAAAAACTTAGTTTGAACAAAAACAGTTGGAAAACTATTCACAAACCATGATACCATCATAAAACAGATAAATGTACTTTCCTGAGGTGCTAGTTTTAGGTAAACACTGTTAACCAATGCATTCTTGTGTTCTGTGCGTTTTCAGCTTTCTCTCGGCCTGCAAACGCCTTAATAGTCAAGAATGCACAAAAACTTAGTTTGAGTAAAAAAAGCTGGAAAACTATTCACAAACCATGATACCATCATAAAACAGATAAATGTACTTTCCTGAGGTGCTAGTTTTAGGTAAACACTGTTAACCAATGCATTCTTGTGTTCTGTGCGTTTTCAGCTTTCTCTCGGCCTGCAAACGCCTTAATAGTCAAGAATGCACAAAAACTTAGTTTGAACAAAAACAGTTGGAAAACTATTCACAAACCATGATACCATCATAAAACAGATAAATGTACTTTCCTGAGGTGCTAGTTTTAGGTAAACACTGTTAACCAATGCATTCTTGTGTTCTGTGCGTTTTCAGCCTTCTCTCGGCCTGCAAGCGCCTTAATAGCCAGGAATGCACCAAAACTTAGTTTGAACAAAAACAGTTGGAAAACTATTCACAAACCATGATACCATCATAAAACAGATAAATGTACTTTCCTGAGGTGCTAGTTTTAGGTAAACACTGTTAACCAATGCATTCTTGTGTTCTGTGCGTTTTCAGCCTTCTCTCGGCCTGCAAGCGCCTTAATAGCCAGGAATGCACCAAAACTTAGTTTGAACAAAAACAGTTGGAAAACTATTCACAAACCATGATACCATCATAAAACAGATAAATGTACTTTCCTGAGGTGCTAGTTTTAGGTAAACACTGTTAACCAATGCATTCTTGTGTTCTGTGCGTTTTCAGCTTTCTCTCGGCCTGCAAACGCCTTAATAGTCAAGAATGCACAAAAACTTAGTTTGAGTAAAAAAAGCTGGAAAACTATTCACAAACCATGATACCATCATAAAACAGATAAATGTACTTTCCTGAGGTGCTAGTTTTAGGTAAACACTGTTAACCAATGCATTCTTGTGTTCTGTGCGTTTTCAGCTTTCTCTCGGCCTGCAAACGCCTTAATAGTCAAGAATGCACCAAAACTTAGTTTGAACAAAAAAGGTTGGAAAACTATTCACAAACCATGATACCATCATAAAACAGATAAATGTACTTTCCTGAGGTGCTAGTTTTAGGTAAACACTGTTAACCAATGCATTCTTGTGTTCTGTGCGTTTTCAGCCTTCTCTCGGCCTGCAAACGCCTTAATAGTCAGGAATGCACCAAAACTTAGTTTGAGTAAAAAAAGCTGGAAAACTATTCACAAACCATGATACCATCATAAAACAGATAAATGTACTTTCCTGAGGTGCTAGTTTTAGGTAAACACTGTTAACCAATGCATTCTTGTGTTCTGTGCGTTTTCAGCTTTCTCTCGGCCTGCAAACGCCTTAATAGTCAAGAATGCACAAAAACTTAGTTTGAACAAAAACAGTTGGAAAACTATTCACAAACCATGATACCATCATAAAACAGATAAATGTACTTTCCTGAGGTGCTAGTTTTAGGTAAACACTGTTAACCAATGCATTCTTGTGTTCTGTGCGTTTTCAGCTTTCTCTCGGCCTGCAAACGCCTTAATAGTCAAGAATGCACAAAAACTTAGTTTGAACAAAAAAGGTTGGAAAACTATTCACAAACCATGATACCATCATAAAACAGATAAATGTACTTTCCTGAGGTGCTAGTTTTAGGTAAACACTGTTAACCAATGCATTCTTGTGTTCTGTGCGTTTTCAGCCTTCTCTCGGCCTGCAAACGCCTTAATAGTCAGGAATGCACCAAAACTTAGTTTGAACAAAAAAGGTTGGAAAACTATTCACAAACCATGATACCATCATAAAACAGATAAATGTACTTTCCTGAGGTGCTAGTTTTAGGTAAACACTGTTAACCAATGCATTCTTGTGTTCTGTGCGTTTTCAGCCTTCTCTCGGCCTGCAAACGCCTTAATAGTCAGGAATGCACCAAAACTTAGTTTGAGTAAAAAAAGCTGGAAAACTATTCACAAACCATGATACCATCATAAAACAGATAAATGTACTTTCCTGAGGTGCTAGTTTTAGGTAAACACTGTTAACCAATGCATTCTTGTGTTCTGTGCGTTTTCAGCTTTCTCTCGGCCTGCAAACGCCTTAATAGTCAAGAATGCACAAAAACTTAGTTTGAACAAAAACAGTTGGAAAACTATTCACAAACCATGATACCATCATAAAACAGATAAATGTACTTTCCTGAGGTGCTAGTTTTAGGTAAACACTGTTAACCAATGCATTCTTGTGTTCTGTGCGTTTTCAGCTTTCTCTCGGCCTGCAAACGCCTTAATAGTCAAGAATGCACAAAAACTTAGTTTGAGTAAAAAAAGCTGGAAAACTATTCACAAACCATGATACCATCATAAAACAGATAAATGTACTTTCCTGAGGTGCTAGTTTTAGGTAAACACTGTTAACCAATGCATTCTTGTGTTCTGTGCGTTTTCAGCTTTCTCTCGGCCTGCAAACGCCTTAATAGTCAAGAATGCACAAAAACTTAGTTTGAACAAAAACAGTTGGAAAACTATTCACAAACCATGATACCATCATAAAACAGATAAATGTACTTTCCTGAGGTGCTAGTTTTAGGTAAACACTGTTAACCAATGCATTCTTGTGTTCTGTGCGTTTTCAGCCTTCTCTCGGCCTGCAAGCGCCTTAATAGCCAGGAATGCACCAAAACTTAGTTTGAACAAAAACAGTTGGAAAACTATTCACAAACCATGATACCATCATAAAACAGATAAATGTACTTTCCTGAGGTGCTAGTTTTAGGTAAACACTGTTAACCAATGCATTCTTGTGTTCTGTGCGTTTTCAGCTTTCTCTCGGCCTGCAAACGCCTTAATAGTCAAGAATGCACAAAAACTTAGTTTGAGTAAAAAAAGCTGGAAAACTATTCACAAACCATGATACCATCATAAAACAGATAAATGTACTTTCCTGAGGTGCTAGTTTTAGGTAAACACTGTTAACCAATGCATTCTTGTGTTCTGTGCGTTTTCAGCTTTCTCTCGGCCTGCAAACGCCTTAATAGTCAAGAATGCACCAAAACTTAGTTTGAACAAAAAAGGTTGGAAAACTATTCACAAACCATGATACCATCATAAAACAGATAAATGTACTTTCCTGAGGTGCTAGTTTTAGGTAAACACTGTTAACCAATGCATTCTTGTGTTCTGTGCGTTTTCAGCCTTCTCTCGGCCTGCAAACGCCTTAATAGTCAAGAATGCACAAAAACTTAGTTTGAGTAAAAAAAGCTGGAAAACTATTCACAAACCATGATACCATCATAAAACAGATAAATGTACTCTCCTGAGGTGCTAGTTTTATGTAAACACTGTTAACAAATGCATTCTTGTGTTCTGTGCGTTTTCAGCTTTCTCTCGGCCTGCAAACGCCTTAATAGTCAAGAATGCACAAAAACTTAGTTTGAACAAAAACAGTTGGAAAACTATTCACAAACCATGATACCATCATAAAACAGATAAATGTACTTTCCTGAGGTGCTAGTTTTAGGTAAACACTGTTAACCAATGCATTCTTGTGTTCTGTGCGTTTTCAGCTTTCTCTCGGCCTGCAAACGCCTTAATAGTCAAGAATGCACAAAAACTTAGTTTGAGTAAAAAAAGCTGGAAAACTATTCACAAACCATGATACCATCATAAAACAGATAAATGTACTTTCCTGAGGTGCTAGTTTTAGGTAAACACTGTTAACCAATGCATTCTTGTGTTCTGTGCGTTTTCAGCTTTCTCTCGGCCTGCAAACGCCTTAATAGTCAAGAATGCACCAAAACTTAGTTTGAACAAAAAAGGTTGGAAAACTATTCACAAACCATGATACCATCATAAAACAGATAAATGTACTTTCCTGAGGTGCTAGTTTTAGGTAAACACTGTTAACCAATGCATTCTTGTGTTCTGTGCGTTTTCAGCCTTCTCTCGGCCTGCAAACGCCTTAATAGTCAGGAATGCACCAAAACTTAGTTTGAGTAAAAAAAGCTGGAAAACTATTCACAAACCATGATACCATCATAAAACAGATAAATATACTTTCCTGAGGTGCTAGTTTTAGGTAAACACTGTTAACCAATGCATTCTTGTGTTCTGTGCGTTTTCAGCTTTCTCTCGGCCTGCAAACGCCTTAATAGTCAAGAATGCACAAAAACTTAGTTTGAGTAAAAAAAGCTGGAAAACTATTCACAAACCATGATACCATCATAAAACAGATAAATGTACTCTCCTGAGGTGCTAGTTTTATGTAAACACTGTTAACAAATGCATTCTTGTGTTCTGTGCGTTTTCAGCTTTCTCTCGGCCTGCAAACGCCTTAATAGTCAAGAATGCACAAAAACTTAGTTTGAACAAAAACAGTTGGAAAACTATTCACAAACCATGATACCATCATAAAACAGATAAATGTACTTTCCTGAGGTGCTAGTTTTAGGTAAACACTGTTAACCAATGCATTCTTGTGTTCTGTGCGTTTTCAGCTTTCTCTCGGCCTGCAAACGCCTTAATAGTCAAGAATGCACAAAAACTTAGTTTGAGTAAAAAAAGCTGGAAAACTATTCACAAACCATGATACCATCATAAAACAGATAAATGTACTTTCCTGAGGTGCTAGTTTTAGGTAAACACTGTTAACCAATGCATTCTTGTGTTCTGTGCGTTTTCAGCTTTCTCTCGGCCTGCAAACGCCTTAATAGTCAAGAATGCACAAAAACTTAGTTTGAACAAAAACAGTTGGAAAACTATTCACAAACCATGATACCATCATAAAACAGATAAATGTACTTTCCTGAGGTGCTAGTTTTAGGTAAACACTGTTAACCAATGCATTCTTGTGTTCTGTGCGTTTTCAGCTTTCTCTCGGCCTGCAAACGCCTTAATAGTCAAGAATGCACAAAAACTTAGTTTGAGTAAAAAAAGCTGGAAAACTATTCACAAACCATGATACCATCATAAAACAGATAAATGTACTTTCCTGAGGTGCTAGTTTTAGGTAAACACTGTTAACCAATGCATTCTTGTGTTCTGTGCGTTTTCAGCTTTCTCTCGGCCTGCAAACGCCTTAATAGTCAAGAATGCACCAAAACTTAGTTTGAACAAAAAAGGTTGGAAAACTATTCACAAACCATGATACCATCATAAAACAGATAAATGTACTTTCCTGAGGTGCTAGTTTTAGGTAAACACTGTTAACCAATGCATTCTTGTGTTCTGTGCGTTTTCAGCCTTCTCTCGGCCTGCAAACGCCTTAATAGTCAGGAATGCACCAAAACTTAGTTTGAGTAAAAAAAGCTGGAAAACTATTCACAAACCATGATACCATCATAAAACAGATAAATATACTTTCCTGAGGTGCTAGTTTTAGGTAAACACTGTTAACCAATGCATTCTTGTGTTCTGTGCGTTTTCAGCTTTCTCTCGGCCTGCAAACGCCTTAATAGTCAAGAATGCACAAAAACTTAGTTTGAGTAAAAAAAGCTGGAAAACTATTCACAAACCATGATACCATCATAAAACAGATAAATGTACTCTCCTGAGGTGCTAGTTTTATGTAAACACTGTTAACAAATGCATTCTTGTGTTCTGTGCGTTTTCAGCTTTCTCTCGGCCTGCAAACGCCTTAATAGTCAAGAATGCACAAAAACTTAGTTTGAACAAAAACAGTTGGAAAACTATTCACAAACCATGATACCATCATAAAACAGATAAATGTACTTTCCTGAGGTGCTAGTTTTAGGTAAACACTGTTAACCAATGCATTCTTGTGTTCTGTGCGTTTTCAGCTTTCTCTCGGCCTGCAAACGCCTTAATAGTCAAGAATGCACAAAAACTTAGTTTGAGTAAAAAAAGCTGGAAAACTATTCACAAACCATGATACCATCATAAAACAGATAAATGTACTTTCCTGAGGTGCTAGTTTTAGGTAAACACTGTTAACCAATGCATTCTTGTGTTCTGTGCGTTTTCAGCTTTCTCTCGGCCTGCAAACGCCTTAATAGTCAAGAATGCACAAAAACTTAGTTTGAACAAAAAAGGTTGGAAAACTATTCACAAACCATGATACCATCATAAAACAGATAAATGTACTTTCCTGAGGTGCTAGTTTTAGGTAAACACTGTTAACCAATGCATTCTTGTGTTCTGTGCGTTTTCAGCCTTCTCTCGGCCTGCAAACGCCTTAATAGTCAGGAATGCACCAAAACTTAGTTTGAACAAAAAAGGTTGGAAAACTATTCACAAACCATGATACCATCATAAAACAGATAAATGTACTTTCCTGAGGTGCTAGTTTTAGGTAAACACTGTTAACCAATGCATTCTTGTGTTCTGTGCGTTTTCAGCCTTCTCTCGGCCTGCAAACGCCTTAATAGTCAGGAATGCACCAAAACTTAGTTTGAGTAAAAAAAGCTGGAAAACTATTCACAAACCATGATACCATCATAAAACAGATAAATGTACTTTCCTGAGGTGCTAGTTTTAGGTAAACACTGTTAACCAATGCATTCTTGTGTTCTGTGCGTTTTCAGCTTTCTCTCGGCCTGCAAACGCCTTAATAGTCAAGAATGCACAAAAACTTAGTTTGAGTAAAAAAAGCTGGAAAACTATTCACAAACCATGATACCATCATAAAACAGATAAATGTACTTTCCTGAGGTGCTAGTTTTAGGTAAACACTGTTAACCAATGCATTCTTGTGTTCTGTGCGTTTTCAGCTTTCTCTCGGCCTGCAAACGCCTTAATAGTCAAGAATGCACAAAAACTTAGTTTGAACAAAAAAAGCTGGAAAACTATTCACAAACCATGATACCATCATAAAACAGATAAATGTACTTTCCTGAGGTGCTAGTTTTAGGTAAACACTGTTAACCAATGCATTCTTGTGTTCTGTGCGTTTTCAGCTTTCTCTCGGCCTGCAAACGCCTTAATAGTCAAGAATGCACAAAAACTTAGTTTGAACAAAAAAGGTTGGAAAACTATTCACAAACCATGATACCATCATAAAACAGATAAATGTACTTTCCTGAGGTGCTAGTTTTAGGTAAACACTGTTAACCAATGCATTCTTGTGTTCTGTGCGTTTTCAGCCTTCTCTCGGCCTGCAAACGCCTTAATAGTCAGGAATGCACCAAAACTTAGTTTGAACAAAAAAGGTTGGAAAACTATTCACAAACCATGATACCATCATAAAACAGATAAATGTACTTTCCTGAGGTGCTAGTTTTAGGTAAACACTGTTAACCAATGCATTCTTGTGTTCTGTGCGTTTTCAGCCTTCTCTCGGCCTGCAAACGCCTTAATAGTCAGGAATGCACCAAAACTTAGTTTGAGTAAAAAAAGCTGGAAAACTATTCACAAACCATGATACCATCATAAAACAGATAAATGTACTTTCCTGAGGTGCTAGTTTTAGGTAAACACTGTTAACCAATGCATTCTTGTGTTCTGTGCGTTTTCAGCTTTCTCTCGGCCTGCAAACGCCTTAATAGTCAAGAATGCACAAAAACTTAGTTTGAACAAAAACAGTTGGAAAACTATTCACAAACCATGATACCATCATAAAACAGATAAATGTACTTTCCTGAGGTGCTAGTTTTAGGTAAACACTGTTAACCAATGCATTCTTGTGTTCTGTGCGTTTTCAGCTTTCTCTCGGCCTGCAAACGCCTTAATAGTCAAGAATGCACAAAAACTTAGTTTGAGTAAAAAAAGCTGGAAAACTATTCACAAACCATGATACCATCATAAAACAGATAAATGTACTTTCCTGAGGTGCTAGTTTTAGGTAAACACTGTTAACCAATGCATTCTTGTGTTCTGTGCGTTTTCAGCTTTCTCTCGGCCTGCAAACGCCTTAATAGTCAAGAATGCACAAAAACTTAGTTTGAACAAAAACAGTTGGAAAACTATTCACAAACCATGATACCATCATAAAACAGATAAATGTACTTTCCTGAGGTGCTAGTTTTAGGTAAACACTGTTAACCAATGCATTCTTGTGTTCTGTGCGTTTTCAGCCTTCTCTCGGCCTGCAAGCGCCTTAATAGCCAGGAATGCACCAAAACTTAGTTTGAACAAAAACAGTTGGAAAACTATTCACAAACCATGATACCATCATAAAACAGATAAATGTACTTTCCTGAGGTGCTAGTTTTAGGTAAACACTGTTAACCAATGCATTCTTGTGTTCTGTGCGTTTTCAGCTTTCTCTCGGCCTGCAAACGCCTTAATAGTCAAGAATGCACAAAAACTTAGTTTGAGTAAAAAAAGCTGGAAAACTATTCACAAACCATGATACCATCATAAAACAGATAAATGTACTTTCCTGAGGTGCTAGTTTTAGGTAAACACTGTTAACCAATGCATTCTTGTGTTCTGTGCGTTTTCAGCTTTCTCTCGGCCTGCAAACGCCTTAATAGTCAAGAATGCACCAAAACTTAGTTTGAACAAAAAAGGTTGGAAAACTATTCACAAACCATGATACCATCATAAAACAGATAAATGTACTTTCCTGAGGTGCTAGTTTTAGGTAAACACTGTTAACCAATGCATTCTTGTGTTCTGTGCGTTTTCAGCCTTCTCTCGGCCTGCAAACGCCTTAATAGTCAGGAATGCACCAAAACTTAGTTTGAGTAAAAAAAGCTGGAAAACTATTCACAAACCATGATACCATCATAAAACAGATAAATGTACTTTCCTGAGGTGCTAGTTTTAGGTAAACACTGTTAACCAATGCATTCTTGTGTTCTGTGCGTTTTCAGCTTTCTCTCGGCCTGCAAACGCCTTAATAGTCAAGAATGCACAAAAACTTAGTTTGAGTAAAAAAAGCTGGAAAACTATTCACAAACCATGATACCATCATAAAACAGATAAATGTACTCTCCTGAGGTGCTAGTTTTATGTAAACACTGTTAACAAATGCATTCTTGTGTTCTGTGCGTTTTCAGCTTTCTCTCGGCCTGCAAACGCCTTAATAGTCAAGAATGCACAAAAACTTAGTTTGAGTAAAAAAAGCTGGAAAACTATTCACAAACCATGATACCATCATAAAACAGATAAATGTACTTTCCTGAGGTGCTAGTTTTAGGTAAACACTGTTAACCAATGCATTCTTGTGTTCTGTGCGTTTTCAGCTTTCTCTCGGCCTGCAAACGCCTTAATAGTCAAGAATGCACAAAAACTTAGTTTGAGTAAAAAAAGCTGGAAAACTATTCACAAACCATGATACCATCATAAAACAGATAAATGTACTTTCCTGAGGTGCTAGTTTTAGGTAAACACTGTTAACCAATGCATTCTTGTGTTCTGTGCGTTTTCAGCTTTCTCTCGGCCTGCAAACGCCTTAATAGTCAAGAATGCACAAAAACTTAGTTTGAACAAAAACAGTTGGAAAACTATTCACAAACCATGATACCATCATAAAACAGATAAATGTACTTTCCTGAGGTGCTAGTTTTAGGTAAACACTGTTAACCAATGCATTCTTGTGTTCTGTGCGTTTTCAGCCTTCTCTCGGCCTGCAAGCGCCTTAATAGCCAGGAATGCACCAAAACTTAGTTTGAACAAAAAAGGTTGGAAAACTATTCACAAACCATGATACCATCATAAAACAGATAAATGTACTTTCCTGAGGTGCTAGTTTTAGGTAAACACTGTTAACCAATGCATTCTTGTGTTCTGTGCGTTTTCAGCCTTCTCTCGGCCTGCAAACGCCTTAATAGTCAAGAATGCACAAAAACTTAGTTTGAACAAAAAAGGTTGGAAAACTATTCACAAACCATGATACCATCATAAAACAGATAAATGTACTTTCCTGAGGTGCTAGTTTTAGGTAAACACTGTTAACCAATGCATTCTTGTGTTCTGTGCGTTTTCAGCCTTCTCTCGGCCTGCAAACGCCTTAATAGTCAGGAATGCACCAAAACTTAGTTTGAACAAAAAAGGTTGGAAAACTATTCACAAACCATGATACCATCATAAAACAGATAAATGTACTTTCCTGAGGTGCTAGTTTTAGGTAAACACTGTTAACCAATGCATTCTTGTGTTCTGTGCGTTTTCAGCCTTCTCTCGGCCTGCAAACGCCTTAATAGTCAGGAATGCACCAAAACTTAGTTTGAGTAAAAAAAGCTGGAAAACTATTCACAAACCATGATACCATCATAAAACAGATAAATGTACTTTCCTGAGGTGCTAGTTTTAGGTAAACACTGTTAACCAATGCATTCTTGTGTTCTGTGCGTTTTCAGCTTTCTCTCGGCCTGCAAACGCCTTAATAGTCAAGAATGCACAAAAACTTAGTTTGAACAAAAACAGTTGGAAAACTATTCACAAACCATGATACCATCATAAAACAGATAAATGTACTTTCCTGAGGTGCTAGTTTTAGGTAAACACTGTTAACCAATGCATTCTTGTGTTCTGTGCGTTTTCAGCTTTCTCTCGGCCTGCAAACGCCTTAATAGTCAAGAATGCACAAAAACTTAGTTTGAACAAAAACAGTTGGAAAACTATTCACAAACCATGATACCATCATAAAACAGATAAATGTACTTTCCTGAGGTGCTAGTTTTAGGTAAACACTGTTAACCAATGCATTCTTGTGTTCTGTGCGTTTTCAGCTTTCTCTCGGCCTGCAAACGCCTTAATAGTCAAGAATGCACAAAAACTTAGTTTGAGTAAAAAAAGCTGGAAAACTATTCACAAACCATGATACCATCATAAAACAGATAAATGTACTTTCCTGAGGTGCTAGTTTTAGGTAAACACTGTTAACCAATGCATTCTTGTGTTCTGTGCGTTTTCAGCTTTCTCTCGGCCTGCAAACGCCTTAATAGTCAAGAATGCACAAAAACTTAGTTTGAACAAAAACAGTTGGAAAACTATTCACAAACCATGATACCATCATAAAACAGATAAATGTACTTTCCTGAGGTGCTAGTTTTAGGTAAACACTGTTAACCAATGCATTCTTGTGTTCTGTGCGTTTTCAGCCTTCTCTCGGCCTGCAAGCGCCTTAATAGCCAGGAATGCACCAAAACTTAGTTTGAACAAAAAAGGTTGGAAAACTATTCACAAACCATGATACCATCATAAAACAGATAAATGTACTTTCCTGAGGTGCTAGTTTTAGGTAAACACTGTTAACCAATGCATTCTTGTGTTCTGTGCGTTTTCAGCCTTCTCTCGGCCTGCAAACGCCTTAATAGTCAGGAATGCACCAAAACTTAGTTTGAGTAAAAAAAGCTGGAAAACTATTCACAAACCATGATACCATCATAAAACAGATAAATGTACTTTCCTGAGGTGCTAGTTTTAGGTAAACACTGTTAACCAATGCATTCTTGTGTTCTGTGCGTTTTCAGCTTTCTCTCGGCCTGCAAACGCCTTAATAGTCAAGAATGCACAAAAACTTAGTTTGAGTAAAAAAAGCTGGAAAACTATTCACAAACCATGATACCATCATAAAACAGATAAATGTACTTTCCTGAGGTGCTAGTTTTATGTAAACACTGTTAACCAATGCATTCTTGTGTTCTGTGCGTTTTCAGCTTTCTCTCGGCCTGCAAACGCCTTAATAGTCAAGAATGCACAAAAACTTAGTTTGAACAAAAACAGTTGGAAAACTATTCACAAACCATGATACCATCATAAAACAGATAAATGTACTTTCCTGAGGTGCTAGTTTTAGGTAAACACTGTTAACCAATGCATTCTTGTGTTCTGTGCGTTTTCAGCTTTCTCTCGGCCTGCAAACGCCTTAATAGTCAAGAATGCACAAAAACTTAGTTTGAGTAAAAAAAGCTGGAAAACTATTCACAAACCATGATACCATCATAAAACAGATGAATGTACTTTCCTGAGGTGCTAGTTTTAGGTAAACACTGTTAACCAATGCATTCTTGGGTTCTGTGCGTTTTCAGCTTTCTCTCGGCCTGCAAACGCCTTAATAGTCAAGAATGCACAAAAACTTAGTTTGAGTAAAAAAAGCTGGAAAACTATTCACAAACCATGATACCATCATAAAACAGATGAATGTACTTTCCTGAGGTGCTAGTTTTAGGTAAACACTGTTAACCAATGCATTCTTGTGTTCTGTGCGTTTTCAGCTTTCTCTCGGCCTGCAAACGCCTTAATAGTCAAGAATGCACAAAAACTTAGTTTGAACAAAAACAGTTGGAAAACTATTCA
The DNA here is from genome assembly GCF_964276395.1 of Gasterosteus aculeatus. Taxonomy (NCBI): domain Eukaryota; kingdom Metazoa; phylum Chordata; class Actinopteri; order Perciformes; family Gasterosteidae; genus Gasterosteus; species Gasterosteus aculeatus. The sequence goes on along the minus strand of NC_135688.1, from coordinate 21,344,485 downwards.
CAAACCATGATACCATCATAAAACAGATAAATGTACTTTCCTGAGGTGCTAGTTTTAGGTAAACACTGTTAACCAATGCATTCTTGTGTTCTGTGCGTTTTCAGCTTTCTCTCGGCCTGCAAACGCCTTAATAGTCAAGAATGCACAAAAACTTAGTTTGAGTAAAAAAAGCTGGAAAACTATTCACAAACCATGATACCATCATAAAACAGATAAATGTACTTTCCTGAGGTGCTAGTTTTAGGTAAACACTGTTAACCAATGCATTCTTGTGTTCTGTGCGTTTTCAGCCTTCTCTCGGCCTGCAAACGCCTTAATAGTCAGGAATGCACCAAAACTTAGTTTGAACAAAAAAGGTTGGAAAACTATTCACAAACCATGATACCATCATAAAACAGATAAATGTACTTTCCTGAGGTGCTAGTTTTAGGTAAACACTGTTAACCAATGCATTCTTGTGTTCTGTGCGTTTTCAGCCTTCTCTCGGCCTGCAAACGCCTTAATAGTCAGGAATGCACCAAAACTTAGTTTGAGTAAAAAAAGCTGGAAAACTATTCACAAACCATGATACCATCATAAAACAGATAAATGTACTTTCCTGAGGTGCTAGTTTTAGGTAAACACTGTTAACCAATGCATTCTTGTGTTCTGTGCGTTTTCAGCTTTCTCTCGGCCTGCAAACGCCTTAATAGTCAAGAATGCACAAAAACTTAGTTTGAGTAAAAAAAGCTGGAAAACTATTCACAAACCATGATACCATCATACAACAGATAAATGTACTCTCCTGAGGTGCTAGTTTTATGTAAACACTGTTAACCAATGCATTCTTGTGTTCTGTGCGTTTTCAGCTTTCTCTCGGCCTGCAAACGCCTTAATAGTCAAGAATGCACAAAAACTTAGTTTGAACAAAAACAGTTGGAAAACTATTCACAAACCATGATACCGTCATAAAACAGATAAATGTACTTTCCTGAGGTGCTAGTTTTAGGTAAACACTGTTAACCAATGCATTCTTGTGTTCTGTGCGTTTTCAGCTTTCTCTCGGCCTGCAAACGCCTTAATAGTCAAGAATGCACAAAAACTTAGTTTGAGTAAAAAAAGCTGGAAAACTATTCACAAACCATGATACCATCATAAAACAGATGAATGTACTTTCCTGAGGTGCTAGTTTTAGGTAAACACTGTTAACCAATGCATTCTTGTGTTCTGTGCGTTTTCAGCTTTCTCTCGGCCTGCAAACGCCTTAATAGTCAAGAATGCACAAAAACTTAGTTTGAACAAAAACAGTTGGAAAACTATTCACAAACCATGATACCATCATAAAACAGATAAATGTACTTTCCTGAGGTGCTAGTTTTAGGTAAACACTGTTAACCAATGCATTCTTGTGTTCTGTGCGTTTTCAGCTTTCTCTCGGCCTGCAAACGCCTTAATAGTCAAGAATGCACAAAAACTTAGTTTGAACAAAAACAGTTGGAAAACTATTCACAAACCATGATACCATCATAAAACAGATAAATGTACTTTCCTGAGGTGCTAGTTTTAGGTAAACACTGTTAACCAATGCATTCTTGTGTTCTGTGCGTTTTCAGCTTTCTCTCGGCCTGCAAACGCCTTAATAGTCAAGAATGCACAAAAACTTAGTTTGAGTAAAAAAAGCTGGAAAACTATTCACAAACCATGATACCATCATAAAACAGATGAATGTACTTTCCTGAGGTGCTAGTTTTAGGTAAACACTGTTAACCAATGCATTCTTGTGTTCTGTGCGTTTTCAGCTTTCTCTCGGCCTGCAAACGCCTTAATAGTCAAGAATGCACAAAAACTTAGTTTGAGTAAAAAAAGCTGGAAAACTAATCACAAACCATGATACCATCATAAAACAGATAAATGTACTTTCCTGAGGTGCTAGTTTTAGGTAAATACTGTTAACCGATGCATTCTTGTGTTCTGTGCGTTTTCAGCTTTCTCTCGGCCTGCAAACGCCTTAATAGTCAAGAATGCACAAAAACTTAGTTTGAACAAAAAAGGTTGGAAAACTATTCACAAACCATGATACCATCATAAAACAGATAAATGTACTTTCCTGAGGTGCTAGTTTTAGGTAAACACTGTTAACCAATGCATTCTTGTGTTCTGTGCGTTTTCAGCTTTCTCTCGGCCTGCAAACGCCTTAATAGTCAAGAATGCACAAAAACTTAGTTTGAGTAAAAAAAGCTGGAAAACTATTCACAAACCATGATACCATCATAAAACAGATGAATGTACTTTCCTGAGGTGCTAGTTTTAGGTAAACACTGTTAACCAATGCATTCTTGTGTTCTGTGCGTTTTCAGCTTTCTCTCGGCCTGCAAACGCCTTAATAGTCAAGAATGCACAAAAACTTAGTTTGAACAAAAACAGTTGGAAAACTATTCACAAACCATGATACCATCATAAAACAGATAAATGTACTTTCCTGAGGTGCTAGTTTTAGGTAAACACTGTTAACCAATGCATTCTTGTGTTCTGTGCGTTTTCAGCTTTCTCTCGGCCTGCAAACGCCTTAATAGTCAAGAATGCACAAAAACTTAGTTTGAACAAAAACAGTTGGAAAACTATTCACAAACCATGATACCATCATAAAACAGATAAATGTACTTTCCTGAGGTGCTAGTTTTAGGTAAACACTGTTAACCAATGCATTCTTGTGTTCTGTGCGTTTTCAGCTTTCTCTCGGCCTGCAAACGCCTTAATAGTCAAGAATGCACAAAAACTTAGTTTGAGTAAAAAAAGCTGGAAAACTATTCACAAACCATGATACCATCATAAAACAGATGAATGTACTTTCCTGAGGTGCTAGTTTTAGGTAAACACTGTTAACCAATGCATTCTTGTGTTCTGTGCGTTTTCAGCTTTCTCTCGGCCTGCAAACGCCTTAATAGTCAAGAATGCACAAAAACTTAGTTTGAGTAAAAAAAGCTGGAAAACTAATCACAAACCATGATACCATCATAAAACAGATAAATGTACTTTCCTGAGGTGCTAGTTTTAGGTAAATACTGTTAACCGATGCATTCTTGTGTTCTGTGCGTTTTCAGCTTTCTCTCGGCCTGCAAACGCCTTAATAGTCAAGAATGCACAAAAACTTAGTTTGAACAAAAAAGGTTGGAAAACTATTCACAAACCATGATACCATCATAAAACAGATAAATGTACTTTCCTGAGGTGCTAGTTTTAGGTAAACACTGTTAACCAATGCATTCTTGTGTTCTGTGCGTTTTCAGCTTTCTCTCGGCCTGCAAACGCCTTAATAGTCAAGAATGCACAAAAACTTAGTTTGAAAAAAACAGTTGGAAAACTATTCACAAACCATGATACCATCATAAAACAGATAAATGTACTTTCCTGAGGTGCTAGTTTTAGGTAAACACTGTTAACCAATGCATTCTTGTGTTCTGTGCGTTTTCAGCCTTCTCTCGGCCTGCAAACGCCTTAATAGTCAGGAATGCACCAAAACTTAGTTTGAACAAAAAAGGTTGGAAAACTATTCACAAACCATGATACCATCATAAAACAGATAAATGTACTTTCCTGAGGTGCTAGTTTTAGGTAAACACTGTTAACCAATGCATTCTTGTGTTCTGTGCGTTTTCAGCCTTCTCTCGGCCTGCAAACGCCTTAATAGTCAGGAAAGCACCAAAACTTAGTTTGAGTAAAAAAAGCTGGAAAACTATTCACAAACCATGATACCATCATAAAACAGATGAATGTACTTTCCTGAGGTGCTAGTTTTAGGTAAATACTGTTAACCGATGCATTCTTGTGTTCTGTGCGTTTTCAGCATTCTCTCGGCCTGCAAACGCCTTAATAGTCAAGAATGCACAAAAACTTAGTTTGAACAAAAAAGGTTGGAAAACTATTCACAAACCATGATACCATCATAAAACAGATAAATGTACTTTCCTGAGGTGCTAGTTTTAGGTAAACACTGTTAACCAATGCATTCTTGTGTTCTGTGCGTTTTCAGCCTTCTCTCGGCCTGCAAACGCCTTAATAGTCAGGAATGCACCAAAACTTAGTTTGAACAAAAAAGGTTGGAAAACTATTCACAAACCATGATACCATCATAAAACAGATAAATGTACTTTCCTGAGGTGCTAGTTTTAGGTAAACACTGTTAACCAATGCATTCTTGTGTTCTGTGCGTTTTCAGCCTTCTCTCGGCCTGCAAACGCCTTAATAGTCAGGAAAGCACCAAAACTTAGTTTGAGTAAAAAAAGCTGGAAAACTATTCACAAACCATGATACCATCATAAAACAGATAAATGTACTTTCCTGAGGTGCTAGTTTTAGGTAAACACTGTTAACCAATGCATTCTTGTGTTCTGTGCGTTTTCAGCTTTCTCTCGGCCTGCAAACGCCTTAATAGTCAAGAATGCACAAAAACTCAGTTTGAACAAAAACAGTTGGAAAACTATTCACAAACCATGATACCGTCATAAAACAGATAAATGTACTTTCCTGAGGTGCTAGTTTTAGGTAAACACTGTTAACCAATGCATTCTTCTGTTCTGTGCGTTTTCAGCTTTCTCTCGGCCTGCAAACGCCTTAATAGTCAAGAATGCACAAAAACTTAGTTTGAGTAAAAAAAGCTGGAAAACTATTCACAAACCATGATACCATCATAAAACAGATAAATGTACTTTCCTGAGGTGCTAGTTTTAGGTAAACACTGTTAACCAATGCATTCTTGTGTTCTGTGCGTTTTCAGCTTTCTCTCGGCCTGCAAACGCCTTAATACTCAAGAATGCACCAAAACTTAGTTTGAGTAAAAAAAGCTGGAAAACTATTCACAAACCATGATACCATCATAAAACAGATAATTATACTTTCCTGAGGTGCTAGTATTAGGTAAACACTGTTAACCAATGCATTCTTGTGTTCTGTGCGTTTTCAGCTTTCTCTCGGCCTGCAAACGCCTTAATACTCAAGAATGCACCAAAACTTAGTTTGAGTAAAAAAAGCTGGAAAACTATTCACAAACCATGATACCATCATAAAACAGATAAATGTACTTTCCTGAGGTGCTAGTTTTAGGTAAACACTGTTAACCAATGCATTCTTGTGTTCTGTGCGTTTTCAGCTTTCTCTCGGCCTGCAAACGCCTTAATAGTCAAGAATGCACCAAAACTTAGTTTGAACAAAAAAGGTTGGAAAACTATTCACAAACCATGATACCATCATAAAACAGATAAATGTACTTTCCTGAGGTGCTAGTTTTAGGTAAACACTGTTAACCAATGCATTCTTGTGTTCTGTGCGTTTTCAGCTTTCTCTCGGCCTGCAAACGCCTTAATAGGCAAGAATGCACAAAAACTTAGTTTGAGTAAAAAAAGCTGGAAAACTATTCACAAACCATGATACCATCATAAAACAGATAAATGTACTTTCCTGAGGTGCTAGTTTTAGGTAAACACTGTTAACCAATGCATTCTTGTGTTCTGTGCGTTTTCAGCTTTCTCTCGGCCTGCAAACGCCTTAATAGTCAAGAATGCACAAAAACTTAGTTTGAGTAAAAAAAGCTGGAAAACTATTCACAAACCATGATACCATCATAAAACAGATAAATGTACTTTCCTGAGGTGCTAGTATTAGGTAAACACTGTTAACCAATGCATTCTTGTGTTCTGTGCGTTTTCAGCTTTCTCTCGGCCTGCAAACGCCTTAATACTCAAGAATGCACCAAAACTTAGTTTGAGTAAAAAAAGCTGGAAAACTATTCACAAACCATGATACCATCATAAAACAGATAAATGTACTTTCCTGAGGTGCTAGTTTTAGGTGAACACTGTTAACCAATGCATTCTTGTGTTCTGTGCGTTTTCAGCTTTCTCTCGGCCTGCAAACGCCTTAATAGTCAAGAATGCACCAAAACTTAGTTTGAACAAAAAAGGTTGGAAAACTATTCACAAACCATGATAACATCATAAAACAGATAAATGTACTTTCCTGAGGTGCTAGTTTTAGGTAAACACTGTTAACCAATGCATTCTTGTGTTCTGTGCGTTTTCAGCTTTCTCTCGGCCTGCAAACGCCTTAATAGGCAAGAATGCACAAAAACTTAGTTTGAACAAAAACAGTTGGAAAACTATTCACAAACCATGATACCATCATAAAACAGATAAATGTACTTTCCTGAGGTGCTAGTTTTAGGTAAACACTGTTAACCAATGCATTCTTGTGTTCTGTGCGTTTTCAGCTTTCTCTCGGCCTGCAAACGCCTTAATAGTCAAGAATGCACAAAAACTTAGTTTGAGTAAAAAAAGCTGGAAAACTATTCACAAACCATGATACCATCATAAAACAGATAAATGTACTTTCCTGAGGTGCTAGTTTTAGGTAAACACTGTTAACCAATGCATTCTTGTGTTCTGTGCGTTTTCAGCTTTCTCTCGGCCTGCAAACGCCTTAATAGTCAAGAATGCACAAAAACTTAGTTTGAGTAAAAAAAGCTGGAAAACTATTCACAAACCACGATACCATCATAAAACAGATAAATGTACTTTCCTGAGGTGCTAGTTTTAGGTTAACACTGTTAACCAATGCATTCTTGTGTTCTGTGCGTTTTCAGCTTTCTCTCGGCCTGCAAACGCCTTAATAGTCAAGAATGCACAAAAACTTAGTTTGAGTAAAAAAAGCTGGAAAACTATTCACAAACCATGATACCATCATAAAACAGATAAATGTACTTTCCTGAGGTGCTAGTTTTAGGTAAACACTGTTAACCGATGCATTCTTGTGTTCTGTGCGTTTTCAGCTTTCTCTCGGCCTGCAAACGCCTTAATAGTCAAGAATGCACAAAAACTTAGTTTGAACAAAAAAAGTTGGAAAACTATTCACAAACCATGATACCATCATAAAACAGATAAATGTACTTTCCTGAGGTGCTAGTTTTAGGTAAACACTGTTAACCAATGCATTCTTGTGTTCTGTGCGTTTTCAGCCTTCTCTCGGCCTGCAAACGCCTTAATAGTCAGGAATGCACCAAAACTTAGTTTGAGTAAAAAAAGCTGGAAAACTATTCACAAACCATGATACCATCATAAAACAGATAAATGTACTTTCCTGAGGTGCTAGTTTTAGGTAAACACTGTTAACCAATGCATTCTTGTGTTCTGTGCGTTTTCAGCTTTCTCTCGGCCTGCAAACGCCTTAATAGTCAAGAATGCACAAAAACTTAGTTTGAGTAAAAAAAGCTGGAAAACTATTCACAAACCATGATACCATCATAAAACAGATAAATGTACTTTCCTGAGGTGCTAGTTTTAGGTAAACACTGTTAACCAATGCATTCTTGTGTTCTGTGCGTTTTCAGCTTTCTCTCGGCCTGCAAACGCCTTAATAGTCAAGAATGCACAAAAACTTAGTTTGAGTAAAAAAAGCTGGAAAACTATTCACAAACCACGATACCATCATAAAACAGATAAATGTACTTTCCTGAGGTGCTAGTTTTAGGTTAACACTGTTAACCAATGCATTCTTGTGTTCTGTGCGTTTTCAGCTTTCTCTCGGCCTGCAAACGCCTTAATAGTCAAGAATGCACAAAAACTTAGTTTGAGTAAAAAAAGCTGGAAAACTATTCACAAACCATGATACCATCATAAAACAGATAAATGTACTTTCCTGAGGTGCTAGTTTTAGGTAAATACTGTTAACCGATGCATTCTTGTGTTCTGTGCGTTTTCAGCTTTCTCTCGGCCTGCAAACGCCTTAATAGTCAAGAATGCACAAAAACTTAGTTTGAACAAAAAAGGTTGGAAAACTATTCACAAACCATGATACCATCATAAAACAGATAAATGTACTTTCCTGAGGTGCTAGTTTTAGGTAAACACTGTTAACCAATGCATTCTTGTGTTCTGTGCGTTTTCAGCTTTCTCTCGGCCTGCAAACGCCTTAATAGTCAAGAATGCACAAAAACTTAGTTTGAACAAAAACAGTTGGAAAACTATTCACAAACCATGATACCATCATAAAACAGATAAATGTACTTTCCTGAGGTGCTAGTTTTAGGTAAACACTGTTAACCAATGCATTCTTGTGTTCTGTGCGTTTTCAGCCTTCTCTCGGCCTGCAAACGCCTTAATAGTCAGGAATGCACCAAAACTTAGTTTGAACAAAAAAGGTTGGAAAACTATTCACAAACCATGATACCATCATAAAACAGATAAATGTACTTTCCTGAGGTGCTAGTTTTAGGTAAACACTGTTAACCAATGCATTCTTGTGTTCTGTGCGTTTTCAGCCTTCTCTCGGCCTGCAAACGCCTTAATAGTCAGGAAAGCACCAAAACTTAGTTTGAGTAAAAAAAGCTGGAAAACTATTCACAAACCATGATACCATCATAAAACAGATGAATGTACTTTCCTGAGGTGCTAGTTTTAGGTAAATACTGTTAACCGATGCATTCTTGTGTTCTGTGCGTTTTCAGCATTCTCTCGGCCTGCAAACGCCTTAATAGTCAAGAATGCACAAAAACTTAGTTTGAACAAAAAAGGTTGGAAAACTATTCACAAACCATGATACCATCATAAAACAGATAAATGTACTTTCCTGAGGTGCTAGTTTTAGGTAAACACTGTTAACCAATGCATTCTTGTGTTCTGTGCGTTTTCAGCCTTCTCTCGGCCTGCAAACGCCTTAATAGTCAGGAATGCACCAAAACTTAGTTTGAACAAAAAAGGTTGGAAAACTATTCACAAACCATGATACCATCATAAAACAGATAAATGTACTTTCCTGAGGTGCTAGTTTTAGGTAAACACTGTTAACCAATGCATTCTTGTGTTCTGTGCGTTTTCAGCCTTCTCTCGGCCTGCAAACGCCTTAATAGTCAGGAAAGCACCAAAACTTAGTTTGAGTAAAAAAAGCTGGAAAACTATTCACAAACCATGATACCATCATAAAACAGATAAATGTACTTTCCTGAGGTGCTAGTTTTAGGTAAACACTGTTAACCAATGCATTCTTGTGTTCTGTGCGTTTTCAGCTTTCTCTCGGCCTGCAAACGCCTTAATAGTCAAGAATGCACAAAAACTTAGTTTGAACAAAAACAGTTGGAAAACTATTCACAAACCATGATACCGTCATAAAACAGATAAATGTACTTTCCTGAGGTGCTAGTTTTAGGTAAACACTGTTAACCAATGCATTCTTCTGTTCTGTGCGTTTTCAGCTTTCTCTCGGCCTGCAAACGCCTTAATAGTCAAGAATGCACAAAAACTTAGTTTGAGTAAAAAAAGCTGGAAAACTATTCACAAACCATGATACCATCATAAAACAGATAAATGTACTTTCCTGAGGTGCTAGTTTTAGGTAAACACTGTTAACCAATGCATTCTTGTGTTCTGTGCGTTTTCAGCTTTCTCTCGGCCTGCAAACGCCTTAATACTCAAGAATGCACCAAAACTTAGTTTGAGTAAAAAAAGCTGGAAAACTATTCACAAACCATGATACCATCATAAAACAGATAATTATACTTTCCTGAGGTGCTAGTATTAGGTAAACACTGTTAACCAATGCATTCTTGTGTTCTGTGCGTTTTCAGCTTTCTCTCGGCCTGCAAACGCCTTAATACTCAAGAATGCACCAAAACTTAGTTTGAGTAAAAAAAGCTGGAAAACTATTCACAAACCATGATACCATCATAAAACAGATAAATGTACTTTCCTGAGGTGCTAGTTTTAGGTAAACACTGTTAACCAATGCATTCTTGTGTTCTGTGCGTTTTCAGCTTTCTCTCGGCCTGCAAACGCCTTAATAGTCAAGAATGCACCAAAACTTAGTTTGAACAAAAAAGGTTGGAAAACTATTCACAAACCATGATACCATCATAAAACAGATAAATGTACTTTCCTGAGGTGCTAGTTTTAGGTAAACACTGTTAACCAATGCATTCTTGTGTTCTGTGCGTTTTCAGCTTTCTCTCGGCCTGCAAACGCCTTAATAGGCAAGAATGCACAAAAACTTAGTTTGAGTAAAAAAAGCTGGAAAACTATTCACAAACCATGATACCATCATAAAACAGATAAATGTACTTTCCTGAGGTGCTAGTTTTAGGTAAACACTGTTAACCAATGCATTCTTGTGTTCTGTGCGTTTTCAGCTTTCTCTCGGCCTGCAAACGCCTTAATAGTCAAGAATGCACAAAAACTTAGTTTGAGTAAAAAAAGCTGGAAAACTATTCACAAACCATGATACCATCATAAAACAGATAAATGTACTTTCCTGAGGTGCTAGTATTAGGTAAACACTGTTAACCAATGCATTCTTGTGTTCTGTGCGTTTTCAGCTTTCTCTCGGCCTGCAAACGCCTTAATACTCAAGAATGCACCAAAACTTAGTTTGAGTAAAAAAAGCTGGAAAACTATTCACAAACCATGATACAATCATAAAACAGATAAATGTACTTTCCTGAGGTGCTAGTTTTAGGTGAACACTGTTAACCAATGCATTCTTGTGTTCTGTGCGTTTTCAGCTTTCTCTCGGCCTGCAAACGCCTTAATAGTCAAGAATGCACCAAAACTTAGTTTGAACAAAAAAGGTTGGAAAACTATTCACAAACCATGATAACATCATAAAACAGATAAATGTACTTTCCTGAGGTGCTAGTTTTAGGTAAACACTGTTAACCAATGCATTCTTGTGTTCTGTGCGTTTTCAGCTTTCTCTCGGCCTGCAAACGCCTTAATAGGCAAGAATGCACAAAAACTTAGTTTGAACAAAAACAGTTGGAAAACTATTCACAAACCATGATACCATCATAAAACAGATAAATGTACTTTCCTGAGGTGCTAGTTTTAGGTAAACACTGTTAACCAATGCATTCTTGTGTTCTGTGCGTTTTCAGCTTTCTCTCGGCCTGCAAACGCCTTAATAGTCAAGAATGCACAAAAACTTAGTTTGAGTAAAAAAAGCTGGAAAACTATTCACAAACCATGATACCATCATAAAACAGATAAATGTACTTTCCTGAGGTGCTAGTTTTAGGTAAACACTGTTAACCAATGCATTCTTGTGTTCTGTGCGTTTTCAGCTTTCTCTCGGCCTGCAAACGCCTTAATAGTCAAGAATGCACAAAAACTTAGTTTGAGTAAAAAAAGCTGGAAAACTATTCACAAACCACGATACCATCATAAAACAGATAAATGTACTTTCCTGAGGTGCTAGTTTTAGGTTAACACTGTTAACCAATGCATTCTTGTGTTCTGTGCGTTTTCAGCTTTCTCTCGGCCTGCAAACGCCTTAATAGTCAAGAATGCACAAAAACTTAGTTTGAGTAAAAAAAGCTGGAAAACTATTCACAAACCATGATACCATCATAAAACAGATAAATGTACTTTCCTGAGGTGCTAGTTTTAGGTAAACACTGTTAACCGATGCATTCTTGTGTTCTGTGCGTTTTCAGCTTTCTCTCGGCCTGCAAACGCCTTAATAGTCAAGAATGCACAAAAACTTAGTTTGAACAAAAAAAGTTGGAAAACTATTCACAAACCATGATACCATCATAAAACAGATAAATGTACTTTCCTGAGGTGCTAGTTTTAGGTAAACACTGTTAACCAATGCATTCTTGTGTTCTGTGCGTTTTCAGCCTTCTCTCGGCCTGCAAACGCCTTAATAGTCAGGAATGCACCAAAACTTAGTTTGAGTAAAAAAAGCTGGAAAACTATTCACAAACCATGATACCATCATAAAACAGATAAATGTACTTTCCTGAGGTGCTAGTTTTAGGTAAACACTGTTAACCAATGCATTCTTGTGTTCTGTGCGTTTTCAGCTTTCTCTCGGCCTGCAAACGCCTTAATAGTCAAGAATGCACAAAAACTTAGTTTGAGTAAAAAAAGCTGGAAAACTATTCACAAACCATGATACCATCATAAAACAGATAAATGTACTTTCCTGAGGTGCTAGTTTTAGGTAAACACTGTTAACCAATGCATTCTTGTGTTCTGTGCGTTTTCAGCTTTCTCTCGGCCTGCAAACGCCTTAATAGTCAAGAATGCACAAAAACTTAGTTTGAGTAAAAAAAGCTGGAAAACTATTCACAAACCACGATACCATCATAAAACAGATAAATGTACTTTCCTGAGGTGCTAGTTTTAGGTTAACACTGTTAACCAATGCATTCTTGTGTTCTGTGCGTTTTCAGCTTTCTCTCGGCCTGCAAACGCCTTAATAGTCAAGAATGCACAAAAACTTAGTTTGAGTAAAAAAAGCTGGAAAACTATTCACAAACCATGATACCATCATAAAACAGATAAATGTACTTTCCTGAGGTGCTAGTTTTAGGTAAACACTGTTAACCGATGCATTCTTGTGTTCTGTGCGTTTTCAGCTTTCTCTCGGCCTGCAAACGCCTTAATAGTCAAGAATGCACAAAAACTTAGTTTGAACAAAAAAAGTTGGAAAACTATTCACAAACCATGATACCATCATAAAACAGATAAATGTACTTTCCTGAGGTGCTAGTTTTAGGTAAACACTGTTAACCAATGCATTCTTGTGTTCTGTGCGTTTTCAGCTTTCTCTCGGCCTGCAAACGCCTTAATAGTCAAGAATGCACAAAAACTTAGTTTGAACAAAAAAGGTTGGAAAACTATTCACAAACCATGATACCATCATAAAACAGATAAATGTACTTTCCTGAGGTGCTAGTTTTAGGTAAACACTGTTAACCAATGCATTCTTGTGTTCTGTGCGTTTTCAGCCTTCTCTCGGCCTGCAAACGCCTTAATAGTCAGGAATGCACCAAAACTTAGTTTGAACAAAAAAGGTTGGAAAACTATTCACAAACCATGATACCATCATAAAACAGATAAATGTACTTTCCTGAGGTGCTAGTTTTAGGTAAACACTGTTAACCAATGCATTCTTGTGTTCTGTGCGTTTTCAGCCTTCTCTCGGCCTGCAAACGCCTTAATAGTCAGGAATGCACCAAAACTTAGTTTGAGTAAAAAAAGCTGGAAAACTATTCACAAACCATGATACCATCATAAAACAGATAAATGTACTTTCCTGAGGTGCTAGTTTTAGGTAAACACTGTTAACCAATGCATTCTTGTGTTCTGTGCGTTTTCAGCTTTCTCTCGGCCTGCAAACGCCTTAATAGTCAAGAATGCACAAAAACTTAGTTTGAGTAAAAAAAGCTGGAAAACTATTCACAAACCATGATACCATCATAAAACAGATAAATGTACTCTCCTGAGGTGCTAGTTTTATGTAAACACTGTTAACCAATGCATTCTTGTGTTCTGTGCGTTTTCAGCTTTCTCTCGGCCTGCAAACGCCTTAATAGTCAAGAATGCACAAAAACTTAGTTTGAACAAAAACAGTTGGAAAACTATTCACAAACCATGATACCATCATAAAACAGATAAATGTACTTTCCTGAGGTGCTAGTTTTAGGTAAACACTGTTAACCAATGCATTCTTGTGTTCTGTGCGTTTTCAGCTTTCTCTCGGCCTGCAAACGCCTTAATAGTCAAGAATGCACAAAAACTTAGTTTGAGTAAAAAAAGCTGGAAAACTATTCACAAACCATGATACCATCATAAAACAGATAAATGTACTTTCCTGAGGTGCTAGTTTTAGGTAAACACTGTTAACCAATGCATTCTTGTGTTCTGTGCGTTTTCAGCTTTCTCTCGGCCTGCAAACGCCTTAATAGTCAAGAATGCACAAAAACTTAGTTTGAGTAAAAAAAGCTGGAAAACTATTCACAAACCATGATACCATCATAAAACAGATAAATGTACTCTCCTGAGGTGCTAGTTTCATGTAAACACTGTTAACCAATGCATTCTTGTGTTCTGTGCGTTTTCAGCTTTCTCTCGGCCTGCAAACGCCTTAATAGTCAAGAATGCACAAAAACTTAGTTTGAACAAAAACAGTTGGAAAACTATTCACAAACCATGATACCATCATAAAACAGATAAATGTACTTTCCTGAGGTGCTAGTTTTAGGTAAACACTGTTAACCAATGCATTCTTGTGTTCTGTGCGTTTTCAGCTTTCTCTCGGCCTGCAAACGCCTTAATAGTCAAGAATGCACAAAAACTTAGTTTGAGTAAAAAAAGCTGGAAAACTATTCACAAACCATGATACCATCATAAAACAGATAAATGTACTTTCCTGAGGTGCTAGTTTTAGGTAAACACTGTTAACCAATGCATTCTTGTGTTCTGTGCGTTTTCAGCTTTCTCTCGGCCTGCAAACGCCTTAATAGTCAAGAATGCACAAAAACTTAGTTTGAGTAAAAAAAGCTGGAAAACTATTCACAAACCATGATACCATCATATAACAGATAAATGTACTCTCCTGAGGTGCTAGTTTCATGTAAACACTGTTAACCAATGCATTCTTGTGTTCTGTGCGTTTTCAGCTTTCTCTCGGCCTGCAAACGCCTTAATAGTCAAGAATGCACAAAAACTTAGTTTGAACAAAAACAGTTGGAAAACTATTCACAAACCATGATACCATCATAAAACAGATAAATGTACTTTCCTGAGGTGCTAGTTTTAGGTAAACACTGTTAACCAATGCATTCTTGTGTTCTGTGCGTTTTCAGCTTTCTCTCGGCCTGCAAACGCCTTAATAGTCAAGAATGCACAAAAACTTAGTTTGAGTAAAAAAAGCTGGAAAACTATTCACAAACCATGATACCATCATAAAACAGATAAATGTACTTTCCTGAGGTGCTAGTTTTAGGTAAACACTGTTAACCAATGCATTCTTGTGTTCTGTGCGTTTTCAGCTTTCTCTCGGCCTGCAAACGCCTTAATAGTCAAGAATGCACAAAAACTTAGTTTGAACAAAAAAGGTTGGAAAACTATTCACAAACCATGATACCATCATAAAACAGATAAATGTACTTTCCTGAGGTGCTAGTTTTAGGTAAACACTGTTAACCAATGCATTCTTGTGTTCTGTGCGTTTTCAGCTTTCTCTCGGCCTGCAAACGCCTTAATAGTCAAGAATGCACAAAAACTTAGTTTGAACAAAAACAGTTGGAAAACTATTCACAAACCATGATACCATCATAAAACAGATAAATGTACTTTCCTGAGGTGCTAGTTTTAGGTAAACACTGTTAACCAATGCATTCTTGTGTTCTGTGCGTTTTCAGCTTTCTCTCGGCCTGCAAACGCCTTAATAGTCAAGAATGCACCAAAACTTAGTTTGAACAAAAAAGGTTGGAAAACTATTCACAAACCATGATACCATCATAAAACAGATAAATGTACTTTCCTGAGGTGCTAGTTTTAGGTAAACACTGTTAACCAATGCATTCTTGTGTTCTGTGCGTTTTCAGCTTTCTCTCGGCCTGCAAACGCCTTAATAGTCAAGAATGCACAAAAACTTAGTTTGAGTAAAAAAAGCTGGAAAACTATTCACAAACCACGATACCATCATAAAACAGATAAATGTACTTTCCTGAGGTGCTAGTTTTAGGTTAACACTGTTAACCAATGCATTCTTGTGTTCTGTGCGTTTTCAGCTTTCTCTCGGCCTGCAAACGCCTTAATAGTCAAGAATGCACAAAAACTTAGTTTGAGTAAAAAAAGCTGGAAAACTATTCACAAACCATGATACCATCATAAAACAGATAAATGTACTTTCCTGAGGTGCTAGTTTTAGGTAAACACTGTTAACCGATGCATTCTTGTGTTCTGTGCGTTTTCAGCTTTCTCTCGGCCTGCAAACGCCTTAATAGTCAAGAATGCACAAAAACTTAGTTTGAACAAAAAAAGTTGGAAAACTATTCACAAACCATGATACCATCATAAAACAGATAAATGTACTTTCCTGAGGTGCTAGTTTTAGGTAAACACTGTTAACCAATGCATTCTTGTGTTCTGTGCGTTTTCAGCTTTCTCTCGGCCTGCAAACGCCTTAATAGTCAAGAATGCACAAAAACTTAGTTTGAACAAAAAAGGTTGGAAAACTATTCACAAACCATGATACCATCATAAAACAGATAAATGTACTTTCCTGAGGTGCTAGTTTTAGGTAAACACTGTTAACCAATGCATTCTTGTGTTCTGTGCGTTTTCAGCCTTCTCTCGGCCTGCAAACGCCTTAATAGTCAGGAATGCACCAAAACTTAGTTTGAACAAAAAAGGTTGGAAAACTATTCACAAACCATGATACCATCATAAAACAGATAAATGTACTTTCCTGAGGTGCTAGTTTTAGGTAAACACTGTTAACCAATGCATTCTTGTGTTCTGTGCGTTTTCAGCCTTCTCTCGGCCTGCAAACGCCTTAATAGTCAGGAATGCACCAAAACTTAGTTTGAGTAAAAAAAGCTGGAAAACTATTCACAAACCATGATACCATCATAAAACAGATAAATGTACTTTCCTGAGGTGCTAGTTTTAGGTAAACACTGTTAACCAATGCATTCTTGTGTTCTGTGCGTTTTCAGCTTTCTCTCGGCCTGCAAACGCCTTAATAGTCAAGAATGCACAAAAACTTAGTTTGAGTAAAAAAAGCTGGAAAACTATTCACAAACCATGATACCATCATAAAACAGATAAATGTACTCTCCTGAGGTGCTAGTTTTATGTAAACACTGTTAACAAATGCATTCTTGTGTTCTGTGCGTTTTCAGCTTTCTCTCGGCCTGCAAACGCCTTAATAGTCAAGAATGCACAAAAACTTAGTTTGAACAAAAACAGTTGGAAAACTATTCACAAACCATGATACCATCATAAAACAGATAAATGTACTTTCCTGAGGTGCTAGTTTTAGGTAAACACTGTTAACCAATGCATTCTTGTGTTCTGTGCGTTTTCAGCTTTCTCTCGGCCTGCAAACGCCTTAATAGTCAAGAATGCACAAAAACTTAGTTTGAGTAAAAAAAGCTGGAAAACTATTCACAAACCATGATACCATCATAAAACAGATAAATGTACTTTCCTGAGGTGCTAGTTTTAGGTAAACACTGTTAACCAATGCATTCTTGTGTTCTGTGCGTTTTCAGCTTTCTCTCGGCCTGCAAACGCCTTAATAGTCAAGAATGCACAAAAACTTAGTTTGAGTAAAAAAAGCTGGAAAACTAATCACAAACCATGATACCATCATAAAACAGATAAATGTACTTTCCTGAGGTGCTAGTTTTAGGTAAATACTCTTAACCGATGCATTCTTGTGTTCTGTGCGTTTTCAGCTTTCTCTCGGCCTGCAAACGCCTTAATAGTCAAGAATGCACAAAAACTTAGTTTGAACAAAAAAGGTTGGAAAACTATTCACAAACCATGATACCATCATAAAACAGATAAATGTACTTTCCTGAGGTGCTAGTTTTAGGTAAACACTGTTAACCAATGCATTCTTGTGTTCTGTGCGTTTTCAGCTTTCTCTCGGCCTGCAAACGCCTTAATAGTCAAGAATGCACAAAAACTTAGTTTGAACAAAAACAGTTGGAAAACTATTCACAAACCATGATACCATCATAAAACAGATAAATGTACTTTCCTGAGGTGCTAGTTTTAGGTAAACACTGTTAACCAATGCATTCTTGTGTTCTGTGCGTTTTCAGCCTTCTCTCGGCCTGCAAACGCCTTAATAGTCAGGAATGCACCAAAACTTAGTTTGAACAAAAAAGGTTGGAAAACTATTCACAAACCATGATACCATCATAAAACAGATAAATGTACTTTCCTGAGGTGCTAGTTTTAGGTAAACACTGTTAACCAATGCATTCTTGTGTTCTGTGCGTTTTCAGCCTTCTCTCGGCCTGCAAACGCCTTAATAGTCAGGAATGCACCAAAACTTAGTTTGAGTAAAAAAAGCTGGAAAACTATTCACAAACCATGATACCATCATAAAACAGATAAATGTACTTTCCTGAGGTGCTAGTTTTAGGTAAACACTGTTAACCAATGCATTCTTGTGTTCTGTGCGTTTTCAGCTTTCTCTCGGCCTGCAAACGCCTTAATAGTCAAGAATGCACAAAAACTTAGTTTGAGTAAAAAAAGCTGGAAAACTATTCACAAACCATGATACCATCATAAAACAGATAAATGTACTTTCCTGAGGTGCTAGTTTTAGGTAAACACTGTTAACCAATGCATTCTTGTGTTCTGTGCGTTTTCAGCTTTCTCTCGGCCTGCAAACGCCTTAATAGTCAAGAATGCACAAAAACTTAGTTTGAACAAAAACAGTTGGAAAACTATTCACAAACCATGATACCATCATAAAACAGATAAATGTACTTTCCTGAGGTGCTAGTTTTAGGCAAACACTGTTAACCAATGCATTCTTGTGTTCTGTGCGTTTTCAGCTTTCTCTCGGCCTGCAAACGCCTTAATAGTCAAGAATGCACAAAAACTTAGTTTGAGTAAAAAAAGCTGGAAAACTAATCACAAACCATGATACCATCATAAAACAGATAAATGTACTTTCCTGAGGTGCTAGTTTTAGGTAAATACTGTTAACCGATGCATTCTTGTGTTCTGTGCGTTTTCAGCTTTCTCTCGGCCTGCAAACGCCTTAATAGTCAAGAATGCACAAAAACTTAGTTTGAACAAAAAAGGTTGGAAAACTATTCACAAACCATGATACCATCATAAAACAGATAAATGTACTTTCCTGAGGTGCTAGTTTTAGGTAAACACTGTTAACCAATGCATTCTTGTGTTCTGTGCGTTTTCAGCTTTCTCTCGGCCTGCAAACGCCTTAATAGTCAAGAATGCACAAAAACTTAGTTTGAGTAAAAAAAGCTGGAAAACTATTCACAAACCATGATACCATCATAAAACAGATAAATGTACTCTCCTGAGGTGCTAGTTTTATGTAAACACTGTTAACCAATGCATTCTTGTGTTCTGTGCGTTTTCAGCTTTCTCTCGGCCTGCAAACGCCTTAATAGTCAAGAATGCACAAAAACTTAGTTTGAACAAAAACAGTTGGAAAACTATTCACAAACCATGATACCATCATAAAACAGATAAATGTACTTTCCTGAGGTGCTAGTTTTAGGTAAATACTGTTAACCGATGCATTCTTGTGTTCTGTGCGTTTTCAGCTTTCTCTCGGCCTGCAAACGCCTTAATAGTCAAGAATGCACAAAAACTTAGTTTGAACAAAAAAGGTTGGAAAACTATTCACAAACCATGATACCATCATAAAACAGATAAATGTACTTTCCTGAGGTGCTAGTTTTAGGTAAACACTGTTAACCAATGCATTCTTGTGTTCTGTGCGTTTTCAGCTTTCTCTCGGCCTGCAAACGCCTTAATAGTCAAGAATGCACAAAAACTTAGTTTGAACAAAAACAGTTGGAAAACTATTCACAAACCATGATACCATCATAAAACAGATAAATGTACTTTCCTGAGGTGCTAGTTTTATGTAAACACTGTTAACCAATGCATTCTTGTGTTCTGTGCGTTTTCAGCTTTCTCTCGGCCTGCAAACGCCTTAATAGTCAAGAATGCACCAAAACTTAGTTTGAACAAAAAAGGTTGGAAAACTATTCACAAACCATGATACCATCATAAAACAGATAAATGTACTTTCCTGAGGTGCTAGTTTTAGGTAAACACTGTTAACCAATGCATTCTTGTGTTCTGTGCGTTTTCAGCTTTCTCTCGGCCTGCAAACGCCTTAATAGTCAAGAATGCACAAAAACTTAGTTTGAGTAAAAAAAGCTGGAAAACTATTCACAAACCATGATACCATCATAAAACAGATAAATGTACTTTCCTGAGGTGCTAGTTTTAGGTAAACACTGTTAACCAATGCATTCTTGTGTTCTGTGCGTTTTCAGCTTTCTCTCGGCCTGCAAACGCCTTAATAGTCAAGAATGCACAAAAACTTAGTTTGAGTAAAAAAAGCTGGAAAACTATTCACAAACCATGATACCATCATAAAACAGATGAATGTACTTTCCTGAGGTGCTAGTTTTAGGTAAACACTGTTAACCAATGCATTCTTGTGTTCTGTGCGTTTTCAGCTTTCTCTCGGCCTGCAAACGCCTTAATAGTCAAGAATGCACAAAAACTTAGTTTGAGTAAAAAAAGCTGGAAAACTATTCACAAACCATGATACCATCATAAAACAGATAAATGTACTTTCCTGAGGTGCTAGTTTTAGGTAAACACTGTTAACCAATGCATTCTTGTGTTCTGTGCGTTTTCAGCTTTCTCTCGGCCTGCAAACGCCTTAATAGTCAAGAATGCACAAAAACTTAGTTTGAGTAAAAAAAGCTGGAAAACTAATCACAAACCATGATACCATCATAAAACAGATAAATGTACTTTCCTGAGGTGCTAGTTTTAGGTAAATACTCTTAACCGATGCATTCTTGTGTTCTGTGCGTTTTCAGCTTTCTCTCGGCCTGCAAACGCCTTAATAGGCAAGAATGCACCAAAACTTAGTTTGAACAAAAAAGGTTGGAAAACGATTCACAAATCATGATACCATCATAAAACAGATTAATGTACTTTCCTGAGGTGCTAGTTTTAGGTAAACACTGTTAACCAATGCATTCTTGTGTTCTGTGCGTTTTCAGCTTTCTCTCGGCCTGCAAACGCCTTAATAGGCAAGAATGCACCAAAACTTAGTTTGAACAAAAAAGGTTGGAAAACTATTCACAAACCATGATACCATCATAAAACAGATGAATGTACTTTTCTGAGGTGCTAATTTGAGGAGAACACTGTTAACCACTGCATTCTTGTGTTTTGTGCGTTCTTAAGCCTTCTCCCGGCCTGCTAACCCTAACCCTAATAGTGAAGAAAGCATCAAAACTTAGTTTGAGTAAAAATAGCTGGAAAACTATTCACAAACCATGATACCATCATAAAACAGATAAATGTACTTTCCTGAGGTGCTAGTTTTAGGTAAACACTGTTAACCAATGCATTCTTGTGTTCTGTGCGTTTTCAGCTTTCTTTCGGCCTGCAAACGCCTTAATAGTCAAGAATGCACCAAAACTTAGTTTGAACAAAAAAGGTTGGAAAACTATTCACAAACCATGATACCATCATAAAACAGATGAATGTACTTTCCAGAGGTGCTAGTTTTAGGTAAACACTGTTAACCAATGCATTCTTGTGTTCTGTGCGTTTTCAGCTTTCTCTCGGCCTGCAAACGCCTTAATAGTCAAGAATGCACAAAAACTTAGTTTGAGTAAAAAAAGCTGGAAAACTATTCACAAACCATGATACCATCATAAAACAGATAAATGTACTTTCCTGAGGTGCTAGTTTTAGGTAAACACTGTTAACCAATGCATTCTTGTGTTCTGTGTGTTTTCAGCTTTCTCTCGGCCTGCAAACGCCTTAATAGTCAAGAATGCACAAAAACTTAGTTTGAGTAAAAAAAGCTGGAAAACTATTCACAAACCATGATACCATCATAAAACAGATAAATGTACTTTCCTGAGGTGCTAGTTTTAGGTAAACACTGTTAACCAATGCATTCTTGTGTTCTGTGCGTTTTCAGCTTTCTCTCGGCCTGCAAACGCCTTAATAGTCAAGAATGCACCAAAACTTAGTTTGAGTAAAAAAAGCTGGAAAACTATTCACAAACCATGATACCATCATAAAACAGATAAATGTACTTTCCTGAGGTGCTAGTTTTAGGTAAACACTGTTAACCAATGCATTCTTGTGTTCTGTGCGTTTTCAGCTTTCTCTCGGCCTGCAAACGCCTTAATAGTCAAGAATGCACCAAAACTTAGTTTGAACAAAAAAGGTTGGAAAACTATTCACAAACCATGATACCATCATAAAACAGATAAATGTACTTTCCTGAGGTGCTAGTTTTAGGTAAACACTGTTAACCAATGCATTCTTGTGTTCTGTGCGTTTTCAGCTTTCTCTCAGCCTGCAAACGCCTTAATAGTCAAGAATGCACAAAAACTTAGTTTGAGTAAAAAAAGCTGGAAAACTATTCACAAACCATTATACCATCATAAAACAGATAAATGTACTTTCCTGAGGTGCTAGTTTTAGGTAAACACTGTTAACCAATGCATTCTTGTGTTCTGTGCGTTTTCAGCTTTCTCTCGGCCTGCAAACGCCTTAATAGTCAAGAATGCACAAAAACTTAGTTTGAGTAAAAAAAGCTGGAAAACTATTCACAAACCATGATACCATCATAAAACAGATAAATGTACTTTCCTGAGGTGCTAGTTTTAGGTAAACACTGTTAACCAATGCATTCTTGTGTTCTGTGCGTTTTCAGCTTTCTCTCGGCCTGCAAACGCCTTAATAGTCAAGAATGCACAAAAACTTAGTTTGAGTAAAAAAAGCTGGAAAACTATTCACAAACCATGATACCATCATAAAACAGATAAATGTACTTTCCTGAGGTGCTAGTTTTAGGTAAACACTGTTAACCAATGCATTCTTGTGTTATGTGCGTTTTCAGCTTTCTCTCGGCCTGCAAACGCCTTAATAGTCAAGAATGCACAAAAACTTAGTTTGAACAAAAACAGTTGGAAAACTATTCACAAACCATGATACCATCATAAAACAGATAAATGTACTTTCCTGAGGTGCTAGTTTTAGGTAAACAATGTTAACCAATGCATTCTTGTGTTCTGTGCGTTTTCAGCTTTCTCTCGGCCTGCAAACGCCTTAATAGTCAAGAATGCACAAAAACTTAGTTTGAGTAAAAAAAGCTGGAAAACTATTCACAAACCATGATACCATCATAAAACAGATAAATGTACTTTCCTGAGGTGCTAGTTTTAGGTAAACACTGTTAACCAATGCATTCTTGTGTTCTGTGCGTTTTCAGCTTTCTCTCGGCCTGCAAACGCCTTAATAGTCAAGAATGCACCAAAACTTAGTTTGAACAAAAAAGGTTGGAAAACTATTCACAAACCATGATACCATCATAAAACAGATAAATGTACTTTCCTGAGGTGCTAGTTTTAGGTAAACACTGTTAACCAATGCATTCTTGTGTTCTGTGCGTTTTCAGCTTTCTCTCGGCCTGCAAACGCCTTAATAGTCAAGAATGCACAAAAACTTAGTTTGAGTAAAAAAAGCTGGAAAACTATTCACAAACCATGATACTATCATAAAACAGATAAATGTACTTTCCTGAGGTGCTAGTTTTAGGTAAACACTGTTAACCAATGCATTCTTGTGTTCTGTGCGTTTTCAGCTTTCTCTCGGCCTGCAAACGCCTTAATAGTCAAGAATGCACAAAAACTTAGTTTGAGTAAAAAAAGCTGGAAAACTATTCACAAACCATGATACCATCATAAAACAGATAAATGTACTTTCCTGAGGTGCTAGTTTTAGGTAAACACTGTTAACCAATGCATTCTTGTGTTATGTGCGTTTTCAGCTTTCTCTCGGCCTGCAAACGCCTTAATAGTCAAGAATGCACAAAAACTTAGTTTGAACAAAAACAGTTGGAAAACTATTCACAAACCATGATACCATCATAAAACAGATAAATGTACTTTCCTGAGGTGCTAGTTTTAGGTAAACAATGTTAACCAATGCATTCTTGTGTTCTGTGCGTTTTCAGCTTTCTCTCGGCCTGCAAACGCCTTAATAGTCAAGAATGCACAAAAACTTAGTTTGAGTAAAAAAAGCTGGAAAACTATTCACAAACCATGATACCATCATAAAACAGATAAATGTACTTTCCTGAGGTGCTAGTTTTAGGTAAACACTGTTAACCAATGCATTCTTGTGTTCTGTGCGTTTTCAGCTTTCTCTCGGCCTGCAAACGCCTTAATAGTCAAGAATGCACCAAAACTTAGTTTGAACAAAAAAGGTTGGAAAACTATTCACAAACCATGATACCATCATAAAACAGATAAATGTACTTTCCTGAGGTGCTAGTTTTAGGTAAACACTGTTAACCAATGCATTCTTGTGTTCTGTGCGTTTTCAGCTTTCTCTCGGCCTGCAAACGCCTTAATAGTCAAGAATGCACAAAAACTTAGTTTGAGTAAAAAAAGCTGGAAAACTATTCACAAACCATGATACCATCATAAAACAGATAAATGTACTTTCCTGAGGTGCTAGTTTTAGGTAAACACTGTTAACCAATGCATTCTTGTGTTCTGTGCGTTTTCAGCTTTCTCTCGGCCTGCAAACGCCTTAATAGTCAAGAATGCACAAAAACTTAGTTTGAGTAAAAAAAGCTGGAAAACTATTCACAAACCATGATACCATCATAAAACAGATAAATGTACTTTCCTGAGGTGCTAGTTTTAGGTAAACACTGTTAACCAATGCATTCTTGTGTTCTGTGCGTTTTCAGCTTTCTCTCGGCCTGCAAACGCCTTAATAGTCAAGAATGCACAAAAACTTAGTTTGAGTAAAAAAAGCTGGAAAACTATTCACAAACCATGATACCATCATAAAACAGATAAATGTACTTTCCTGAGGTGCTAGTTTTAGGTAAACACTGTTAACCAATGCATTCTTGTGTTCTGTGCGTTTTCAGCTTTCTCTCGGCCTGCAAACGCCTTAATAGTCAAGAATGCACCAAAACTTAGTTTGAGTAAAAAAAGCTGGAAAACTATTCACAAACCATGATACCATCATAAAACAGATAAATGTACTTTCCTGAGGTGCTAGTTTTAGGTAAACACTGTTAACCAATGCATTCTTGTGTTCTGTGCGTTTTCAGCTTTCTCTCGGCCTGCAAACGCCTTAATAGTCAAGAATGCACCAAAACTTAGTTTGAACAAAAAAGGTTGGAAAACTATTCACAAACCATGATACCATCATAAACAGATAAATGTACTTTCCTGAGGTGCTAGTTTTAGGTAAACACTGTTAACCAATGCATTCTTGTGTTCTGTGCGTTTTCAGCTTTCTCTCGGCCTGCAAACGCCTTAATAGTCAAGAATGCACAAAAACTTAGTTTGAGTAAAAAAAGCTGGAAAACTATTCACAAACCATGATACCATCATAAAACAGATAAATGTACTTTCCTTCAGGTGCTAGTTTTAGGTAAACACTGTTAACCAATGCATTCTTGTGTTCTGTGCGTTTTCAGCTTTCTCTCGGCCTGCAAACGCCTTAATAGTCAAGAATGCACAAAAACTTAGTTTGAGTAAAAAAAGCTGGAAAACTATTCACAAACCATGATACCATCATAAAACAGATAAATGTACTTTCCTGAGGTGCTAGTTTTAGGTAAACACTGTTAACCAATGCATTCTTGTGTTCTGTGCGTTTTCAGCTTTCTCTCGGCCTGCAAACGCCTTAATAGTCAAGAATGCACAAAAACTTAGTTTGAGTAAAAAAAGCTGGAAAACTATTCACAAACCATGATACCATCATAAAACAGATAAATGTACTTTCCTGAGGTGCTAGTTTTAGGTAAACACTGTTAACCAATGCATTCTTGTGTTCTGTGCGTTTTCAGCTTTCTCTCGGCCTGCAAACGCCTTAATAGTCAAGAATGCACAAAAACTTAGTTTGAGTAAAAAAAGCTGGAAAACTATTCACAAACCATGATACCATCATAAAACAGATAAATGTACTTTCCTGAGGTGCTAGTTTTAGGTAAACACTGTTAACCAATGCATTCTTGTGTTCTGTGCGTTTTCAGCTTTCTCTCGGCCTGCAAACGCCTTAATAGTCAAGAATGCACCAAAACTTAGTTTGAACAAAAAAGGTTGGAAAACGATTCACAAATCATGATACCATCATAAAACAGATTAATGTACTTTCCTGAGGTGCTAGTTTGAGGAGATCACTGTTAACCACTGCATTCTTGTGTTCTGTGCGTTTTACAGCCTTCTCTCGGCCTGCAAACGCCTTTATAGTGAAGAAAGCACCAAAACTCAGTTTGAACAAAAAAGGTTGGAAAACTATTCACAAATCATAATACTATCATAAAACAGATAAAGGACTTTCCTGAGGTGCTAGTTTTAGGTAAACACTGTTAACCAATGCATTCTTGTGTTTTGTGCGTTCTTAAAAGCCTTCTCTCAGCCTGCTAACCCTAACCCTAACAGTGAAGAAAGCATCAAAACTTAGTTTGAACAAAAAAGGTTGGAAAACTATTCACAAATCATGATACCATCATAAAACAGATGAATGTACTTTTCTGAGGTGCTAATTTGAGGAGAACACTGTTAACCACTGCATTCTTGTGTTTTGTGCGTTCTTAAGCCTTCTCCCGGCCTGCTAACCCTAACCCTAATAGTGAAGAAAGCATCAAAACTTAGTTTGAGTAAAAATAGCTGGAAAACTATTCACAAACCATGATACCATCATAAAACAGATAAATGTACTTTCCTGAGGTGCTAGTTTTAGGTAAACACTGTTAACCAATGCATTCTTGTGTTCTGTGCGTTTTCAGCTTTCTCTCGGCCTGCAAACGCCTTAATAGTCAAGAATGCACAAAAACTTAGTTTGAGTAAAAAAAGCTGGAAAACTATTCACAAACCATTATACCATCATAAAACAGATAAATGTACTTTCCTGAGGTGCTAGTTTTAGGTAAACACTGTTAACCAATGCATTCTTGTGTTCTGTGCGTTTTCAGCTTTCTCTCGGCCTGCAAACGCCTTAATAGTCAAGAATGCACAAAAACTTAGTTTGAGTAAAAAAAGCTGGAAAACTATTCACAAACCATGATACCATCATAAAACAGATAAATGTACTTTCCTGAGGTGCTAGTTTTAGGTAAACACTGTTAACCAATGCATTCTTGTGTTCTGTGCGTTTTCAGCTTTCTCTCGGCCTGCAAACGCCTTAATAGTCAAGAATGCACCAAAACTTAGTTTGAGTAAAAAAAGCTGGAAAACTATTCACAAACCATGATACCATCATAAAACAGATAAATGTACTTTCCTGAGGTGCTAGTTTTAGGTAAACACTGTTAACCAATGCATTCTTGTGTTCTGTGCGTTTTCAGCTTTCTCTCAGCCTGCAAACGCCTTAATAGTCAAGAATGCACAAAAACTTAGTTTGAGTAAAAAAAGCTGGAAAACTATTCACAAACCATTATACCATCATAAAACAGATAAATGTACTTTCCTGAGGTGCTAGTTTTAGGTAAACACTGTTAACCAATGCATTCTTGTGTTCTGTGCGTTTTCAGCTTTCTCTCGGCCTGCAAACGCCTTAATAGTCAAGAATGCACAAAAACTTAGTTTGAGTAAAAAAAGCTGGAAAACTATTCACAAACCATGATACCATCATAAAACAGATAAATGTACTTTCCTGAGGTGCTAGTTTTAGGTAAACACTGTTAACCAATGCATTCTTGTGTTCTGTGCGTTTTCAGCTTTCTCTCGGCCTGCAAACGCCTTAATAGTCAAGAATGCACAAAAACTTAGTTTGAACAAAAACAGTTGGAAAACTATTCACAAACCATGATACCATCATAAAACAGATAAATGTACTTTCCTGAGGTGCTAGTTTTAGGTAAACAATGTTAACCAATGCATTCTTGTGTTCTGTGCGTTTTCAGCTTTCTCTCGGCCTGCAAACGCCTTAATAGTCAAGAATGCACAAAAACTTAGTTTGAGTAAAAAAAGCTGGAAAACTATTCACAAACCATGATACCATCATAAAACAGATAAATGTACTTTCCTGAGGTGCTAGTTTTAGGTAAACACTGTTAACCAATGCATTCTTGTGTTCTGTGCGTTTTCAGCTTTCTCTCGGCCTGCAAACGCCTTAATAGTCAAGAATGCACCAAAACTTAGTTTGAACAAAAAAGGTTGGAAAACTATTCACAAACCATGATACCATCATAAAACAGATAAATGTACTTTCCTGAGGTGCTAGTTTTAGGTAAACACTGTTAACCAATGCATTCTTGTGTTATGTGCGTTTTCAGCTTTCTCTCGGCCTGCAAACGCCTTAATAGTCAAGAATGCACAAAAACTTAGTTTGAACAAAAACAGTTGGAAAACTATTCACAAACCATGATACCATCATAAAACAGATAAATGTACTTTCCTGAGGTGCTAGTTTTAGGTAAACACTGTTAACCAATGCATTCTTGTGTTCTGTGCGTTTTCAGCTTTCTCTCGGCCTGCAAACGCCTTAATAGTCAAGAATGCACCAAAACTTAGTTTGAACAAAAAAGGTTGGAAAACTATTCACAAACCATGATACCATCATAAAACAGATAAATGTACTTTCCTGAGGTGCTAGTTTTAGGTAAACACTGTTAACCAATGCATTCTTGTGTTATGTGCGTTTTCAGCTTTCTCTCGGCCTGCAAACGCCGTAATAGTCAAGAATGCACAAAAACTTAGTTTGAACAAAAACAGTTGGAAAACTATTCACAAACCATGATACCATCATAAAACAGATAAATGTACTTTCCTGAGGTGCTAGTTTTAGGTAAACACTGTTAACCAATGCATTCTTGTGTTCTGTGCGTTTTCAGCTTTCTCCTGGCCTGCAAACGCCTTAATAGTCAAGAATGCAACAAAACTTAGTTTGAACAAAAAAGGTTGGAAAACTATTCACAAACCATGATACCATCATAAAACAGATAAATGTACTTTCCTGAGGTGCTAGTTTTAGGTAAACACTGTTAACCAATGCATTCTTGTGTTCTGTGCGTTTTCAGCTTTCTCTCGGCCTGCAAACGCCTTAATAGTCAAGAATGCACAAAAACTTAGTTTGACTAAAAAAAGCTGGAAAACTATTCACAAACCATGATACCATCATAAAACAGATAAATGTACTTTCCTGAGGTGCTAGTTTTAGGTAAACACTGTTAACCAATGCATTCTTGTGTTCTGTGCGTTTTCAGCTTTCTCTCGGCCTGCAAACGCCTTAATAGTCAAGAATGCACCAAAACTTAGTTTGAGTAAAAAAAGCTGGAAAACTATTCACAAACCATGATACCATCATAAAACAGATAAATGTACTTTCCTGAGGTGCTAGTTTTAGGTAAACACTGTTAACCAATGCATTCTTGTGTTCTGTGCGTTTTCAGCTTTCTCTCGGCCTGCAAACGCCTTAATAGTCAAGAATGCACCAAAACTTAGTTTGAACAAAAAAGGTTGGAAAACTATTCACAAACCATGATACCATCATAAACAGATAAATGTACTTTCCTGAGGTGCTAGTTTTAGGTAAACACTGTTAACCAATGCATTCTTGTGTTCTGTGCGTTTTCAGCTTTCTCTCGGCCTGCAAACGCCTTAATAGTCAAGAATGCACAAAAACTTAGTTTGAGTAAAAAAAGCTGGAAAACTATTCACAAACCATGATACCATCATAAAACAGATAAATGTACTTTCCTTCAGGTGCTAGTTTTAGGTAAACACTGTTAACCAATGCATTCTTGTGTTCTGTGCGTTTTCAGCTTTCTCTCGGCCTGCAAACGCCTTAATAGTCAAGAATGCACAAAAACTTAGTTTGAGTAAAAAAAGCTGGAAAACTATTCACAAACCATGATACCATCATAAAACAGATAAATGTACTTTCCTGAGGTGCTAGTTTTAGGTAAACACTGTTAACCAATGCATTCTTGTGTTCTGTGCGTTTTCAGCTTTCTCTCGGCCTGCAAACGCCTTAATAGTCAAGAATGCACAAAAACTTAGTTTGAGTAAAAAAAGCTGGAAAACTATTCACAAACCATGATACCATCATAAAACAGATAAATGTACTTTCCTGAGGTGCTAGTTTTAGGTAAACACTGTTAACCAATGCATTCTTGTGTTCTGTGCGTTTTCAGCTTTCTCTCGGCCTGCAAACGCCTTAATAGTCAAGAATGCACAAAAACTTAGTTTGAGTAAAAAAAGCTGGAAAACTATTCACAAACCATGATACCATCATAAAACAGATAAATGTACTTTCCTGAGGTGCTAGTTTTAGGTAAACACTGTTAACCAATGCATTCTTGTGTTCTGTGCGTTTTCAGCTTTCTCTCGGCCTGCAAACGCCTTAATAGTCAAGAATGCACCAAAACTTAGTTTGAGTAAAAAAAGCTGGAAAACTATTCACAAACCATGATACCATCATAAAACAGATAAATGTACTTTCCTGAGGTGCTAGTTTTAGGTAAACACTGTTAACCAATGCATTCTTGTGTTCTGTGCGTTTTCAGCTTTCTCTCGGCCTGCAAACGCCTTAATAGTCAAGAATGCACCAAAACTTAGTTTGAACAAAAAAGGTTGGAAAACGATTCACAAATCATGATACCATCATAAAACAGATTAATGTACTTTCCTGAGGTGCTAGTTTGAGGAGATCACTGTTAACCACTGCATTCTAGTGTTCTGTGCGTTTTACAGCCTTCTCTCGGCCTGCAAACGCCTTTATAGTGAAGAAAGCACCAAAACTCAGTTTGAACAAAAAAGGTTGGAAAACTATTCACAAATCATAATACTATCATAAAACAGATAAAGGACTTTCCTGAGGTGCTAGTTTTAGGTAAACACTGTTAACCAATGCATTCTTGTGTTTTGTGCGTTCTTAAAAGCCTTCTCTCAGCCTGCTAACCCTAACCCTAACAGTGAAGAAAGCATCAAAACTTAGTTTGAACAAAAAAGGTTGGAAAACTATTCACAAATCATGATACCATCATAAAACAGATGAATGTACTTTTCTGAGGTGCTAATTTGAGGAGAACACTGTTAACCACTGCATTCTTGTGTTTTGTGCGTTCTTAAGCCTTCTCCCGGCCTGCTAACCCTAACCCTAATAGTGAAGAAAGCATCAAAACTTAGTTTGAGTAAAAATAGCTGGAAAACTATTCACAAACCATGATACCATCATAAAACAGATAAATGTACTTTCCTGAGGTGCTAGTTTTAGGTAAACACTGTTAACCAATGCATTCTTGTGTTCTGTGCGTTTTCAGCTTTCTCTCGGCCTGCAAACGCCTTAATAGTCAAGAATGCACAAAAACTTAGTTTGAGTAAAAAAAGCTGGAAAACTATTCACAAACCATTATACCATCATAAAACAGATAAATGTACTTTCCTGAGGTGCTAGTTTTAGGTAAACACTGTTAACCAATGCATTCTTGTGTTCTGTGCGTTTTCAGCTTTCTCTCGGCCTGCAAACGCCTTAATAGTCAAGAATGCACCAAAACTTAGTTTGAGTAAAAAAAGCTGGAAAACTATTCACAAACCATGATACCATCATAAAACAGATAAATGTACTTTCCTGAGGTGCTAGTTTTAGGTAAACACTGTTAACCAATGCATTCTTGTGTTCTGTGCGTTTTCAGCTTTCTCTCGGCCTGCAAACGCCTTAATAGTCAAGAATGCACCAAAACTTAGTTTGAACAAAAAAGGTTGGAAAACGATTCACAAATCATGATACCATCATAAAACAGATTAATGTACTTTCCTGAGGTGCTAGTTTGAGGAGATCACTGTTAACCACTGCATTCTAGTGTTCTGTGCGTTTTACAGCCTTCTCTCGGCCTGCAAACGCCTTTATAGTGAAGAAAGCACCAAAACTCAGTTTGAACAAAAAAGGTTGGAAAACTATTCACAAATCATAATACTATCATAAAACAGATAAAGGACTTTCCTGAGGTGCTAGTTTTAGGTAAACACTGTTAACCAATGCATTCTTGTGTTTTGTGCGTTCTTAAAAGCCTTCTCTCAGCCTGCTAACCCTAACCCTAACAGTGAAGAAAGCATCAAAACTTAGTTTGAACAAAAAAGGTTGGAAAACTATTCACAAATCATGATACCATCATAAAACAGATGAATGTACTTTTCTGAGGTGCTAATTTGAGGAGAACACTGTTAACCACTGCATTCTTGTGTTTTGTGCGTTCTTAAGCCTTCTCCCGGCCTGCTAACCCTAACCCTAATAGTGAAGAAAGCATCAAAACTTAGTTTGAGTAAAAATAGCTGGAAAACTATTCACAAACCATGATACCATCATAAAACAGATAAATGTACTTTCCTGAGGTGCTAGTTTTAGGTAAACACTGTTAACCAATGCATTCTTGTGTTCTGTGCGTTTTCAGCTTTCTCTCGGCCTGCAAACGCCTTAATAGTCAAGAATGCACAAAAACTTAGTTTGAGTAAAAAAAGCTGGAAAACTATTCACAAACCATGATACCATCATAAAACAGATAAATGTACTTTCCTGAGGTGCTAGTTTTAGGTAAACACTGTTAACCAATGCATTCTTGTGTTCTGTGCGTTTTCAGCTTTCTCTCAGCCTGCAAACGCCTTAATAGTCAAGAATGCACAAAAACTTAGTTTGAGTAAAAAAAGCTGGAAAACTATTCACAAACCATTATACCATCATAAAACAGATAAATGTACTTTCCTGAGGTGCTAGTTTTAGGTAAACACTGTTAACCAATGCATTCTTGTGTTCTGTGCGTTTTCAGCTTTCTCTCGGCCTGCAAACGCCTTAATAGTCAAGAATGCACAAAAACTTAGTTTGAGTAAAAAAAGCTGGAAAACTATTCACAAACCATGATACCATCATAAAACAGATAAATGTACTTTCCTGAGGTGCTAGTTTTAGGTAAACACTGTTAACCAATGCATTCTTGTGTTCTGTGCGTTTTCAGCTTTCTCTCGGCCTGCAAACGCCTTAATAGTCAAGAATGCACAAAAACTTAGTTTGACTAAAAAAAGCTGGAAAACTATTCACAAACCATGATACCATCATAAAACAGATAAATGTACTTTCCTGAGGTGCTAGTTTTAGGTAAACACTGTTAACCAATGCATTCTTGTGTTATGTGCGTTTTCAGCTTTCTCTCGGCCTGCAAACGCCTTAATAGTCAAGAATGCACAAAAACTTAGTTTGAACAAAAACAGTTGGAAAACTATTCACAAACCATGATACCATCATAAAACAGATAAATGTACTTTCCTGAGGTGCTAGTTTTAGGTAAACAATGTTAACCAATGCATTCTTGTGTTCTGTGCGTTTTCAGCTTTCTCTCGGCCTGCAAACGCCTTAATAGTCAAGAATGCACAAAAACTTAGTTTGAGTAAAAAAAGCTGGAAAACTATTCACAAACCATGATACCATCATAAAACAGATAAATGTACTTTCCTGAGGTGCTAGTTTTAGGTAAACACTGTTAACCAATGCATTCTTGTGTTCTGTGCGTTTTCAGCTTTCTCTCGGCCTGCAAACGCCTTAATAGTCAAGAATGCACCAAAACTTAGTTTGAACAAAAAAGGTTGGAAAACTATTCACAAACCATGATACCATCATAAAACAGATAAATGTACTTTCCTGAGGTGCTAGTTTTAGGTAAACACTGTTAACCAATGCATTCTTGTGTTCTGTGCGTTTTCAGCTTTCTCTCGGCCTGCAAACGCCTTAATAGTCAAGAATGCACAAAAACTTAGTTTGAGTAAAAAAAGCTGGAAAACTATTCACAAACCATGATACCATCATAAAACAGATAAATGTACTTTCCTGAGGTGCTAGTTTTAGGTAAACACTGTTAACCAATGCATTCTTGTGTTCTGTGCGTTTTCAGCTTTCTCTCGGCCTGCAAACGCCTTAATAGTCAAGAATGCACAAAAACTTAGTTTGAGTAAAAAAAGCTGGAAAACTATTCACAAACCATGATACCATCATAAAACAGATAAATGTACTTTCCTGAGGTGCTAGTTTTAGGTAAACACTGTTAACCAATGCATTCTTGTGTTCTGTGCGTTTTCAGCTTTCTCTCGGCCTGCAAACGCCTTAATAGTCAAGAATGCACCAAAACTTAGTTTGAACAAAAAAGGTTGGAAAACTATTCACAAACCATGATACCATCATAAAACAGATAAATGTACTTTCCTGAGGTGCTAGTTTTAGGTAAACACTGTTAACCAATGCATTCTTGTGTTCTGTGCGTTTTCAGCTTTCTCTCGGCCTGCAAACGCCTTAATAGTCAAGAATGCACCAAAACTTAGTTTGAACAAAAACAGTTGGAAAACTATTCACAAACCATGATACCATCATAAAACAGATAAATGTACTTTCCTGAGGTGCTAGTTTTAGGTAAACACTGTTAACCAATGCATTCTTGTGTTCTGTGCGTTTTCAGCTTTCTCTCGGCCTGCAAACGCCTTAATAGGCAAGAATGCACAAAAACTTAGTTTGAACAAAAACAGTTGGAAAACTATTCACAAACCATGATACCATCATAAAACAGATGAATGTACTTTCCTGAGGTGCTAGTTTTAGGTAAACACTGTTAACCAATGCATTCTTGTGTTCTGTGCGTTTTCAGCTTTCTCTCGGCCTGCAAACGCCTTAATAGTCAAGAATGCACCAAAACTTAGTTTGAACAAAAACAGTTGGAAAACTATTCACAAACCATGATACCATCATAAACAGATAAATGTACTTTCCTGAGGTGCTAGTTTTAGGTAAACACTGTTAACCAATGCATTCTTGTGTTCTGTGCGTTTTCAGCTTTCTCTCGGCCTGCAAACGCCTTAATAGTCAAGAATGCACAAAAACTTAGTTTGAGTAAAAAAAGCTGGAAAACTATTCACAAACCATGATACCATCATAAAACAGATAAATGTACTTTCCTGAGGTGCTAGTTTTAGGTAAACACTGTTAACCAATGCATTCTTGTGTTCTGTGCGTTTTCAGCTTTCTCTCGGCCTGCAAACGCCTTAATAGTCAAGAATGCACAAAAACTTAGTTTGAGTAAAAAAAGCTGGAAAACTATTCACAAACCATGATACCATCATAAAACAGATAAATGTACTTTCCTGAGGTGCTAGTTTTAGGTAAACACTGTTAACCAATGCATTCTTGTGTTCTGTGCGTTTTCAGCTTTCTCTCGGCCTGCAAACGCCTTAATAGTCAAGAATGCACAAAAACTTAGTTTGAGTAAAAAAAGCTGGAAAACTATTCACAAACCATGATACCATCATAAAACAGATAAATGTACTTTCCTGAGGTGCTAGTATTAGGTAAACACTGTTAACCAATGCATTCTTGTGTTCTGTGTGTTTTCAGCTTTCTCTCGGCCTGCAAACGCCTTAATAGTCAAGAATGCACCAAAACTTAGTTTGAGTAAAAAAAGCTGGAAAACTATTCACAAACCATGATACCATCATAAAACAGATAAATGTACTTTCCTGAGGTGCTAGTTTTAGGTAAACACTGTTAACCAATGCATTCTTGTGTTCTGTGCGTTTTCAGCTTTCTCTCGGCCTGCAAACGCCTTAATAGTCAAGAATGCACCAAAACTTAGTTTGAACAAAAAAGGTTGGAAAACTATTCACAAACCATGATACCATCATAAAACAGATAAATGTACTTTCCTGAGGTGCTAGTTTTAGGTAAACACTGTTAACCAATGCATTCTTGTGTTCTGTGCGTTTTCAGCTTTCTCTCGGCCTGCAAACGCCTTAATAGTCAAGAATGCACCAAAACTTAGTTTGAACAAAAACAGTTGGAAAACTATTCACAAACCATGATACCATCATAAAACAGATAAATGTACTTTCCTGAGGTGCTAGTTTTAGGTAAACACTGTTAACCAATGCATTCTTGTGTTCTGTGCGTTTTCAGCTTTCTCTCGGCCTGCAAACGCCTTAATAGGCAAGAATGCACAAAAACTTAGTTTGAACAAAAACAGTTGGAAAACTATTCACAAACCATGATACCATCATAAAACAGATGAATGTACTTTCCTGAGGTGCTAGTTTTAGGTAAACACTGTTAACCAATGCATTCTTGTGTTCTGTGCGTTTTCAGCTTTCTCTCGGCCTGCAAACGCCTTAATAGTCAAGAATGCACCAAAACTTAGTTTGAACAAAAAAGGTTGGAAAACTATTCACAAACCATGATACCATCATAAAACAGATAAATGTACTTTCCTGAGGTGCTAGTTTTAGGTAAACACTGTTAACCAATGCATTCTTGTGTTCTGTGCGTTTTCAGCTTTCTCTCGGCCTGCAAACGCCTTAATAGTCAAGAATGCACAAAAACTTAGTTTGAGTAAAAAAAGCTGGAAAACTATTCACAAACCATGATACCATCATAAAACAGATAAATGTACTTTCCTGAGGTGCTAGTTTTAGGTAAACACTGTTAACCAATGCATTCTTGTGTTCTGTGCGTTTTCAGCTTTCTCTCGGCCTGCAAACGCCTTAATAGTCAAGAATGCACAAAAACTTAGTTTGAGTAAAAAAAGCTGGAAAACTATTCACAAACCATGATACCATCATAAAACAGATGAATGTACTTTCCTGAGGTGCTAGTTTTAGGTAAACACTGTTAACCAATGCATTCTTGTGTTCTGTGCGTTTTCAGCTTTCTCTCGGCCTGCAAACGCCTTAATAGTCAAGAATGCACAAAAACTTAGTTTGAGTAAAAAAAGCTGGAAAACTATTCACAAACCATGATACCATCATAAAACAGATAAATGTACTTTCCTGAGGTGCTAGTTTTAGGTAAACACTGTTAACCAATGCATTCTTGTGTTCTGTGCGTTTTCAGCTTTCTCTCGGCCTGCAAACGCCTTAATAGTCAAGAATGCACAAAAACTTAGTTTGAGTAAAAAAAGCTGGAAAACTAATCACAAACCATGATACCATCATAAAACAGATAAATGTACTTTCCTGAGGTGCTAGTTTTAGGTAAATACTCTTAACCGATGCATTCTTGTGTTCTGTGCGTTTTCAGCTTTCTCTCGGCCTGCAAACGCCTTAATAGGCAAGAATGCACCAAAACTTAGTTTGAACAAAAAAGGTTGGAAAACGATTCACAAATCATGATACCATCATAAAACAGATTAATGTACTTTCCTGAGGTGCTAGTTTTAGGTAAACACTGTTAACCAATGCATTCTTGTGTTCTGTGCGTTTTCAGCTTTCTCTCGGCCTGCAAACGCCTTAATAGGCAAGAATGCACCAAAACTTAGTTTGAACAAAAAAGGTTGGAAAACTATTCACAAACCATGATACCATCATAAAACAGATGAATGTACTTTTCTGAGGTGCTAATTTGAGGAGAACACTGTTAACCACTGCATTCTTGTGTTTTGTGCGTTCTTAAGCCTTCTCCCGGCCTGCTAACCCTAACCCTAATAGTGAAGAAAGCATCAAAACTTAGTTTGAGTAAAAATAGCTGGAAAACTATTCACAAACCATGATACCATCATAAAACAGATAAATGTACTTTCCTGAGGTGCTAGTTTTAGGTAAACACTGTTAACCAATGCATTCTTGTGTTCTGTGCGTTTTCAGCTTTCTTTCGGCCTGCAAACGCCTTAATAGTCAAGAATGCACCAAAACTTAGTTTGAACAAAAAAGGTTGGAAAACTATTCACAAACCATGATACCATCATAAAACAGATGAATGTACTTTCCAGAGGTGCTAGTTTTAGGTAAACACTGTTAACCAATGCATTCTTGTGTTCTGTGCGTTTTCAGCTTTCTCTCGGCCTGCAAACGCCTTAATAGTCAAGAATGCACAAAAACTTAGTTTGAGTAAAAAAAGCTGGAAAACTATTCACAAACCATTATACCATCATAAAACAGATAAATGTACTTTCCTGAGGTGCTAGTTTTAGGTAAACACTGTTAACCAATGCATTCTTGTGTTCTGTGTGTTTTCAGCTTTCTCTCGGCCTGCAAACGCCTTAATAGTCAAGAATGCACAAAAACTTAGTTTGAGTAAAAAAAGCTGGAAAACTATTCACAAACCATGATACCATCATAAAACAGATAAATGTACTTTCCTGAGGTGCTAGTTTTAGGTAAACACTGTTAACCAATGCATTCTTGTGTTCTGTGCGTTTTCAGCTTTCTCTCGGCCTGCAAACGCCTTAATAGTCAAGAATGCACCAAAACTTAGTTTGAGTAAAAAAAGCTGGAAAACTATTCACAAACCATGATACCATCATAAAACAGATAAATGTACTTTCCTGAGGTGCTAGTTTTAGGTAAACACTGTTAACCAATGCATTCTTGTGTTCTGTGCGTTTTCAGCTTTCTCTCGGCCTGCAAACGCCTTAATAGTCAAGAATGCACAAAAACTTAGTTTGAACAAAAAAGGTTGGAAAACTATTCACAAACCATGATACCATCATAAAACAGATAAATGTACTTTCCTGAGGTGCTAGTTTTAGGTAAACACTGTTAACCAATGCATTCTTGTGTTCTGTGCGTTTTCAGCTTTCTCTCAGCCTGCAAACGCCTTAATAGTCAAGAATGCACAAAAACTTAGTTTGAGTAAAAAAAGCTGGAAAACTATTCACAAACCATTATACCATCATAAAACAGATAAATGTACTTTCCTGAGGTGCTAGTTTTAGGTAAACACTGTTAACCAATGCATTCTTGTGTTCTGTGCGTTTTCAGCTTTCTCTCGGCCTGCAAACGCCTTAATAGTCAAGAATGCACAAAAACTTAGTTTGAGTAAAAAAAGCTGGAAAACTATTCACAAACCATGATACCATCATAAAACAGATAAATGTACTTTCCTGAGGTGCTAGTTTTAGGTAAACACTGTTAACCAATGCATTCTTGTGTTCTGTGCGTTTTCAGCTTTCTCTCGGCCTGCAAACGCCTTAATAGTCAAGAATGCACAAAAACTTAGTTTGAGTAAAAAAAGCTGGAAAACTATTCACAAACCATGATACCATCATAAAACAGATAAATGTACTTTCCTGAGGTGCTAGTTTTAGGTAAACACTGTTAACCAATGCATTCTTGTGTTATGTGCGTTTTCAGCTTTCTCTCGGCCTGCAAACGCCTTAATAGTCAAGAATGCACAAAAACTTAGTTTGAACAAAAACAGTTGGAAAACTATTCACAAACCATGATACCATCATAAAACAGATAAATGTACTTTCCTGAGGTGCTAGTTTTAGGTAAACAATGTTAACCAATGCATTCTTGTGTTCTGTGCGTTTTCAGCTTTCTCTCGGCCTGCAAACGCCTTAATAGTCAAGAATGCACAAAAACTTAGTTTGAGTAAAAAAAGCTGGAAAACTATTCACAAACCATGATACCATCATAAAACAGATAAATGTACTTTCCTGAGGTGCTAGTTTTAGGTAAACACTGTTAACCAATGCATTCTTGTGTTCTGTGCGTTTTCAGCTTTCTCTCGGCCTGCAAACGCCTTAATAGTCAAGAATGCACCAAAACTTAGTTTGAACAAAAAAGGTTGGAAAACTATTCACAAACCATGATACCATCATAAAACAGATAAATGTACTTTCCTGAGGTGCTAGTTTTAGGTAAACACTGTTAACCAATGCATTCTTGTGTTCTGTGCGTTTTCAGCTTTCTCTCGGCCTGCAAACGCCTTAATAGTCAAGAATGCACAAAAACTTAGTTTGAGTAAAAAAAGCTGGAAAACTATTCACAAACCATGATACTATCATAAAACAGATAAATGTACTTTCCTGAGGTGCTAGTTTTAGGTAAACACTGTTAACCAATGCATTCTTGTGTTCTGTGCGTTTTCAGCTTTCTCTCGGCCTGCAAACGCCTTAATAGTCAAGAATGCACAAAAACTTAGTTTGAGTAAAAAAAGCTGGAAAACTATTCACAAACCATGATACCATCATAAAACAGATAAATGTACTTTCCTGAGGTGCTAGTTTTAGGTAAACACTGTTAACCAATGCATTCTTGTGTTATGTGCGTTTTCAGCTTTCTCTCGGCCTGCAAACGCCTTAATAGTCAAGAATGCACAAAAACTTAGTTTGAACAAAAACAGTTGGAAAACTATTCACAAACCATGATACCATCATAAAACAGATAAATGTACTTTCCTGAGGTGCTAGTTTTAGGTAAACAATGTTAACCAATGCATTCTTGTGTTCTGTGCGTTTTCAGCTTTCTCTCGGCCTGCAAACGCCTTAATAGTCAAGAATGCACAAAAACTTAGTTTGAGTAAAAAAAGCTGGAAAACTATTCACAAACCATGATACCATCATAAAACAGATAAATGTACTTTCCTGAGGTGCTAGTTTTAGGTAAACACTGTTAACCAATGCATTCTTGTGTTCTGTGCGTTTTCAGCTTTCTCTCGGCCTGCAAACGCCTTAATAGTCAAGAATGCACCAAAACTTAGTTTGAACAAAAAAGGTTGGAAAACTATTCACAAACCATGATACCATCATAAAACAGATAAATGTACTTTCCTGAGGTGCTAGTTTTAGGTAAACACTGTTAACCAATGCATTCTTGTGTTCTGTGCGTTTTCAGCTTTCTCTCGGCCTGCAAACGCCTTAATAGTCAAGAATGCACAAAAACTTAGTTTGAGTAAAAAAAGCTGGAAAACTATTCACAAACCATGATACCATCATAAAACAGATAAATGTACTTTCCTGAGGTGCTAGTTTTAGGTAAACACTGTTAACCAATGCATTCTTGTGTTCTGTGCGTTTTCAGCTTTCTCTCGGCCTGCAAACGCCTTAATAGTCAAGAATGCACAAAAACTTAGTTTGAGTAAAAAAAGCTGGAAAACTATTCACAAACCATGATACCATCATAAAACAGATAAATGTACTTTCCTGAGGTGCTAGTTTTAGGTAAACACTGTTAACCAATGCATTCTTGTGTTCTGTGCGTTTTCAGCTTTCTCTCGGCCTGCAAACGCCTTAATAGTCAAGAATGCACAAAAACTTAGTTTGAGTAAAAAAAGCTGGAAAACTATTCACAAACCATGATACCATCATAAAACAGATAAATGTACTTTCCTGAGGTGCTAGTTTTAGGTAAACACTGTTAACCAATGCATTCTTGTGTTCTGTGCGTTTTCAGCTTTCTCTCGGCCTGCAAACGCCTTAATAGTCAAGAATGCACCAAAACTTAGTTTGAGTAAAAAAAGCTGGAAAAC
This sequence comes from Gasterosteus aculeatus, assembly GCF_964276395.1. Taxonomy (NCBI): domain Eukaryota; kingdom Metazoa; phylum Chordata; class Actinopteri; order Perciformes; family Gasterosteidae; genus Gasterosteus; species Gasterosteus aculeatus. The sequence goes on along the minus strand of NC_135688.1, from coordinate 21,303,713 downwards.
TATTCACAAACCATGATACCATCATAAAACAGATAAATGTACTTTCCTGAGGTGCTAGTTTTAGGTAAACACTGTTAACCAATGCATTCTTGTGTTCTGTGCGTTTTCAGCTTTCTCTCGGCCTGCAAACGCCTTAATAGTCAAGAATGCACCAAAACTTAGTTTGAACAAAAAAGGTTGGAAAACTATTCACAAACCATGATACCATCATAAACAGATAAATGTACTTTCCTGAGGTGCTAGTTTTAGGTAAACACTGTTAACCAATGCATTCTTGTGTTCTGTGCGTTTTCAGCTTTCTCTCGGCCTGCAAACGCCTTAATAGTCAAGAATGCACAAAAACTTAGTTTGAGTAAAAAAAGCTGGAAAACTATTCACAAACCATGATACCATCATAAAACAGATAAATGTACTTTCCTTCAGGTGCTAGTTTTAGGTAAACACTGTTAACCAATGCATTCTTGTGTTCTGTGCGTTTTCAGCTTTCTCTCGGCCTGCAAACGCCTTAATAGTCAAGAATGCACAAAAACTTAGTTTGAGTAAAAAAAGCTGGAAAACTATTCACAAACCATGATACCATCATAAAACAGATAAATGTACTTTCCTGAGGTGCTAGTTTTAGGTAAACACTGTTAACCAATGCATTCTTGTGTTCTGTGCGTTTTCAGCTTTCTCTCGGCCTGCAAACGCCTTAATAGTCAAGAATGCACAAAAACTTAGTTTGAGTAAAAAAAGCTGGAAAACTATTCACAAACCATGATACCATCATAAAACAGATAAATGTACTTTCCTGAGGTGCTAGTTTTAGGTAAACACTGTTAACCAATGCATTCTTGTGTTCTGTGCGTTTTCAGCTTTCTCTCGGCCTGCAAACGCCTTAATAGTCAAGAATGCACAAAAACTTAGTTTGAGTAAAAAAAGCTGGAAAACTATTCACAAACCATGATACCATCATAAAACAGATAAATGTACTTTCCTGAGGTGCTAGTTTTAGGTAAACACTGTTAACCAATGCATTCTTGTGTTCTGTGCGTTTTCAGCTTTCTCTCGGCCTGCAAACGCCTTAATAGTCAAGAATGCACCAAAACTTAGTTTGAACAAAAAAGGTTGGAAAACGATTCACAAATCATGATACCATCATAAAACAGATTAATGTACTTTCCTGAGGTGCTAGTTTGAGGAGATCACTGTTAACCACTGCATTCTTGTGTTCTGTGCGTTTTACAGCCTTCTCTCGGCCTGCAAACGCCTTTATAGTGAAGAAAGCACCAAAACTCAGTTTGAACAAAAAAGGTTGGAAAACTATTCACAAATCATAATACTATCATAAAACAGATAAAGGACTTTCCTGAGGTGCTAGTTTTAGGTAAACACTGTTAACCAATGCATTCTTGTGTTTTGTGCGTTCTTAAAAGCCTTCTCTCAGCCTGCTAACCCTAACCCTAACAGTGAAGAAAGCATCAAAACTTAGTTTGAACAAAAAAGGTTGGAAAACTATTCACAAATCATGATACCATCATAAAACAGATGAATGTACTTTTCTGAGGTGCTAATTTGAGGAGAACACTGTTAACCACTGCATTCTTGTGTTTTGTGCGTTCTTAAGCCTTCTCCCGGCCTGCTAACCCTAACCCTAATAGTGAAGAAAGCATCAAAACTTAGTTTGAGTAAAAATAGCTGGAAAACTATTCACAAACCATGATACCATCATAAAACAGATAAATGTACTTTCCTGAGGTGCTAGTTTTAGGTAAACACTGTTAACCAATGCATTCTTGTGTTCTGTGCGTTTTCAGCTTTCTCTCGGCCTGCAAACGCCTTAATAGTCAAGAATGCACAAAAACTTAGTTTGAGTAAAAAAAGCTGGAAAACTATTCACAAACCATTATACCATCATAAAACAGATAAATGTACTTTCCTGAGGTGCTAGTTTTAGGTAAACACTGTTAACCAATGCATTCTTGTGTTCTGTGCGTTTTCAGCTTTCTCTCGGCCTGCAAACGCCTTAATAGTCAAGAATGCACAAAAACTTAGTTTGAGTAAAAAAAGCTGGAAAACTATTCACAAACCATGATACCATCATAAAACAGATAAATGTACTTTCCTGAGGTGCTAGTTTTAGGTAAACACTGTTAACCAATGCATTCTTGTGTTCTGTGCGTTTTCAGCTTTCTCTCGGCCTGCAAACGCCTTAATAGTCAAGAATGCACCAAAACTTAGTTTGAGTAAAAAAAGCTGGAAAACTATTCACAAACCATGATACCATCATAAAACAGATAAATGTACTTTCCTGAGGTGCTAGTTTTAGGTAAACACTGTTAACCAATGCATTCTTGTGTTCTGTGCGTTTTCAGCTTTCTCTCAGCCTGCAAACGCCTTAATAGTCAAGAATGCACAAAAACTTAGTTTGAGTAAAAAAAGCTGGAAAACTATTCACAAACCATTATACCATCATAAAACAGATAAATGTACTTTCCTGAGGTGCTAGTTTTAGGTAAACACTGTTAACCAATGCATTCTTGTGTTCTGTGCGTTTTCAGCTTTCTCTCGGCCTGCAAACGCCTTAATAGTCAAGAATGCACAAAAACTTAGTTTGAGTAAAAAAAGCTGGAAAACTATTCACAAACCATGATACCATCATAAAACAGATAAATGTACTTTCCTGAGGTGCTAGTTTTAGGTAAACACTGTTAACCAATGCATTCTTGTGTTCTGTGCGTTTTCAGCTTTCTCTCGGCCTGCAAACGCCTTAATAGTCAAGAATGCACAAAAACTTAGTTTGAGTAAAAAAAGCTGGAAAACTATTCACAAACCATGATACCATCATAAAACAGATAAATGTACTTTCCTGAGGTGCTAGTTTTAGGTAAACACTGTTAACCAATGCATTCTTGTGTTATGTGCGTTTTCAGCTTTCTCTCGGCCTGCAAACGCCTTAATAGTCAAGAATGCACAAAAACTTAGTTTGAACAAAAACAGTTGGAAAACTATTCACAAACCATGATACCATCATAAAACAGATAAATGTACTTTCCTGAGGTGCTAGTTTTAGGTAAACAATGTTAACCAATGCATTCTTGTGTTCTGTGCGTTTTCAGCTTTCTCTCGGCCTGCAAACGCCTTAATAGTCAAGAATGCACAAAAACTTAGTTTGAGTAAAAAAAGCTGGAAAACTATTCACAAACCATGATACCATCATAAAACAGATAAATGTACTTTCCTGAGGTGCTAGTTTTAGGTAAACACTGTTAACCAATGCATTCTTGTGTTCTGTGCGTTTTCAGCTTTCTCTCGGCCTGCAAACGCCTTAATAGTCAAGAATGCACCAAAACTTAGTTTGAACAAAAAAGGTTGGAAAACTATTCACAAACCATGATACCATCATAAAACAGATAAATGTACTTTCCTGAGGTGCTAGTTTTAGGTAAACACTGTTAACCAATGCATTCTTGTGTTATGTGCGTTTTCAGCTTTCTCTCGGCCTGCAAACGCCTTAATAGTCAAGAATGCACAAAAACTTAGTTTGAACAAAAACAGTTGGAAAACTATTCACAAACCATGATACCATCATAAAACAGATAAATGTACTTTCCTGAGGTGCTAGTTTTAGGTAAACACTGTTAACCAATGCATTCTTGTGTTCTGTGCGTTTTCAGCTTTCTCTCGGCCTGCAAACGCCTTAATAGTCAAGAATGCACCAAAACTTAGTTTGAACAAAAAAGGTTGGAAAACTATTCACAAACCATGATACCATCATAAAACAGATAAATGTACTTTCCTTCAGGTGCTAGTTTTAGGTAAACACTGTTAACCAATGCATTCTTGTGTTCTGTGCGTTTTCAGCTTTCTCTCGGCCTGCAAACGCCTTAATAGTCAAGAATGCACAAAAACTTAGTTTGAGTAAAAAAAGCTGGAAAACTATTCACAAACCATGATACCATCATAAAACAGATAAATGTACTTTCCTGAGGTGCTAGTTTTAGGTAAACACTGTTAACCAATGCATTCTTGTGTTCTGTGCGTTTTCAGCTTTCTCTCGGCCTGCAAACGCCTTAATAGTCAAGAATGCACAAAAACTTAGTTTGAGTAAAAAAAGCTGGAAAACTATTCACAAACCATGATACCATCATAAAACAGATAAATGTACTTTCCTGAGGTGCTAGTTTTAGGTAAACACTGTTAACCAATGCATTCTTGTGTTCTGTGCGTTTTCAGCTTTCTCTCGGCCTGCAAACGCCTTAATAGTCAAGAATGCACAAAAACTTAGTTTGAGTAAAAAAAGCTGGAAAACTATTCACAAACCATGATACCATCATAAAACAGATAAATGTACTTTCCTGAGGTGCTAGTTTTAGGTAAACACTGTTAACCAATGCATTCTTGTGTTCTGTGCGTTTTCAGCTTTCTCTCGGCCTGCAAACGCCTTAATAGTCAAGAATGCACCAAAACTTAGTTTGAACAAAAAAGGTTGGAAAACGATTCACAAATCATGATACCATCATAAAACAGATTAATGTACTTTCCTGAGGTGCTAGTTTGAGGAGATCACTGTTAACCACTGCATTCTTGTGTTCTGTGCGTTTTACAGCCTTCTCTCGGCCTGCAAACGCCTTTATAGTGAAGAAAGCACCAAAACTCAGTTTGAACAAAAAAGGTTGGAAAACTATTCACAAATCATAATACTATCATAAAACAGATAAAGGACTTTCCTGAGGTGCTAGTTTTAGGTAAACACTGTTAACCAATGCATTCTTGTGTTTTGTGCGTTCTTAAAAGCCTTCTCTCAGCCTGCTAACCCTAACCCTAACAGTGAAGAAAGCATCAAAACTTAGTTTGAACAAAAAAGGTTGGAAAACTATTCACAAATCATGATACCATCATAAAACAGATGAATGTACTTTTCTGAGGTGCTAATTTGAGGAGAACACTGTTAACCACTGCATTCTTGTGTTTTGTGCGTTCTTAAGCCTTCTCCCGGCCTGCTAACCCTAACCCTAATAGTGAAGAAAGCATCAAAACTTAGTTTGAGTAAAAATAGCTGGAAAACTATTCACAAACCATGATACCATCATAAAACAGATAAATGTACTTTCCTGAGGTGCTAGTTTTAGGTAAACACTGTTAACCAATGCATTCTTGTGTTCTGTGCGTTTTCAGCTTTCTCTCGGCCTGCAAACGCCTTAATAGTCAAGAATGCACAAAAACTTAGTTTGAGTAAAAAAAGCTGGAAAACTATTCACAAACCATTATACCATCATAAAACAGATAAATGTACTTTCCTGAGGTGCTAGTTTTAGGTAAACACTGTTAACCAATGCATTCTTGTGTTCTGTGCGTTTTCAGCTTTCTCTCGGCCTGCAAACGCCTTAATAGTCAAGAATGCACAAAAACTTAGTTTGAGTAAAAAAAGCTGGAAAACTATTCACAAACCATGATACCATCATAAAACAGATAAATGTACTTTCCTGAGGTGCTAGTTTTAGGTAAACACTGTTAACCAATGCATTCTTGTGTTCTGTGCGTTTTCAGCTTTCTCTCGGCCTGCAAACGCCTTAATAGTCAAGAATGCACCAAAACTTAGTTTGAGTAAAAAAAGCTGGAAAACTATTCACAAACCATGATACCATCATAAAACAGATAAATGTACTTTCCTGAGGTGCTAGTTTTAGGTAAACACTGTTAACCAATGCATTCTTGTGTTCTGTGCGTTTTCAGCTTTCTCTCAGCCTGCAAACGCCTTAATAGTCAAGAATGCACAAAAACTTAGTTTGAGTAAAAAAAGCTGGAAAACTATTCACAAACCATTATACCATCATAAAACAGATAAATGTACTTTCCTGAGGTGCTAGTTTTAGGTAAACACTGTTAACCAATGCATTCTTGTGTTCTGTGCGTTTTCAGCTTTCTCTCGGCCTGCAAACGCCTTAATAGTCAAGAATGCACAAAAACTTAGTTTGAGTAAAAAAAGCTGGAAAACTATTCACAAACCATGATACCATCATAAAACAGATAAATGTACTTTCCTGAGGTGCTAGTTTTAGGTAAACACTGTTAACCAATGCATTCTTGTGTTCTGTGCGTTTTCAGCTTTCTCTCGGCCTGCAAACGCCTTAATAGTCAAGAATGCACAAAAACTTAGTTTGAGTAAAAAAAGCTGGAAAACTATTCACAAACCATGATACCATCATAAAACAGATAAATGTACTTTCCTGAGGTGCTAGTTTTAGGTAAACACTGTTAACCAATGCATTCTTGTGTTATGTGCGTTTTCAGCTTTCTCTCGGCCTGCAAACGCCTTAATAGTCAAGAATGCACAAAAACTTAGTTTGAACAAAAACAGTTGGAAAACTATTCACAAACCATGATACCATCATAAAACAGATAAATGTACTTTCCTGAGGTGCTAGTTTTAGGTAAACAATGTTAACCAATGCATTCTTGTGTTCTGTGCGTTTTCAGCTTTCTCTCGGCCTGCAAACGCCTTAATAGTCAAGAATGCACAAAAACTTAGTTTGAGTAAAAAAAGCTGGAAAACTATTCACAAACCATGATACCATCATAAAACAGATAAATGTACTTTCCTGAGGTGCTAGTTTTAGGTAAACACTGTTAACCAATGCATTCTTGTGTTCTGTGCGTTTTCAGCTTTCTCTCGGCCTGCAAACGCCTTAATAGTCAAGAATGCACCAAAACTTAGTTTGAACAAAAAAGGTTGGAAAACTATTCACAAACCATGATACCATCATAAAACAGATAAATGTACTTTCCTGAGGTGCTAGTTTTAGGTAAACACTGTTAACCAATGCATTCTTGTGTTATGTGCGTTTTCAGCTTTCTCTCGGCCTGCAAACGCCTTAATAGTCAAGAATGCACAAAAACTTAGTTTGAACAAAAACAGTTGGAAAACTATTCACAAACCATGATACCATCATAAAACAGATAAATGTACTTTCCTGAGGTGCTAGTTTTAGGTAAACACTGTTAACCAATGCATTCTTGTGTTCTGTGCGTTTTCAGCTTTCTCTCGGCCTGCAAACGCCTTAATAGTCAAGAATGCACCAAAACTTAGTTTGAACAAAAAAGGTTGGAAAACTATTCACAAACCATGATACCATCATAAAACAGATAAATGTACTTTCCTGAGGTGCTAGTTTTAGGTAAACACTGTTAACCAATGCATTCTTGTGTTATGTGCGTTTTCAGCTTTCTCTCGGCCTGCAAACGCCGTAATAGTCAAGAATGCACAAAAACTTAGTTTGAACAAAAACAGTTGGAAAACTATTCACAAACCATGATACCATCATAAAACAGATAAATGTACTTTCCTGAGGTGCTAGTTTTAGGTAAACACTGTTAACCAATGCATTCTTGTGTTCTGTGCGTTTTCAGCTTTCTCCTGGCCTGCAAACGCCTTAATAGTCAAGAATGCAACAAAACTTAGTTTGAACAAAAAAGGTTGGAAAACTATTCACAAACCATGATACCATCATAAAACAGATAAATGTACTTTCCTGAGGTGCTAGTTTTAGGTAAACACTGTTAACCAATGCATTCTTGTGTTCTGTGCGTTTTCAGCTTTCTCTCGGCCTGCAAACGCCTTAATAGTCAAGAATGCACAAAAACTTAGTTTGACTAAAAAAAGCTGGAAAACTATTCACAAACCATGATACCATCATAAAACAGATAAATGTACTTTCCTGAGGTGCTAGTTTTAGGTAAACACTGTTAACCAATGCATTCTTGTGTTCTGTGCGTTTTCAGCTTTCTCTCGGCCTGCAAACGCCTTAATAGTCAAGAATGCACCAAAACTTAGTTTGAGTAAAAAAAGCTGGAAAACTATTCACAAACCATGATACCATCATAAAACAGATAAATGTACTTTCCTGAGGTGCTAGTTTTAGGTAAACACTGTTAACCAATGCATTCTTGTGTTCTGTGCGTTTTCAGCTTTCTCTCGGCCTGCAAACGCCTTAATAGTCAAGAATGCACCAAAACTTAGTTTGAACAAAAAAGGTTGGAAAACTATTCACAAACCATGATACCATCATAAACAGATAAATGTACTTTCCTGAGGTGCTAGTTTTAGGTAAACACTGTTAACCAATGCATTCTTGTGTTCTGTGCGTTTTCAGCTTTCTCTCGGCCTGCAAACGCCTTAATAGTCAAGAATGCACAAAAACTTAGTTTGAGTAAAAAAAGCTGGAAAACTATTCACAAACCATGATACCATCATAAAACAGATAAATGTACTTTCCTTCAGGTGCTAGTTTTAGGTAAACACTGTTAACCAATGCATTCTTGTGTTCTGTGCGTTTTCAGCTTTCTCTCGGCCTGCAAACGCCTTAATAGTCAAGAATGCACAAAAACTTAGTTTGAGTAAAAAAAGCTGGAAAACTATTCACAAACCATGATACCATCATAAAACAGATAAATGTACTTTCCTGAGGTGCTAGTTTTAGGTAAACACTGTTAACCAATGCATTCTTGTGTTCTGTGCGTTTTCAGCTTTCTCTCGGCCTGCAAACGCCTTAATAGTCAAGAATGCACAAAAACTTAGTTTGAGTAAAAAAAGCTGGAAAACTATTCACAAACCATGATACCATCATAAAACAGATAAATGTACTTTCCTGAGGTGCTAGTTTTAGGTAAACACTGTTAACCAATGCATTCTTGTGTTCTGTGCGTTTTCAGCTTTCTCTCGGCCTGCAAACGCCTTAATAGTCAAGAATGCACAAAAACTTAGTTTGAGTAAAAAAAGCTGGAAAACTATTCACAAACCATGATACCATCATAAAACAGATAAATGTACTTTCCTGAGGTGCTAGTTTTAGGTAAACACTGTTAACCAATGCATTCTTGTGTTCTGTGCGTTTTCAGCTTTCTCTCGGCCTGCAAACGCCTTAATAGTCAAGAATGCACCAAAACTTAGTTTGAGTAAAAAAAGCTGGAAAACTATTCACAAACCATGATACCATCATAAAACAGATAAATGTACTTTCCTGAGGTGCTAGTTTTAGGTAAACACTGTTAACCAATGCATTCTTGTGTTCTGTGCGTTTTCAGCTTTCTCTCGGCCTGCAAACGCCTTAATAGTCAAGAATGCACCAAAACTTAGTTTGAACAAAAAAGGTTGGAAAACGATTCACAAATCATGATACCATCATAAAACAGATTAATGTACTTTCCTGAGGTGCTAGTTTGAGGAGATCACTGTTAACCACTGCATTCTAGTGTTCTGTGCGTTTTACAGCCTTCTCTCGGCCTGCAAACGCCTTTATAGTGAAGAAAGCACCAAAACTCAGTTTGAACAAAAAAGGTTGGAAAACTATTCACAAATCATAATACTATCATAAAACAGATAAAGGACTTTCCTGAGGTGCTAGTTTTAGGTAAACACTGTTAACCAATGCATTCTTGTGTTTTGTGCGTTCTTAAAAGCCTTCTCTCAGCCTGCTAACCCTAACCCTAACAGTGAAGAAAGCATCAAAACTTAGTTTGAACAAAAAAGGTTGGAAAACTATTCACAAATCATGATACCATCATAAAACAGATGAATGTACTTTTCTGAGGTGCTAATTTGAGGAGAACACTGTTAACCACTGCATTCTTGTGTTTTGTGCGTTCTTAAGCCTTCTCCCGGCCTGCTAACCCTAACCCTAATAGTGAAGAAAGCATCAAAACTTAGTTTGAGTAAAAATAGCTGGAAAACTATTCACAAACCATGATACCATCATAAAACAGATAAATGTACTTTCCTGAGGTGCTAGTTTTAGGTAAACACTGTTAACCAATGCATTCTTGTGTTCTGTGCGTTTTCAGCTTTCTCTCGGCCTGCAAACGCCTTAATAGTCAAGAATGCACAAAAACTTAGTTTGAGTAAAAAAAGCTGGAAAACTATTCACAAACCATTATACCATCATAAAACAGATAAATGTACTTTCCTGAGGTGCTAGTTTTAGGTAAACACTGTTAACCAATGCATTCTTGTGTTCTGTGCGTTTTCAGCTTTCTCTCGGCCTGCAAACGCCTTAATAGTCAAGAATGCACAAAAACTTAGTTTGAGTAAAAAAAGCTGGAAAACTATTCACAAACCATGATACCATCATAAAACAGATAAATGTACTTTCCTGAGGTGCTAGTTTTAGGTAAACACTGTTAACCAATGCATTCTTGTGTTCTGTGCGTTTTCAGCTTTCTCTCGGCCTGCAAACGCCTTAATAGTCAAGAATGCACAAAAACTTAGTTTGAGTAAAAAAAGCTGGAAAACTATTCACAAACCATGATACCATCATAAAACAGATAAATGTACTTTCCTGAGGTGCTAGTTTTAGGTAAACACTGTTAACCAATGCATTCTTGTGTTCTGTGCGTTTTCAGCTTTCTCTCAGCCTGCAAACGCCTTAATAGTCAAGAATGCACAAAAACTTAGTTTGAGTAAAAAAAGCTGGAAAACTATTCACAAACCATTATACCATCATAAAACAGATAAATGTACTTTCCTGAGGTGCTAGTTTTAGGTAAACACTGTTAACCAATGCATTCTTGTGTTCTGTGCGTTTTCAGCTTTCTCTCGGCCTGCAAACGCCTTAATAGTCAAGAATGCACAAAAACTTAGTTTGAGTAAAAAAAGCTGGAAAACTATTCACAAACCATGATACCATCATAAAACAGATAAATGTACTTTCCTGAGGTGCTAGTTTTAGGTAAACACTGTTAACCAATGCATTCTTGTGTTCTGTGCGTTTTCAGCTTTCTCTCGGCCTGCAAACGCCTTAATAGTCAAGAATGCACAAAAACTTAGTTTGACTAAAAAAAGCTGGAAAACTATTCACAAACCATGATACCATCATAAAACAGATAAATGTACTTTCCTGAGGTGCTAGTTTTAGGTAAACACTGTTAACCAATGCATTCTTGTGTTATGTGCGTTTTCAGCTTTCTCTCGGCCTGCAAACGCCTTAATAGTCAAGAATGCACAAAAACTTAGTTTGAACAAAAACAGTTGGAAAACTATTCACAAACCATGATACCATCATAAAACAGATAAATGTACTTTCCTGAGGTGCTAGTTTTAGGTAAACAATGTTAACCAATGCATTCTTGTGTTCTGTGCGTTTTCAGCTTTCTCTCGGCCTGCAAACGCCTTAATAGTCAAGAATGCACAAAAACTTAGTTTGAGTAAAAAAAGCTGGAAAACTATTCACAAACCATGATACCATCATAAAACAGATAAATGTACTTTCCTGAGGTGCTAGTTTTAGGTAAACACTGTTAACCAATGCATTCTTGTGTTCTGTGCGTTTTCAGCTTTCTCTCGGCCTGCAAACGCCTTAATAGTCAAGAATGCACCAAAACTTAGTTTGAACAAAAAAGGTTGGAAAACTATTCACAAACCATGATACCATCATAAAACAGATAAATGTACTTTCCTGAGGTGCTAGTTTTAGGTAAACACTGTTAACCAATGCATTCTTGTGTTCTGTGCGTTTTCAGCTTTCTCTCGGCCTGCAAACGCCTTAATAGTCAAGAATGCACAAAAACTTAGTTTGAGTAAAAAAAGCTGGAAAACTATTCACAAACCATGATACCATCATAAAACAGATAAATGTACTTTCCTGAGGTGCTAGTTTTAGGTAAACACTGTTAACCAATGCATTCTTGTGTTCTGTGCGTTTTCAGCTTTCTCTCGGCCTGCAAACGCCTTAATAGTCAAGAATGCACAAAAACTTAGTTTGACTAAAAAAAGCTGGAAAACTATTCACAAACCATGATACCATCATAAAACAGATAAATGTACTTTCCTGAGGTGCTAGTTTTAGGTAAACACTGTTAACCAATGCATTCTTGTGTTATGTGCGTTTTCAGCTTTCTCTCGGCCTGCAAACGCCTTAATAGTCAAGAATGCACAAAAACTTAGTTTGAGTAAAAAAAGCTGGAAAACTATTCACAAACCATGATACCATCATAAAACAGATAAATGTACTTTCCTGAGGTGCTAGTTTTAGGTAAACACTGTTAACCAATGCATTCTTGTGTTCTGTGCGTTTTCAGCTTTCTCTCGGCCTGCAAACGCCTTAATAGTCAAGAATGCACCAAAACTTAGTTTGAACAAAAAAGGTTGGAAAACTATTCACAAACCATGATACCATCATAAAACAGATAAATGTACTTTCCTGAGGTGCTAGTTTTAGGTAAACACTGTTAACCAATGCATTCTTGTGTTCTGTGCGTTTTCAGCTTTCTCTCGGCCTGCAAACGCCTTAATAGTCAAGAATGCACAAAAACTTAGTTTGAGTAAAAAAAGCTGGAAAACTATTCACAAACCATGATACCATCATAAAACAGATAAATGTACTTTCCTGAGGTGCTAGTTTTAGGTAAACACTGTTAACCAATGCATTCTTGTGTTCTGTGCGTTTTCAGCTTTCTCTCGGCCTGCAAACGCCTTAATAGTCAAGAATGCACAAAAACTTAGTTTGAGTAAAAAAAGCTGGAAAACTATTCACAAACCATGATACCATCATAAAACAGATAAATGTACTTTCCTGAGGTGCTAGTTTTAGGTAAACACTGTTAACCAATGCATTCTTGTGTTCTGTGCGTTTTCAGCTTTCTCTCGGCCTGCAAACGCCTTAATAGTCAAGAATGCACCAAAACTTAGTTTGAACAAAAAAGGTTGGAAAACTATTCACAAACCATGATACCATCATAAAACAGATAAATGTACTTTCCTGAGGTGCTAGTTTTAGGTAAACACTGTTAACCAATGCATTCTTGTGTTCTGTGCGTTTTCAGCTTTCTCTCGGCCTGCAAACGCCTTAATAGTCAAGAATGCACCAAAACTTAGTTTGAACAAAAACAGTTGGAAAACTATTCACAAACCATGATACCATCATAAAACAGATAAATGTACTTTCCTGAGGTGCTAGTTTTAGGTAAACACTGTTAACCAATGCATTCTTGTGTTCTGTGCGTTTTCAGCTTTCTCTCGGCCTGCAAACGCCTTAATAGGCAAGAATGCACAAAAACTTAGTTTGAACAAAAACAGTTGGAAAACTATTCACAAACCATGATACCATCATAAAACAGATGAATGTACTTTCCTGAGGTGCTAGTTTTAGGTAAACACTGTTAACCAATGCATTCTTGTGTTCTGTGCGTTTTCAGCTTTCTCTCGGCCTGCAAACGCCTTAATAGTCAAGAATGCACCAAAACTTAGTTTGAACAAAAACAGTTGGAAAACTATTCACAAACCATGATACCATCATAAACAGATAAATGTACTTTCCTGAGGTGCTAGTTTTAGGTAAACACTGTTAACCAATGCATTCTTGTGTTCTGTGCGTTTTCAGCTTTCTCTCGGCCTGCAAACGCCTTAATAGTCAAGAATGCACAAAAACTTAGTTTGAGTAAAAAAAGCTGGAAAACTATTCACAAACCATGATACCATCATAAAACAGATAAATGTACTTTCCTGAGGTGCTAGTTTTAGGTAAACACTGTTAACCAATGCATTCTTGTGTTCTGTGCGTTTTCAGCTTTCTCTCGGCCTGCAAACGCCTTAATAGTCAAGAATGCACAAAAACTTAGTTTGAGTAAAAAAAGCTGGAAAACTATTCACAAACCATGATACCATCATAAAACAGATAAATGTACTTTCCTGAGGTGCTAGTTTTAGGTAAACACTGTTAACCAATGCATTCTTGTGTTCTGTGCGTTTTCAGCTTTCTCTCGGCCTGCAAACGCCTTAATAGTCAAGAATGCACAAAAACTTAGTTTGAGTAAAAAAAGCTGGAAAACTATTCACAAACCATGATACCATCATAAAACAGATAAATGTACTTTCCTGAGGTGCTAGTATTAGGTAAACACTGTTAACCAATGCATTCTTGTGTTCTGTGTGTTTTCAGCTTTCTCTCGGCCTGCAAACGCCTTAATAGTCAAGAATGCACCAAAACTTAGTTTGAGTAAAAAAAGCTGGAAAACTATTCACAAACCATGATACCATCATAAAACAGATAAATGTACTTTCCTGAGGTGCTAGTTTTAGGTAAACACTGTTAACCAATGCATTCTTGTGTTCTGTGCGTTTTCAGCTTTCTCTCGGCCTGCAAACGCCTTAATAGTCAAGAATGCACCAAAACTTAGTTTGAACAAAAAAGGTTGGAAAACTATTCACAAACCATGATACCATCATAAAACAGATAAATGTACTTTCCTGAGGTGCTAGTTTTAGGTAAACACTGTTAACCAATGCATTCTTGTGTTCTGTGCGTTTTCAGCTTTCTCTCGGCCTGCAAACGCCTTAATAGTCAAGAATGCACCAAAACTTAGTTTGAACAAAAACAGTTGGAAAACTATTCACAAACCATGATACCATCATAAAACAGATAAATGTACTTTCCTGAGGTGCTAGTTTTAGGTAAACACTGTTAACCAATGCATTCTTGTGTTCTGTGCGTTTTCAGCTTTCTCTCGGCCTGCAAACGCCTTAATAGGCAAGAATGCACAAAAACTTAGTTTGAACAAAAACAGTTGGAAAACTATTCACAAACCATGATACCATCATAAAACAGATGAATGTACTTTCCTGAGGTGCTAGTTTTAGGTAAACACTGTTAACCAATGCATTCTTGTGTTCTGTGCGTTTTCAGCTTTCTCTCGGCCTGCAAACGCCTTAATAGTCAAGAATGCACCAAAACTTAGTTTGAACAAAAACAGTTGGAAAACTATTCACAAACCATGATACCATCATAAACAGATAAATGTACTTTCCTGAGGTGCTAGTTTTAGGTAAACACTGTTAACCAATGCATTCTTGTGTTCTGTGCGTTTTCAGCTTTCTCTCGGCCTGCAAACGCCTTAATAGTCAAGAATGCACAAAAACTTAGTTTGAGTAAAAAAAGCTGGAAAACTATTCACAAACCATGATACCATCATAAAACAGATAAATGTACTTTCCTGAGGTGCTAGTTTTAGGTAAACACTGTTAACCAATGCATTCTTGTGTTCTGTGCGTTTTCAGCTTTCTCTCGGCCTGCAAACGCCTTAATAGTCAAGAATGCACAAAAACTTAGTTTGAGTAAAAAAAGCTGGAAAACTATTCACAAACCATGATACCATCATAAAACAGATAAATGTACTTTCCTGAGGTGCTAGTTTTAGGTAAACACTGTTAACCAATGCATTCTTGTGTTCTGTGCGTTTTCAGCTTTCTCTCGGCCTGCAAACGCCTTAATAGTCAAGAATGCACAAAAACTTAGTTTGAGTAAAAAAAGCTGGAAAACTATTCACA
Source organism: Gasterosteus aculeatus (assembly GCF_964276395.1). NCBI lineage: Eukaryota > Metazoa > Chordata > Actinopteri > Perciformes > Gasterosteidae > Gasterosteus > Gasterosteus aculeatus. The sequence goes on along the minus strand of NC_135688.1, from coordinate 21,288,418 downwards.
AACCATGATACCATCATAAAACAGATAAATGTACTTTCCTGAGGTGCTAGTATTAGGTAAACACTGTTAACCAATGCATTCTTGTGTTCTGTGTGTTTTCAGCTTTCTCTCGGCCTGCAAACGCCTTAATAGTCAAGAATGCACCAAAACTTAGTTTGAGTAAAAAAAGCTGGAAAACTATTCACAAACCATGATACCATCATAAAACAGATAAATGTACTTTCCTGAGGTGCTAGTTTTAGGTAAACACTGTTAACCAATGCATTCTTGTGTTCTGTGCGTTTTCAGCTTTCTCTCGGCCTGCAAACGCCTTAATAGTCAAGAATGCACCAAAACTTAGTTTGAACAAAAAAGGTTGGAAAACTATTCACAAACCATGATACCATCATAAAACAGATAAATGTACTTTCCTGAGGTGCTAGTTTTAGGTAAACACTGTTAACCAATGCATTCTTGTGTTCTGTGCGTTTTCAGCTTTCTCTCGGCCTGCAAACGCCTTAATAGGCAAGAATGCACAAAAACTTAGTTTGAACAAAAACAGTTGGAAAACTATTCACAAACCATGATACCATCATAAAACAGATGAATGTACTTTCCTGAGGTGCTAGTTTTAGGTAAACACTGTTAACCAATGCATTCTTGTGTTCTGTGCGTTTTCAGCTTTCTCTCGGCCTGCAAACGCCTTAATAGTCAAGAATGCACCAAAACTTAGTTTGAACAAAAAAGGTTGGAAAACTATTCACAAACCATGATACCATCATAAACAGATAAATGTACTTTCCTGAGGTGCTAGTTTTAGGTAAACACTGTTAACCAATGCATTCTTGTGTTCTGTGCGTTTTCAGCTTTCTCTCGGCCTGCAAACGCCTTAATAGTCAAGAATGCACCAAAACTTAGTTTGAACAAAAAAGGTTGGAAAACTATTCACAAACCATGATACCATCATAAAACAGATAAATGTACTTTCCTGAGGTGCTAGTTTTAGGTAAACACTGTTAACCAATGCATTCTTGTGTTCTGTGCGTTTTCAGCTTTCTCTCGGCCTGCAAACGCCTTAATAGTCAAGAATGCACCAAAACTTAGTTTGAGTAAAAAAAGCTGGAAAACTATTCACAAACCATGATACCATCATAAAACAGATAAATGTACTTTCCTGAGGTGCTAGTTTTAGGTAAACACTGTTAACCAATGCATTCTTGTGTTCTGTGCGTTTTCAGCTTTCTCTCGGCCTGCAAACGCCTTAATAGTCAAGAATGCACCAAAACTTAGTTTGAACAAAAAAGGTTGGAAAACTATTCACAAACCATGATACCATCATAAAACAGATAAATGTACTTTCCTGAGGTGCTAGTTTTAGGTAAACACTGTTAACCAATGCATTCTTGTGTTCTGTGCGTTTTCAGCTTTCTCTCGGCCTGCAAACGCCTTAATAGGCAAGAATGCACAAAAACTTAGTTTGAACAAAAACAGTTGGAAAACTATTCACAAACCATGATACCATCATAAAACAGATGAATGTACTTTCCTGAGGTGCTAGTTTTAGGTAAACACTGTTAACCAATGCATTCTTGTGTTCTGTGCGTTTTCAGCTTTCTCTCGGCCTGCAAACGCCTTAATAGTCAAGAATGCACCAAAACTTAGTTTGAACAAAAAAGGTTGGAAAACTATTCACAAACCATGATACCATCATAAACAGATAAATGTACTTTCCTGAGGTGCTAGTTTTAGGTAAACACTGTTAACCAATGCATTCTTGTGTTCTGTGCGTTTTCAGCTTTCTCTCGGCCTGCAAACGCCTTAATAGTCAAGAATGCACAAAAACTTAGTTTGAGTAAAAAAAGCTGGAAAACTATTCACAAACCATGATACCATCATAAAACAGATAAATGTACTTTCCTGAGGTGCTAGTTTTAGGTAAACACTGTTAACCAATGCATTCTTGTGTTCTGTGCGTTTTCAGCTTTCTCTCGGCCTGCAAACGCCTTAATAGTCAAGAATGCACAAAAACTTAGTTTGAGTAAAAAAAGCTGGAAAACTATTCACAAACCATGATACCATCATAAAACAGATAAATGTACTTTCCTGAGGTGCTAGTTTTAGGTAAACACTGTTAACCAATGCATTCTTGTGTTCTGTGCGTTTTCAGCTTTCTCTCGGCCTGCAAACGCCTTAATAGTCAAGAATGCACAAAAACTTAGTTTGAGTAAAAAAAGCTGGAAAACTATTCACAAACCATGATACCATCATAAAACAGATAAATGTACTTTCCTGAGGTGCTAGTTTTAGGTAAACACTGTTAACCAATGCATTCTTGTGTTCTGTGCGTTTTCAGCTTTCTCTCGGCCTGCAAACGCCTTAATAGTCAAGAATGCACAAAAACTTAGTTTGAGTAAAAAAAGCTGGAAAACTATTCACAAACCATGATACCATCATAAAACAGATAAATGTACTTTCCTGAGGTGCTAGTTTTAGGTAAACACTGTTAACCAATGCATTCTTGTGTTCTGTGCGTTTTCAGCTTTCTCTCGGCCTGCAAACGCCTTAATACTCAAGAATGCACCAAAACTTAGTTTGAGTAAAAAAAGCTGGAAAACTATTCACAAACCATGATACCATCATAAAACAGATAATTGTACTTTCCTGAGGTGCTAGTATTAGGTAAACACTGTTAACCAATGCATTCTTGTGTTCTGTGCGTTTTCAGCTTTCTCTCGGCCTGCAAACGCCTTAATACTCAAGAATGCACCAAAACTTAGTTTGAGTAAAAAAAGCTGGAAAACTATTCACAAACCATGATACCATCATAAAACAGATAAATGTACTTTCCTGAGGTGCTAGTTTTAGGTAAACACTGTTAACCAATGCATTCTTGTGTTCTGTGCGTTTTCAGCTTTCTCTCGGCCTGCAAACGCCTTAATAGTCAAGAATGCACCAAAACTTAGTTTGAACAAAAAAGGTTGGAAAACTATTCACAAACCATGATACCATCATAAAACAGATAAATGTACTTTCCTGAGGTGCTAGTTTTAGGTAAACACTGTTAACCAATGCATTCTTGTGTTCTGTGCGTTTTCAGCTTTCTCTCGGCCTGCAAACGCCTTAATAGGCAAGAATGCACAAAAACTTAGTTTGAGTAAAAAAAGCTGGAAAACTATTCACAAACCATGATACCATCATAAAACAGATAAATGTACTTTCCTGAGGTGCTAGTTTTAGGTAAACACTGTTAACCAATGCATTCTTGTGTTCTGTGCGTTTTCAGCTTTCTCTCGGCCTGCAAACGCCTTAATAGTCAAGAATGCACAAAAACTTAGTTTGAGTAAAAAAAGCTGGAAAACTATTCACAAACCATGATACCATCATAAAACAGATAAATGTACTTTCCTGAGGTGCTAGTATTAGGTAAACACTGTTAACCAATGCATTCTTGTGTTCTGTGCGTTTTCAGCTTTCTCTCGGCCTGCAAACGCCTTAATACTCAAGAATGCACCAAAACTTAGTTTGAGTAAAAAAAGCTGGAAAACTATTCACAAACCATGATACCATCATAAAACAGATAAATGTACTTTCCTGAGGTGCTAGTTTTAGGTAAACACTGTTAACCAATGCATTCTTGTGTTCTGTGCGTTTTCAGCTTTCTCTCGGCCTGCAAACGCCTTAATAGTCAAGAATGCACCAAAACTTAGTTTGAACAAAAAAGGTTGGAAAACTATTCACAAACCATGATACCATCATAAAACAGATAAATGTACTTTCCTGAGGTGCTAGTTTTAGGTAAACACTGTTAACCAATGCATTCTTGTGTTCTGTGCGTTTTCAGCTTTCTCTCGGCCTGCAAACGCCTTAATAGGCAAGAATGCACAAAAACTTAGTTTGAACAAAAACAGTTGGAAAACTATTCACAAACCATGATACCATCATAAAACAGATAAATGTACTTTCCTGAGGTGCTAGTTTTAGGTAAACACTGTTAACCAATGCATTCTTGTGTTCTGTGCGTTTTCAGCTTTCTCTCGGCCTGCAAACGCCTTAATAGTCAAGAATGCACCAAAACTTAGTTTGAACAAAAAAGGTTGGAAAACTATTCACAAACCATGATACCATCATAAACAGATAAATGTACTTTCCTGAGGTGCTAGTTTTAGGTAAACACTGTTAACCAATGCATTCTTGTGTTCTGTGCGTTTTCAGCTTTCTCTCGGCCTGCAAACGCCTTAATAGTCAAGAATGCACAAAAACTTAGTTTGAGTAAAAAAAGCTGGAAAACTATTCACAAACCATGATACCATCATAAAACAGATAAATGTACTTTCCTGAGGTGCTAGTTTTAGGTAAACACTGTTAACCAATGCATTCTTGTGTTCTGTGCGTTTTCAGCTTTCTCTCGGCCTGCAAACGCCTTAATAGTCAAGAATGCACAAAAACTTAGTTTGAGTAAAAAAAGCTGGAAAACTATTCACAAACCATGATACCATCATAAAACAGATAAATGTACTTTCCTGAGCTGCTAGTTTTAGGTAAACACTGTTAACCAATGCATTCTTGTGTTCTGTGCGTTTTCAGCTTTCTCTCGGCCTGCAAACGCCTTAATAGGCAAGAATGCACAAAAACTTAGTTTGAACAAAAACAGTTGGAAAACTATTCACAAACCATGATACCATCATAAAACAGATGAATGTACTTTCCTGAGGTGCTAGTTTTAGGTAAACACTGTTAACCAATGCATTCTTGTGTTCTGTGCGTTTTCAGCTTTCTCTCGGCCTGCAAACGCCTTAATAGTCAAGAATGCACCAAAACTTAGTTTGAACAAAAAAGGTTGGAAAACTATTCACAAACCATGATACCATCATAAACAGATAAATGTACTTTCCTGAGGTGCTAGTTTTAGGTAAACACTGTTAACCAATGCATTCTTGTGTTCTGTGCGTTTTCAGCTTTCTCTCGGCCTGCAAACGCCTTAATAGTCAAGAATGCACAAAAACTTAGTTTGAGTAAAAAAAGCTGGAAAACTATTCACAAACCATGATACCATCATAAAACAGATAAATGTACTTTCCTGAGGTGCTAGTTTTAGGTAAACACTGTTAACCAATGCATTCTTGTGTTCTGTGCGTTTTCAGCTTTCTCTCGGCCTGCAAACGCCTTAATAGTCAAGAATGCACAAAAACTTAGTTTGAGTAAAAAAAGCTGGAAAACTATTCACAAACCATGATACCATCATAAAACAGATAAATGTACTTTCCTGAGGTGCTAGTTTTAGGTAAACACTGTTAACCAATGCATTCTTGTGTTCTGTGCGTTTTCAGCTTTCTCTCGGCCTGCAAACGCCTTAATAGTCAAGAATGCACAAAAACTTAGTTTGAGTAAAAAAAGCTGGAAAACTATTCACAAACCATGATACCATCATAAAACAGATAAATGTACTTTCCTGAGGTGCTAGTATTAGGTAAACACTGTTAACCAATGCATTCTTGTGTTCTGTGCGTTTTCAGCTTTCTCTCGGCCTGCAAACGCCTTAATAGTCAAGAATGCACCAAAACTTAGTTTGAGTAAAAAAAGCTGGAAAACTATTCACAAACCATGATACCATCATAAAACAGATAAATGTACTTTCCTGAGGTGCTAGTTTTAGGTAAACACTGTTAACCAATGCATTCTTGTGTTCTGTGCGTTTTCAGCTTTCTCTCGGCTTGCAAACGCCTTAATAGTCAAGAATGCACCAAAACTTAGTTTGAACAAAAAAGGTTGGAAAACTATTCACAAACCATGATACCATCATAAAACAGATAAATGTACTTTCCTGAGGTGCTAGTTTTAGGTAAACACTGTTAACCAATGCATTCTTGTGTTCTGTGCGTTTTCAGCTTTCTCTCGGCCTGCAAACGCCTTAATAGTCAAGAATGCACAAAAACTTAGTTTGAGTAAAAAAAGCTGGAAAACTATTCACAAACCATGATACCATCATAAAACAGATAAATGTACTTTCCTGAGGTGCTAGTTTTAGGTAAACACTGTTAACCAATGCATTCTTGTGTTCTGTGCGTTTTCAGCTTTCTCTCGGCCTGCAAACGCCTTAATAGTCAAGAATGCACCAAAACTTAGTTTGAGTAAAAAAAGCTGGAAAACTATTCACAAACCATGATACCATCATAAAACAGATAAATGTACTTTCCTGAGGTGCTAGTTTTAGGTAAACACTGTTAACCAATGCATTCTTGTGTTCTGTGCGTTTTCAGCTTTCTCTCGGCCTGCAAACGCCTTAATAGTCAAGAATGCACCAAAACTTAGTTTGAACAAAAAAGGTTGGAAAACTATTCACAAACCATGATACCATCATAAAACAGATAAATGTACTTTCCTGAGGTGCTAGTTTTAGGTAAACACTGTTAACCAATGCATTCTTGTGTTCTGTGCGTTTTCAGCTTTCTCTCGGCCTGCAAACGCCTTAATAGGCAAGAATGCACAAAAACTTAGTTTGAACAAAAACAGTTGGAAAACTATTCACAAACCATGATACCATCATAAAACAGATGAATGTACTTTCCTGAGGTGCTAGTTTTAGGTAAACACTGTTAACCAATGCATTCTTGTGTTCTGTGCGTTTTCAGCTTTCTCTCGGCCTGCAAACGCCTTAATAGTCAAGAATGCACCAAAACTTAGTTTGAACAAAAAAGGTTGGAAAACTATTCACAAACCATGATACCATCATAAACAGATAAATGTACTTTCCTGAGGTGCTAGTTTTAGGTAAACACTGTTAACCAATGCATTCTTGTGTTCTGTGCGTTTTCAGCTTTCTCTCGGCCTGCAAACGCCTTAATAGTCAAGAATGCACAAAAACTTAGTTTGAGTAAAAAAAGCTGGAAAACTATTCACAAACCATGATACCATCATAAAACAGATAAATGTACTTTCCTGAGGTGCTAGTTTTAGGTAAACACTGTTAACCAATGCATTCTTGTGTTCTGTGCGTTTTCAGCTTTCTCTCGGCCTGCAAACGCCTTAATAGTCAAGAATGCACAAAAACTTAGTTTGAGTAAAAAAAGCTGGAAAACTATTCACAAACCATGATACCATCATAAAACAGATAAATGTACTTTCCTGAGGTGCTAGTTTTAGGTAAACACTGTTAACCAATGCATTCTTGTGTTCTGTGCGTTTTCAGCTTTCTCTCGGCCTGCAAACGCCTTAATAGTCAAGAATGCACAAAAACTTAGTTTGAGTAAAAAAAGCTGGAAAACTATTCACAAACCATGATACCATCATAAAACAGATAAATGTACTTTCCTGAGGTGCTAGTTTTAGGTAAACACTGTTAACCAATGCATTCTTGTGTTCTGTGCGTTTTCAGCTTTCTCTCGGCCTGCAAACGCCTTAATAGTCAAGAATGCACAAAAACTTAGTTTGAGTAAAAAAAGCTGGAAAACTATTCACAAACCATGATACCATCATAAAACAGATAATTGTACTTTCCTGAGGTGCTAGTATTAGGTAAACACTGTTAACCAATGCATTCTTGTGTTCTGTGCGTTTTCAGCTTTCTCTCGGCCTGCAAACGCCTTAATACTCAAGAATGCACCAAAACTTAGTTTGAGTAAAAAAAGCTGGAAAACTATTCACAAACCATGATACCATCATAAAACAGATAAATGTACTTTCCTGAGGTGCTAGTTTTAGGTAAACACTGTTAACCAATGCATTCTTGTGTTCTGTGCGTTTTCAGCTTTCTCTCGGCCTGCAAACGCCTTAATAGTCAAGAATGCACCAAAACTTAGTTTGAACGAAAAAGGTTGGAAAACTATTCACAAACCATGATACCATCATAAAACAGATAAATGTACTTTCCTGAGGTGCTAGTTTTAGGTAAACACTGTTAACCAATGCATTCTTGTGTTCTGTGCGTTTTCAGCTTTCTCTCGGCCTGCAAACGCCTTAATAGGCAAGAATGCACAAAAACTTAGTTTGAGTAAAAAAAGCTGGAAAACTATTCACAAACCATGATACCATCATAAAACAGATAAATGTACTTTCCTGAGGTGCTAGTTTTAGGTAAACACTGTTAACCAATGCATTCTTGTGTTCTGTGCGTTTTCAGCTTTCTCTCGGCCTGCAAACGCCTTAATAGGCAAGAATGCACAAAAACTTAGTTTGAGTAAAAAAAGCTGGAAAACTATTCACAAACCATGATACCATCATAAAACAGATAAATGTACTTTCCTGAGGTGCTAGTTTTAGGTAAACACTGTTAACCAATGCATTCTTGTGTTCTGTGCGTTTTCAGCTTTCTCTCGGCCTGCAAACGCCTTAATAGTCAAGAATGCACAAAAACTTAGTTTGAGTAAAAAAAGCTGGAAAACTATTCACAAACCATGATACCATCATAAAACAGATAAATGTACTTTCCTGAGGTGCTAGTATTAGGTAAACACTGTTAACCAATGCATTCTTGTGTTCTGTGCGTTTTCAGCTTTCTCTCGGCCTGCAAACGCCTTAATACTCAAGAATGCACCAAAACTTAGTTTGAGTAAAAAAAGCTGGAAAACTATTCACAAACCATGATACCATCATAAAACAGATAAATGTACTTTCCTGAGGTGCTAGTTTTAGGTAAACACTGTTAACCAATGCATTCTTGTGTTCTGTGCGTTTTCAGCTTTCTCTCGGCCTGCAAACGCCTTAATAGTCAAGAATGCACCAAAACTTAGTTTGAACAAAAAAGGTTGGAAAACTATTCACAAACCATGATACCATCATAAAACAGATAAATGTACTTTCCTGAGGTGCTAGTTTTAGGTAAACACTGTTAACCAATGCATTCTTGTGTTCTGTGCGTTTTCAGCTTTCTCTCGGCCTGCAAACGCCTTAATAGGCAAGAATGCACAAAAACTTAGTTTGAACAAAAACAGTTGGAAAACTATTCACAAACCATGATACCATCATAAAACAGATGAATGTACTTTCCTGAGGTGCTAGTTTTAGGTAAACACTGTTAACCAATGCATTCTTGTGTTCTGTGCGTTTTCAGCTTTCTCTCGGCCTGCAAACGCCTTAATAGTCAAGAATGCACCAAAACTTAGTTTGAACAAAAAAGGTTGGAAAACTATTCACAAACCATGATACCATCATAAACAGATAAATGTACTTTCCTGAGGTGCTAGTTTTAGGTAAACACTGTTAACCAATGCATTCTTGTGTTCTGTGCGTTTTCAGCTTTCTCTCGGCCTGCAAACGCCTTAATAGTCAAGAATGCACAAAAACTTAGTTTGAGTAAAAAAAGCTGGAAAACTATTCACAAACCATGATACCATCATAAAACAGATAATTGTACTTTCCTGAGGTGCTAGTATTAGGTAAACACTGTTAACCAATGCATTCTTGTGTTCTGTGCGTTTTCAGCTTTCTCTCGGCCTGCAAACGCCTTAATACTCAAGAATGCACCAAAACTTAGTTTGAGTAAAAAAAGCTGGAAAACTATTCACAAACCATGATACCATCATAAAACAGATAAATGTACTTTCCTGAGGTGCTAGTTTTAGGTAAACACTGTTAACCAATGCATTCTTGTGTTCTGTGCGTTTTCAGCTTTCTCTCGGCCTGCAAACGCCTTAATAGTCAAGAATGCACCAAAACTTAGTTTGAACGAAAAAGGTTGGAAAACTATTCACAAACCATGATACCATCATAAAACAGATAAATGTACTTTCCTGAGGTGCTAGTTTTAGGTAAACACTGTTAACCAATGCATTCTTGTGTTCTGTGCGTTTTCAGCTTTCTCTCGGCCTGCAAACGCCTTAATAGGCAAGAATGCACAAAAACTTAGTTTGAGTAAAAAAAGCTGGAAAACTATTCACAAACCATGATACCATCATAAAACAGATAAATGTACTTTCCTGAGGTGCTAGTTTTAGGTAAACACTGTTAACCAATGCATTCTTGTGTTCTGTGCGTTTTCAGCTTTCTCTCGGCCTGCAAACGCCTTAATAGGCAAGAATGCACAAAAACTTAGTTTGAGTAAAAAAAGCTGGAAAACTATTCACAAACCATGATACCATCATAAAACAGATAAATGTACTTTCCTGAGGTGCTAGTTTTAGGTAAACACTGTTAACCAATGCATTCTTGTGTTCTGTGCGTTTTCAGCTTTCTCTCGGCCTGCAAACGCCTTAATAGTCAAGAATGCACAAAAACTTAGTTTGAGTAAAAAAAGCTGGAAAACTATTCACAAACCATGATACCATCATAAAACAGATAAATGTACTTTCCTGAGGTGCTAGTATTAGGTAAACACTGTTAACCAATGCATTCTTGTGTTCTGTGCGTTTTCAGCTTTCTCTCGGCCTGCAAACGCCTTAATACTCAAGAATGCACCAAAACTTAGTTTGAGTAAAAAAAGCTGGAAAACTATTCACAAACCATGATACCATCATAAAACAGATAAATGTACTTTCCTGAGGTGCTAGTTTTAGGTAAACACTGTTAACCAATGCATTCTTGTGTTCTGTGCGTTTTCAGCTTTCTCTCGGCCTGCAAACGCCTTAATAGTCAAGAATGCACCAAAACTTAGTTTGAACAAAAAAGGTTGGAAAACTATTCACAAACCATGATACCATCATAAAACAGATAAATGTACTTTCCTGAGGTGCTAGTTTTAGGTAAACACTGTTAACCAATGCATTCTTGTGTTCTGTGCGTTTTCAGCTTTCTCTCGGCCTGCAAACGCCTTAATAGGCAAGAATGCACAAAAACTTAGTTTGAACAAAAACAGTTGGAAAACTATTCACAAACCATGATACCATCATAAAACAGATGAATGTACTTTCCTGAGGTGCTAGTTTTAGGTAAACACTGTTAACCAATGCATTCTTGTGTTCTGTGCGTTTTCAGCTTTCTCTCGGCCTGCAAACGCCTTAATAGTCAAGAATGCACCAAAACTTAGTTTGAACAAAAAAGGTTGGAAAACTATTCACAAACCATGATACCATCATAAACAGATAAATGTACTTTCCTGAGGTGCTAGTTTTAGGTAAACACTGTTAACCAATGCATTCTTGTGTTCTGTGCGTTTTCAGCTTTCTCTCGGCCTGCAAACGCCTTAATAGTCAAGAATGCACAAAAACTTAGTTTGAGTAAAAAAAGCTGGAAAACTATTCACAAACCATGATACCATCATAAAACAGATAAATGTACTTTCCTGAGGTGCTAGTTTTAGGTAAACACTGTTAACCAATGCATTCTTGTGTTCTGTGCGTTTTCAGCTTTCTCTCGGCCTGCAAACGCCTTAATAGTCAAGAATGCACAAAAACTTAGTTTGAGTAAAAAAAGCTGGAAAACTATTCACAAACCATGATACCATCATAAAACAGATAAATGTACTTTCCTGAGCTGCTAGTTTTAGGTAAACACTGTTAACCAATGCATTCTTGTGTTCTGTGCGTTTTCAGCTTTCTCTCGGCCTGCAAACGCCTTAATAGTCAAGAATGCACAAAAACTTAGTTTGAACGAAAAAGGTTGGAAAACTATTCACAAACCATGATACCATCATAAAACAGATAAATGTACTTTCCTGAGGTGCTAGTTTTAGGTAAACACTGTTAACCAATGCATTCTTGTGTTCTGTGCGTTTTCAGCTTTCTCTCGGCCTGCAAACGCCTTAATAGGCAAGAATGCACAAAAACTTAGTTTGAGTAAAAAAAGCTGGAAAACTATTCACAAACCATGATACCATCATAAAACAGATAAATGTACTTTCCTGAGGTGCTAGTTTTAGGTAAACACTGTTAACCAATGCATTCTTGTGTTCTGTGCGTTTTCAGCTTTCTCTCGGCCTGCAAACGCCTTAATAGGCAAGAATGCACAAAAACTTAGTTTGAGTAAAAAAAGCTGGAAAACTATTCACAAACCATGATACCATCATAAAACAGATAAATGTACTTTCCTGAGGTGCTAGTTTTAGGTAAACACTGTTAACCAATGCATTCTTGTGTTCTGTGCGTTTTCAGCTTTCTCTCGGCCTGCAAACGCCTTAATAGTCAAGAATGCACAAAAACTTAGTTTGAGTAAAAAAAGCTGGAAAACTATTCACAAACCATGATACCATCATAAAACAGATAAATGTACTTTCCTGAGGTGCTAGTATTAGGTAAACACTGTTAACCAATGCATTCTTGTGTTCTGTGCGTTTTCAGCTTTCTCTCGGCCTGCAAACGCCTTAATACTCAAGAATGCACCAAAACTTAGTTTGAGTAAAAAAAGCTGGAAAACTATTCACAAACCATGATACCATCATAAAACAGATAAATGTACTTTCCTGAGGTGCTAGTTTTAGGTAAACACTGTTAACCAATGCATTCTTGTGTTCTGTGCGTTTTCAGCTTTCTCTCGGCCTGCAAACGCCTTAATAGTCAAGAATGCACCAAAACTTAGTTTGAACAAAAAAGGTTGGAAAACTATTCACAAACCATGATACCATCATAAAACAGATAAATGTACTTTCCTGAGGTGCTAGTTTTAGGTAAACACTGTTAACCAATGCATTCTTGTGTTCTGTGCGTTTTCAGCTTTCTCTCGGCCTGCAAACGCCTTAATAGGCAAGAATGCACAAAAACTTAGTTTGAACAAAAACAGTTGGAAAACTATTCACAAACCATGATACCATCATAAAACAGATGAATGTACTTTCCTGAGGTGCTAGTTTTAGGTAAACACTGTTAACCAATGCATTCTTGTGTTCTGTGCGTTTTCAGCTTTCTCTCGGCCTGCAAACGCCTTAATAGTCAAGAATGCACCAAAACTTAGTTTGAACAAAAAAGGTTGGAAAACTATTCACAAACCATGATACCATCATAAACAGATAAATGTACTTTCCTGAGGTGCTAGTTTTAGGTAAACACTGTTAACCAATGCATTCTTGTGTTCTGTGCGTTTTCAGCTTTCTCTCGGCCTGCAAACGCCTTAATAGTCAAGAATGCACAAAAACTTAGTTTGAGTAAAAAAAGCTGGAAAACTATTCACAAACCATGATACCATCATAAAACAGATAAATGTACTTTCCTGAGGTGCTAGTTTTAGGTAAACACTGTTAACCAATGCATTCTTGTGTTCTGTGCGTTTTCAGCTTTCTCTCGGCCTGCAAACGCCTTAATAGTCAAGAATGCACAAAAACTTAGTTTGAGTAAAAAAAGCTGGAAAACTATTCACAAACCATGATACCATCATAAAACAGATAAATGTACTTTCCTGAGCTGCTAGTTTTAGGTAAACACTGTTAACCAATGCATTCTTGTGTTATGTGCGTTTTCAGCTTTCTCTCGGCCTGCAAACGCCGTAATAGTCAAGAATGCACAAAAACTTAGTTTGAACAAAAACAGTTGGAAAACTATTCACAAACCATGATACCATCATAAAACAGATAAATGTACTTTCCTGAGGTGCTAGTTTTAGGTAAACACTGTTAACCAATGCATTCTTGTGTTCTGTGCGTTTTCAGCTTTCTCTCGGCCTGCAAACGCCTTAATAGTCAAGAATGCACAAAAACTTAGTTTGAGTAAAAAAAGCTGGAAAACTATTCACAAACCATGATACCATCATAAAACAGATAAATGTACTTTCCTGAGGTGCTAGTTTTAGGTAAACACTGTTAACCAATGCATTCTTGTGTTCTGTGCGTTTTCAGCTTTCTCTCGGCCTGCAAACGCCTTAATAGTCAAGAATGCACCAAAACTTAGTTTGAACAAAAAAGGTTGGAAAACTATTCACAAACCATGATACCATCATAAACAGATAAATGTACTTTCCTGAGGTGCTAGTTTTAGGTAAACACTGTTAACCAATGCATTCTTGTGTTCTGTGCGTTTTCAGCTTTCTCTCGGCCTGCAAACGCCTTAATAGTCAAGAATGCACAAAAACTTAGTTTGAGTAAAAAAAGCTGGAAAACTATTCACAAACCATGATACCATCATAAAACAGATAAATGTACTTTCCTGAGGTGCTAGTTTTAGGTAAACACTGTTAACCAATGCATTCTTGTGTTCTGTGCGTTTTCAGCTTTCTCTCGGCCTGCAAACGCCTTAATAGTCAAGAATGCACAAAAACTTAGTTTGAGTAAAAAAAGCTGGAAAACTATTCACAAACCATGATACCATCATAAAACAGATAAATGTACTTTCCTGAGGTGCTAGTTTTAGGTAAACACTGTTAACCAATGCATTCTTGTGTTATGTGCGTTTTCAGCTTTCTCTCGGCCTGCAAACGCCTTAATAGTCAAGAATGCACAAAAACTTAGTTTGAACAAAAACAGTTGGAAAACTATTCACAAACCATGATACCATCATAAAACAGATAAATGTACTTTCCTGAGGTGCTAGTTTTAGGTAAACACTGTTAACCAATGCATTCTTGTGTTCTGTGCGTTTTCAGCTTTCTCCTGGCCTGCAAACGCCTTAATAGTCAAGAATGCAACAAAACTTAGTTTGAACAAAAAAGGTTGGAAAACTATTCACAAACCATGATACCATCATAAAACAGATAAATGTACTTTCCTGAGGTGCTAGTTTTAGGTAAACACTGTTAACCAATGCATTCTTGTGTTCTGTGCGTTTTCAGCTTTCTCTCGGCCTGCAAACGCCTTAATAGTCAAGAATGCACAAAAACTTAGTTTGAGTAAAAAAAGCTGGAAAACTATTCACAAACCATGATACCATCATAAAACAGATAAATGTACTTTCCTGAGGTGCTAGTTTTAGGTAAACACTGTTAACCAATGCATTCTTGTGTTATGTGCGTTTTCAGCTTTCTCTCGGCCTGCAAACGCCTTAATAGTCAAGAATGCACAAAAACTTAGTTTGAACAAAAACAGTTGGAAAACTATTCACAAACCATGATACCATCATAAAACAGATAAATGTACTTTCCTGAGGTGCTAGTTTTAGGTAAACACTGTTAACCAATGCATTCTTGTGTTCTGTGCGTTTTCAGCTTTCTCTCGGCCTGCAAACGCCTTAATAGTCAAGAATGCACCAAAACTTAGTTTGAACAAAAAAGGTTGGAAAACTATTCACAAACCATGATACCATCATAAAACAGATAAATGTACTTTCCTGAGGTGCTAGTTTTAGGTAAACACTGTTAACCAATGCATTCTTGTGTTATGTGCGTTTTCAGCTTTCTCTCGGCCTGCAAACGCCATAATAGTCAAGAATGCACAAAAACTTAGTTTGAACAAAAACAGTTGGAAAACTATTCACAAACCATGATACCATCATAAAACAGATAAATGTACTTTCCTGAGGTGCTAGTTTTAGGTAAACACTGTTAACCAATGCATTCTTGTGTTCTGTGCGTTTTCAGCTTTCTCCTGGCCTGCAAACGCCTTAATAGTCAAGAATGCAACAAAACTTAGTTTGAACAAAAAAGGTTGGAAAACTATTCACAAACCATGATACCATCATAAAACAGATAAATGTACTTTCCTGAGGTGCTAGTTTTAGGTAAACACTGTTAACCAATGCATTCTTGTGTTCTGTGCGTTTTCAGCTTTCTCTCGGCCTGCAAACGCCTTAATAGTCAAGAATGCACAAAAACTTAGTTTGAGTAAAAAAAGCTGGAAAACTATTCACAAACCATGATACCATCATAAAACAGATAAATGTACTTTCCTGAGGTGCTAGTTTTAGGTAAACACTGTTAACCAATGCATTCTTGTGTTCTGTGCAATTTCAGCTTTCTCTCGGCCTGCAAACGCCTTAATAGTCAAGAATGCACCAAAACTTAGTTTGAGTAAAAAAAGCTGGAAAACTATTCACAAACCATGATACCATCATAAAACAGATAAATGTACTTTCCTGAGGTGCTAGTTTTAGGTAAACACTGTTAACCAACGCATTCTTGTGTTCTGTGCGTTTTCAGCTTTCTCTCGGCCTGCAAACGCCTTAATAGTCAAGAATGCACAAAAACTTAGTTTGAGTAAAAAAAGCTGGAAAACTATTCACAAACCATGATACCATCATAAAACAGATAAATGTACTTTCCTGAGGTGCTAGTTGTAGGTAAACACTGTTAACCAATGCATTCTTGTGTTATGTGCGTTTTCAGCTTTCTCTCGGCCTGCAAACGCCTTAATAGTCAAGAATGCACAAAAACTTAGTTTGAACGAAAAAGGTTGGAAAACTATTCACAAACCATGATACCATCATAAAACAGATAAATGTACTTTCCTGAGGTGCTAGTTTTAGGTAAACACTGTTAACCAATGCATTCTTGTGTTATGTGCGTTTTCAGCTTTCTCTCGGCCTGCAAACGCCGTAATAGTCAAGAATGCACAAAAACTTAGTTTGAACAAAAACAGTTGGAAAACTATTCACAAACCATGATACCATCATAAAACAGATAAATGTACTTTCCTGAGGTGCTAGTTTTAGGTAAACACTGTTAACCAATGCATTCTTGTGTTCTGTGCGTTTTCAGCTTTCTCCTGGCCTGCAAACGCCTTAATAGTCAAGAATGCAACAAAACTTAGTTTGAACAAAAAAGGTTGGAAAACTATTCACAAACCATGATACCATCATAAAACAGATAAATGTACTTTCCTGAGGTGCTAGTTTTAGGTAAACACTGTTAACCAATGCATTCTTGTGTTCTGTCACACATACGTCCACATCATAGTTTATTTTTCATCTTCACTGGGTGTTCACATCATAGTCTATTCATCTCCACTGCATGTTCACTAACTCTCCTGTCATTTCAGATCCTCCCACCTCGTCACCTGATTTCCTGCACCTGGTTCTCCTCACCCTCACCTGTGGTGCCTTCCCTCGTCAGTCACTCACTATTTAAGCCAGTCACATTCTGTTGCTCACTGCCAGATTGTCTTGTGTGTTCTACCAAGTTTTCCAGCGTTTCCCGAAGCCATCCTGTTTTTCTCGATTCCGACCTCGTCTGTTCCTCGACCCCGATTTACCTGCCTGCCCCGTTTTGGATTTGTCTGCCTGTCTGTGTGCCCTCCTGATTCTGACCCTGCCTGTCCTCGTCTACGGATTACCTGCCTGCCCCTCTGGACTTGTTTGCCTCCTGACGGATCTCCCGGTTTTGACCCTGCCTGAACCTTGATTAAAACCCTCCTGTCTTGTCCATCGTGTACGAGTCGTGCATTTGGGTTCTCCCGTACTCCGGTATCAGTAACCGTGACATGTTCTGTGCGTTTTCAGCTTTCTCTCGGCCTGCAAACGCCTTAATAGTCAAGAATGCACAAAAACTTAGTTTGAGTAAAAAAAGCTGGAAAACTATTCACAAACCATGATACCATCATAAAACAGATAAATGTACTTTCCTGAGGTGCTAGTTTTAGGTAAACACTGTTAACCAATGCATTCTTGTGTTCTGTGCGTTTTCAGCTTTCTCTCGGCCTGCAAACGCCTTAATAGTCAAGAATGCACAAAAACTTAGTTTGAGTAAAAAAAGCTGGAAAATTATTCACAAACCATGATACCATCATAAAACAGATAAATGTACTTTCCTGAGGTGCTAGTTTTAGGTAAACACTGTTAACCAACGCATTCTTGTGTTCTGTGCGTTTTCAGCTTTCTCTCGGCCTGCAAACGCCTTAATAGTCAAGAATGCACAAAAACTTAGTTTGAGTAAAAAAAGTTGGAAAACTATTCACAAACCATGATACCATCATAAAACAGATAAATGTACTTTCCTGAGGTGCTAGTTTTAGGTAAACACTGTTAACCAATGCATTCTTGTGTTCTGTGCGTTTTCAGCTTTCTCTCGGCCTGCAAACGCCTTAATAGTCAAGAATGCACAAAAACTTAGTTTGAGTAAAAAAAGCTGGAAAACTATTCACAAACCATGATACCATCATAAAACAGATAAATGTACTTTCCTGAGGTGCTAGTTTTAGGTAAACACTGTTAACCAATGCATTCTTGTGTTCTGTGCGTTTTCAGCTTTCTCTCGGCCTGCAAACGCCTTAATAGTCAAGAATGCACCAAAACTTAGTTTGAACAAAAAAGGTTGGAAAACTATTCACAAACCATGATACCATCATAAACAGATAAATGTACTTTCCTGAGGTGCTAGTTTTAGGTAAACACTGTTAACCAATGCATTCTTGTGTTCTGTGCGTTTTCAGCTTTCTCTCGGCCTGCAAACGCCTTAATAGTCAAGAATGCACAAAAACTTAGTTTAAGTAAAAAAAGCTGGAAAACTATTCACAAACCATGATACCATCATAAAACAGATAAATGTACTTTCCTGAGGTGCTAGTTTTAGGTAAACACTGTTAACCAATGCATTCTTGTGTTCTGTGCGTTTTCAGCTTTCTCTCGGCCTGCAAACGCCTTAATAGTCAAGAATGCACAAAAACTTAGTTTGAGTAAAAAAAGCTGGAAAACTATTCACAAACCATGATACCATCATAAAACAGATAAATGTACTTTCCTGAGGTGCTAGTTTTAGGTAAACACTGTTAACCAATGCATTCTTGTGTTATGTGCGTTTTCAGCTTTCTCTCGGCCTGCAAACGCCTTAATAGTCAAGAATGCACAAAAACTTAGTTTGAACAAAAACAGTTGGAAAACTATTCACAAACCATGATACCATCATAAAACAGATAAATGTACTTTCCTGAGGTGCTAGTTTTAGGTAAACACTGTTAACCAATGCATTCTTGTGTTCTGTGCGTTTTCAGCTTTCTCCTGGCCTGCAAACGCCTTAATAGTCAAGAATGCAACAAAACTTAGTTTGAACAAAAAAGGTTGGAAAACTATTCACAAACCATGATACCATCATAAAACAGATAAATGTACTTTCCTGAGGTGCTAGTTTTAGGTAAACACTGTTAACCAATGCATTCTTGTGTTCTGTGCGTTTTCAGCTTTCTCTCGGCCTGCAAACGCCTTAATAGTCAAGAATGCACAAAAACTTAGTTTGAGTAAAAAAAGCTGGAAAACTATTCACAAACCATGATACCATCATAAAACAGATAAATGTACTTTCCTGAGGTGCTAGTTTTAGGTAAACACTGTTAACCAATGCATTCTTGTGTTATGTGCGTTTTCAGCTTTCTCTCGGCCTGCAAACGCCTTAATAGTCAAGAATGCACAAAAACTTAGTTTGAACAAAAACAGTTGGAAAACTATTCACAAACCATGATACCATCATAAAACAGATAAATGTACTTTCCTGAGGTGCTAGTTTTAGGTAAACACTGTTAACCAATGCATTCTTGTGTTCTGTGCGTTTTCAGCTTTCTCTCGGCCTGCAAACGCCTTAATAGTCAAGAATGCACCAAAACTTAGTTTGAACAAAAAAGGTTGGAAAACTATTCACAAACCATGATACCATCATAAAACAGATAAATGTACTTTCCTGAGGTGCTAGTTTTAGGTAAACACTGTTAACCAATGCATTCTTGTGTTATGTGCGTTTTCAGCTTTCTCTCGGCCTGCAAACGCCATAATAGTCAAGAATGCACAAAAACTTAGTTTGAACAAAAACAGTTGGAAAACTATTCACAAACCATGATACCATCATAAAACAGATAAATGTACTTTCCTGAGGTGCTAGTTTTAGGTAAACACTGTTAACCAATGCATTCTTGTGTTCTGTGCGTTTTCAGCTTTCTCCTGGCCTGCAAACGCCTTAATAGTCAAGAATGCAACAAAACTTAGTTTGAACAAAAAAGGTTGGAAAACTATTCACAAACCATGATACCATCATAAAACAGATAAATGTACTTTCCTGAGGTGCTAGTTTTAGGTAAACACTGTTAACCAATGCATTCTTGTGTTCTGTGCGTTTTCAGCTTTCTCTCGGCCTGCAAACGCCTTAATAGTCAAGAATGCACAAAAACTTAGTTTGAGTAAAAAAAGCTGGAAAACTATTCACAAACCATGATACCATCATAAAACAGATAAATGTACTTTCCTGAGGTGCTAGTTTTAGGTAAACACTGTTAACCAATGCATTCTTGTGTTCTGTGCAATTTCAGCTTTCTCTCGGCCTGCAAACGCCTTAATAGTCAAGAATGCACCAAAACTTAGTTTGAGTAAAAAAAGCTGGAAAACTATTCACAAACCATGATACCATCATAAAACAGATAAATGTACTTTCCTGAGGTGCTAGTTTTAGGTAAACACTGTTAACCAACGCATTCTTGTGTTCTGTGCGTTTTCAGCTTTCTCTCGGCCTGCAAACGCCTTAATAGTCAAGAATGCACAAAAACTTAGTTTGAGTAAAAAAAGCTGGAAAACTATTCACAAACCATGATACCATCATAAAACAGATAAATGTACTTTCCTGAGGTGCTAGTTGTAGGTAAACACTGTTAACCAATGCATTCTTGTGTTATGTGCGTTTTCAGCTTTCTCTCGGCCTGCAAACGCCTTAATAGTCAAGAATGCACAAAAACTTAGTTTGAACGAAAAAGGTTGGAAAACTATTCACAAACCATGATACCATCATAAAACAGATAAATGTACTTTCCTGAGGTGCTAGTTTTAGGTAAACACTGTTAACCAATGCATTCTTGTGTTATGTGCGTTTTCAGCTTTCTCTCGGCCTGCAAACGCCGTAATAGTCAAGAATGCACAAAAACTTAGTTTGAACAAAAACAGTTGGAAAACTATTCACAAACCATGATACCATCATAAAACAGATAAATGTACTTTCCTGAGGTGCTAGTTTTAGGTAAACACTGTTAACCAATGCATTCTTGTGTTCTGTGCGTTTTCAGCTTTCTCCTGGCCTGCAAACGCCTTAATAGTCAAGAATGCAACAAAACTTAGTTTGAACAAAAAAGGTTGGAAAACTATTCACAAACCATGATACCATCATAAAACAGATAAATGTACTTTCCTGAGGTGCTAGTTTTAGGTAAACACTGTTAACCAATGCATTCTTGTGTTCTGTGCGTTTTCAGCTTTCTCTCGGCCTGCAAACGCCTTAATAGTCAAGAATGCACAAAAACTTAGTTTGAGTAAAAAAAGCTGGAAAACTATTCACAAACCATGATACCATCATAAAACAGATAAATGTACTTTCCTGAGGTGCTAGTTTTAGGTAAACACTGTTAACCAATGCATTCTTGTGTTCTGTGCGTTTTCAGCTTTCTCTCGGCCTGCAAACGCCTTAATAGTCAAGAATGCACAAAAACTTAGTTTGAGTAAAAAAAGCTGGAAAATTATTCACAAACCATGATACCATCATAAAACAGATAAATGTACTTTCCTGAGGTGCTAGTTTTAGGTAAACACTGTTAACCAACGCATTCTTGTGTTCTGTGCGTTTTCAGCTTTCTCTCGGCCTGCAAACGCCTTAATAGTCAAGAATGCACAAAAACTTAGTTTGAGTAAAAAAAGCTGGAAAACTATTCACAAACCATGATACCATCATAAAACAGATAAATGTACTTTCCTGAGGTGCTAGTTGTAGGTAAACACTGTTAACCAATGCATTCTTGTGTTCTGTGCGTTTTCAGCTTTCTCTCGGCCTGCAAACGCCTTAATAGTCAAGAATGCACAAAAACTTAGTTTGAACGAAAAAGGTTGGAAAACTATTCACAAACCATGATACCATCATAAAACAGATAAATGTACTTTCCTGAGGTGCTAGTTTTAGGTAAACACTGTTAACCAATGCATTCTTGTGTTCTGTGCGTTTTCAGCTTTCTCCTGGCCTGCAAACGCCTTAATAGTCAAGAATGCAACAAAACTTAGTTTGAACAAAAAAGGTTGGAAAACTATTCACAAACCATGATACCATCATAAAACAGATAAATGTACTTTCCTGAGGTGCTAGTTTTAGGTAAACACTGTTAACCAATGCATTCTTGTGTTCTGTGCGTTTTCAGCTTTCTCTCGGCCTGCAAACGCCTTAATAGTCAAGAATGCACAAAAACTTAGTTTGAGTAAAAAAAGCTGGAAAACTATTCACAAACCATGATACCATCATAAAACAGATAAATGTACTTTCCTGAGGTGCTAGTTTTAGGTAAACACTGTTAACCAATGCATTCTTGTGTTCTGTGCGTTTTCAGCTTTCTCTCGGCCTGCAAACGCCTTAATAGTCAAGAATGCACAAAAACTTAGTTTGAGTAAAAAAAGCTGGAAAATTATTCACAAACCATGATACCATCATAAAACAGATAAATGTACTTTCCTGAGGTGCTAGTTTTAGGTAAACACTGTTAACCAACGCATTCTTGTGTTCTGTGCGTTTTCAGCTTTCTCTCGGCCTGCAAACGCCTTAATAGTCAAGAATGCACAAAAACTTAGTTTGAGTAAAAAAAGCTGGAAAACTATTCACAAACCATGATACCATCATAAAACAGATAAATGTACTTTCCTGAGGTGCTAGTTGTAGGTAAACACTGTTAACCAATGCATTCTTGTGTTATGTGCGTTTTCAGCTTTCTCTCGGCCTGCAAACGCCTTAATAGTCAAGAATGCACAAAAACTTAGTTTGAACGAAAAAGGTTGGAAAACTATTCACAAACCATGATACCATCATAAAACAGATAAATGTACTTTCCTGAGGTGCTAGTTTTAGGTAAACACTGTTAACCAATGCATTCTTGTGTTCTGTGCGTTTTCAGCTTTCTCTCGGCCTGCAAACGCCTTAATAGTCAAGAATGCACCAAAACTTAGTTTGAACAAAAAAGGTTGGAAAACTATTCACAAACCATGATACCATCATAAAACAGATAAATGTACTTTCCTGAGGTGCTAGTTTTAGGTAAACACTGTTAACCAATGCATTCTTGTGTTATGTGCGTTTTCAGCTTTCTCTCGGCCTGCAAACGCCTTAATAGTCAAGAATGCACAAAAACTTAGTTTGAACAAAAACAGTTGGAAAACTATTCACAAACCATGATACCATCATAAAACAGATAAATGTACTTTCCTGAGGTGCTAGTTTTAGGTAAACACTGTTAACCAATGCATTCTTGTGTTCTGTGCGTTTTCAGCTTTCTCTCGGCCTGCAAACGCCTTAATAGTCAAGAATGCACAAAAACTTAGTTTGAGTAAAAAAAGCTGGAAAACTATTCACAAACCATGATACCATCATAAAACAGATAAATGTACTTTCCTGAGGTGCTAGTATTAGGTAAACACTGTTAACCAATTTATTCTTGTGTTCTGTGCGTTTTCAGCTTTCTCTCGGCCTGCAAACGCCTTAATAGTCAAGAATGCACCAAAACTTAGTTTGAGTAAAAAAAGCTGGAAAACTATTCACAAACCATGATACCATCATAAAACAGATAAATGTACTTTCCTGAGGTGCTAGTTTTAGGTAAACACTGTTAACCAATGCATTCTTGTGTTCTGTGCGTTTTCAGCTTTCTCTCGGCCTGCAAACGCCTTAATAGTCAAGAATGCACCAAAACTTAGTTTGAACAAAAAAGGTTGGAAAACTATTCACAAACCATGATACCATCATAAAACAGATAAATGTACTTTCCTGAGGTGCTAGTTTTATGTAAACACTGTTAACCAATGCATTATTGTGTTCTGTGCGTTTTCAGCTTTCTCTCGGCCTGCAAACGCCTTAATAGTCAAGAATGCACCAAAACTTAGTTTGAACAAAAAAGGTTGGAAAACTATTCACAAACCATGATACCATCATAAAACAGATAAATGTACTTTCCTGAGGTGCTAGTTTTAGGTAAACACTGTTAACCAATGCATTCTTGTGTTCTGTGCGTTTTCAGCTTTCTCTCGGCCTGCAAACACCTTAATAGTCAAGAATGCACAAAAACTTAGTTTGAGTAAAAAAAGCTGGAAAACTATTCACAAACCATGATACCATCATAAAACAGATAAATGTACTTTCCTGAGGTGCTAGTTTTAGGTAAACACTGTTAACCAATGCATTCTTGTGTTATGTGCGTTTTCAGCTTTCTCTCGGCCTTGCAAACGCCTTAATAGTCAAGAATGCACAAAAACTTAGTTTGAACGAAAAAGGTTGGAAAACTATTCACAAACCATGATACCATCATAAAACAGATAAATGTACTTTCCTGAGGTGCTAGTTTTAGGTAAACACTGTTAACCAATGCATTCTTGTGTTATGTGCGTTTTCAGCTTTCTCTCGGCCTGCAAACGCCGTAATAGTCAAGAATGCACAAAAACTTAGTTTGAACAAAAACAGTTGGAAAACTATTCACAAACCATGATACCATCATAAAACAGATAAATGTACTTTCCTGAGGTGCTAGTTTTAGGTAAACACTGTTAACCAATGCATTCTTGTGTTCTGTGCGTTTTCAGCTTTCTCCTGGCCTGCAAACGCCTTAATAGTCAAGAATGCAACAAAACTTAGTTTGAACAAAAAAGGTTGGAAAACTATTCACAAACCATGATACCATCATAAAACAGATAAATGTACTTTCCTGAGGTGCTAGTTTTATGTAAACACTGTTAACCAATGCATTATTGTGTTCTGTGCGTTTTCAGCTTTCTCTCGGCCTGCAAACGCCTTAATAGTCAAGAATGCACCAAAACTTAGTTTGAACAAAAAAGGTTGGAAAACTATTCACAAACCATGATACCATCATAAAACAGATAAATGTACTTTCCTGAGGTGCTAGTTTTAGGTAAACACTGTTAACCAATGCATTCTTGTGTTCTGTGCGTTTTCAGCTTTCTCTCGGCCTGCAAACACCTTAATAGTCAAGAATGCACAAAAACTTAGTTTGAGTAAAAAAAGCTGGAAAACTATTCACAAACCATGATACCATCATAAAACAGATAAATGTACTTTCCTGAGGTGCTAGTTTTAGGTAAACACTGTTAACCAATGCATTCTTGTGTTATGTGCGTTTTCAGCTTTCTCTCGGCCTGCAAACGCCTTAATAGTCAAGAATGCACAAAAACTTAGTTTGAACGAAAAAGGTTGGAAAACTATTCACAAACCATGATACCATCATAAAACAGATAAATGTACTTTCCTGAGGTGCTAGTTTTAGGTAAACACTGTTAACCAATGCATTCTTGTGTTATGTGCGTTTTCAGCTTTCTCTCGGCCTGCAAACGCCGTAATAGTCAAGAATGCACAAAAACTTAGTTTGAACAAAAACAGTTGGAAAACTATTCACAAACCATGATACCATCATAAAACAGATAAATGTACTTTCCTGAGGTGCTAGTTTTAGGTAAACACTGTTAACCAATGCATTCTTGTGTTCTGTGCGTTTTCAGCTTTCTCTCGGCCTGCAAACGCCTTAATAGTCAAGAATGCACAAAAACTTAGTTTGAGTAAAAAAAGCTGGAAAACTATTCACAAACCATGATACCATCATAAAACAGATAAATGTACTTTCCTGAGGTGCTAGTTTTAGGTAAACACTGTTAACCAACGCATTCTTGTGTTCTGTGCGTTTTCAGCTTTCTCTCGGCCTGCAAACGCCTTAATAGTCAAGAATGCACAAAAACTTAGTTTGAGTAAAAAAAGCTGGAAAACTATTCACAAACCATGATACCATCATAAAACAGATAAATGTACTTTCCTGAGGTGCTAGTTGTAGGTAAACACTGTTAACCAATGCATTCTTGTGTTATGTGCGTTTTCAGCTTTCTCTCGGCCTGCAAACGCCTTAATAGTCAAGAATGCACAAAAACTTAGTTTGAACGAAAAAGGTTGGAAAACTATTCACAAACCATGATACCATCATAAAACAGATAAATGTACTTTCCTGAGGTGCTAGTTTTAGGTAAACACTGTTAACCAATGCATTCTTGTGTTCTGTGCGTTTTCAGCTTTCTCTCGGCCTGCAAACGCCTTAATAGTCAAGAATGCACCAAAACTTAGTTTGAACAAAAAAGGTTGGAAAACTATTCACAAACCATGATACCATCATAAAACAGATAAATGTACTTTCCTGAGGTGCTAGTTTTAGGTAAACACTGTTAACCAATGCATTCTTGTGTTATGTGCGTTTTCAGCTTTCTCTCGGCCTGCAAACGCCTTAATAGTCAAGAATGCACAAAAACTTAGTTTGAACAAAAACAGTTGGAAAACTATTCACAAACCATGATACCATCATAAAACAGATAAATGTACTTTCCTGAGGTGCTAGTTTTAGGTAAACACTGTTAACCAATGCATCCTTGTGTTCTGTGCGTTTTCAGCTTTCTCTCGGCCTGCAAACGCCTTAATAGTCAAGAATGCACAAAAACTTAGTTTGAGTAAAAAAAGCTGGAAAACTATTCACAAACCATGATACCATCATAAAACAGATAAATGTACTTTCCTGAGGTGCTAGTATTAGGTAAACACTGTTAACCAATTTATTCTTGTGTTCTGTGCGTTTTCAGCTTTCTCTCGGCCTGCAAACGCCTTAATAGTCAAGAATGCACCAAAACTTAGTTTGAGTAAAAAAAGCTGGAAAACTATTCACAAACCATGATACCATCATAAAACAGATAAATGTACTTTCCTGAGGTGCTAGTTTTAGGTAAACACTGTTAACCCATGCATTCTTGTGTTCTGTGCGTTTTCAGCTTTCTCCTGGCCTGCAAACGCCTTAATAGTCAAGAATGCAACAAAACTTAGTTTGAACAAAAAAGGTTGGAAAACTATTCACAAACCATTATACCATCATAAAACAGATAAATGTACTTTCCTGAGGTGCTAGTTTTAGGTAAACACTGTTAACCTATGCATTCTTGTGTTCTGTGCGTTTTCAGCTTTCTCTCGGCCTGCAAACGCCTTAATAGTCAAGAATGCACAAAAACTTAGTTTGAGTAAAAAAAGCTGGAAAACTATTCACAAACCATTATACCATCATAAAACAGATGAATGTACTTTCCTGAGGTGCTAGTTTTAGGTAAACACTGTTAACCAATGCATTCTTGTGTTCTGTGCGTTTTCAGCTTTCTCTCGGCCTGCAAACGCCTTAATAGTCAAGAATGCACAAAAACTTAGTTTGAGTAAAAAAAGCTGGAAAACTATTCACAAACCATGATACCATCATAAAACAGATAAATGTACTTTCCTGAGGTGCTAGTTTTAGGTAAACACTGTTAACCAATGCATTCTTGTGTTCTGTGCGTTTTCAGCTTTCTCTCGGCCTGCAAACGCCTTAATAGTCAAGAATGCACAAAAACTTAGTTTGAGTAAAAAAAGCTGGAAAACTATTCACAAACCATGATACCATCATAAAACAGATAAATGTACTTTCCTGAGGTGCTAGTTTTAGGTAAACACTGTTAACCAATGCATTCTTGTGTTCTGTGCGTTTTCAGCTTTCTCTCGGCCTGCAAACGCCTTAATAGTCAAGAATGCACCAAAACTTAGTTTGAACAAAAAAGGTTGGAAAACTATTCACAAACCATGATACCATCATAAAACAGATAAATGTACTTTCCTGAGGTGCTAGTTTTAGGTAAACACTGTTAACCAATGCATTCTTGTGTTCTGTGCGTTTTCAGCTTTCTCTCGGCCTGCAAACGCCTTAATAGTCAAGAATGCACAAAAACTTAGTTTGAATAAAAAAAGCTGGAAAACTATTCACAAACCATGATACCATCATAAAACAGATAAATGTACTTTCCTGAGGTGCTAGTTTTAGGTAAACACTGTTAACCAATGCATTCTTGTGTTCTGTGCGTTTTCAGCTTTCTCTCGGCCTGCAAACGCCTTAATAGTCAAGAATGCACAAAAACTTAGTTTGAGTAAAAAAAGCTGGAAAACTATTCACAAACCATGATACCATCATAAAACAGATAAATGTACTTTCCTGAGGTGCTAGTTTTAGGTAAACACTGTTAACCAATGCATTCTTGTGTTCTGTGCGTTTTCAGCTTTCTCTCGGCCTGCAAACGCCTTAATAGTCAAGAATG
This sequence comes from Gasterosteus aculeatus, assembly GCF_964276395.1. NCBI lineage: Eukaryota > Metazoa > Chordata > Actinopteri > Perciformes > Gasterosteidae > Gasterosteus > Gasterosteus aculeatus. Next base: position 21,260,576 of record NC_135688.1, on the reverse strand, counting down.
CACCAAAACTTAGTTTGAACAAAAAAGGTTGGAAAACTATTCACAAACCATGATACCATCATAAAACAGATAAATGTACTTTCCTGAGGTGCTAGTTTTAGGTAAACACTGTTAACCAATGCATTCTTGTGTTCTGTGCGTTTTCAGCTTTCTCTCGGCCTGCAAACACCTTAATAGTCAAGAATGCACAAAAACTTAGTTTGAGTAAAAAAAGCTGGAAAACTATTCACAAACCATGATACCATCATAAAACAGATAAATGTACTTTCCTGAGGTGCTAGTTTTAGGTAAACACTGTTAACCAATGCATTCTTGTGTTCTGTGCGTTTTCAGCTTTCTCTCGGCCTGCAAACGCCTTAATAGTCAAGAATGCACAAAAACTTAGTTTGAATAAAAAAAGCTGGAAAACTATTCACAAACCATGATACCATCATAAAACAGATAAATGTACTTTCCTGAGGTGCTAGTTTTAGGTAAACACTGTTAACCAATGCATTCCTGTGTTCTGTGCGTTTTCAGCTTTCTCTCGGCCTGCAAACGCCTTAATAGTCAAGAATGCAACAAAACTTAGTTTGAACAAAAAAGGTTGGAAAACTATTCACAAACCATTATACCATCATAAAACAGATAAATGTACTTTCCTGAGGTGCTAGTTTTAGGTAAACACTGTTAACCAATGCATTCTTGTGCTCTGTGCGTTTTCAGCTTTCTCTCGGCCTGCAAACGCCTTAATAGTCAAGAATGCACAAAAACTTAGTTTGAGTAAAAAAAGCTGGAAAACTATTCACAAACCATGATACCATCATAAAACAGATAAATGTACTTTCCTGAGGTGCTAGTTTTAGGTAAACACTGTTAACCAATGCATTCTTGTGTTCTGTGCGTTTTCAGCTTTCTCTCGGCCTGCAAACGCCTTAATAGTCAAGAATGCACCAAAACTTAGTTTGAACAAAAAAGGTTGGAAAACTATTCACAAACCATGATACCATCATAAAACAGATACATGTACTTTCCTGAGGTGCTAGTTTTAGGTAAACACTGTTAACCAATGCATTCTTGTGTTCTGTGCGTTTTCAGCTTTCTCTCGGCCTGCAAACACCTTAATAGTCAAGAATGCACCAAAACTTAGTTTGAACAAAAAAGGTTGGAAAACTATTCACAAACCATGATACCATCATAAAACAGATAAATGTACTTTCCTGAGGTGCTAGTTTTAGGTAAACACTGTTAACCAATGCATTCTTGTGTTCTGTGCGTTTTCAGCTTTCTCTCGGCCTGCAAACGCCTTAATAGTCAAGAATGCACAAAAACTTAGTTTGAATAAAAAAAGCTGGAAAACTATTCACAAACCATGATACCATCATAAAACAGATAAATGTACTTTCCTGAGGTGCTAGTTTTAGGTAAACACTGTTAACCAATGCATTCCTGTGTTCTGTGCGTTTTCAGCTTTCTCTCGGCCTGCAAACGCCTTAATAGTCAAGAATGCACAAAAACTTAGTTTGAACAAAAACAGTTGGAAAACTATTCACAAACCATGATACCATCATAAAACAGATGAATGTACTTTCCTGAGGTGCTAGTTTTAGGTAAACACTGTTAACCCATGCATTCTTGTGTTCTGTGCGTTTTCAGCTTTCTCCTGGCCTGCAAACGCCTTAATAGTCAAGAATGCAACAAAACTTAGTTTGAACAAAAAAGGTTGGAAAACTATTCACAAACCATTATACCATCATAAAACAGATAAATGTACTTTCCTGAGGTGCTAGTTTTAGGTAAACACTGTTAACCAATGCATTCTTGTGTTCTGTGCGTTTTCAGCTTTCTCTCGGCCTGCAAACGCCTTAATAGTCAAGAATGCACAAAAACTTAGTTTGAGTAAAAAAAGCTGGAAAACTATTCACAAACCATGATACCATCATAAAACAGATAAATGTACTTTCCTGAGGTGCTAGTTTTAGGTAAACACTGTTAACCAATGCATTCTTGTGTTCTGTGCGTTTTCAGCTTTCTCTCGGCCTGCAAACGCCTTAATAGTCAAGAATGCACCAAAACTTAGTTTGAACAAAAAAGGTTGGAAAACTATTCACAAACCATGATACCATCATAAAACAGATACATGTACTTTCCTGAGGTGCTAGTTTTAGGTAAACACTGTTAACCAATGCATTCTTGTGTTCTGTGCGTTTTCAGCTTTCTCTCGGCCTGCAAACACCTTAATAGTCAAGAATGCACAAAAACTTAGTTTGAGTAAAAAAAGCTGGAAAACTATTCACAAACCATGATACCATCATAAAACAGATAAATGTACTTTCCTGAGGTGCTAGTTTTAGGTAAACACTGTTAACCAATGCATTCTTGTGTTCTGTGCGTTTTCAGCTTTCTCTCGGCCTGCAAACGCCTTAATAGTCAAGAATGCACAAAAACTTAGTTTGAATAAAAAAAGCTGGAAAACTATTCACAAACCATGATACCATCATAAAACAGATAAATGTACTTTCCTGAGGTGCTAGTTTTAGGTAAACACTGTTAACCAATGCATTCCTGTGTTCTGTGCGTTTTCAGCTTTCTCTCGGCCTGCAAACGCCTTAATAGTCAAGAATGCACAAAAACTTAATTTGAACAAAAACAGTTGGAAAACTATTCACAAACCATGATACCATCATAAAACAGATGAATGTACTTTCCTGAGGTGCTAGTTTTAGGTAAACACTGTTAACCCATGCATTCTTGTGTTCTGTGCGTTTTCAGCTTTCTCCTGGCCTGCAAACGCCTTAATAGTCAAGAATGCAACAAAACTTAGTTTGAACAAAAAAGGTTGGAAAACTATTCACAAACCATTATACCATCATAAAACAGATAAATGTACTTTCCTGAGGTGCTAGTTTTAGGTAAACACTGTTAACCAATGCATTCTTGTGTTCTGTGCGTTTTCAGCTTTCTCTCGGCCTGCAAACGCCTTAATAGTCAAGAATGCACAAAAACTTAGTTTGAGTAAAAAAAGCTGGAAAACTATTCACAAACCATTATACCATCATAAAACAGATAAATGTACTTTCCTGAGGTGCTAGTTTTAGGTAAACACTGTTAACCAATGCATTCTTGTGTTCTGTGCGTTTTCAGCTTTCTCTCGGCCTGCAAACGCCTTAATAGTCAAGAATGCACCAAAAATTAGTTTGAACAAAAAAGGTTGGAAAACTATTCACAAACCATGATACCATCATAAAACAGATAAATGTACTTTCCTGAGGTGCTAGTTTTAGGTAAACACTGTTAACCAATGCATTCTTGTGTTCTGTGCGTTTTCAGCTTTCTCTCGGCCTGCAAACGCCTTAATAGTCAAGAATGCACAAAAACTTAGTTTGAGTAAAAAAAGCTGGAAAACTATTCACAAACCATGATACCATCATAAAACAGATAAATGTACTTTCCTGAGGTGCTAGTTTTAGGTAAACACTGTTAACCAATGCATTCTTGTGTTCTGTGCGTTTTCAGCTTTCTCTCGGCCTGCAAACGCCTTAATAGGCAAGAATGCACAAAAACTTAGTTTGAGTAAAAAAAGCTGGAAAACTATTCACAAACCATGATACCATCATAAAACAGATAAATGTACTTTCCTGAGGTGCTAGTTTTAGGTAAACACTGTTAACCAACGCATTCTTGTGTTCTGTGCGTTTTCAGCTTTCTCTCGGCCTGCAAACGCCTTAATAGTCAAGAATGCACAAAAACTTAGTTTGAGTAAAAAAAGCTGGAAAACTATTCACAAACCATGATACCATCATAAAACAGATAAATGCACTTTCCTGAGGTGCTAGTTGTAGGTAAACACTGTTAACCAATGCATTCTTGTGTTATGTGCGTTTTCAGCTTTCTCTCGGCCTGCAAACGCCTTAATAGTCAAGAATGCACAAAAACTTAGTTTGAACGAAAAAGGTTGGAAAACTATTCACAAACCATGATACCATCATAAAACAGATAAATGTACTTTCCTGAGGTGCTAGTTTTAGGTAAACACTGTTAACCAATGCATTCTTGTGTTCTGTGCGTTTTCAGCTTTCTCTCGGCCTGCAAACGCCTTAATAGTCAAGAATGCACCAAAACTTAGTTTGAACAAAAAAGGTTGGAAAACTATTCACAAACCATGATACCATCATAAAACAGATAAATGTACTTTCCTGAGGTGCTAGTTTTAGGTAAACACTGTTAACCAATGCATTCTTGTGTTATGTGCGTTTTCAGCTTTCTCTCGGCCTGCAAACGCCTTAATAGTCAAGAATGCACCAAAACTTAGTTTGAGTAAAAAAAGCTGGAAAACTATTCACAAACCATGATACCATCATAAAACAGATAAATGTACTTTCCTGAGGTGCTAGTTTTAGGTAAACACTGTTAACCAATGCATTCTTGTGTTCTGTGCGTTTTCAGCTTTCTCTCGGCCTGCAAACGCCTTAATAGTCAAGAATGCACCAAAACTTAGTTTGAACAAAAAAGGTTGGAAAACTATTCACAAACCATGATACCATCATAAAACAGATAAATGTACTTTCCTGAGGTGCTAGTTTTATGTAAACACTGTTAACCAATGCATTATTGTGTTCTGTGCGTTTTCAGCTTTCTCTCGGCCTGCAAACGCCTTAATAGTCAAGAATGCACCAAAACTTAGTTTGAACAAAAAAGGTTGGAAAACTATTCACAAACCATGATACCATCATAAAACAGATAAATGTACTTTCCTGAGGTGCTAGTTTTAGGTAAACACTGTTAACCAATGCATTCTTGTGTTCTGTGCGTTTTCAGCTTTCTCTCGGCCTGCAAACACCTTAATAGTCAAGAATGCACAAAAACTTAGTTTGAGTAAAAAAAGCTGGAAAACTATTCACAAACCATGATACCATCATAAAACAGATAAATGTACTTTCCTGAGGTGCTAGTTTTAGGTAAACACTGTTAACCAATGCATTCTTGTGTTATGTGCGTTTTCAGCTTTCTCTCGGCCTGCAAACGCCTTAATAGTCAAGAATGCACAAAAACTTAGTTTGAACGAAAAAGGTTGGAAAACTATTCACAAACCATGATACCATCATAAAACAGATAAATGTACTTTCCTGAGGTGCTAGTTTTAGGTAAACACTGTTAACCAATGCATTCTTGTGTTATGTGCGTTTTCAGCTTTCTCTCGGCCTGCAAACGCCGTAATAGTCAAGAATGCACAAAAACTTAGTTTGAACAAAAACAGTTGGAAAACTATTCACAAACCATGATACCATCATAAAACAGATAAATGTACTTTCCTGAGGTGCTAGTTTTAGGTAAACACTGTTAACCAATGCATTCTTGTGTTCTGTGCGTTTTCAGCTTTCTCCTGGCCTGCAAACGCCTTAATAGTCAAGAATGCAACAAAACTTAGTTTGAACAAAAAAGGTTGGAAAACTATTCACAAACCATGATACCATCATAAAACAGATAAATGTACTTTCCTGAGGTGCTAGTTTTATGTAAACACTGTTAACCAATGCATTATTGTGTTCTGTGCGTTTTCAGCTTTCTCTCGGCCTGCAAACGCCTTAATAGTCAAGAATGCACCAAAACTTAGTTTGAACAAAAAAGGTTGGAAAACTATTCACAAACCATGATACCATCATAAAACAGATAAATGTACTTTCCTGAGGTGCTAGTTTTAGGTAAACACTGTTAACCAATGCATTCTTGTGTTCTGTGCGTTTTCAGCTTTCTCTCGGCCTGCAAACACCTTAATAGTCAAGAATGCACAAAAACTTAGTTTGAGTAAAAAAAGCTGGAAAACTATTCACAAACCATGATACCATCATAAAACAGATAAATGTACTTTCCTGAGGTGCTAGTTTTAGGTAAACACTGTTAACCAATGCATTCTTGTGTTATGTGCGTTTTCAGCTTTCTCTCGGCCTGCAAACGCCTTAATAGTCAAGAATGCACAAAAACTTAGTTTGAACGAAAAAGGTTGGAAAACTATTCACAAACCATGATACCATCATAAAACAGATAAATGTACTTTCCTGAGGTGCTAGTTTTAGGTAAACACTGTTAACCAATGCATTCTTGTGTTATGTGCGTTTTCAGCTTTCTCTCGGCCTGCAAACGCCGTAATAGTCAAGAATGCACAAAAACTTAGTTTGAACAAAAACAGTTGGAAAACTATTCACAAACCATGATACCATCATAAAACAGATAAATGTACTTTCCTGAGGTGCTAGTTTTAGGTAAACACTGTTAACCAATGCATTCTTGTGTTCTGTGCGTTTTCAGCTTTCTCTCGGCCTGCAAACGCCTTAATAGTCAAGAATGCACAAAAACTTAGTTTGAGTAAAAAAAGCTGGAAAACTATTCACAAACCATGATACCATCATAAAACAGATAAATGTACTTTCCTGAGGTGCTAGTTTTAGGTAAACACTGTTAACCAACGCATTCTTGTGTTCTGTGCGTTTTCAGCTTTCTCTCGGCCTGCAAACGCCTTAATAGTCAAGAATGCACAAAAACTTAGTTTGAGTAAAAAAAGCTGGAAAACTATTCACAAACCATGATACCATCATAAAACAGATAAATGTACTTTCCTGAGGTGCTAGTTGTAGGTAAACACTGTTAACCAATGCATTCTTGTGTTATGTGCGTTTTCAGCTTTCTCTCGGCCTGCAAACGCCTTAATAGTCAAGAATGCACAAAAACTTAGTTTGAACGAAAAAGGTTGGAAAACTATTCACAAACCATGATACCATCATAAAACAGATAAATGTACTTTCCTGAGGTGCTAGTTTTAGGTAAACACTGTTAACCAATGCATTCTTGTGTTCTGTGCGTTTTCAGCTTTCTCTCGGCCTGCAAACGCCTTAATAGTCAAGAATGCACCAAAACTTAGTTTGAACAAAAAAGGTTGGAAAACTATTCACAAACCATGATACCATCATAAAACAGATAAATGTACTTTCCTGAGGTGCTAGTTTTAGGTAAACACTGTTAACCAATGCATTCTTGTGTTATGTGCGTTTTCAGCTTTCTCTCGGCCTGCAAACGCCTTAATAGTCAAGAATGCACAAAAACTTAGTTTGAACAAAAACAGTTGGAAAACTATTCACAAACCATGATACCATCATAAAACAGATAAATGTACTTTCCTGAGGTGCTAGTTTTAGGTAAACACTGTTAACCAATGCATTCTTGTGTTCTGTGCGTTTTCAGCTTTCTCTCGGCCTGCAAACGCCTTAATAGTCAAGAATGCACAAAAACTTAGTTTGAGTAAAAAAAGCTGGAAAACTATTCACAAACCATGATACCATCATAAAACAGATAAATGTACTTTCCTGAGGTGCTAGTATTAGGTAAACACTGTTAACCAATTTATTCTTGTGTTCTGTGCGTTTTCAGCTTTCTCTCGGCCTGCAAACGCCTTAATAGTCAAGAATGCACCAAAACTTAGTTTGAGTAAAAAAAGCTGGAAAACTATTCACAAACCATGATACCATCATAAAACAGATAAATGTACTTTCCTGAGGTGCTAGTTTTAGGTAAACACTGTTAACCCATGCATTCTTGTGTTCTGTGCGTTTTCAGCTTTCTCCTGGCCTGCAAACGCCTTAATAGTCAAGAATGCAACAAAACTTAGTTTGAACAAAAAAGGTTGGAAAACTATTCACAAACCATTATACCATCATAAAACAGATAAATGTACTTTCCTGAGGTGCTAGTTTTAGGTAAACACTGTTAACCAATGCATTCTTGTGTTCTGTGCGTTTTCAGCTTTCTCTCGGCCTGCAAACGCCTTAATAGTCAAGAATGCACAAAAACTTAGTTTGAGTAAAAAAAGCTGGAAAACTATTCACAAACCATTATACCATCATAAAACAGATGAATGTACTTTCCTGAGGTGCTAGTTTTAGGTAAACACTGTTAACCAATGCATTCTTGTGTTCTGTGCGTTTTCAGCTTTCTCTCAGCCTGCAAACGCCTTAATAGTCAAGAATGCACAAAAACTTAGTTTGAGTAAAAAAAGCTGGAAAACTATTCACAAACCATGATACCATCATAAAACAGATAAATGTACTTTCCTGAGGTGCTAGTTTTAGGTAAACACTGTTAACCAATGCATTCTTGTGTTCTGTGCGTTTTCAGCTTTCTCTCGGCCTGCAAACGCCTTAATAGTCAAGAATGCACAAAAACTTAGTTTGAGTAAAAAAAGCTGGAAAACTATTCACAAACCATGATACCATCATAAAACAGATAAATGTACTTTCCTGAGGTGCTAGTTTTAGGTAAACACTGTTAACCAATGCATTCTTGTGTTCTGTGCGTTTTCAGCTTTCTCTCGGCCTGCAAACGCCTTAATAGTCAAGAATGCACCAAAACTTAGTTTGAACAAAAAAGGTTGGAAAACTATTCACAAACCATGATACCATCATAAAACAGATAAATGTACTTTCCTGAGGTGCTAGTTTTAGGTAAACACTGTTAACCAATGCATTCTTGTGTTCTGTGCGTTTTCAGCTTTCTCTCGGCCTGCAAACACCTTAATAGTCAAGAATGCACAAAAACTTAGTTTGAGTAAAAAAAGCTGGAAAACTATTCACAAACCATGATACCATCATAAAACAGATAAATGTACTTTCCTGAGGTGCTAGTTTTAGGTAAACACTGTTAACCAATGCATTCTTGTGTTCTGTGCGTTTTCAGCTTTCTCTCGGCCTGCAAACGCCTTAATAGTCAAGAATGCACAAAAACTTAGTTTGAATAAAAAAAGCTGGAAAACTATTCACAAACCATGATACCATCATAAAACAGATAAATGTACTTTCCTGAGGTGCTAGTTTTAGGTAAACACTGTTAACCAATGCATTCCTGTGTTCTGTGCGTTTTCAGCTTTCTCTCGGCCTGCAAACGCCTTAATAGTCAAGAATGCACAAAAACTTAGTTTGAACAAAAACAGTTGGAAAACTATTCACAAACCATGATACCATCATAAAACAGATGAATGTACTTTCCTGAGGTGCTAGTTTTAGGTAAACACTGTTAACCCATGCATTCTTGTGTTCTGTGCGTTTTCAGCTTTCTCCTGGCCTGCAAACGCCTTAATAGTCAAGAATGCAACAAAACTTAGTTTGAACAAAAAAGGTTGGAAAACTATTCACAAACCATTATACCATCATAAAACAGATAAATGTACTTTCCTGAGGTGCTAGTTTTAGGTAAACACTGTTAACCAATGCATTCTTGTGTTCTGTGCGTTTTCAGCTTTCTCTCGGCCTGCAAACGCCTTAATAGTCAAGAATGCACAAAAACTTAGTTTGAGTAAAAAAAGCTGGAAAACTATTCACAAACCATGATACCATCATAAAACAGATATATGTACTTTCCTGAGGTGCTAGTTTTAGGTAAACACTGTTAACCAATGCATTCTTGTGTTCTGTGCGTTTTCAGCTTTCTCTCGGCCTGCAAACGCCTTAATAGTCAAGAATGCACCAAAACTTAGTTTGAACAAAAAAGGTTGGAAAACTATTCACAAACCATGATACCATCATAAAACAGATACATGTACTTTCCTGAGGTGCTAGTTTTAGGTAAACACTGTTAACCAATGCATTCTTGTGTTCTGTGCGTTTTCAGCTTTCTCTCGGCCTGCAAACACCTTAATAGTCAAGAATGCACCAAAACTTAGTTTGAACAAAAAAGGTTGGAAAACTATTCACAAACCATGATACCATCATAAAACAGATAAATGTACTTTCCTGAGGTGCTAGTTTTAGGTAAACACTGTTAACCAATGCATTCTTGTGTTCTGTGCGTTTTCAGCTTTCTCTCGGCCTGCAAACGCCTTAATAGTCAAGAATGCACAAAAACTTAGTTTGAATAAAAAAAGCTGGAAAACTATTCACAAACCATGATACCATCATAAAACAGATAAATGTACTTTCCTGAGGTGCTAGTTTTAGGTAAACACTGTTAACCAATGCATTCCTGTGTTCTGTGCGTTTTCAGCTTTCTCTCGGCCTGCAAACGCCTTAATAGTCAAGAATGCACAAAAACTTAGTTTGAACAAAAACAGTTGGAAAACTATTCACAAACCATGATACCATCATAAAACAGATGAATGTACTTTCCTGAGGTGCTAGTTTTAGGTAAACACTGTTAACCCATGCATTCTTGTGTTCTGTGCGTTTTCAGCTTTCTCCTGGCCTGCAAACGCCTTAATAGTCAAGAATGCAACAAAACTTAGTTTGAACAAAAAAGGTTGGAAAACTATTCACAAACCATTATACCATCATAAAACAGATAAATGTACTTTCCTGAGGTGCTAGTTTTAGGTAAACACTGTTAACCAATGCATTCTTGTGTTCTGTGCGTTTTCAGCTTTCTCTCGGCCTGCAAACGCCTTAATAGTCAAGAATGCACCAAAACTTAGTTTGAACAAAAAAGGTTGGAAAACTATTCACAAACCATGATACCATCATAAAACAGATACATGTACTTTCCTGAGGTGCTAGTTTTAGGTAAACACTGTTAACCAATGCATTCTTGTGTTCTGTGCGTTTTCAGCTTTCTCTCGGCCTGCAAACACCTTAATAGTCAAGAATGCACAAAAACTTAGTTTGAGTAAAAAAAGCTGGAAAACTATTCACAAACCATGATACCATCATAAAACAGATAAATGTACTTTCCTGAGGTGCTAGTTTTAGGTAAACACTGTTAACCAATGCATTCTTGTGTTCTGTGCGTTTTCAGCTTTCTCTCGGCCTGCAAACGCCTTAATAGTCAAGAATGCACAAAAACTTAGTTTGAGTAAAAAAAGCTGGAAAACTATTCACAAACCATGATACCATCATAAAACAGATAAATGTACTTTCCTGAGGTGCTAGTTTTAGGTAAACACTGTTAACCAATGCATTCCTGTGTTCTGTGCGTTTTCAGCTTTCTCTCGGCCTGCAAACGCCTTAATAGTCAAGAATGCACAAAAACTTAGTTTGAACAAAAACAGTTGGAAAACTATTCACAAACCATGATACCATCATAAAACAGATGAATGTACTTTCCTGAGGTGCTAGTTTTAGGTAAACACTGTTAACCCATGCATTCTTGTGTTCTGTGCGTTTTCAGCTTTCTCCTGGCCTGCAAACGCCTTAATAGTCAAGAATGCAACAAAACTTAGTTTGAACAAAAAAGGTTGGAAAACTATTCACAAACCATTATACCATCATAAAACAGATAAATGTACTTTCCTGAGGTGCTAGTTTTAGGTAAACACTGTTAACCAATGCATTCTTGTGTTCTGTGCGTTTTCAGCTTTCTCTCGGCCTGCAAACGCCTTAATAGTCAAGAATGCACAAAAACTTAGTTTGAGTAAAAAAAGCTGGAAAACTATTCACAAACCATTATACCATCATAAAACAGATAAATGTACTTTCCTGAGGTGCTAGTTTTAGGTAAACACTGTTAACCAATGCATTCTTGTGTTCTGTGCGTTTTCAGCTTTCTCTCGGCCTGCAAACGCCTTAATAGTCAAGAATGCACCAAAAATTAGTTTGAACAAAAAAGGTTGGAAAACTATTCACAAACCATGATACCATCATAAAACAGATAAATGTACTTTCCTGAGGTGCTAGTTTTAGGTAAACACTGTTAACCAATGCATTCTTGTGTTCTGTGCGTTTTCAGCTTTCTCTCGGCCTGCAAACGCCTTAATAGTCAAGAATGCACAAAAACTTAGTTTGAGTAAAAAAAGCTGGAAAACTATTCACAAACCATGATACCATCATAAAACAGATAAATGTACTTTCCTGAGGTGCTAGTTTTAGGTAAACACTGTTAACCAATGCATTCTTGTGTTCTGTGCGTTTTCAGCTTTCTCTCGGCCTGCAAACGCCTTAATAGGCAAGAATGCACAAAAACTTAGTTTGAGTAAAAAAAGCTGGAAAACTATTCACAAACCATGATACCATCATAAAACAGATAAATGTACTTTCCTGAGGTGCTAGTTTTAGGTAAACACTGTTAACCAACGCATTCTTGTGTTCTGTGCGTTTTCAGCTTTCTCTCGGCCTGCAAACGCCTTAATAGTCAAGAATGCACAAAAACTTAGTTTGAGTAAAAAAAGCTGGAAAACTATTCACAAACCATGATACCATCATAAAACAGATAAATGCACTTTCCTGAGGTGCTAGTTGTAGGTAAACACTGTTAACCAATGCATTCTTGTGTTATGTGCGTTTTCAGCTTTCTCTCGGCCTGCAAACGCCTTAATAGTCAAGAATGCACAAAAACTTAGTTTGAACGAAAAAGGTTGGAAAACTATTCACAAACCATGATACCATCATAAAACAGATAAATGTACTTTCCTGAGGTGCTAGTTTTAGGTAAACACTGTTAACCAATGCATTCTTGTGTTCTGTGCGTTTTCAGCTTTCTCTCGGCCTGCAAACGCCTTAATAGTCAAGAATGCACCAAAACTTAGTTTGAACAAAAAAGGTTGGAAAACTATTCACAAACCATGATACCATCATAAAACAGATAAATGTACTTTCCTGAGGTGCTAGTTTTAGGTAAACACTGTTAACCAATGCATTCTTGTGTTATGTGCGTTTTCAGCTTTCTCTCGGCCTGCAAACGCCTTAATAGTCAAGAATGCACAAAAACTTAGTTTGAACAAAAACAGTTGGAAAACTATTCACAAACCATGATACCATCATAAAACAGATAAATGTACTTTCCTGAGGTGCTAGTTTTAGGTAAACACTGTTAACCAATGCATTCTTGTGTTCTGTGCGTTTTCAGCTTTCTCTCGGCCTGCAAACGCCTTAATAGTCAAGAATGCACAAAAACTTAGTTTGAGTAAAAAAAGCTGGAAAACTATTCACAAACCATGATACCATCATAAAACAGATAAATGTACTTTCCTGAGGTGCTAGTATTAGGTAAACACTGTTAACCAATTTATTCTTGTGTTCTGTGCGTTTTCAGCTTTCTCTCGGCCTGCAAACGCCTTAATAGTCAAGAATGCACCAAAACTTAGTTTGAGTAAAAAAAGCTGGAAAACTATTCACAAACCATGATACCATCATAAAACAGATAAATGTACTTTCCTGAGGTGCTAGTTTTATGTAAACACTGTTAACCAATGCATTATTGTGTTCTGTGCGTTTTCAGCTTTCTCTCGGCCTGCAAACGCCTTAATAGTCAAGAATGCACCAAAACTTAGTTTGAACAAAAAAGGTTGGAAAACTATTCACAAACCATGATACCATCATAAAACAGATAAATGTACTTTCCTGAGGTGCTAGTTTTAGGTAAACACTGTTAACCAATGCATTCTTGTGTTCTGTGCGTTTTCAGCTTTCTCTCGGCCTGCAAACGCCTTAATAGTCAAGAATGCACAAAAACTTAGTTTGAATAAAAAAAGCTGGAAAACTATTCACAAACCATGATACCATCATAAAACAGATAAATGTACTTTCCTGAGGTGCTAGTTTTAGGTAAACACTGTTAACCAATGCATTCCTGTGTTCTGTGCGTTTTCAGCTTTCTCTCGGCCTGCAAACGCCTTAATAGTCAAGAATGCACAAAAACTTAGTTTGAACAAAAACAGTTGGAAAACTATTCACAAACCATGATACCATCATAAAACAGATGAATGTACTTTCCTGAGGTGCTAGTTTTAGGTAAACACTGTTAACCCATGCATTCTTGTGTTCTGTGCGTTTTCAGCTTTCTCCTGGCCTGCAAACGCCTTAATAGTCAAGAATGCAACAAAACTTAGTTTGAACAAAAAAGGTTGGAAAACTATTCACAAACCATTATACCATCATAAAACAGATAAATGTACTTTCCTGAGGTGCTAGTTTTAGGTAAACACTGTTAACCAATGCATTCTTGTGTTCTGTGCGTTTTCAGCTTTCTCTCGGCCTGCAAACGCCTTAATAGTCAAGAATGCACAAAAACTTAGTTTGAGTAAAAAAAGCTGGAAAACTATTCACAAACCATTATACCATCATAAAACAGATAAATGTACTTTCCTGAGGTGCTAGTTTTAGGTAAACACTGTTAACCAATGCATTCTTGTGTTCTGTGCGTTTTCAGCTTTCTCTCGGCCTGCAAACGCCTTAATAGTCAAGAATGCACCAAAAATTAGTTTGAACAAAAAAGGTTGGAAAACTATTCACAAACCATGATACCATCATAAAACAGATAAATGTACTTTCCTGAGGTGCTAGTTTTAGGTAAACACTGTTAACCAATGCATTCTTGTGTTCTGTGCGTTTTCAGCTTTCTCTCGGCCTGCAAACGCCTTAATAGTCAAGAATGCACAAAAACTTAGTTTGAGTAAAAAAAGCTGGAAAACTATTCACAAACCATGATACCATCATAAAACAGATAAATGTACTTTCCTGAGGTGCTAGTTTTAGGTAAACACTGTTAACCAATGCATTCTTGTGTTCTGTGCGTTTTCAGCTTTCTCTCGGCCTGCAAACGCCTAATAGTGAAGAATGCACCAAAACTTAGTTTGAACAAAAAAGGTTGGAAAACTATTCACAAACCATGATACCATCATAAAACAGATAAATGTACTTTCCTGAGGTGCTAGTTTTAGGTAAACACTGTTAACCAATGCATTCTTGTGTTCTGTGCGTTTTCAGCTTTCTCTCGGCCTGCAAACGCCTTAATAGTCAAGAATGCACAAAAACTTAGTTTGAACGAAAAATGTTGGAAAACTATTCAGAAACCATGATACCATCATAAAACAGATAAATGTACTTTCCTGAGGTGCTAGTTTTAGGTAAACAATGTTAACAAATGCATTCTTGTGTTCTGTGCGTTTTCAGCTTTCTCTCGGCCTGCAAACGCCTTAATAGTCAAGAATGCACCAAAACTTAGTTTGAACAAAAAAGGTTGGAAAACTATTCACAAACCATGATACCATCATAAAACAGATAAATGTACTTTCCTGAGGTGCTAGTTTTAGGTAAACACTGTTAACCAATGCATTCTTGTGTTATGTGCGTTTTCAGCTTTCTCTCGGCCTGCAAACGCCTTAATAGTCAAGAATGCACAAAAACTTAGTTTGAACAAAAACAGTTGGAAAACTATTCACAAACCATGATACCATCATAAAACAGATAAATGTACTTTCCTGAGGTGCTAGTATTAGGTAAACACTGTTAACCAATTTATTCTTGTGTTCTGTGCGTTTTCAGCTTTCTCTCGGCCTGCAAACGCCTTAATAGTCAAGAATGCACCAAAACTTAGTTTGAGTAAAAAAAGCTGGAAAACTATTCACAAACCATGATACCATCATAAAACAGATAAATGTACTTTCCTGAGGTGCTAGTTTTATGTAAACACTGTTAACCAATGCATTATTGTGTTCTGTGCGTTTTCAGCTTTCTCTCGGCCTGCAAACGCCTTAATAGTCAAGAATGCACCAAAACTTAGTTTGAACAAAAAAGGTTGGAAAACTATTCACAAACCATGATACCATCATAAAACAGATAAATGTACTTTCCTGAGGTGCTAGTTTTAGGTAAACACTGTTAACCAATGCATTCTTGTGTTCTGTGCGTTTTCAGCTTTCTCTCGGCCTGCAAACGCCTTAATAGTCAAGAATGCACAAAAACTTAGTTTGAATAAAAAAAGCTGGAAAACTATTCACAAACCATGATACCATCATAAAACAGATAAATGTACTTTCCTGAGGTGCTAGTTTTAGGTAAACACTGTTAACCAATGCATTCCTGTGTTCTGTGCGTTTTCAGCTTTCTCTCGGCCTGCAAACGCCTTAATAGTCAAGAATGCACAAAAACTTAGTTTGAACAAAAACAGTTGGAAAACTATTCACAAACCATGATACCATCATAAAACAGATGAATGTACTTTCCTGAGGTGCTAGTTTTAGGTAAACACTGTTAACCCATGCATTCTTGTGTTCTGTGCGTTTTCAGCTTTCTCCTGGCCTGCAAACGCCTTAATAGTCAAGAATGCAACAAAACTTAGTTTGAACAAAAAAGGTTGGAAAACTATTCACAAACCATTATACCATCATAAAACAGATAAATGTACTTTCCTGAGGTGCTAGTTTTAGGTAAACACTGTTAACCAATGCATTCTTGTGTTCTGTGCGTTTTCAGCTTTCTCTCGGCCTGCAAACGCCTTAATAGTCAAGAATGCACAAAAACTTAGTTTGAGTAAAAAAAGCTGGAAAACTATTCACAAACCATTATACCATCATAAAACAGATAAATGTACTTTCCTGAGGTGCTAGTTTTAGGTAAACACTGTTAACCAATGCATTCTTGTGTTCTGTGCGTTTTCAGCTTTCTCTCGGCCTGCAAACGCCTTAATAGTCAAGAATGCACCAAAAATTAGTTTGAACAAAAAAGGTTGGAAAACTATTCACAAACCATGATACCATCATAAAACAGATAAATGTACTTTCCTGAGGTGCTAGTTTTAGGTAAACACTGTTAACCAATGCATTCTTGTGTTCTGTGCGTTTTCAGCTTTCTCTCGGCCTGCAAACGCCTTAATAGTCAAGAATGCACAAAAACTTAGTTTGAGTAAAAAAAGCTGGAAAACTATTCACAAACCATGATACCATCATAAAACAGATAAATGTACTTTCCTGAGGTGCTAGTTTTAGGTAAACACTGTTAACCAATGCATTCTTGTGTTCTGTGCGTTTTCAGCTTTCTCTCGGCCTGCAAACGCCTAATAGTGAAGAATGCACCAAAACTTAGTTTGAACAAAAAAGGTTGGAAAACTATTCACAAACCATGATACCATCATAAAACAGATAAATGTACTTTCCTGAGGTGCTAGTTTTAGGTAAACACTGTTAACCAATGCATTCTTGTGTTCTGTGCGTTTTCAGCTTTCTCTCGGCCTGCAAACGCCTTAATAGTCAAGAATGCACAAAAACTTAGTTTGAACGAAAAATGTTGGAAAACTATTCAGAAACCATGATACCATCATAAAACAGATAAATGTACTTTCCTGAGGTGCTAGTTTTAGGTAAACAATGTTAACAAATGCATTCTTGTGTTCTGTGCGTTTTCAGCTTTCTCTCGGCCTGCAAACGCCTTAATAGTCAAGAATGCACCAAAACTTAGTTTGAACAAAAAAGGTTGGAAAACTATTCACAAACCATGATACCATCATAAAACAGATAAATGTACTTTCCTGAGGTGCTAGTTTTAGGTAAACACTGTTAACCAATGCATTCTTGTGTTCTGTGCGTTTTCAGCTTTCTCTCGGCCTGCAAACGCCTTAATAGTCAAGAATGCACCAAAACTTAGTTTAAACAAAAAAGGTTGGAAAACTATTCACAAACCATGATACCATCATAAAACAGATAAATGTACTTTCCTGAGGTGCTAGTTTTATGTAAACACTGTTAACCAATGCATTATTGTGTTCTGTGCGTTTTCAGCTTTCTCTCGGCCTGCAAACGCCTTAATAGTCAAGAATGCACCAAAACTTAGTTTGAACAAAAAAGGTTGGAAAACTATTCACAAACCATGATACCATCATAAAACAGATAAATGTACTTTCCTGAGGTGCTAGTTTTAGGTAAACACTGTTAACCAATGCATTCTTGTGTTCTGTGCGTTTTCAGCTTTCTCTCGGCCTGCAAACACCTTAATAGTCAAGAATGCACAAAAACTTAGTTTGAGTAAAAAAAGCTGGAAAACTATTCACAAACCATGATACCATCATAAAACAGATAAATGTACTTTCCTGAGGTGCTAGTTTTAGGTAAACACTGTTAACCAATGCATTCTTGTGTTCTGTGCGTTTTCAGCTTCCTCTCGGCCTGCAAACGCCTTAATAGTCAAGAATGCACCAAAACTTAGTTTGAACAAAAAAGGTTGGAAAACTATTCACAAACCATGATACCATCATAAAACAGATAAATGTACTTTCCTGAGGTGCTAGTTTTAGGTAAACACTGTTAACCAATGCATTCTTGTGTTCTGTGCGTTTTCAGCTTTCTCTCGGCCTGCAAACACCTTAATAGTCAAGAATGCACAAAAACTTAGTTTGAGTAAAAAAAGCTGGAAAACTATTCACAAACCATGATACCATCATAAAACAGATAAATGTACTTTCCTGAGGTGCTAGTTTTAGGTAAACACTGTTAACCAATGCATTCTTGTGTTCTGTGCGTTTTCAGCTTTCTCTCGGCCTGCAAACGCCTTAATAGTCAAGAATGCACAAAAACTTAGTTTGAATAAAAAAAGCTGGAAAACTATTCACAAACCATGATACCATCATAAAACAGATAAATGTACTTTCCTGAGGTGCTAGTTTTAGGTAAACACTGTTAACCAATGCATTCCTGTGTTCTGTGCGTTTTCAGCTTTCTCTCGGCCTGCAAACGCCTTAATAGTCAAGAATGCACAAAAACTTAGTTTGAACAAAAACAGTTGGAAAACTATTCACAAACCATGATACCATCATAAAACAGATGAATGTACTTTCCTGAGGTGCTAGTTTTAGGTAAACACTGTTAACCAATGCATTCTTGTGTTCTGTGCGTTTTCAGCTTTCTCTCGGCCTGCAAACGCCTTAATAGTCAAGAATGCACAAAAACTTAGTTTGAGTAAAAAAAGCTGGAAAACTATTCACAAACCATTATACCATCATAAAACAGATAAATGTACTTTCCTGAGGTGCTAGTTTTAGGTAAACACTGTTAACCAATGCATTCTTGTGTTCTGTGCGTTTTCAGCTTTCTCCTGGCCTGCAAACGCCTTAATAGTCAAGAATGCAACAAAACTTAGTTTGAACAAAAAAGGTTGGAAAACTATTCACAAACCATTATACCATCATAAAACAGATAAATGTACTTTCCTGAGGTGCTAGTTTTAGGTAAACACTGTTAACCAATGCATTCTTGTGTTCTGTGCGTTTTCAGCTTTCTCTCGGCCTGCAAACGCCTTAATAGTCAAGAATGCACAAAAACTTAGTTTGAGTAAAAAAAGCTGGAAAACTATTCACAAACCATTATACCATCATAAAACAGATAAATGTACTTTCCTGAGGTGCTAGTTTTAGGTAAACACTGTTAACCAATGCATTCTTGTGTTCTGTGCGTTTTCAGCTTTCTCTCGGCCTGCAAACGCCTTAATAGTCAAGAATGCACCAAAAATTAGTTTGAACAAAAAAGGTTGGAAAACTATTCACAAACCATGATACCATCATAAAACAGATAAATGTACTTTCCTGAGGTGCTAGTTTTAGGTAAACACTGTTAACCAATGCATTCTTGTGTTCTGTGCGTTTTCAGCTTTCTCTCGGCCTGCAAACGCCTTAATAGTCAAGAATGCACAAAAACTTAGTTTGAGTAAAAAAAGCTGGAAAACTATTCACAAACCATGATACCATCATAAAACAGATAAATGTACTTTCCTGAGGTGCTAGTTTTAGGTAAACACTGTTAACCAATGCATTCTTGTGTTCTGTGCGTTTTCAGCTTTCTCTCGGCCTGCAAACGCCTAATAGTGAAGAATGCACCAAAACTTAGTTTGAACAAAAAAGGTTGGAAAACTATTCACAAACCATGATACCATCATAAAACAGATAAATGTACTTTCCTGAGGTGCTAGTTTTAGGTAAACACTGTTAACCAATGCATTCTTGTGTTCTGTGCGTTTTCAGCTTTCTCTCGGCCTGCAAACGCCTTAATAGTCAAGAATGCACAAAAACTTAGTTTGAACGAAAAATGTTGGAAAACTATTCAGAAACCATGATACCATCATAAAACAGATAAATGTACTTTCCTGAGGTGCTAGTTTTAGGTAAACACTGTTAACAAATGCATTCTTGTGTTCTGTGCGTTTTCAGCTTTCTCTCGGCCTGCAAACGCCTTAATAGTCAAGAATGCACCAAAACTTAGTTTGAACAAAAAAGGTTGGAAAACTATTCACAAACCATGATACCATCATAAAACAGATAAATGTACTTTCCTGAGGTGCTAGTTTTAGGTAAACACTGTTAACCAATGCATTCTTGTGTTCTGTGCGTTTTCAGCTTTCTCTCGGCCTGCAAACGCCTTAATAGTCAAGAATGCACCAAGACTTAGTTTGAACAAAAAAGGTTGGAAAACTATTCACAAACCATGATACCATCATAAAACAGATAAATGTACTTTCCTGAGGTGCTAGTTTTATGTAAACACTGTTAACCAATGCATTATTGTGTTCTGTGCGTTTTCAGCTTTCTCTCGGCCTGCAAACGCCTTAATAGTCAAGAATGCACCAAAACTTAGTTTGAACAAAAAAGGTTGGAAAACTATTCACAAACCATGATACCATCATAAAACAGATAAATGTACTTTCCTGAGGTGCTAGTTTTAGGTAAACACTGTTAACCAATGCATTCTTGTGTTCTGTGCGTTTTCAGCTTTCTCTCGGCCTGCAAACACCTTAATAGTCAAGAATGCACAAAAACTTAGTTTGAGTAAAAAAAGCTGGAAAACTATTCACAAACCATGATACCATCATAAAACAGATAAATGTACTTTCCTGAGGTGCTAGTTTTAGGTAAACACTGTTAACCAATGCATTCTTGTGTTCTGTGCGTTTTCAGCTTTCTCTCGGCCTGCAAACGCCTTAATAGTCAAGAATGCACAAAAACTTAGTTTGAATAAAAAAAGCTGGAAAACTATTCACAAACCATGATACCATCATAAAACAGATAAATGTACTTTCCTGAGGTGCTAGTTTTAGGTAAACACTGTTAACCAATGCATTCCTGTGTTCTGTGCGTTTTCAGCTTTCTCTCGGCCTGCAAACGCCTTAATAGTCAAGAATGCACAAAAACTTAGTTTGAACAAAAACAGTTGGAAAACTATTCACAAACCATGATACCATCATAAAACAGATGAATGTACTTTCCTGAGGTGCTAGTTTTAGGTAAACACTGTTAACCAATGCATTCTTGTGTTCTGTGCGTTTTCAGCTTTCTCCTGGCCTGCAAACGCCTTAATAGTCAAGAATGCAACAAAACTTAGTTTGAACAAAAAAGGTTGGAAAACTATTCACAAACCATTATACCATCATAAAACAGATAAATGTACTTTCCTGAGGTGCTAGTTTTAGGTAAACACTGTTAACCAATGCATTCTTGTGTTCTGTGCGTTTTCAGCTTTCTCTCGGCCTGCAAACGCCTTAATAGTCAAGAATGCACAAAAACTTAGTTTGAGTAAAAAAAGCTGGAAAACTATTCACAAACCATGATACCATCATAAAACAGATAAATGTACTTTCCTGAGGTGCTAGTTTTAGGTAAACACTGTTAACCAATGCATTCTTGTGTTCTGTGCGTTTTCAGCTTTCTCTCGGCCTGCAAACGCCTTAATAGTCAAGAATGCACAAAAACTTAGTTTGAGTAAAAAAAGCTGCAAAACTATTCACAAACCATTATACCATCATAAAACAGATAAATGTACTTTCCTGAGGTGCTAGTTTTAGGTAAACACTGTTAACCAATGCATTCTTGTGTTCTGTGCGTTTTCAGCTTTCTCTCGGCCTGCAAACGCCTTAATAGTCAAGAATGCACAAAAACTTAGTTTGAGTAAAAAAAGCTGGAAAACTATTCACAAACCATTATACCATCATAAAACAGATAAATGTACTTTCCTGAGGTGCTAGTTTTAGGTAAACACTGTTAACCAATGCATTCTTGTGTTCTGTGCGTTTTCAGCTTTCTCTCGGCCTGCAAACGCCTTAATAGTCAAGAATGCACAAAAACTTAGTTTGAGTAAAAAAAGCTGGAAAACTATTCACAAACCATGATACCATCATAAAACAGATAAATGTACTTTCCTGAGGTGCTAGTTTTAGGTAAACACTGTTAACCAATGCATTCTTGTGTTCTGTGCGTTTTCAGCTTTCTCTCGGCCTGCAAACGCCTTAATAGTCAAGAATGCACAAAAACTTAGTTTGAGTAAAAAAAGCTGGAAAACTATTCACAAACCATTATACCATCATAAAACAGATAAATGTACTTTCCTGAGGTGCTAGTTTTAGGTAAACACTGTTAACCAATGCATTCTTGTGTTCTGTGCGTTTTCAGCTTTCTCTCGGCCTGCAAACGCCTTAATAGTCAAGAATGCACAAAAACTTAGTTTGAGTAAAAAAAGCTGGAAAACTATTCACAAACCATTATACCATCATAAAACAGATAAATGTACTTTCCTGAGGTGCTAGTTTTAGGTAAACACTGTTAACCAATGCATTCTTGTGTTCTGTGCGTTTTCAGCTTTCTCTCGGCCTGCAAACGCCTTAATAGTCAAGAATGCACAAAAACTTAGTTTGAGTAAAAAAAGCTGGAAAACTATTCACAAACCATGATACCATCATAAAACAGATAAATGTACTTTCCTGAGGTGCTAGTTTTAGGTAAACACTGTTAACCAATGCATTCTTGTGTTCTGTGCGTTTTCAGCTTTCTCTCGGCCTGCAAACGCCTTAATAGTCAAGAATGCACAAAAACTTAGTTTGAGTAAAAAAAGCTGGAAAACTATTCACAAACCATGATACCATCATAAAACAGATAAATGTACTTTCCTGAGGTGCTAGTTTTATGTAAACACTGTTAACCAATGCATTCTTGTGTTCTGTGCGTTTTCAGCTTTCTCTCGGCCTGCAAACGCCTAATAGTGAAGAATGCACCAAAACTTAGTTTGAACAAAAAAGGTTGGAAAACTATTCACAAACCATGATACCATCATAAAACAGATAAATGTACTTTCCTGAGGTGCTAGTTTTAGGTAAACACTGTTAACCAATGCATTCTTGTGTTCTGTGCGTTTTCAGCTTTCTCTCGGCCTGCAAACGCCTTAATAGTCAAGAATGCACAAAAACTTAGTTTGAACGAAAAATGTTGGAAAACTATTCAGAAACCATGATACCATCATAAAACAGATAAATGTACTTTCCTGAGGTGCTAGTTTTAGGTAAACACTGTTAACAAATGCATTCTTGTGTTCTGTGCGTTTTCAGCTTTCTCTCGGCCTGCAAACGCCTTAATAGTCAAGAATGCACCAAAACTTAGTTTGAACAAAAAAGGTTGGAAAACTATTCACAAACCATGATACCATCATAAAACAGATAAATGTACTTTCCTGAGGTGCTAGTTTTAGGTAAACACTGTTAACCAATGCATTCTTGTGTTCTGTGCGTTTTCAGCTTTCTCTCGGCCTGCAAACGCCTTAATAGTCAAGAATGCACCAAAACTTAGTTTGAACAAAAAAGGTTGGAAAACTATTCACAAACCATGATACCATCATAAAACAGATAAATGTACTTTCCTGAGGTGCTAGTTTTAGGTAAACACTGTTAACCAATGCATTCTTGTGTTCTGTGCGTTTTCAGCTTTCTCTCGGCCTGCAAACGCCTTAATAGTCAAGAATGCACAAAAACTTAGTTTGAATAAAAAAAGCTGGAAAACTATTCACAAACCATGTTACCATCATAAAACAGATAAATGTACTTTCCTGAGGTGCTAGTTTTAGGTAAACACTGTTAACCAATGCATTCCTGTGTTCTGTGCGTTTTCAGCTTTCTCTCGGCCTGCAAACGCCTTAATAGTCAAGAATGCACAAAAACTTAGTTTGAACAAAAACAGTTGGAAAACTATTCACAAACCATGATACCATCATAAAACAGATGAATGTACTTTCCTGAGGTGCTAGTTTTAGGTAAACACTGTTAACCAATGCATTCTTGTGTTCTGTGCGTTTTCAGCTTTCTCCTGGCCTGCAAACGCCTTAATAGTCAAGAATGCAACAAAACTTAGTTTGAACAAAAAAGGTTGGAAAACTATTCACAAACCATTATACCATCATAAAACAGATAAATGTACTTTCCTGAGGTGCTAGTTTTAGGTAAACACTGTTAACCAATGCATTCTTGTGTTCTGTGCGTTTTCAGCTTTCTCTCGGCCTGCAAACGCCTTAATAGTCAAGAATGCACAAAAACTTAGTTTGAGTAAAAAAAGCTGGAAAACTATTCACAAACCATGATACCATCATAAAACAGATAAATGTACTTTCCTGAGGTGCTAGTTTTAGGTAAACACTGTTAACCAATGCATTCTTGTGTTCTGTGCGTTTTCAGCTTTCTCTCGGCCTGCAAACGCCTTAATAGTCAAGAATGCACAAAAACTTAGTTTGAGTAAAAAAAGCTGGAAAACTATTCACAAACCATGATACCATCATAAAACAGATAAATGTACTTTCCTGAGGTGCTAGTTTTAGGTAAACACTGTTAACCAATGCATTCTTGTGTTCTGTGCGTTTTCAGCTTTCTCTCGGCCTGCAAACGCCTTAATAGTCAAGAATGCACAAAAACTTAGTTTGAGTAAAAAAAGCTGGAAAACTATTCACAAACCATTATACCATCATAAAACAGATAAATGTACTTTCCTGAGGTGCTAGTTTTAGGTAAACACTGTTAACCAATGCATTCTTGTGTTCTGTGCGTTTTCAGCTTTCTCTCGGCCTGCAAACGCCTTAATAGTCAAGAATGCACAAAAACTTAGTTTGAGTAAAAAAAGCTGGAAAACTATTCACAAACCATTATACCATCATAAAACAGATAAATGTACTTTCCTGAGGTGCTAGTTTTAGGTAAACACTGTTAACCAATGCATTCTTGTGTTCTGTGCGTTTTCAGCTTTCTCTCGGCCTGCAAACGCCTTAATAGTCAAGAATGCACAAAAACTTAGTTTGAGTAAAAAAAGCTGGAAAACTATTCACAAACCATGATACCATCATAAAACAGATAAATGTACTTTCCTGAGGTGCTAGTTTTAGGTAAACACTGTTAACCAATGCATTCTTGTGTTCTGTGCGTTTTCAGCTTTCTCTCGGCCTGCAAACGCCTTAATAGTCAAGAATGCACAAAAACTTAGTTTGAGTAAAAAAAGCTGCAAAACTATTCACAAACCATTATACCATCATAAAACAGATAAATGTACTTTCCTGAGGTGCTAGTTTTAGGTAAACACTGTTAACCAATGCATTCTTGTGTTCTGTGCGTTTTCAGCTTTCTCTCGGCCTGCAAACGCCTTAATAGTCAAGAATGCACAAAAACTTAGTTTGAGTAAAAAAAGCTGGAAAACTATTCACAAACCATGATACCATCATAAAACAGATAAATGTACTTTCCTGAGGTGCTAGTTTTAGGTAAACACTGTTAACCAATGCATTCTTGTGTTCTGTGCGTTTTCAGCTTTCTCTCGGCCTGCAAACGCCTTAATAGTCAAGAATGCACCAAAACTTAGTTTGAACAAAAACAGTTGGAAAACTATTCACAAACCATGATACCATCATAAAACAGATACATGTACTTTCCTGAGGTGCTAGTTTTAGGTAAACACTGTTAACCAATGCATTCTTGTGTTCTGTGCGTTTTCAGCTTTCTCTCGGCCTGCAAACGCCTTAATAGTCAAGAATGCACAAAAACTTAGTTTGAGTAAAAAAAGCTGGAAAACTATTCACAAACCATTATACCATCATAAAACAGATAAATGTACTTTCCTGAGGTGCTAGTTTTAGGTAAACACTGTTAACCAATGCATTCTTGTGTTCTGTGCGTTTTCAGCTTTCTCTCGGCCTGCAAACGCCTTAATAGTCAAGAATGCACAAAAACTTAGTTTGAGTAAAAAAAGCTGGAAAACTATTCACAAACCATGATACCATCATAAAACAGATAAATGTACTTTCCTGAGGTGCTAGTTTTAGGTAAACACTGTTAACCAATGCATTCTTGTGTTCTGTGCGTTTTCAGCTTTCTCTCGGCCTGCAAACGCCTAATAGTGAAGAATGCACCAAAACTTAGTTTGAGTAAAAAAAGCTGGAAAACTATTCACAAACCATGATACCATCATAAAACAGATAAATGTACTTTCCTGAGGTGCTAGTTTTAGGTAAACACTGTTAACCAATGCATTCTTGTGTTCTGTGCGTTTTCAGCTTTCTCTCGGCCTGCAAACGCCTTAATAGTCAAGAATGCACAAAAACTTAGTTTGAGTAAAAAAAGCTGGAAAACTATTCACAAACCATGATACCATCATAAAACAGATAAATGTACTTTCCTGAGGTGCTAGTTTTAGGTAAACACTGTTAACCAATGCATTCTTGTGTTCTGTGCGTTTTCAGCTTTCTCTCGGCCTGCAAACGCCTTAATAGTCAAGAATGCACAAAAACTTAGTTTGAGTAAAAAAAGCTGGAAAACTATTCACAAACCATTATACCATCATAAAACAGATAAATGTACTTTCCTGAGGTGCTAGTTTTAGGTAAACACTGTTAACCAATGCATTCTTGTGTTCTGTGCGTTTTCAGCTTTCTCTCGGCCTGCAAACGCCTTAATAGTCAAGAATGCACAAAAACTTAGTTTGAGTAAAAAAAGCTGGAAAACTATTCACAAACCATTATACCATCATAAAACAGATAAATGTACTTTCCTGAGGTGCTAGTTTTAGGTAAACACTGTTAACCAATGCATTCTTGTGTTCTGTGCGTTTTCAGCTTTCTCTCGGCCTGCAAACGCCTTAATAGTCAAGAATGCACAAAAACTTAGTTTGAGTAAAAAAAGCTGGAAAACTATTCACAAACCATGATACCATCATAAAACAGATAAATGTACTTTCCTGAGGTGCTAGTTTTAGGTAAACACTGTTAACCAATGCATTCTTGTGTTCTGTGCGTTTTCAGCTTTCTCTCGGCCTGCAAACGCCTTAATAGTCAAGAATGCACAAAAACTTAGTTTGAGTAAAAAAAGCTGCAAAACTATTCACAAACCATTATACCATCATAAAACAGATAAATGTACTTTCCTGAGGTGCTAGTTTTAGGTAAACACTGTTAACCAATGCATTCTTGTGTTCTGTGCGTTTTCAGCTTTCTCTCGGCCTGCAAACGCCTTAATAGTCAAGAATGCACAAAAACTTAGTTTGAGTAAAAAAAGCTGGAAAACTATTCACAAACCATGATACCATCATAAAACAGATAAATGTACTTTCCTGAGGTGCTAGTTTTAGGTAAACACTGTTAACCAATGCATTCTTGTGTTCTGTGCGTTTTCAGCTTTCTCTCGGCCTGCAAACGCCTTAATAGTCAAGAATGCACCAAAACTTAGTTTGAACAAAAAAGGTTGGAAAACTATTCACAAACCATGATACCATCATAAAACAGATACATGTACTTTCCTGAGGTGCTAGTTTTAGGTAAACACTGTTAACCAATGCATTCTTGTGTTCTGTGCGTTTTCAGCTTTCTCTCGGCCTGCAAACGCCTTAATAGTCAAGAATGCACAAAAACTTAGTTTGAGTAAAAAAAGCTGGAAAACTATTCACAAACCATTATACCATCATAAAACAGATAAATGTACTTTCCTGAGGTGCTAGTTTTAGGTAAACACTGTTAACCAATGCATTCTTGTGTTCTGTGCGTTTTCAGCTTTCTCTCGGCCTGCAAACGCCTTAATAGTCAAGAATGCACAAAAACTTAGTTTGAGTAAAAAAAGCTGGAAAACTATTCACAAACCATGATACCATCATAAAACAGATAAATGTACTTTCCTGAGGTGCTAGTTTTAGGTAAACACTGTTAACCAATGCATTCTTGTGTTCTGTGCGTTTTCAGCTTTCTCTCGGCCTGCAAACGCCTAATAGTGAAGAATGCACCAAAACTTAGTTTGAACAAAAAAGGTTGGAAAACTATTCACAAACCATGATACCATCATAAAAAAGATAAATGTACTTTCCTAAGGTGCTAGTTTTAGGTAAACACTGTTAACCAATGCATTCTTGTGTTCTGTGCGTTTTCAGCTTTCTCTCGGCCTGCAAACGCCTTAATAGTAAAGAATGCACAAAAACTTAGTTTGAGTAAAAAAAGCTGGAAAACTATTCACAAACCATTATACCATCATAAAACAGATAAATGTACTTTCCTGAGGTGCTAGTTTTAGGTAAACACTGTTAACCAATGCATTCTTGTGGTCTGTGCGTTTTCAGCTTTCTCTCGGCCTGCAAACGCCTTAATAGTCAAGAATGCACAAAAACTTAGTTTGAGTAAAAAAAGCTGGAAAACTATTCACAAACCATGATACCATCATAAAACAGATAAATGTACTTTCCTGAGGTGCTAGTTTTAGGTAAACACTGTTAACCAATGCATTCTTGTGTTCTGTGCGTTTTCAGCTTTCTCTCGGCCTGCAAACGCCTTAATAGTCAAGAATGCACCAAAAATTAGTTTGAAAAAAAAGGTTGGAAAACTATTCACAAACCATGATACCATCATAAAACAGATAAATGTACTTTCCTGAGGTGCTAGTTTTAGGTAAACACTGTTAACCAATGCATTTTTGTGTTCTGTGCGTTTTCAGCTTTCTCTCGGCCTGCAAACGCCTTAATAGTCAAGAATGCACCAAAACTTAGTTTGAGTATAAAAAGCTGGAAAACTATTCACAAACCATGATACCATCATAAAACAGATAAATGTACTTTCTTGAGGTGCTAGAATGCACAAAAACTAGCACCTCAGGAAAGTACATTTATCTGTTTTATGATGGTATCATAGTTTGTGAATAGTTTTCCAACCTTTTTTGTTCAAACTAAGTTTTGGTGCATTCTTGACTATTAAGGCGTTTGTAGGCCGAGAGAAAGCTAAAAACGCACAGAACACAAGAATGCATTGGTTAACAGTGTTTACCTAAAACTAGCACCACAGGAAAGTATATTTATCTGTTTTATGATGGTATCATGGTTTGTGAATTGTTTTCCAACTGTTTTTGTTCAAACTAAGTTTTTGTGCATTCTTGACTATTAAGGCGTTTGCAGGCCGAGAGAAAGCTGAAAACGCACAGAACACAAGAATGCATTGGTTAACAGTGTTTACCTAAAACTAGCACCTCAGGAAAGTACATTTATCTGTTTTATGATGGTATCATGGTTTGTGAATAGTTTTCCAACCTTTTTTGTTCAAACTAAGTTTTGGTGCATTCTTGACTATTAAGGCGTTTGTAGGCCGAGAGAAAGCTAAAAACGCACAGAACACAAGAATGCATTGGTTAACAGTGTTTACCTAAAACTAGCACCACAGGAAAGTACATTTATCTGTTTTATGATGGTATCATGGTTTGTGAATTGTTTTCCAACTGTTTTTGTTCAAACTAAGTTTTTGTGCATTCTTGACTATTAAGGCGTTTGCAGGCCGAGAGAAAGCTGAAAACGCACAGAACACAAGAATGCATTGGTTAACAGTGTTTACCTAAAACTAGCACCTCAGGAAAGTACATTTATCTGTTTTATGATGGTATCATGGTTTGTGAATAGTTTTCCAACCTTTTTTGTTCAAACTAAGTTTTGGTGCATTCTTGACTATTAAGGCGTTTGTAGGCCGAGAGAAAGCTAAAAACGCACAGAACACAAGAATGCATTGGTTAACAGTGTTTACCTAAAACTAGCACCACAGGAAAGTACATTTATCTTTTTTATGATGGTATCATGGTTTGTGAATTGTTTTCCAACTGTTTTTGTTCAAACTAAGTTTTTGTGCATTCTTGACTATTAAGGCGTTTGCAGGCCGAGAGAAAGCTGAAAACGCACAGAACACAAGAATGCATTGGTTAACAGTGTTTACCTAAAACTAGCACCTCAGGAAAGTACATTGATCTGTTTTATGATGGTATCATAGTTTGTGAATAGTTTTCCAACCTTTTTTGTTCAAACTAAGTTTTGGTGCATTCTTGACTATTAAGGCGTTTGTAGGCCGAGAGAAAGCTAAAAACGCACAGAACACAAGAATGCATTGGTTAACAGTGTTTACCTAAAACTAGCACCACAGGAAAGTACATTTATCTGTTTTATGATGGTATCATGGTTTGTGAATTGTTTTCCAACTGTTTTTGTTCAAACTAAGTTTTTGTGCATTCTTGACTATTAAGGCGTTTGCAGGCCGAGAGAAAGCTGAAAACGCACAGAACACAAGAATGCATTGGTTAACAGTGTTTACCTAAAACTAGCACCTCAGGAAAGTACATTTATCTGTTTTATGATGGTATCATGGTTTGTGAATAGTTTTCCAACCTTTTTTGTTCAAACTAAGTTTTGGTGCATTCTTGACTATTAAGGCATTTGCAGGCCGAGAGAAAGCTGAAAACGCACAGAACTCAAGAATGCATTGGTTAACAGTGTTTACCTAAAACTAGCACCTCAGGAAAGTACATTTATCTGTTTCATGATGGTATCATGGTTTGTGAATAGTTTTCCAACCTTTTTTGTTCAAACTAAGTTTTGGTGCATTCTTGACTATTAAGGCGTTCGCAGGCCGAGAGAAAGCTAAAAACGCACAGAACACAAGAATGCATTGGTTAACAGTGTTTACCTAAAACTAGCACCACAGGAGAGTACATTTATCTGTTTTATGATGGTATCATGGTTTGTGAATTGTTTTCCAACTGTTTTTGTTCAAACTAAGTTTTTGTGCATTCTTGACTATTAAGGCGTTTGCAGGCCGAGAGAAAGCTGAAAACGCACAGAACACAAGAATGCATTGGTTAACAGTGTTTACCTAAAACTAGCACCTCAGGAAAGTACATTTATCTGTTTTATGATGGTATCATGGTTTGTGAATAGTTTTCCAACCTTTTTTGTTCAAACTAAGTTTTGGTGCATTCTTGACTATTAAGGCGTTTGCAGGCCGAGAGAAAGCTGAAAACGCACAGAACTCAAGAATGCATTGGTTAACAGTGTTTACCTAAAACTAGCACCACAGGAAAGTACATTTATCTGTTTTATGATGGTATCATGGTTTGTGAATTGTTTTCCAACTGTTTTTGTTCAAACTAAGTTTTTGTGCATTCTTGACTATTAGCGTTTGCAGGCCGAGAGAAAGCTGAAAACGCACAGAACACAAGAATGCATTGGTTAACAGTGTTTACCTAAAACTAGCACCTCAGGAAAGTACATTTATCTGTTTTATGATGGTATCATGGTTTGTGAATAGTTTTCCAACCTTTTTTGTTCAAACTAATTTTTGGTGCATTCTTGACTATTAAGGCGTTTGCAGGCCGAGAGAAAGCTGAAAACGCACAGAACACAAGAATGCATTGGTTAACAGTGTTTACCTAAAACTAGCACCTCAGGAAAGTACATTTATCTGTTTTATGATGGTATCATGGTTTGTGAATAGTTTTCCAACCTTTTTTGTTCAAACTAAGTTTTGGTGCATTCTTGACTATTAAGGCGTTTGCAGGCCGAGAGAAAGCTGAAAACGCACAAAACACAAGAATGCATTGGTTAACAGTGTTCTCCTCAAACTAGCACCTCAGGAAAGTACATTCATCTGTTTTATGATGGTATCATGATTTGTGAATAGTTTTCCGACCTTTTTTGTTCAAACTGAGTTTTGGTGCTTTCTTCACTATAAAGGCGTTTGCAGGCCGAGAGGAGGCTGAAAAACGCACAGAACACAATAAAGCAGTGGTAAACAGTGTTGTCCTCAAACTAGCACCTCAGGAAAGTATATTCATCTGTTTTATGATGGTATCATGATTTGTGAATAGTTTTCCAACCTTTTTTGTTCAAACTAAGTTTTGATGCTTTCTTCACTATTAGGGTTAGGGTTAGCAGACCGGGAGAAGGCTGAAAACGCACAGAACACAAGAATGCATTGGTTAACAGTGTTCTCCTCAAACTAGCACCTCAGGAAAGTACATTAATCTGTTTTATGATGGTATCATGATTTGTGAATAGTTTTCCAACCTTTTTTGTTCAAACTAAGTTTTGATGCTTTCTTCACTGTTAGGGTTAGGGTTAGCAGGCTGAGAGAAGGCTTTTAAGAACGCACAAAACACAAGAATGCATTGGTTAACAGTGTTCTCCTCAAACTAGCACCTCAGGAAAGTCCTTTATCTGTTTTATGATAGTAATATGATTTGTGAATAGTTTTCCAACCTTTTTTGTTCAAACTGAGTTTTGGTGCTTTCTTCACTATAAAGGCGTTTGCAGGCCGAGAGAAGGCTGTAAAACGCACAGAACACAAGAATGCAGTGGTTAACAGTGATCTCCTCAAACTAGCACCTCAGGAAAGTACATTAATCTGTTTTATGATGGTATCATGATTTGTGAATAGTTTTCCAACCTTTTTTGTTCAAATTAAGTTTTGATGCTTTCTTCACTATTAGGGTTAGGGTTAGCAGGCCGGGAGAAGGCTTAAGAACGCACAAAACACAAGAATGCAGTGGTTAACAGTGTTCTCCTCAAATTAGCACCTCAGAAAAGTACATTCATCTGTTTTATGATGGTATCATGATTTGTGAATAGTTTTCCAACCTTTTTTGTTCAAACTGAGTTTTGGTGCGTTCTTCACTATAAAGGCGTTTGCAGGCCGAGAGAAGGCTGAAAAAACGCACAGAACACAAGAATGCAGTGGTTAACAGTGTTCTCCTCAAATTAGCACCTCAGGAAAGTACATTTATCTGTTTTATGATAGTATCATGATTTGTGATTAGTTTTCCAACCTTTTTTGTTCAAACTACGTTTTGGTGCATTCTTGACTATTAAGGCGTTTTCAGGCCGAGAGAAGGCTGAAAAACGCACAGAACACAAGAATGCAGTGGTTAACAGTGTTTACCTAAAACTAGCACCACAGGAGAGTACATTTATCTGTTTTATGATGGTATCATGGTTTGTGAATTGTTTTCCAACTGTTTTTGTTCAAACTAAGTTTTTGTGCATTCTTGACTATTAAGGCGTTTGCAGGCCGAGAGAAAGCTGAAAACGCACAGAACACAAGAATGCATTGGTTAACAGTGTTTACCTAAAACTAGCACCTCAGGAAAGTACATTTATCTGTTTTATGATGGTATCATGGTTTGTGAATAGTTTTCCAACCTTTTTTGTTCAAACTAAGTTTTGGTGCATTCTTGACTATTAAGGCGTTTGCAGGCCGAGAGAAAGCTGAAAACGCACAGAACTCAAGAATGCATTGGTTAACAGTGTTTACCTAAAACTAGCACCACAGGAAAGTACATTTATCTGTTTTATGATGGTATCATGGTTTGTGAATTGTTTTCCAACTGTTTTTGTTCAAACTAAGTTTTTGTGCATTCTTGACTATTAGCGTTTGCAGGCCGAGAGAAAGCTGAAAACGCACAGAACACAAGAATGCATTGGTTAACAGTGTTTACCTAAAACTAGCACCTCAGGAAAGTACATTTATCTGTTTTATGATGGTATCATGGTTTGTGAATAGTTTTCCAACCTTTTTTGTTCAAACTAATTTTTGGTGCATTCTTGACTATTAAGGCGTTTGCAGGCCGAGAGAAAGCTGAAAACGCACAGAACACAAGAATGCATTGGTTAACAGTGTTTACCTAAAACTAGCACCTCAGGAAAGTACATTTATCTGTTTTATGATGGTATCATGGTTTGTGAATAGTTTTCCAACCTTTTTTGTTCAAACTAAGTTTTGGTGCATTCTTGACTATTAAGGCGTTTGCAGGCCGAGAGAAAGCTGAAAACGCACAAAACACAAGAATGCATTGGTTAACAGTGTTCTCCTCAAACTAGCACCTCAGGAAAGTACATTCATCTGTTTTATGATGGTATCATGATTTGTGAATAGTTTTCCGACCTTTTTTGTTCAAACTGAGTTTTGGTGCTTTCTTCACTATAAAGGCGTTTGCAGGCCGAGAGGAGGCTGAAAAACGCACAGAACACAATAAAGCAGTGGTAAACAGTGTTGTCCTCAAACTAGCACCTCAGGAAAGTATATTCATCTGTTTTATGATGGTATCATGATTTGTGAATAGTTTTCCAACCTTTTTTGTTCAAACTAAGTTTTGATGCTTTCTTCACTATTAGGGTTAGGGTTAGCAGACCGGGAGAAGGCTGAAAACGCACAGAACACAAGAATGCATTGGTTAACAGTGTTCTCCTCAAACTAGCACCTCAGGAAAGTACATTAATCTGTTTTATGATGGTATCATGATTTGTGAATAGTTTTCCAACCTTTTTTGTTCAAACTAAGTTTTGATGCTTTCTTCACTGTTAGGGTTAGGGTTAGCAGGCTGAGAGAAGGCTTTTAAGAACGCACAAAACACAAGAATGCATTGGTTAACAGTGTTCTCCTCAAACTAGCACCTCAGGAAAGTCCTTTATCTGTTTTATGATAGTAATATGATTTGTGAATAGTTTTCCAACCTTTTTTGTTCAAACTGAGTTTTGGTGCTTTCTTCACTATAAAGGCGTTTGCAGGCCGAGAGAAGGCTGTAAAACGCACAGAACACAAGAATGCAGTGGTTAACAGTGATCTCCTCAAACTAGCACCTCAGGAAAGTACATTAATCTGTTTTATGATGGTATCATGATTTGTGAATAGTTTTCCAACCTTTTTTGTTCAAATTAAGTTTTGATGCTTTCTTCACTATTAGGGTTAGGGTTAGCAGGCCGGGAGAAGGCTTAAGAACGCACAAAACACAAGAATGCAGTGGTTAACAGTGTTCTCCTCAAATTAGCACCTCAGAAAAGTACATTCATCTGTTTTATGATGGTATCATGATTTGTGAATAGTTTTCCAACCTTTTTTGTTCAAACTGAGTTTTGGTGCGTTCTTCACTATAAAGGCGTTTGCAGGCCGAGAGAAGGCTGAAAAAACGCACAGAACACAAGAATGCAGTGGTTAACAGTGTTCTCCTCAAATTAGCACCTCAGGAAAGTACATTTATCTGTTTTATGATAGTATCATGATTTGTGATTAGTTTTCCAACCTTTTTTGTTCAAACTACGTTTTGGTGCATTCTTGACTATTAAGGCGTTTTCAGGCCGAGAGAAGGCTGAAAAACGCACAGAACACAAGAATGCAGTGGTTAACAGTGTTTTCCTAAATCTAGCACCTCAGGAAAGTACATTCATCTGTTTAATGATGGTATCATGATTTGTGAATAGTTTTCCAACCTTTTTTGTTCAAACTACGTTTTCGTGCATTCTTGACTATTAAGGCGTTTGCAGGCCGAGAGAAAGCTGAAAACGCACAGAACACAAGAATGCATTGGTTAACAGTGTTCTCCTCAAACTAGCACCTCAGGAAAGTATATTCATCTGTTTTATGATGGTATCATGATTTGTGAATAGTTTTCCAACCTTTTTTGTTCAAACTAAGTTTTGATGCTTTCTTGACTGTTAGGGTTAGGGTTAGCAGGCTGAAAGAAGGCTTTTAAGAACGCACAAAACACAAGAATGCATTGGTTAACAGTGTTCTCCTCAAACTAGCACCTCAGGAATGTCCTTTATCTGTTTTATGATGGTATCATTATTTGTGAATAGTTTTCCGACCTTTTTTGTTCAAACTGAGTTTTGGTGCTTTCTTCACTATTAGGGTTAGGGTTAGCAGGCTGAGAGAAGGCTTAAGAACGCACAAAACACAAGAATGCATTGGTTAACAGTGTTCTCCTCAAACTAGCACCTCAGGAAAGTACATTCATCTGTTTTATGATGGTATCATGATTTGTGAATAGTTTTCCAACCTTTTTTGTTCAAACTAAGTTTTGATGCTTTCTTGACTGTTAGGGTTAGGGTTAGCAGGCTGAAAGAAGGCTTTTAAGAATGCACAAAACACAAGAATGCATTGGTTAACAGTGTTCTCCTCAAACTAGCACCTCAGGAAAGTCCTTTATCTGTTTTATGATAGTATTATGATTTGTGAATAGTTTTCCAACCTTTTTTGTTCAAACTGAGTTTTGGTGCTTTCTTCACTATAAAGGCGTTTGCAGGCCGAGAGAAGGCTGTAAAACGCACAGAACACAAGAATGCAGTGGTTAACAGTGATCTCCTCAAACTAGCACCTCAGGAAAGTACATTAATCTGTTTTATGATGGTATCATGATTTGTGAATAGTTTTCCAACCTTTTTTGTTCAAATTAAGTTTTGATGCTTTCTTCACTATTAGGGTTAGGGTTAGCAGGCCGGGAGAAGGCTTAAGTACGCACAAAACACAAGAATGCAGTGGTTAACAGTGTTCTCCTCAAATTAGCACCTCAGAAAAGTACATTCATCTTTTTTTTGATGGTATCATGATTTGTGAATAGTTTTCCAACCTTTTTTGTTCAAACTGAGTTTTGGTGCTTTCTTCACTATAAAGGCGTTTGCAGGCCGAGAGAAAGCTGAAAACGCACAGAACACAAGAATGCATTGGTTAACAGTGTTTACCTAAAACTAGCACCTCAGGAAAGTACATTTATCTGTTTTATGATGGTATCATGGTTTGTGAATAGTTTTCCAACCTTTTTTGTTCAAACTAAGTTTTGGTGCATTCATGACTATTAAGGCGTTTGCAGGCCGAGAGAAAGCTGAAAACGCACAGAACACAAGAATGCATTGGTTAACAGTGTTTACCTAAAACTAGCACCTCAGGAAAGTACATTTATCTGTTTTATGATGGTATCATGGTTTGTGAATAGTTTTCCAACCTTTTTTGTTCAAACTAAGTTTTGGTGCATTCTTGACTATTAAGGCGTTCGCAGGCCGAGAGAAAGCTAAAAACGCACAGAACACAAGAATGCATTGGTTAACAGTGTTTACCTAAAACTAGCACCACAGGAAAGTACATTTATCTGTTTTATGATGGTATCATGGTTTGTGAATTGTTTTCCAACCTTTTTTGTTCAAACTAAGTTTTGGTGCATTCTTGACTATTAAGGCGTTTGCAGGCCGAGAGAAAGCTGAAAACGCACAGAACTCAAGAATGCATTGGTTAACAGTGTTTACCTAAAACTAGCACCTCAGGAAAGTACATTTATCTGTTTCATGATGGTATCATGGTTTGTGAATAGTTTTCCAACCTTTTTTGTTCAAACTAAGTTTTGGTGCATTCTTGACTATTAAGGCGTTTGCAGGCCGAGAGAAAGCTGAAAACGCACAGAACACAAGAATGCATTGGTTAACAGTGTTTACCTAAAACTAGCACCTCAGGAAAGTACATTTATCTGTTTTATGATGGTATCATGGTTTGTGAATAGTTTTCCAACCTTTTTTGTTCAAACTAAGTTTTGGTGCATTCTTGACTATTAAGGCGTTTGCAGGCCGAGAGAAAGCTGAAAACGCACAAAACACAAGAATGCATTGGTTAACAGTGTTCTCCTCAAACTAGCACCTCAGGAAAGTACATTCATCTGTTTTATGATGGTATCATGATTTGTGAATAGTTTTCCGACCTTTTTTGTTCAAACTGAGTTTTGGTGCTTTCTTCACTATAAAGGCGTTTGCAGGCCGAGAGGAGGCTGAAAAACGCACAGAACACAATAAAGCAGTGGTAAACAGTGTTGTCCTCAAACTAGCACCTCAGGAAAGTATATTCATCTGTTTTATGATGGTATCATGATTTGTGAATAGTTTTCCAACCTTTTTTGTTCAAACTAAGTTTTGATGCTTTCTTCACTGTTAGGGTTAGGGTTAGCAGGCTGAGAGAAGGCTTTTAAGAACGCACAAAACACAAGAATGCATTGGTTAACAGTGTTCTCCTCAAACTAGCACCTCAGGAAAGTCCTTTATCTGTTTTATGATAGTAATATGATTTGTGAATAGTTTTCCAACCTTTTTTGTTCAAACTGAGTTTTGGTGCTTTCTTCACTATAAAGGCGTTTGCAGGCCGAGAGAAGGCTGTAAAACGCACAGAACACAAGAATGCAGTGGTTAACAGTGATCTCCTCAAACTAGCACCTCAGGAAAGTACATTAATCTGTTTTATGATGGTATCATGATTTGTGAATAGTTTTCCAACCTTTTTTGTTCAAATTAAGTTTTGATGCTTTCTTCACTATTAGGGTTAGGGTTAGCAGGCCGGGAGAAGGCTTAAGAACGCACAAAACACAAGAATGCAGTGGTTAACAGTGTTCTCCTCAAATTAGCACCTCAGAAAAGTACATTCATCTTTTTTTTGATGGTATCATGATTTGTGAATAGTTTTCCAACCTTTTTTGTTCAAACTGAGTTTTGGTGCTTTCTTCACTATAAAGGCGTTTGCAGGCCGAGAGAAAGCTGAAAACGCACAGAACACAAGAATGCAT
This sequence comes from Gasterosteus aculeatus, assembly GCF_964276395.1. Taxonomy (NCBI): domain Eukaryota; kingdom Metazoa; phylum Chordata; class Actinopteri; order Perciformes; family Gasterosteidae; genus Gasterosteus; species Gasterosteus aculeatus. Next base: position 21,222,483 of record NC_135688.1, on the reverse strand, counting down.
TGGTTAACAGTGTTTACCTAAAACTAGCACCTCAGGAAAGTACATTTATCTGTTTTATGATGGTATCATGGTTTGTGAATAGTTTTCCAACCTTTTTTGTTCAAACTAAGTTTTGGTGCATTCATGACTATTAAGGCGTTTGCAGGCCGAGAGAAAGCTGAAAACGCACAGAACACAAGAATGCATTGGTTAACAGTGTTTACCTAAAACTAGCACCTCAGGAAAGTACATTTATCTGTTTTATGATGGTATCATGGTTTGTGAATAGTTTTCCAACCTTTTTTGTTCAAACTAAGTTTTGGTGCATTCTTGACTATTAAGGCGTTCGCAGGCCGAGAGAAAGCTAAAAACGCACAGAACACAAGAATGCATTGGTTAACAGTGTTTACCTAAAACTAGCACCACAGGAAAGTACATTTATCTGTTTTATGATGGTATCATGGTTTGTGAATTGTTTTCCAACCTTTTTTGTTCAAACTAAGTTTTGGTGCATTCTTGACTATTAAGGCGTTTGCAGGCCGAGAGAAAGCTGAAAACGCACAGAACTCAAGAATGCATTGGTTAACAGTGTTTACCTAAAACTAGCACCTCAGGAAAGTACATTTATCTGTTTCATGATGGTATCATGGTTTGTGAATAGTTTTCCAACCTTTTTTGTTCAAACTAAGTTTTGGTGCATTCTTGACTATTAAGGCGTTTGCAGGCCGAGAGAAAGCTGAAAACGCACAGAACACAAGAATGCATTGGTTAACAGTGTTTACCTAAAACTAGCACCTCAGGAAAGTACATTTATCTGTTTTATGATGGTATCATGGTTTGTGAATAGTTTTCCAACCTTTTTTGTTCAAACTAAGTTTTGGTGCATTCTTGACTATTAAGGCGTTTGCAGGCCGAGAGAAAGCTGAAAACGCACAAAACACAAGAATGCATTGGTTAACAGTGTTCTCCTCAAACTAGCACCTCAGGAAAGTACATTCATCTGTTTTATGATGGTATCATGATTTGTGAATAGTTTTCCGACCTTTTTTGTTCAAACTGAGTTTTGGTGCTTTCTTCACTATAAAGGCGTTTGCAGGCCGAGAGGAGGCTGAAAAACGCACAGAACACAATAAAGCAGTGGTAAACAGTGTTGTCCTCAAACTAGCACCTCAGGAAAGTATATTCATCTGTTTTATGATGGTATCATGATTTGTGAATAGTTTTCCAACCTTTTTTGTTCAAACTAAGTTTTGATGCTTTCTTCACTGTTAGGGTTAGGGTTAGCAGGCTGAGAGAAGGCTTTTAAGAACGCACAAAACACAAGAATGCATTGGTTAACAGTGTTCTCCTCAAACTAGCACCTCAGGAAAGTCCTTTATCTGTTTTATGATAGTAATATGATTTGTGAATAGTTTTCCAACCTTTTTTGTTCAAACTGAGTTTTGGTGCTTTCTTCACTATAAAGGCGTTTGCAGGCCGAGAGAAGGCTGTAAAACGCACAGAACACAAGAATGCAGTGGTTAACAGTGATCTCCTCAAACTAGCACCTCAGGAAAGTACATTAATCTGTTTTATGATGGTATCATGATTTGTGAATAGTTTTCCAACCTTTTTTGTTCAAATTAAGTTTTGATGCTTTCTTCACTATTAGGGTTAGGGTTAGCAGGCCGGGAGAAGGCTTAAGAACGCACAAAACACAAGAATGCAGTGGTTAACAGTGTTCTCCTCAAATTAGCACCTCAGAAAAGTACATTCATCTGTTTTATGATGGTATCATGATTTGTGAATAGTTTTCCAACCTTTTTTGTTCAAACTGAGTTTTGGTGCGTTCTTCACTATAAAGGCGTTTGCAGGCCGAGAGAAGGCTGAAAAAACGCACAGAACACAAGAATGCAGTGGTTAACAGTGTTCTCCTCAAATTAGCACCTCAGGAAAGTACATTTATCTGTTTTATGATAGTATCATGATTTGTGATTAGTTTTCCAACCTTTTTTGTTCAAACTACGTTTTGGTGCATTCTTGACTATTAAGGCGTTTTCAGGCCGAGAGAAGGCTGAAAAACGCACAGAACACAAGAATGCAGTGGTTAACAGTGTTTTCCTAAATCTAGCAACTCAGGAAAGTACATTCATCCTTTTCATGATGGTGTCAAAGGTTTTCCAACCTTTTTTGTTCAAACTAAGTTTTGGTGCATTCATGACTATTAAGGCGTTTGCAGGCCGAGAGAAAGCTGAAAACGCACAGAACACAAGAATGCATTGGTTAACAGTGTTCTCCTCAAACTAGCACCTCAGGAAAGTACATTCATCTGTTTAATGATGGTATCATGATTTGTGAATAGTTTTCCAACCTTTTTTGTTCAAACTACGTTTTCGTGCATTCTTGACTATTAAGGCGTTTGCAGGCCGAGAGAAAGCTGAAAACGCACAGAACACAAGAATGCATTGGTTAACAGTGTTCTCCTCAAACTAGCACCTCAGGAAAGTATATTCATCTGTTTTATGATGGTATCATGATTTGTGAATAGTTTTCCAACCTTTTTTGTTCAAACTAAGTTTTGATGCTTTCTTGACTGTTAGGGTTAGGGTTAGCAGGCTGAAAGAAGGCTTTTAAGAACGCACAAAACACAAGAATGCATTGGTTAACAGTGTTCTCCTCAAACTAGCACCTCAGGAATGTCCTTTATCTGTTTTATGATGGTATCATTATTTGTGAATAGTTTTCCGACCTTTTTTGTTCAAACTGAGTTTTGGTGCTTTCTTCACTATTAGGGTTAGGGTTAGCAGGCTGAGAGAAGGCTTAAGAACGCACAAAACACAAGAATGCATTGGTTAACAGTGTTCTCCTCAAACTAGCACCTCAGGAAAGTACATTCATCTGTTTTATGATGGTATCATGATTTGTGAATTGTTTTCCAACCTTTTTTGTTCAAACTAAGTTTTGATGCTTTCTTCACTATTAGGGTTAGGGTTAGCAGTTCGGGAGAAGGCTGAAAAACGCACAGAACACAAGAATGCAGTGGTTAACAGTGTTCTCCTCAAACTAGCACCTCAGGAAACTACATTCATCTGTTTTATGATGGTATCATGATTTGTGAATAGTTTTCCAACCTTTTTTGTTCAAACTAAGTTTTGATGCTTTCTTGACTGTTAGGGTTAGGGTTAGCAGGCTGAAAGAAGGCTTTTAAGAATGCACAAAACACAAGAATGCATTGGTTAACAGTGTTCTCCTCAAACTAGCACCTCAGGAAAGTCCTTTATCTGTTTTATGATAGTATTATGATTTGTGAATAGTTTTCCAACCTTTTTTGTTCAAACTGAGTTTTGGTGCTTTCTTCACTATAAAGGCGTTTGCAGGCCGAGAGAAGGCTGTAAAACGCACAGAACACAAGAATGCAGTGGTTAACAGTGATCTCCTCAAACTAGCACCTCAGGAAAGTACATTAATCTGTTTTATGATGGTATCATGATTTGTGAATAGTTTTCCAACCTTTTTTGTTCAAATTAAGTTTTGATGCTTTCTTCACTATTAGGGTTAGGGTTAGCAGGCCGGGAGAAGGCTTAAGTACGCACAAAACACAAGAATGCAGTGGTTAACAGTGTTCTCCTCAAATTAGCACCTCAGAAAAGTACATTCATCTTTTTTTTGATGGTATCATGATTTGTGAATAGTTTTCCAACCTTTTTTGTTCAAACTGAGTTTTGGTGCTTTCTTCACTATAAAGGCGTTTGCAGGCCGAGAGAAGGCTGTAAAACGCACAGAACACAATAAAGCAGTGGTTAACAGTGTTCTCCTCAAACTAGCACCTCAGGAAAGTATATTCATCTGTTTTATGATGGTATCATGATTTGTGAATAGTTTTCCAACCTTTTTTGTTCAAACTGAGTTTTGGTGCTTTCTTCACTATAAAGGCGTTTGCAGGCCGAGAGAAGGCTGTAAAACACACAGAACACAAGAAAGCAGTGGTTAACAGTGTTCTCCTCAAATTAGCACCTCAGGAAAGTATATTCATCTGTTTTATGATGGTATCATGATTTGTGAATAGTTTTCCAACCTTTTTTGTTCAAACTAAGTTTTGATGCTTTCTTCACTATTAGGGTCAGGGTTAGCAAGCCGGGAGAAGGCTGAAAAACGCACAGAACACAAGAATGCATTGGTTAACAGTGTTCTCCTCAAACTAGCACCTCAGGAAAGTACATTCATCTGTTTTATGATGGCATCATGATTTGTGAATAGTTTTCCGACCTTTTTTGTTCAAACTAAGTTTTGATGCTTTCTTCACTGTTAGGGTTGGGTTAGCAGGCTGAGAGAAGGCTTTTAAGAACGCACAAAACACAAGAATGCATTGGTTAACAGTGTTCTCCTCAAACTAGCACCTCAGGAAAGTCCTTTATCTGTTTTATGATAGTAATATGATTTGTGAATAGTTTTCCAACCTTTTTTGTTCAAACTGAGTTTTGGTGCTTTCTTCACTATAAAGGCGTTTGCAGGCCGAGAGAAGGCTGTAAAACGCACAGAACACAAGAATGCAGTGGTTAACAGTGATCTCCTCAAACTAGCACCTCAGGAAAGTACATTAATCTGTTTTATGATGGTATCATGATTTGTGAATAGTTTTCCAACCTTTTTTGTTCAAATTAAGTTTTGATGCTTTCTTCACTATTAGGGTTAGGGTTAGCAGGCCGGGAGAAGGCTTAAGAACGCACAAAACACAAGAATGCAGTGGTTAACAGTGTTCTCCTCAAATTAGCACCTCAGAAAAGTACATTCATCTGTTTTATGATGGTATCATGATTTGTGAATAGTTTTCCAACCTTTTTTGTTCAAACTGAGTTTTGGTGCGTTCTTCACTATAAAGGCGTTTGCAGGCCGAGAGAAGGCTGAAAAAACGCACAGAACACAAGAATGCAGTGGTTAACAGTGTTCTCCTCAAATTAGCACCTCAGGAAAGTACATTTATCTGTTTTATGATAGTATCATGATTTGTGATTAGTTTTCCAACCTTTTTTGTTCAAACTACGTTTTGGTGCATTCTTGACTATTAAGGCGTTTTCAGGCCGAGAGAAGGCTGAAAAACGCACAGAACACAAGAATGCAGTGGTTAACAGTGTTTTCCTAAATCTAGCAACTCAGGGAAGTACATTCATCCTTTTCATGATGGTGTCAAAGGTTTTCCAACCTTTTTTGTTCAAACTAAGTTTTGGTGCATTCATGACTATTAAGGCGTTTGCAGGCCGAGAGAAAGCTGAAAACGCACAGAACACAAGAATGCATTGGTTAACAGTGTTCTCCTCAAACTAGCACCTCAGGAAAGTACATTCATCTGTTTAATGATGGTATCATGATTTGTGAATAGTTTTCCAACCTTTTTTGTTCAAACTACGTTTTCGTGCATTCTTGACTATTAAGGCGTTTGCAGGCCGAGAGAAAGCTGAAAACGCACAGAACACAAGAATGCATTGGTTAACAGTGTTCTCCTCAAACTAGCACCTCAGGAAAGTATATTCATCTGTTTTATGATGGTATCATGATTTGTGAATAGTTTTCCAACCTTTTTTGTTCAAACCAAGTTTTGATGCTTTCTTGACTGTTAGGGTTAGGGTTAGCAGGCTGAAAGAAGGCTTTTAAGAACGCACAAAACACAAGAATGCATTGGTTAACAGTGTTCTCCTCAAACTAGCACCTCAGGAATGTCCTTTATCTGTTTTATGATGGTATCATTATTTGTGAATAGTTTTCCGACCTTTGTTGTTCAAACTGAGTTTTGGTGCTTTCTTCACTATTAGGGTTAGGGTTAGCAGGCTGAGAGAAGGCTTAAGAACGCACAAAACACAAGAATGCATTGGTTAACAGTGTTCTCCTCAAACTAGCACCTCAGGAAAGTACATTCATCTGTTTTATGATGGTATCATGATTTGTGAATTGTTTTCCAACCTTTTTTGTTCAAACTAAGTTTTGATGCTTTCTTCACTATTAGGGTTAGGGTTAGCAGTTCGGGAGAAGGCTGAAAAACGCACAGAACACAAGAATGCAGTGGTTAACAGTGTTCTCCTCAAACTAGCACCTCAGGAAACTACATTCATCTGTTTTATGATGGTATCATGATTTGTGAATAGTTTTCCAACCTTTTTTGTTCAAACTAAGTTTTGATGCTTTCTTGACTGTTAGGGTTAGGGTTAGCAGGCTGAAAGAAGGCTTTTAAGAATGCACAAAACACAAGAATGCATTGGTTAACAGTGTTCTCCTCAAACTAGCACCTCAGGAAAGTCCTTTATCTGTTTTATGATAGTATTATGATTTGTGAATAGTTTTCCAACCTTTTTTGTTCAAACTGAGTTTTGGTGCTTTCTTCACTATAAAGGCGTTTGCAGGCCGAGAGAAGGCTGTAAAACGCACAGAACACAAGAATGCAGTGGTTAACAGTGATCTCCTCAAACTAGCACCTCAGGAAAGTACATTAATCTGTTTTATGATGGTATCATGATTTGTGAATAGTTTTCCAACCTTTTTTGTTCAAATTAAGTTTTGATGCTTTCTTCACTATTAGGGTTAGGGTTAGCAGGCCGGGAGAAGGCTTAAGTACGCACAAAACACAAGAATGCAGTGGTTAACAGTGTTCTCCTCAAATTAGCACCTCAGAAAAGTACATTCATCTTTTTTTTGATGGTATCATGATTTGTGAATAGTTTTCCAACCTTTTTTGTTCAAACTGAGTTTTGGTGCTTTCTTCACTATAAAGGCGTTTGCAGGCCGAGAGAAGGCTGTAAAACGCACAGAACACAATAAAGCAGTGGTTAACAGTGTTCTCCTCAAACTAGCACCTCAGGAAAGTATATTCATCTGTTTTATGATGGTATCATGATTTGTGAATAGTTTTCCAACCTTTTTTGTTCAAACTGAGTTTTGGTGCTTTCTTCACTATAAAGGCGTTTGCAGGCCGAGAGAAGGCTGTAAAACACACAGAACACAAGAAAGCAGTGGTTAACAGTGTTCTCCTCAAATTAGCACCTCAGGAAAGTATATTCATCTGTTTTATGATGGTATCATGATTTGTGAATAGTTTTCCAACCTTTTTTGTTCAAACTAAGTTTTGATGCTTTCTTCACTATTAGGGTCAGGGTTAGCAAGCCGGGAGAAGGCTGAAAAACGCACAGAACACAAGAATGCATTGGTTAACAGTGTTCTCCTCAAACTAGCACCTCAGGAAAGTACATTCATCTGTTTTATGATGGTATCATGATTTGTGAATAGTTTTCCGACCTTTTTTGTTCAAACTAAGTTTTGATGCTTTCTTCACTGTTAGGGTTGGGTTAGCAGGCTGAGAGAAGGCTTTTAAGAACGCACAAAACACAAGAATGCATTGGTTAACAGTGTTCTCCTCAAACTAGCACCTCAGGAAAGTCCTTTATCTGTTTTATGATAGTATTATGATTTGTGAATAGTTTTCCGACCTTTTTTGTTCAAACTGAGTTTTGGTGCTTTCTTCACTATAGAGGCGTTTGCAGGCCGAGAGAAGGCTGTAAAACGCACAGAACACAAGAATGCAGTGGTTAACAGTGATCTCCTCAAACTAGCACCTCAGGAAAGTACATTTATCTGTTTTATGATGGTATCATGGTTTGTGAATTGTTTTCCAACTGTTTTTGTTCAAACTAAGTTTTTGTGCATTCTTGACTATTAGCGTTTGCAGGCCGAGAGAAAGCTGAAAACGCACAGAACACAAGAATGCATTGGTTAACAGTGTTTACCTAAAACTAGCACCTCAGGAAAGTACATTTATCTGTTTTATGATGGTATCATGGTTTGTGAATAGTTTTCCAACCTTTTTTGTTCAAACTAAGTTTTGGTGCATTCTTGACTATTAAGGCGTTTGCAGGCCGAGAGAAAGCTGAAAACGCACAAAACACAAGAATGCATTGGTTAACAGTGTTCTCCTCAAACTAGCACCTCAGGAAAGTACATTCATCTGTTTTATGATGGTATCATGATTTGTGAATAGTTTTCCGACCTTTTTTGTTCAAACTGAGTTTTGGTGCTTTCTTCACTATAAAGGCGTTTGCAGGCCGAGAGGAGGCTGAAAAACGCACAGAACACAATAAAGCAGTGGTAAACAGTGTTGTCCTCAAACTAGCACCTCAGGAAAGTATATTCATCTGTTTTATGATGGTATCATGATTTGTGAATAGTTTTCCAACCTTTTTTGTTCAAACTAAGTTTTGATGCTTTCTTCACTATTAGGGTTAGGGTTAGCAGACCGGGAGAAGGCTGAAAACGCACAGAACACAAGAATGCATTGGTTAACAGTGTTCTCCTCAAACTAGCACCTCAGGAAAGTACATTAATCTGTTTTATGATGGTATCATGATTTGTGAATAGTTTTCCAACCTTTTTTGTTCAAACTAAGTTTTGATGCTTTCTTCACTGTTAGGGTTAGGGTTAGCAGGCTGAGAGAAGGCTTTTAAGAACGCACAAAACACAAGAATGCATTGGTTAACAGTGTTCTCCTCAAACTAGCACCTCAGGAAAGTACATTTATCTGTTTTATGATAGTAATATGATTTGTGAATAGTTTTCCAACCTTTTTTGTTCAAACTGAGTTTTGGTGCTTTCTTCACTATAAAGGCGTTTGCAGGCCGAGAGAAGGCTGTAAAACGCACAGAACACAAGAATGCAGTGGTTAACAGTGATCTCCTCAAACTAGCACCTCAGGAAAGTACATTAATCTGTTTTATGATGGTATCATGATTTGTGAATAGTTTTCCAACCTTTTTTGTTCAAATTAAGTTTTGATGCTTTCTTCACTATTAGGGTTAGGGTTAGCAGGCCGGGAGAAGGCTTAAGAACGCACAAAACACAAGAATGCAGTGGTTAACAGTGTTCTCCTCAAATTAGCACCTCAGAAAAGTACATTCATCTGTTTTATGATGGTATCATGATTTGTGAATAGTTTTCCAACCTTTTTTGTTCAAACTGAGTTTTGGTGCGTTCTTCACTATAAAGGCGTTTGCAGGCCGAGAGAAGGCTGAAAAAACGCACAGAACACAAGAATGCAGTGGTTAACAGTGTTCTCCTCAAATTAGCACCTCAGGAAAGTACATTCATCCTTTTCATGATGGTGTCAAAGGTTTTCCAACCTTTTTTGTTCAAACTAAGTTTTGGTGCATTCATGACTATTAAGGCGTTTGCAGGCCGAGAGAAAGCTGAAAACGCACAGAACACAAGAATGCATTGGTTAACAGTGTTCTCCTCAAACTAGCACCTCAGGAAAGTACATTCATCTGTTTAATGATGGTATCATGATTTGTGAATAGTTTTCCAACCTTTTTTGTTCAAACTACGTTTTCGTGCATTCTTGACTATTAAGGCGTTTGCAGGCCGAGAGAAAGCTGAAAACGCACAGAACACAAGAATGCATTGGTTAACAGTGTTCTCCTCAAACTAGCACCTCAGGAAAGTATATTCATCTGTTTTATGATGGTATCATGATTTGTGAATAGTTTTCCAACCTTTTTTGTTCAAACCAAGTTTTGATGCTTTCTTGACTGTTAGGGTTAGGGTTAGCAGGCTGAAAGAAGGCTTTTAAGAACGCACAAAACACAAGAATGCATTGGTTAACAGTGTTCTCCTCAAACTAGCACCTCAGGAATGTCCTTTATCTGTTTTATGATGGTATCATTATTTGTGAATAGTTTTCCGACCTTTTTTGTTCAAACTGAGTTTTGGTGCTTTCTTCACTATTAGGGTTAGGGTTAGCAGGCTGAGAGAAGGCTTAAGAACGCACAAAACACAAGAATGCATTGGTTAACAGTGTTCTCCTCAAACTAGCACCTCAGGAAAGTACATTCATCTGTTTTATGATGGTATCATGATTTGTGAATTGTTTTCCAACCTTTTTTGTTCAAACTAAGTTTTGATGCTTTCTTCACTATTAGGGTTAGGGTTAGCAGTTCGGGAGAAGGCTGAAAAACGCACAGAACACAAGAATGCAGTGGTTAACAGTGTTCTCCTCAAACTAGCACCTCAGGAAACTACATTCATCTGTTTTATGATGGTATCATGATTTGTGAATAGTTTTCCAACCTTTTTTGTTCAAACTAAGTTTTGATGCTTTCTTGACTGTTAGGGTTAGGGTTAGCAGGCTGAAAGAAGGCTTTTAAGAACGCACAAAACACAAGAATGCATTGGTTAACAGTGTTCTCCTCAAACTAGCACCTCAGGAAAGTCCTTTATCTGTTTTATGATAGTATTATGATTTGTGAATAGTTTTCCAACCTTTTTTGTTCAAACTGAGTTTTGGTGCTTTCTTCACTATAAAGGCGTTTGCAGGCCGAGAGAAGGCTGTAAAACGCACAGAACACAAGAATGCAGTGGTTAACAGTGATCTCCTCAAACTAGCACCTCAGGAAAGTACATTAATCTGTTTTATGATGGTATCATGATTTGTGAATAGTTTTCCAACCTTTTTTGTTCAAATTAAGTTTTGATGCTTTCTTCACTATTAGGGTTAGGGTTAGCAGGCCGGGAGAAGGCTTAAGTACGCACAAAACACAAGAATGCAGTGGTTAACAGTGTTCTCCTCAAATTAGCACCTCAGAAAAGTACATTCATCTGTTTTATGATGGTATCATGATTTGTGAATCGTTTTCCAACCTTTTTTGTTCAAATTAAGTTTTGATGCTTTCTTCACTATTAGGGTTAGGGTTAGCAGGCCGGGAGAAGGCTTAAGAACGCACAAAACACAAGAAGGCAGTGGTTAACAGTGTTCTCCTCAAATTAGCACCTCAGGAAAGTACATTCATCTGTTTTATGATGGTATCATGATTTGTGAATAGTTTTCCGACCTTTTTTGTTCAAACTAAGTTTTGATGCTTTCTTCACTGTTAGGGTTGGGTTAGCAGGCTGAGAGAAGGCTTTTAAGAACGCACAAAACACAAGAATGCATTGGTTAACAGTGTTCTCCTCAAACTAGCACCTCAGGAAAGTCCTTTATCTGTTTTATGATAGTATTATGATTTGTGAATAGTTTTCCGACCTTTTTTGTTCAAACTGAGTTTTGGTGCTTTCTTCACTATAGAGGCGTTTGCAGGCCGAGAGAAGGCTGTAAAACGCACAGAACACAAGAATGCAGTGGTTAACAGTGATCTCCTCAAACTAGCACCTCAGGAAAGTACATTAATCTGTTTTATGATGGTATCATGATTTGTGAATAGTTTTCCAACCTTTTTTGTTCAAATTAAGTTTTGATGCTTTCTTCACTATTAGGGTTAGGGTTAGCAGGCCGGGAGAAGGCTTAAGAACGCACGAAACACAAGAATGCAGTGGTTAACAGTGTTCTCCTCAAACTAGCACCTCAGGAAAGTACATTAAACGGTTTTATGATGGTATCATGATTTGTGAATCGTTTTCCAACCTTTTTTGTTCAAATTAAGTTTTGATGCTTTCTTCACTATTAGGGTTAGGGTTAGCAGGCCGGGAGAAGGCTGAAAAACGCACAGAACACAAGAATGCAGTGGTTAACAGTGTTCTCCTCAAATTAGCACCTCAGGAAAGTATATTCATCTGTTTTATGATGGTATCATGATTTGTGAATAGTTTTCCAACCTTTTTTGTTCAAACTAAGTTTTGATGCTTTCTTCACTATTAGGGTTAGGGTTAGCAGGCCGGGAGAAGGCTGAAAAACGCACAGAACACAAGAATGCAGTGGTTAACAGTGTTCTCCTCAAATTAGCACCTCAGGAAAGTATATTCATCTGTTTTATGATGGTATCATGATTTGTGAATAGTTTTCCAACCTTTTTTGTTCAAACTAAGTTTTGATGCTTTCTTTACTGTTAGGGTTAGGGTTAGCAGGCTGAGAGAAGGCTTTTAAGAACGCACAAAACACAAGAATGCATTGGTTAACAGTGTTTACCTAAAACTAGCACCTCAGGAAAGTACATTTATCTGTTTTATGATGGTATAATGGTTTGTGAATAGTTTTCCAACCTTTTTTGTTCAAACTGAGTTTTGGTGCGTTCTTCACTATAAAGGCGTTTGCAGGCCGAGAGAAGGCTGAAAAAACGCACAGAACACAAGAATGCAGTGGTTAACAGTGTTCTCCTCAAATTAGCACCTCAGGAAAGTACATTTATCTGTTTTATGATAGTATCATGATTTGTGATTAGTTTTCCAACCTTTTTTGTTCAAACTACGTTTTGGTGCATTCTTGACTATTAAGGCGTTTTCAGGCCGAGAGAAGGCTGAAAAACGCACAGAACACAAGAATGCAGTGGTTAACAGTGTTTTCCTAAATCTAGCAACTCAGGAAAGTACATTCATCCTTTTCATGATGGTGTCAAAGGTTTTCCAACCTTTTTTGTTCAAACTAAGTTTTGGTGCATTCATGACTATTAAGGCGTTTGCAGGCCGAGAGAAAGCTGAAAACGCACAGAACACAAGAATGCATTGGTTAACAGTGTTCTCCTCAAACTAGCACCTCAGGAAAGTACATTCATCTGTTTAATGATGGTATCATGATTTGTGAATAGTTTTCCAACCTTTTTTGTTCAAACTACGTTTTCGTGCATTCTTGACTATTAAGGCGTTTGCAGGCCGAGAGAAAGCTGAAAACGCACAGAACACAAGAATGCATTGGTTAACAGTGTTCTCCTCAAACTAGCACCTCAGGAAAGTCCTTTATCTGTTTTATGATGGTATTATGATTTGTGAATAGTTTTCCAACCTTTTTTGTTCAAACTGAGTTTTGGTGCTTTCTTCACTATAAAGGCGTTTGCAGGCCGAGAGAAGGCTGTAAAACGCACAGAACACAAGAATGCAGTGGTTAACAGTGATCTCCTCAAACTAGCACCTCAGGAAAGTACATTAATCTGTTTTATGATGGTATCATGATTTGTGAATAGTTTTCCAACCTTTTTTGTTCAAATTAAGTTTTGATGCTTTCTTCACTATTAGGGTTAGGGTTAGCAGGCTGAGAGAAGGCTTTTAAGAACGCACAAAACACAAGAATGCATTGGTTAACAGTGTTCTCCTCAAACTAGCACCTCAGGAAAGTCCTTTATCTGTTTTATGATAGTATTATGATTTGTGAATAGTTTTCCAACCTTTTTTGTTCAAACTGAGTTTTGGTACTTTCTTCACTATAAAGGCGTTTGCAGGCCGAGAGAAGGCTGTAAAACGCACAGAACACAAGAATGCAGTGGTTAACAGTGATCTCCTCAAACTAGCACCTCAGGAAAGTACATTAATCTGTTTTATGATGGTATCATGATTTGTGAATAGTTTTCCAACCTTTTTTGTTCAAATTAAGTTTTGATGCTTTCTTCACTATTAGGGTTAGGGTTAGCAGGCTGAGAGAAGGCTTTTAAGAACGCACAAAACACAAGAATGCATTGGTTAACAGTGTTCTCCTCAAACTAGCACCTCAGGAAAGTCCTTTATCTGTTTTATGATAGTATTATGATTTGTGAATAGTTTTCCAACCTTTTTTGTTCAAACTGAGTTTTGGTACTTTCTTCACTGTAAAGGCGTTTGCAGGCCGAGAGAAGGCTGTAAAACGCACAGAACACAAGAATGCAGTGGTTAACAGTGATCTCCTCAAACTAGCACCTCAGGAAAGTACATTAATCTGTTTTATGATGGTATCATGATTTGTGAATAGTTTTCCAACCTTTTTTGTTCAAATTAAGTTTTGATGCTTTCTTCACTATTAGGGTTAGGGTTAGCAGGCCGAGAGAAGGCTGAAAAACGCACAGAACACAAGAATGCAGTGGTTAACAGTGTTTTCCTAAATCTAGCAACTCAGGAAAGTACATTCATCCTTTTCATGATGGTGTCAAAGGTTTTCCAACCTTTTTTGTTCAAACTAAGTTTTGGTGCATTCATGACTATTAAGGCGTTTGCAGGCCGAGAGAAAGCTGAAAACGCACAGAACACAAGAATGCATTGGTTAACAGTGTTCTCCTCAAACTAGCACCTCAGGAAAGTACATTCATCTGTTTAATGATGGTATCATGATTTGTGAATAGTTTTCCAACCTTTTTTGTTCAAACTACGTTTTCGTGCATTCTTGACTATTAAGGCGTTTGCAGGCCGAGAGAAAGCTGAAAACGCACAGAACACAAGAATGCATTGGTTAACAGTGTTCTCCTCAAACTAGCACCTCAGGAAAGTCCTTTATCTGTTTTATGATAGTATTATGATTTGTGAATAGTTTTCCAACCTTTTTTGTTCAAACTGAGTTTTGGTACTTTCTTCACTATAAAGGCGTTTGCAGGCCGAGAGAAGGCTGTAAAACGCACAGAACACAAGAATGCAGTGGTTAACAGTGATCTCCTCAAACTAGCACCTCAGGAAAGTACATTAATCTGTTTTATGATGGTATCATGATTTGTGAATAGTTTTCCAACCTTTTTTGTTCAAATTAAGTTTTGATGCTTTCTTCACTATTAGGGTTAGGGTCAGCAGGCTGAGAGAAGGCTTTTAAGAACGCACAAAACACAAGAATGCATTGGTTAACAGTGTTCTCCTCAAACTAGCACCTCAGGAAAGTCCTTTATCTGTTTTATGATAGTATTATGATTTGTGAATAGTTTTCCAACCTTTTTTGTTCAAACTGAGTTTTGGTACTTTCTTCACTGTAAAGGCGTTTGCAGGCCGAGAGAAGGCTGTAAAACGCACAGAACACAAGAATGCAGTGGTTAACAGTGATCTCCTCAAACTAGCACCTCAGGAAAGTACATTAATCTGTTTTATGATGGTATCATGATTTGTGAATAGTTTTCCAACCTTTTTTGTTCAAATTAAGTTTTGATGCTTTCTTCACTATTAGGGTTAGGGTTAGCAGGCCGAGAGAAGGCTGAAAAAACGCATAGAACACAAGAATGCAGTGGTTAACAGTGTTCTCCTCAAACTAGCACCTCAGGAAAGTATGTTCATCTGTTTTATGATGGTATCATGATTTGTGAATAGTTTTCCAACCTTTTTTGTTCAAATTAAGTTTTGATGCTTTCTTCACTATTAGGGTTAGGGTTAGCAGGCCGAGAGAAGGCTGAAAAAACGCATAGAACACAAGAATGCAGTGGTTAACAGTGTTCTCCTCAAACTAGCACCTCAGGAAAGTACATTCATCTGTTTTATGATGGTATCATGATTTGTGAATAGTTTTCCGACCTTTTTTGTTCAAACTGAGTTTTGGTGCTTTCTTCACTATAAAGGCGTTTGCAGGCCGAGAGGAGGCTGAAAAACGCACAGAACACAATAAAGCAGTGGTAAACAGTGTTGTCCTCAAACTAGCACCTCAGGAAAGTATATTCATCTGTTTTATGATGGTATCATGATTTGTGAATAGTTTTCCAACCTTTTTTGTTCAAACTAAGTTTTGATGCTTTCTTCACTATTAGGGTTAGGGTTAGCAGACCGGGAGAAGGCTGAAAACGCACAGAACACAAGAATGCATTGGTTAACAGTGTTCTCCTCAAACTAGCACCTCAGGAAAGTACATTAATCTGTTTTATGATGGTATCATGATTTGTGAATAGTTTTCCAACCTTTTTTGTTCAAACTGAGTTTTGGTTCTTTCTTCACTATAAAGGCGTTTGCAGGCCGAGAGAAGGCTGTAAAACGCACAGAACACAAGAATGCAGTGGTTAACAGTGATCTCCTCAAACTAGCACCTCAGGAAAGTACATTAATCTGTTTTATGATGGTATCATGATTTGTGAGTCGTTTTCCAACCTTTTTTGTTCAAATTAAGTTTTGATGCTTTCTTCACTATTAGGGTTAGGGTTAGCAGGCTGAGAGAAGGCTTTTAAGAACGCACAAAACACAAGAATGCATTGGTTAACAGTGTTCTCCTCAAACTAGCACCTCAGGAAAGTCCTTTATCTGTTTTATGATAGTATTATGATTTGTGAATAGTTTTCAAACCTTTTTTGTTCAAACTGAGTTTTGGTACTTTCTTCACTATAAAGGCGTTTGCAGGCCGAGAGAAGGCTGTAAAACGCACAGAACACAAGAATGCAGTGGTTAACAGTGATCTCCTCAAACTAGCACCTCAGGAAAGTACATTAATCTGTTTTATGATGGTATCATGATTTGTGAATAGTTTTCCAACCTTTTTTGTTCAAATTAAGTTTTGATGCTTTCTTCACTATTAGGGTTAGGGTTAGCAGGCCGGGAGAAGGCTTAAGAACGCACAAAACACAAGAATGCAGTGGTTAACAGTGTTCTCCTCAAATTAGCACCTCAGAAAAGTACATTCATCTGTTTTATGATGGTATCATGATTTGTGAATAGTTTTCCAACCTTTTTTGTTCAAACTGAGTTTTGGTGCGTTCTTCACTATGAAGGCGTTTGCAGGCCGAGAGAAAGCTGAAAAAACGCACAGAACACAAGAATGCAGTGGTTAACAGTGTTCTCCTCAAATTAGCACCTCAGGAAAGTACATTTATCTGTTTTATGATAGTATCATGATTTGTGATTAGTTTTCCAACCTTTTTTGTTCAAACTACGTTTTGGTGCATTCTTGACTATTAAGGCGTTTTCAGGCCGAGAGAAGGCTGAAAAACGCACAGAACACAAGAATGCAGTGGTTAACAGTGTTTTCCTAAATCTAGCAACTCAGGAAAGTACATTCATCCTTTTCATGATGGTGTCAAAGGTTTTCCAACCTTTTTTGTTCAAACTAAGTTTTGGTGCATTCATGACTATTAAGGCGTTTGCAGGCCGAGAGAAAGCTGAAAACGCACAGAACACAAGAATGCATTGGTTAACAGTGTTCTCCTCAAACTAGCACCTCAGGAAAGTACATTCATCTGTTTAATGATGGTATCATGATTTGTGAATAGTTTTCCAACCTTTTTTGTTCAAACTACGTTTTCGTGCATTCTTGACTATTAAGGCGTTTGCAGGCCGAGAGAAAGCTGAAAACGCACAGAACACAAGAATGCATTGGTTAACAGTGTTCTCCTCAAACTAGCACCTCAGGAAAGTCCTTTATCTGTTTTATGATAGTATTATGATTTGTGAATAGTTTTCCAACCTTTTTTGTTCAAACTGAGTTTTGGTGCTTTCTTCACTATAAAGGCGTTTGCAGGCCGAGAGAAGGCTGTAAAACGCACAGAACACAAGAATGCAGTGGTTAACAGTGATCTCCTCAAACTAGCACCTCAGGAAAGTACATTAATCTGTTTTATGATGGTATCATGATTTGTGAATCGTTTTCCAACCTTTTTTGTTCAAATTAAGTTTTGATGCTTTCTTCACTATTGGGGTTAGGGTTAGCAGGATGAGAGAAGGCTTTTAAGAACGCACAAAACACAAGAATGCATTGGTTAACAGTGTTCTCCTCAAACTAGCACCTCAGGAAAGTCCTTTATCTGTTTTATGATAGTATTATGATTTGTGAATAGTTTTCCAACCTTTTTTGTTCAAACTGAGTTTTGGTACTTTCTTCCCTATAAAGGCGTTTGCAGGCCGAGAGAAGGCTGTAAAACGCACAGAACACAAGAATGCAGTGGTTAACAGTGATCTCCTCAAACTAGCACCTCAGGAAAGTACATTAATCTGTTTTATGATGGTATCATGATTTGTGAATAGTTTTCCAACCTTTTTTGTTCAAATTAAGTTTTGATGCTTTCTTCACTATTAGGGTTAGGGTTAGCAGGCTGAGAGAAGGCTTTTAAGAACGCACAAAACACAAGAATGCATTGGTTAACAGTGTTCTCCTCAAACTAGCACCTCAGGAAAGTCCTTTATCTGTTTTATGATAGTATTATGATTTGTGAATAGTTTTCCAACCTTTTTTGTTCAAACTGAGTTTTGGTACTTTCTTCACTGTAAAGGCGTTTGCAGGCCGAGAGAAGGCTGTAAAACGCACAGAACACAAGAATGCAGTGGTTAACAGTGATCTCCTCAAACTAGCACCTCAGGAAAGTACATTAATCTGTTTTATGATGGTATCATGATTTGTGAATAGTTTTCCAACCTTTTTTGTTCAAATTAAGTTTTGATGCTTTCTTCACTATTAGGGTTAGGGTTAGCAGGCCGAGAGAAGGCTGAAAAAACGCATAGAACACAAGAATGCAGTGGTTAACAGTGTTCTCCTCAAACTAGCACCTCAGGAAAGTATGTTCATCTGTTTTATGATGGTATCATGATTTGTGAATAGTTTTCCAACCTTTTTTGTTCAAACTAAATTTTGATGCTTTCTTCACTATTAGGGTTAGGGTTAGCAGGCTGAGAAAAGGCTTAAGAACGCACAAAACACAAGAATGCATTGGTTAACAGTGTTCTCCTCAAACTAGCACCTCAGGAAAGTACATTCATCTGTTTTATGATGGTATCATGATTTGTGAATAGTTTTCCGACCTTTTTTGTTCAAACTGAGTTTTGGTGCTTTCTTCACTATAAAGGCGTTTGCAGGCCGAGAGGAGGCTGAAAAACGCACAGAACACAATAAAGCAGTGGTAAACAGTGTTGTCCTCAAACTAGCACCTCAGGAAAGTATATTCATCTGTTTTATGATGGTATCATGATTTGTGAATAGTTTTCCAACCTTTTTTGTTCAAACTAAGTTTTGATGCTTTCTTCACTATTAGGGTTAGGGTTAGCAGACCGGGAGAAGGCTGAAAACGCACAGAACACAAGAATGCATTGGTTAACAGTGTTCTCCTCAAACTAGCACCTCAGGAAAGTACATTAATCTGTTTTATGATGGTATCATGATTTGTGAATAGTTTTCCAACCTTTTTTGTTCAAACTAAGTTTTGATGCTTTCTTCACTGTTAGGGTTAGGGTTAGCAGGCTGAGAGAAGGCTTTTAAGAACGCACAAAACACAAGAATGCATTGGTTAACAGTGTTCTCCTCAAACTAGCACCTCAGGAAAGTCCTTTATCATGTTTTATGATAGTATTATGATTTGTGAATAGTTTTCCAACCTTTTTTGTTCAAACTGAGTTTTGGTGCTTTCTTCACTATAAAGGCGTTTGCAGGCCGAGAGAAGGCTGTAAAACGCACAGAACACAAGAATGCAGTGGTTAACAGTGATCTCCTCAAACTAGCACCTCAGGAAAGTACATTAATCTGTTTTATGATGGTATCATGATTTGTGAGTCGTTTTCCAACCTTTTTTGTTCAAATTAAGTTTTGATGCTTTCTTCACTATTAGGGTTAGGGTTAGCAGGCTGAGAGAAGGCTTTTAAGAACGCACAAAACACAAGAATGCATTGGTTAACAGTGTTCTCCTCAAACTAGCACCTCAGGAAAGTCCTTTATCTGTTTTATGATAGTATTATGATTTGTGAATAGTTTTCAAACCTTTTTTGTTCAAACTGAGTTTTGGTACTTTCTTCACTATAAAGGCGTTTGCAGGCCGAGAGAAGGCTGTAAAACGCACAGAACACAAGAATGCAGTGGTTAACAGTGATCTCCTCAAACTAGCACCTCAGGAAAGTACATTAATCTGTTTTATGATGGTATCATGATTTGTGAATAGTTTTCCAACCTTTTTTGTTCAAATTAAGTTTTGATGCTTTCTTCACTATTAGGGTTAGGGTTAGCAGGCTGAGAGAAGGCTTTTAAGAACGCACAAAACACAAGAATGCATTGGTTAACAGTGTTCTCCTCAAACTAGCACCTCAGGAAAGTCCTTTATCTGTTTTATGATAGTATTATGATTTGCGAATAGTTTTCCAACCTTTTTTGTTCAAACTGAGTTTTGGTACTTTCTTCACTGTAAAGGCGTTTGCAGGCCGAGAGAAGGCTGTAAAACGCACAGAACACAAGAATGCAGTGGTTAACAGTGTTCTCCTCAAACTAGCACCTCAGGAAAGTATATTCATCTGTTTTATGATGGTATCATGATTTGTGAATAGTTTTCCAACCTTTTTTGTTCAAACTCAGTTTTGATGCTTTCTTCACTATTAGGGTTAGGGTTAGCAGGCTGAGAGAAGGCTTAAGAACGCACAAAACACAAGAATGCATTGGTTAACAGTGTTCTCCTCAAACTAGCACCTCAGGAAAGTACATTCATCTGTTTTATGATGGTATCATGATTTGTGAATAGTTTTCCGACCTTTTTTGTTCAAACTGAGTTTTGGTGCTTTCTTCACTATAAAGGCGTTTGCAGGCCGAGAGGAGGCTGAAAAACGCACAGAACACAATAAAGCAGTGGTAAACAGTGTTGTCCTCAAACTAGCACCTCAGGAAAGTATATTCATCTGTTTTATGATGGTATCATGATTTGTGAATAGTTATCAAACCTTTTTTGTTCAAACTAAGTTTTGATGCTTTCTTCACTATTAGGGTTAGGGTTAGCAGACCGGGAGAAGGCTGAAAACGCACAGAACACAAGAATGCATTGGTTAACAGTGTTCTCCTCAAACTAGCACCTCAGGAAAGTACATTAATCTGTTTTATGATGGTATCATGATTTGTGAATAGTTTTCCAACCTTTTTTGTTCAAACTAAGTTTTGATGCTTTCTTCACTGTTAGGGTTAGGGTTAGCAGGCTGAGAGAAGGCTTTTAAGAACGCACAAAACACAAGAATGCATTGGTTAACAGTGTTCTCCTCAAACTAGCACCTCAGGAAAGTCCTTTATCTGTTTTATGATAGTATTATGATTTGTGAATAGTTTTCCAACCTTTTTTGTTCAAACTGAGTTTTGGTGCTTTCTTCACTATAAAGGCGTTTGCAGGCCGAGAGAAGGCTGTAAAACGCACAGAACACAAGAATGCAGTGGTTAACAGTGATCTCCTCAAACTAGCACCTCAGGAAAGTACATTAATCTGTTTTATGATGGTATCATGATTTGTGAATAGTTTTCCAACCTTTTTTGTTCAAATTAAGTTTTGATGCTTTCTTCACTATTAGGGTTAGGGTTAGCAGGCCGGGAGAAGGCTTAAGAACGCACAAAACACAAGAATGCAGTGGTTAACAGTGTTCTCCTCAAATTAGCACCTCAGAAAAGTACATTCATCTGTTTTATGATGGTATCATGATTTGTGAATAGTTTTCCAACCTTTTTTGTTCAAACTGAGTTTTGGTGCTTTCTTCACTATAAAGGCGTTTGCAGGCCGAGAGAAGGCTGAAAAAACGCACAGAACACAAGAATGCAGTGGTTAACAGTGTTCTCCTCAAATTAGCACCTCAGGAAAGTACATTTATCTGTTTTATGATAGTATCATGATTTGTGATTAGTTTTCCAACCTTTTTTGTTCAAACTACGTTTTGGTGCATTCTTGACTATTAAGGCGTTTTCAGGCCAAGAGAAGGCTGAAAAACGCACAGAACACAAGAATGCAGTGGTTAACAGTGTTTTCCTAAATCTAGCAACTCAGGAAGGTACATTCATCCTTTTCATGATGGTGTCAAAGGTTTTCCAACCTTTTTTGTTCAAACTACGTTTTCGTGCATTCTTGACTATTAAGGCGTTTGCAGGCCGAGAGAAAGCTGAAAACGCACAGAACACAAGAATGCATTGGTTAACAGTGTTCTCCTCAAACTAGCACCTCAGGAAAGTACATTCATCTGTTTTATGATGGTATCATGATTTGTGAATAGTTTTCCAACCTTTTTTGTTCAAACTAAGTTTTGATGCTTTCTTCACTATTAGGGTTAGGGTTAGCAGGCCGGGAGAAGGCTGAAATATGCACAGAACACAAGAATGCATTGTTTAAGTGTTCTCCTCAAACTAGCACCTCAGGAAAGTACATTCATCTGTTTTATGATGGTATCATGATTTGTGAATTGTTTTCCAACCTTTTTTGTTCAAACTAAGTTTTGATGCTTTCTTCACTATTAGGGTTAGGGTTAGCAGTTCGGGAGAAGGCTGAAAAACGCACAGAACACAAGAATGCAGTGGTTAACAGTGTTCTCCTCAAACTAGCACCTCAGGAAAGTACATTCATCTGTTTTATGATGGTATCATGATTTGTGAATAGTTTTCCAACCTTTTTTGTTCAAACTAAGTTTTGATGCTTTCTTGACTGTTAGGGTTAGGGTTAGCAGGCTGAAAGAAGGCTTTTAAGAACGCACAAAACACAAGAATGCATTGGTTAACAGTGTTCTCCTCAAACTAGCACCTCAGGAATGTCCTTTATCTGTTTTATGATGGTATCATTATTTGTGAATAGTTTTCCGACCTTTTTTGTTCAAACTGAGTTTTGGTGCTTTCTTCACTATTAGGGTTAGGGTTAGCAGGCTGAGAGAAGGCTTGAGAACGCACAAAACACAAGAATGCATTGGTTAACAGTGTTCTCCTCAAACTAGTACCTCAGGAAAGTACATTCATCTGTTTTATGATGGTATCATGATTTGTGAATAGTTTTCCAACCTTTTTTGTTCAAACTGAGTTTTGGTGCTTTCTTCACTATTAGGGTTAGGGTTAGCAGGCTGAGAGAAGGCTTAAGAACGCACAAAACACAAGAATGCATTGGTTAACAGTGTTCTCCTCAAACTAGTACCTCAGGAAAGTACATTCATCTGTTTTATGATGGTATCATGATTTGTGAATAGTTTTCCAACCTTTTTTGTTCAAACTAAGTTTTGATGCTTTCTTCACTATTAGGGTTAGGGTTAGCAGGCCGGGAGAAGGCTGAAATATGCACAGAACACAAGAATGCATTGTTTAAGTGTTCTCCTCAAACTAGCACCTCAGGAAAGTACATTCATCTGTTTTATGATGGTATCATGATTTGTGAATTGTTTTCCAACCTTTTTTGTTCAAACTAAGTTTTGATGCTTTCTTCACTATTAGGGTTAGGGTTAGCAGTTCGGGAGAAGGCTGAAAAACGCACAGAACACAAGAATGCATTGGTTAACAGTGTTCTCCTCAAACTAGCACCTCAGGAAAGTCCTTTATCTGTTTTATGATAGTATTATGATTTGTGAATAGTTTTCCAACCTTTTTTGTTCAAACTGAGTTTTGGTGCTTTCTTCACTATAAAGGCGTTTGCAGGCCGAGAGAAGGCTGTAAAACGCACAGAACACAAGAATGCAGTGGTTAACAGTGATCTCCTCAAACTAGCACCTCAGGAAAGTACATTAATCTGTTTTATGATGGTATCATGATTTGTGAATAGTTTTCCAACCTTTTTTGTTCAAATTAAGTTTTGATGCTTTCTTCACTATTAGGGTTAGGGTTAGCAGGCCGGGAGAAGGCTTAAGTACGCACAAAACACAAGAATGCAGTGGTTAACAGTGTTCTCCTCAAATTAGCACCTCAGAAAAGTACATTCATCTGTTTTATGATGGTATCATGATTTGTGAATAGTTTTCCAACCTTTTTTGTTCAAACTGAGTTTTGGTGCTTTCTTCACTATAAAGGCGTTTGCAGGCCGAGAGAAGACTGTAAAACGCACAGAACACAATAAAGCAGTGGTTAACAGTGTTCTCCTCAAACTAGCACCTCAGGAAAGTATATTCATCTGTTTTATGATGGTATCATGATTTGTGAATAGTTTTCCAACCTTTTTTGTTCAAACTGAGTTTTGGTGCTTTCTTCACTATAAAGGCGTTTGCAGGCCGAGAGAAGGCTGTAAAACACACAGAACACAAGAAAGCAGTGGTTAACAGTGTTCTCCTCAAATTAGCACCTCAGGAAAGTATATTCATCTGTTTTATGATGGTATCATGATTTGTGAATAGTTTTCCAACCTTTTTTGTTCAAACTAAGTTTTGATGCTTTCTTCACTGTTAGGGTTGGGTTAGCAGGCTGAGAGAAGGCTTTTAAGAACGCACAAAACACAAGAATGCATTGGTTAACAGTGTTCTCCTCAAACTAGCACCTCAGGAAAGTCCTTTATCTGTTTTATGATAGTATTATGATTTGTGAATAGTTTTCCGACCTTTTTTGTTCAAACTGAGTTTTGGTGCTTTCTTCACTATAGAGGCGTTTGCAGGCCGAGAGAAGGCTGTAAAACGCACAGAACACAAGAATGCAGTGGTTAACAGTGATCTCCTCAAACTAGCACCTCAGGAAAGTACATTAATCTGTTTTATGATGGTATCATGATTTGTGAATAGTTTTCCAACCTTTTTTGTTCAAATTAAGTTTTGATGCTTTCTTCACTATTAGGGTTAGGGTTAGCAGGCCGGGAGAAGGCTTAAGTACGCACAAAACACAAGAATGCAGTGGTTAACAGTGTTCTCCTCAAATTAGCACCTCAGAAAAGTACATTCATCTGTTTTAAGATGGTATCATAATTTGTGAATAGTTTTCCAACCTTTTTTGTTCAAACTGAGTTTTGGTGCTTTCTTCACTATAAAGGCGTTTGCAGGCCGAGAGAAGGCTGTAAAACGCACAGAACACAATAAAGCAGTGGTTAACAGTGTTCTCCTCAAACTAGCACCTCAGGAAAGTATATTCATCTGTTTTACGATGGTATCATGATTTGTGAATAGTTTTCCAACCTTTTTTGTTCAAACTAAGTTTTGATGCTTTCTTCACTATTAGGGTTAGGGTTAGCAGGCTGAGAGAAGGCTTAAGAACGCACAAAACACAAGAATGCATTGGTTAACAGTGTTCTCCTCAAACTAGCACCTCAGGAAAGTACATTCATCTGTTTTATGATGGTATGATGATTTGTGAATAGTTTTCCGACCTTTTTTGTTCAAACTGAGTTTTGGTGCTTTCTTCACTATAAAGGCGTTTGCAGGCCGAGAGGAGGCTGAAAAACGCACAGAACAAAATAAAGCATTGGTTAACAGTGTTCTCCTCAAACTAGCGCCTCAGGAAAGTATATTCATCTGTTTTATGATGGTATCATGATTTGTGAATAGTTTTCCAACCTTTTTTGTTCAAACTAAGTTTTGATGCTTTCTTGACTGTTAGGGTTAGGGTTAGCAGGCTGAAAGAAGGCTTTTAAGAACGCACAAAACACAAGAATGCATTGGTTAACAGTGTTCTCCTCAAACTAGCACCTCAGGAAAGTCCTTTATCTGTTTTATGATAGTATTATGATTTGTGAATAGTTTTCCGACCTTTTTTGTTCAAACTGAGTTTTGGTGCTTTCTTCACTATAGAGGCGTTTGCAGGCCGAGAGAAGGCTGTAAAACGCACAGAACACAAGAATGCAGTGGTTAACAGTGATCTCCTCAAACTAGCACCTCAGGAAAGTACATTAATCTGTTTTATGATGGTATCATGATTTGTGAATAGTTTTCCAACCTTTTTTGTTCAAATTAAGTTTTGATGCTTTCTTCACTATTAGGGTTAGGGTTAGCAGGCCGGGAGAAGGCTTAAGTACGCACAAAACACAAGAATGCAGTGGTTAACAGTGATCTCCTCAAACTAGCACCTCAGGAAAGTACATTAATCTGTTTTATGATGGTATCATGATTTGTGAATAGTTTTCCAACCTTTTTTGTTCAAATTAAGTTTTGATGCTTTCTTCACTATTAGGGTTAGGGTTAGCAGACCGGGAGAAGGCTGAAAACGCACAGAACACAAGAATGCATTGGTTAACAGTGTTCTCCTCAAACTAGCACCTCAGGAAAGTACATTAATCTGTTTTATGATGGTATCATGATTTGTGAATAGTTTTCCAACCTTTTTTGTTCAAACTAAGTTTTGATGCTTTCTTCACTGTTAGGGTTAGGGTTAGCAGGCTGAGAGAAGGCTTTTAAGAACGCACAAAACACAAGAATGCATTGGTTAACAGTGTTCTCCTCAAACTAGCACCTCAGGAAAGTCCTTTATCTGTTTTATGATAGTATTATGATTTGTGAATAGTTTTCCAACCTTTTTTGTTCAAACTGAGTTTTGGTGCTTTCTTCACTATAAAGGCGTTTGCAGGCCGAGAGAAGGCTGTAAAACGCACAGAACACAAGAATGCAGTGGTTAACAGTGATCTCCTCAAACTAGCACCTCAGGAAAGTACATTAATCTGTTTTATGATGGTATCATGATTTGTGAATAGTTTTCCAACCTTTTTTGTTCAAATTAAGTTTTGATGCTTTCTTCACTATTAGGGTTAGGGTTAGCAGGCCGGGAGAAGGCTTAAGAACGCACAAAACACAAGAATGCAGTGGTTAACAGTGTTCTCCTCAAATTAGCACCTCAGAAAAGTACATTCATCTGTTTTATGATGGTATCATGATTTGTGAATAGTTTTCCAACCTTTTTTGTTCAAACTGAGTTTTGGTGCTTTCTTCACTATAAAGGCGTTTGCAGGCCGAGAGAAGGCTGAAAAAACGCACAGAACACAAGAATGCAGTGGTTAACAGTGTTCTCCTCAAATTAGCACCTCAGGAAAGTACATTTATCTGTTTTATGATAGTATCATGATTTGTGATTAGTTTTCCAACCTTTTTTGTTCAAACTACGTTTTGGTGCATTCTTGACTATTAAGGCGTTTTCAGGCCAAGAGAAGGCTGAAAAACGCACAGAACACAAGAATGCAGTGGTTAACAGTGTTTTCCTAAATCTAGCAACTCAGGAAGGTACATTCATCCTTTTCATGATGGTGTCAAAGGTTTTCCAACCTTTTTTGTTCAAACTACGTTTTCGTGCATTCTTGACTATTAAGGCGTTTGCAGGCCGAGAGAAAGCTGAAAACGCACAGAACACAAGAATGCATTGGTTAACAGTGTTCTCCTCAAACTAGCACCTCAGGAAAGTACATTCATCTGTTTTATGATGGTATCATGATTTGTGAATAGTTTTCCAACCTTTTTTGTTCAAACTAAGTTTTGATGCTTTCTTCACTATTAGGGTTAGGGTTAGCAGGCCGGGAGAAGGCTGAAATATGCACAGAACACAAGAATGCATTGTTTAAGTGTTCTCCTCAAACTAGCACCTCAGGAAAGTACATTCATCTGTTTTATGATGGTATCATGATTTGTGAATTGTTTTCCAACCTTTTTTGTTCAAACTAAGTTTTGATGCTTTCTTCACTATTAGGGTTAGGGTTAGCAGTTCGGGAGAAGGCTGAAAAACGCACAGAACACAAGAATGCAGTGGTTAACAGTGTTCTCCTCAAACTAGCACCTCAGGAAAGTACATTCATCTGTTTTATGATGGTATCATGATTTGTGAATAGTTTTCCAACCTTTTTTGTTCAAACTAAGTTTTGATGCTTTCTTGACTGTTAGGGTTAGGGTTAGCAGGCTGAAAGAAGGCTTTTAAGAACGCACAAAACACAAGAATGCATTGGTTAACAGTGTTCTCCTCAAACTAGCACCTCAGGAATGTCCTTTATCTGTTTTATGATGGTATCATTATTTGTGAATAGTTTTCCGACCTTTTTTGTTCAAACTGAGTTTTGGTGCTTTCTTCACTATTAGGGTTAGGGTTAGCAGGCTGAGAGAAGGCTTGAGAACGCACAAAACACAAGAATGCATTGGTTAACAGTGTTCTCCTCAAACTAGTACCTCAGGAAAGTACATTCATCTGTTTTATGATGGTATCATGATTTGTGAATAGTTTTCCAACCTTTTTTGTTCAAACTGAGTTTTGGTGCTTTCTTCACTATTAGGGTTAGGGTTAGCAGGCTGAGAGAAGGCTTAAGAACGCACAAAACACAAGAATGCATTGGTTAACAGTGTTCTCCTCAAACTAGTACCTCAGGAAAGTACATTCATCTGTTTTATGATGGTATCATGATTTGTGAATAGTTTTCCAACCTTTTTTGTTCAAACTAAGTTTTGATGCTTTCTTGACTGTTAGGGTTAGGGTTAGCAGGCTGAAAGAAGGCTTTTAAGAACGCACAAAACACAAGAATGCATTGGTTAACAGTGTTCTCCTCAAACTAGCACCTCAGGAATGTCCTTTATCTGTTTTATGATGGTATCATTATTTGTGAATAGTTTTCCGACCTTTTTTGTTCAAACTGAGTTTTGGTGCTTTCTTCACTATTAGGGTTAGGGTTAGCAGGCTGAGAGAAGGCTTAAGAACGCACAAAACACAAGAATGCATTGGTTAACAGTGTTCTCCTCAAACTAGTACCTCAGGAAAGTACATTCATCTGTTTTATGATGGTATCATGATTTGTGAATAGTTTTCCAACCTTTTTTGTTCAAACTAAGTTTTGATGCTTTCTTCACTATTAGGGTTAGGGTTAGCAGGCCGGGAGAAGGCTGAAATATGCACAGAACACAAGAATGCATTGTTTAAGTGTTCTCCTCAAACTAGCACCTCAGGAAAGTACATTCATCTGTTTTATGATGGTATCATGATTTGTGAATTGTTTTCCAACCTTTTTTGTTCAAACTAAGTTTTGATGCTTTCTTCACTATTAGGGTTAGGGTTAGCAGTTCGGGAGAAGGCTGAAAAACGCACAGAACACAAGAATGCATTGGTTAACAGTGTTCTCCTCAAACTAGCACCTCAGGAAAGTCCTTTATCTGTTTTATGATAGTATTATGATTTGTGAATAGTTTTCCAACCTTTTTTGTTCAAACTGAGTTTTGGTGCTTTCTTCACTATAAAGGCGTTTGCAGGCCGAGAGAAGGCTGTAAAACGCACAGAACACAAGAATGCAGTGGTTAACAGTGATCTCCTCAAACTAGCACCTCAGGAAAGTACATTAATCTGTTTTATGATGGTATCATGATTTGTGAATAGTTTTCCAACCTTTTTTGTTCAAATTAAGTTTTGATGCTTTCTTCACTATTAGGGTTAGGGTTAGCAGGCCGGGAGAAGGCTTAAGTACGCACAAAACACAAGAATGCAGTGGTTAACAGTGTTCTCCTCAAATTAGCACCTCAGAAAAGTACATTCATCTGTTTTATGATGGTATCATGATTTGTGAATAGTTTTCCAACCTTTTTTGTTCAAACTGAGTTTTGGTGCTTTCTTCACTATAAAGGCGTTTGCAGGCCGAGAGAAGACTGTAAAACGCACAGAACACAATAAAGCAGTGGTTAACAGTGTTCTCCTCAAACTAGCACCTCAGGAAAGTATATTCATCTGTTTTATGATGGTATCATGATTTGTGAATAGTTTTCCAACCTTTTTTGTTCAAACTGAGTTTTGGTGCTTTCTTCACTATAAAGGCGTTTGCAGGCCGAGAGAAGGCTGTAAAACACACAGAACACAAGAAAGCAGTGGTTAACAGTGTTCTCCTCAAATTAGCACCTCAGGAAAGTATATTCATCTGTTTTATGATGGTATCATGATTTGTGAATAGTTTTCCAACCTTTTTTGTTCAAACTAAGTTTTGATGCTTTCTTCACTGTTAGGGTTGGGTTAGCAGGCTGAGAGAAGGCTTTTAAGAACGCACAAAACACAAGAATGCATTGGTTAACAGTGTTCTCCTCAAACTAGCACCTCAGGAAAGTCCTTTATCTGTTTTATGATAGTATTATGATTTGTGAATAGTTTTCCGACCTTTTTTGTTCAA
Source organism: Gasterosteus aculeatus (assembly GCF_964276395.1). Classification (NCBI taxonomy): domain Eukaryota; kingdom Metazoa; phylum Chordata; class Actinopteri; order Perciformes; family Gasterosteidae; genus Gasterosteus; species Gasterosteus aculeatus. The sequence continues at coordinate 21,193,162 of NC_135688.1, read as the reverse complement.
ACTGAGTTTTGGTGCTTTCTTCACTATAGAGGCGTTTGCAGGCCGAGAGAAGGCTGTAAAACGCACAGAACACAAGAATGCAGTGGTTAACAGTGATCTCCTCAAACTAGCACCTCAGGAAAGTACATTAATCTGTTTTATGATGGTATCATGATTTGTGAATAGTTTTCCAACCTTTTTTGTTCAAATTAAGTTTTGATGCTTTCTTCACTATTAGGGTTAGGGTTAGCAGGCCGGGAGAAGGCTTAAGTACGCACAAAACACAAGAATGCAGTGGTTAACAGTGTTCTCCTCAAATTAGCACCTCAGAAAAGTACATTCATCTGTTTTAAGATGGTATCATAATTTGTGAATAGTTTTCCAACCTTTTTTGTTCAAACTGAGTTTTGGTGCTTTCTTCACTATAAAGGCGTTTGCAGGCCGAGAGAAGGCTGTAAAACGCACAGAACACAATAAAGCAGTGGTTAACAGTGTTCTCCTCAAACTAGCACCTCAGGAAAGTATATTCATCTGTTTTACGATGGTATCATGATTTGTGAATAGTTTTCCAACCTTTTTTGTTCAAACTAAGTTTTGATGCTTTCTTCACTATTAGGGTTAGGGTTAGCAGGCTGAGAGAAGGCTTAAGAACGCACAAAACACAAGAATGCATTGGTTAACAGTGTTCTCCTCAAACTAGCACCTCAGGAAAGTACATTCATCTGTTTTATGATGGTATGATGATTTGTGAATAGTTTTCCGACCTTTTTTGTTCAAACTGAGTTTTGGTGCTTTCTTCACTATAAAGGCGTTTGCAGGCCGAGAGGAGGCTGAAAAACGCACAGAACAAAATAAAGCATTGGTTAACAGTGTTCTCCTCAAACTAGCGCCTCAGGAAAGTATATTCATCTGTTTTATGATGGTATCATGATTTGTGAATAGTTTTCCAACCTTTTTTGTTCAAACTAAGTTTTGATGCTTTCTTGACTGTTAGGGTTAGGGTTAGCAGGCTGAAAGAAGGCTTTTAAGAACGCACAAAACACAAGAATGCATTGGTTAACAGTGTTCTCCTCAAACTAGCACCTCAGGAAAGTCCTTTATCTGTTTTATGATAGTATTATGATTTGTGAATAGTTTTCCGACCTTTTTTGTTCAAACTGAGTTTTGGTGCTTTCTTCACTATAGAGGCGTTTGCAGGCCGAGAGAAGGCTGTAAAACGCACAGAACACAAGAATGCAGTGGTTAACAGTGATCTCCTCAAACTAGCACCTCAGGAAAGTACATTAATCTGTTTTATGATGGTATCATGATTTGTGAATAGTTTTCCAACCTTTTTTGTTCAAATTAAGTTTTGATGCTTTCTTCACTATTAGGGTTAGGGTTAGCAGGCCGGGAGAAGGCTTAAGTACGCACAAAACACAAGAATGCAGTGGTTAACAGTGTTCTCCTCAAATTAGCACCTCAGAAAAGTACATTCATCTGTTTTATGATGGTATCATAATTTGTGAATAGTTTTCCAACCTTTTTTGTTCAAACTGAGTTTTGGTGCTTTCTTCACTATAAAGGCGTTTGCAGGCCGAGAGAAGGCTGTAAAACACACAGAACACAAGAAAGCAGTGGTTAACAGTGTTCTCCTCAAATTAGCACCTCAGGAAAGTATATTCATCTGTTTTATGATGGTATCATGATTTGTGAATAGTTTTCCAACCTTTTTTGTTCAAACTAAGTTTTGATGCTTTCTTCACTATTAGGGTCAGGGTAAGCAGGCCGGGAGAAGGCTGAAAAACGCACAGAACACAAGAATGCAGTGGTTAACAGTGTTCTCCTCAAACTAGCACCTCAGGAAAGTACATTAATCTGTTTTATGATGGTATCATGATTTGTGAATAGTTTTCCGACCTTTTTTGTTCAAACTGAGTTTTGGTGCTTTCTTCACTATAAAGGCGTTTGCAGGCCGAGAGGAGGCTGAAAAACGCACAGAACAAAATAAAGCATTGGTTAACAGTGTTCTCCTCAAACTAGCGCCTCAGGAAAGTATATTCATCTGTTTTATGATGGTATCATGATTTGTGAATAGTTTTCCAACCTTTTTTGTTCAAACTAAGTTTTGATGCTTTCTTCACTATTAGGGTTAGGGTTAGCAGGCTGAGAGAAGGCTTTTAAGAACGCACAAAACACAAGAATGCATTGGTTAACAGTGTTCTCCTCAAACTAGCACCTCAGGAAAGTCCTTTATCTGTTTTATGATAGTATTATGATTTGTGAATAGTTTTCCAACCTTTTTTGTTCAAACTGAGTTTTGGTGCTTTCTTCACTATAAAGGCGTTTGCAGGCCGAGAGAAGGCTGAAAAACTTTGTCTGTAAATACATGCGATCCTACAATGTGGTTGAAAATCTGGAGTTCTGTGAATTGATCCAAACATTGTGTAGTTATTGTGTAATGCTTACATTGAAAATGGTTGCACTTGATTCAAATAAAAGGTTAATACATCTGCCATTAATTGTTGTTTGCTTGTTTATAATATCCATAATTAATTTAAACCTGATTTCCTTACCAGAAACAACAGGGATCTCGGAAACTTTGTCTGCACTGTCCAGTAAAGTACTGAATTGATTTCAAGTCACTGAATCGAATCGAATTGAGTCGTTCTAAATGGCGCCAAGGGTGCAGAAGAGTCAGCCATCAAAACTGAATCTGTAACCTTTTCAATAGGCTCACCTCCAGGACAACTTACTCGTCCACCACCCGAGGTCTCACTTTCCCCAGAAAGGACAGAAGCAAAAAAGGAATCAGACAAGTTAACATCTTGGGCCTGCTTACGACCCTGCGCTCTAGTGGTCACACTAGCTACAAACACTTGAGGATGTTTTATGGCTATCTTATCGCTTTCCGACTCAGGAATGGGGGTACACACAACTTCAGGAACAGGATACACTTTCCCACCTGCAATATCATTCCCCATGATAAAGTCAACTCCATCAATAGGGAATCCTGCCCTGGCGCCCACTGTGAAAAACCCTGACACAAGCTAGGGACTCCAAGGACTGAACTCTGGGAGAAGTTTTAATCAATCCCACACCCTTAGGTGGTTTTCTGAAACGACCCCTGCTGCTTCCGCTTCCAAGCGTCACAATTAGCAACCAGATGACTGGACTTACGGCAGAAGGAACATAGTTTCTCTGGCTTTGGACGCGAGTGAGCGCTGTCGTAACAACCGGAAGACCAGATTGTTGGGGAGCTTCGCGTGGAGAAGTATCCTGTTTATTGAAAATGGCTTTATGCGTGGGCGTAAACTCATCAGTAAGAGTTGCGCTGAGGTACGCAGTTTTTAAACTCCTCCAACAACATCAGCTCACGCAATGAAGACAGATCGGCAACCTTACACAAACAAATTGTTTTGGATTTATTACACCTTAGGTGACATCGACCCTAAATACAGATCAAGACTTGCTGCCATTCGTCTGCTTTCCATTGTAAAATCAAAAGGTATTTCTGATTGCGGTATTGTACTTGAGAGGATTAATTGTGACGTGATTGAGCTGTATGATGGTGTTAAAGTTGTCACTGCAAATTGTGAGAAGACAATTTTTGGGGTGCTTATGTCTGTGTGTGGAGACACTCTAGCTCAACATGAAGTGGCTGGATTTAAGGAAGGAGTAGGGTTTGCCTACACTGTGAATGCAAAGATGTGAATGTGAAGACACACAACAATTAAATGAATATCATATCAAGTCATATTAGACCATTGTCTGATATGACTTGTCATGGTCCTTTTAAGAAATAAATCTGCAAGTCAGTGCTTGCTTTTTCAATGTCACTACATTAGTGACATTGAAAAAGCAAGCACTGACTTTCTGAAAGAAAATCTAAAAACGACAATATTAGTAGGAGAAGCAAATTAACAGAATGTCCTCACTTTGATATAATCAATGAAACTCCACAATACATTATACATATTATTCTTGAAGGTGTTGCCCCATATGAAATCAAATGTGTTTTAAAGCATCTTGTGCTTTCAGGGCATATGGAGTTAGACACATTCAACAGTGCAATTATTGGTTTCCCTTACTCTCTTTTGGATGCAAGAGATGAGCCTTGCCCCATATCTGTCAATCATCATCAGTGACAATAAACTGAAACAGTCAGCAGGGCAGATGCTGGTTTTGTTAAAGATCATGCCATTTCTTATTGACACAATTGCAGAGAATGAGTACACGCAAATGCTCCTTAAGATGTTTTAACATTTAACATTTTATTTTAACAAATTTAAACAAAATTCTCTTTTCACTATCTGAGTTTTCGTCAAAACCCGTTGAACAGTTAAGGATTTCCCATAAACAAGATATATTTTCTTAAATAAAAACTCTAATTCCTGAAACAAGATTTATCTTTTGCAAATAACATAGAAGCTTAAAAACCTCTTCAAATGTAAAAAAAAAACTTTTTTCATATGAAACGGTACGTGGTAGGCATTTGTGTCTTATATTAAGTGTAATGAGATATTTTGACTAGAAATGAGAACAATATAATTGGTAAGATTTGGATTTTTTCCAGTGTGGGTTTCTACAGGTATTTATACAGAAAAACGTATGAAAGTTAGTTAATTTCGAAGGCATAAATAGAAAATATGATGCTTTAATGGCACTGTAACAGGTTTCTGTGGGACGCTAGTGTGTTAATTACTACCTAACAGGGAACCTCCATCAATTGCGCAGCCAAACTTTATGTGGGGACGGAAGAGGGGGAAAAAGAAAGAAAAAGTGATGGGAGCTGGGATCGTGATGGCAAAAAGTGATGGGAGCTGGGATCGTTAAAGAGCGGATCAAAGTGCAGAGAGAACAGCAATTCCTAGAATCCGCACCTCAAACAAGTGTACTTTACCGCGATTCTATAACGCTTGTGCAAAAAATAAGGAGATTTTATGTGATTCATATGTCTCTGCAGGTCATGAAAACGACTCTATCACCAGTTTCAAAAACGTACAGCTTCTGCTTTCTCTGAGAAATATGTCACCAGATTTGCATTGGTCTCTATGGAGCTTAATACAGACCGGTCTCGCTCTTGTTTTAATGTGGGATTCCATAACCACATGCCTACGACCAGCACAAGCATCTTATCATTTTATCCAAAAATGAAGCCTGAAGAGTGAATATTGTGGCAATGAGGGCAAAATAGAAATATTTTTGAACCAGATCCTGACGCAGCTCTGCCCTCTAGCTCTTCAGGCTTCACACCAGCTGGCGCAATACACACTAATGTAAATCTCAGAAATTCATGAAACATAATGAGTCATCTTACGATGACGGAAAACATTAATATTATTTGTTGAGCATTGGTGAATGTTTTACTTGTTAAACGTGATCCTCGTGAGATTCACAATATTTATTTTGAATGATTTTTCAACAATTTGGGGCTTTGTATTATTATATTACAAATGTTCCTAATGGCTATAGCTATTCAAACCACAAAGCATGAAAGATACAATATTGAAAGGAAATGCATCACAAGAGTATCACCTTAAATGACACACAGTAGAGAATATTCAATATTTTCCCAGACCAATCCAAGACCAACAAGCACTTCTTAAGGTCTGGTAACACCAACAATATATTTGATTAATGAATTAACCTTCAATATTTTTTGGTGAAATAACACAAACTATTCTGATAATGCTGAACTTTGAAAGAACCTAAACCAGAAAAGTCAACGATTGTGGAGTAGAATCCACTTTATTCATGAGTCGATGTTACAAATCCATGTTATAAATACATACAATACAATGTTGCTAAAGTGACTCCATTGCAATTCACTTGCTCAGAACATCGACGATAGAATGAAAAAATATCCCAAAAACTAAAGGCACAAATACAGACTAGATGACAGAGTTGTTTGTCTGTATTAACTACATATGTGGGTTTTGGGGGGAATAAATACACCATGAACATAATGCAAACAATTGGAAAGGTCTAGATTTCAACATAGGGCATTAAAGAACAGGGTATGAATGCCCACATGATTCAGCATCAATAATATATTGCTATGCGGTTGCTATATACAATATGATAAAAGTTAACCCACTGAAGGGGATCAGAATTGGCTCTCCTCCTGAATTTCCTCCATTGTCTCTGCGAGTGTTAACTCCCCATCACTACTGGATAAGCTCTTTCTGTTGAGAAAGACATGCCCTGTTGTGTCACAGTCCTTTAAACGTTTTACCTCTCCTATTGCAAGTCCTGGACCCCCTTCATGTACAGCTAACTGGAGCAAGTGTGGATGTGTTGTGAACGTTATGTCCTTGTCAAAAAGGTTGTTCTGCTGAGAGCAATGCGGGCGGTGCATCCGGGTATTCCTCCGCAGGTACTTCAGCGGTACGCTCCAAAAGCAGCTCCTGAACTGGGCGTGGTTGGTAAACAGGAAAAGTTGCCAGCGCTTCTTCAGTTCAGCTTGGACCTGAATTCCAGTTCAAAGACAATTGTTACCAGAGGATTTATTGACAAACAGGGAAAATAATACTAATTAAAGCTGCGAGCAGCAATGAATGGGCCTTTGTCTCCCCTTGCGTGTCGGGGGGGGGGCCTGCCCGACGACGGACATGAAAAGACTCTGCAAAAGAAATGTCCTTTTATCAAGTGGATCATTTCTCTCCAGTGAGGATGTGGAGAGAGGTCCAGTCATGTCGGTCACAGTGGGACATTCGACCAACTTGACTCATTATCCTCAAGCTTACTCTGCTGATATGGAGGAGAAATCTACACAGCTGGATCAAAGCTGTGGGCTCCAGGTAAGTGCACCTGGATCAAAGCAGTTGGGGTAGGGGGCACTATCGAGCCAATATGCCATTTGGAAGCATTGAAATCCTATTAAGTAACTATATCTTTAACTTTAACATTTGCGTGCCATGTTTAGTTAAGATTGGAGCATATTTAGTCCCTCAAAAGTACCCCATTTTTAGTTTGTAGGGTTGACACAGCAACCGGGGGGTCGTTGTGGCGCAGGGGTAGTGAGGGTGCGCCGGGAAATGCAAGTTGGTGGTTCGAGCCCTGGCTGCCACATGTTGAGGTGTTCCTGAGTAAGACACCTAACCCCTAATTGCTGCCTGGGCAAAAATGTTTTTAAAAAAAACACGGGTTAACAATGCAATGTAAGTTGCTTTGGATAAAAGCGTCAGCTAAATGTAATGTAACAGTGTAATACAAAAATCTTTTAATATAATTTAATCACCAAGGCCTTGAGATTGTTCCGCCCAAAATTGAAATAGCTGCGACAAAGTCTCAGGGAGGAGTTTGTCAAAGTATTGCGCCTGGAAAGTACAAAAAATAAAGGAAATGTTCACAAAAAAACAAATGGAACAGAATATCTGCTCATTTCAGAGCATCACGTTCTCAGGGCAACGTTTTTAAAAAACTCCCAATATTTACGGTGATGACGGTGGCGCAGGGGTAGAGAGGGTGGGAACCGCAAGGTTGGAGCCCCGGCTTGCTCCCTGAGCAAGACACCTAACCCCTAATTGTTACCTGGGCAAAAATGTAAAAGCCGCGGGTTAAAAAATGCAATGTAAGTCGCTTTGAATAAAAGCGTCAGTTAAATGACCTGTATAATGTAATGTAAAACGTTTGCATTTCCGTAATAGTGTCAAAAGGAGGCGCTAGGATTGTAATACTTTAAGGCCTACACTAGCGTCATCTCTACATACGGAGCAAGTCCTATTCCATCTTGCACCACCAGGTTCATACAGAATCCCAGAACAGACAAACTGAACACTGGATCTATAGAGGCTTTAATGTTGTTACGTACATGACCTGACGGGGAGGGATAGGTCCCGAAACCGTATATTGAATGGGCGCCAATGCTAAATTAGTAAATAATGGAGTGTTAATAATCTTGTTAATTACTGGGGATTTCATGAGTCATTTTTTATGTTCAGGAGTAATATAAAGTCAGTAAGGAGATACTGAAGCAGACCAGGTGAAAAGACAATTAGTAAGAATGAGAACAACTACGCAATATACTTTAAGTGATGAGCAAGACTATTCAAAAGTAAAAAGATGATATTGTATGACTACTCATGTTACTCGAGCATTAAAGTTTAAACAAAATCATAACGGAATGGGGCAGATTTTCATCCACCGCTGCTCGATTTAAACAAGCAGAGGACCTGGAGTAGCACAAAATACTTAAACAGCAAAAAACTGGTTTAACATTATTCTTGTAAACCTTCCTTACGGGTGAGACAAAGTTGCTGTCTCCTCTCTGACAGCAATACCTGCAGGTACATCAGAAGGAGAACAGAGGACAAGAGGAAGCACTGTTACTGAGGAGCGGCCCTTGTCGTGAAGCAGACCATCATGGCAATGATTCAAGCTATCTATAGTGGGATTGGTGGCACAAGTGGGATGCCTGGGATTGGCAGAGAGGGAGGTGGGATGTTATTCTGTGCTCATTCTAGATATCTTGGTGATCAAAAAATGGCTGAACATACAGAAATCAAAGTTTAAAATATTCTCAAATTGCTGAAAATACAGAAATAGTAACAGCTGAAATGAATTAATAGATTTTGCTAAAAAAGTTAAAATTTGAAAAAATTGCTGAAAACACACAAAATACAGGAATCGCAGAAGCTGAAATGTAAGTAATGTCAGAGTACATATAATTATTGAGGATTTTATTTTGAAATAATGGAATTTGGAACAGGGGGTCAGGAGACATAATGTTTGTCATTCAAATTAATTAATTAATTAATTATTAATTCATAGCCTTCGAACATTTTAGTAAGAATGCCCCTCCATGGGGGTTTCGTTTTAAAATTATAGGATGTGGGGATGAAAGAGAGAGAGGAAACGTAGAGAGTTAGAGAGGGAGAGGGAGAAAGAGAGGAAGAGAGAGAGAGAGAGAGAAAGGGAGGAAGAGGGGGAGAAAGAAAGAAAAAGTGATGGGAGCTGGGATCGTTAAAGAGCGGATCAAAGTGCAGAGAGAACAGCAATTCCTAGAATCCACACCTCAAACAAGTGTACTTTACCGCGATTCTATAACGCTTGTGCAAAAAATAAGGAGATTTTATGTGATTCATATGTCTCTGCAGGTCATGAAAACGACTCTATCACCAGTTTCAAAAACGTACAGCTTCTGCTTTCTCTGAGAAATATGTCACCAGATTTGCATTGGTCTCTATGGAGCTTAATACAGACCGGTCTCGCTCTTGTTTTAATGTGGGATTCCATAACCACATGCCTACAACCAGCACAAGCATCTTATCATTTTATCCAAAAATGAAGCCTGAAGAGTGAATATTGTGGCAATGAGGGCAAAATAGAAATATTTTTGAAACAGATCCTGACGCAGCTCTGCCCTCTAGCTCTTCAGGCTTCACACCAGCTGGCGCAATACACACTAATGTAAATCTCAGAAATTCATGAAACATAATGAGTGATATTGAAGAAAGTTAAATAGATATCAACAAGCTTCTTTAAAAATAATACCTTAGGCTTTTGTCCACATTTTAACGTTTAAATGGTGGCTGTAGCTGAAAGATTGACAAAGCAGAAGGATTTAAAGTTTGAGCGGAATTAGAAAAGAAAACTCCATTGAAAAACCATGATAAAAAGGTTAATTAATTTGGTTTATGTTAATGCAAGCATAAGTAGAAAGTTGAAAAGTAATAGTTGGAAAGTACTATTTACTATTGTTGGAATGCCAACTTATTTGTTCTATAATGATTGTATTGAGCTTTCAATTCATATGTTTCTACATGTACGTGAAAAATCACACTACAAGTAGATGAAATTTACCTCTCCATTAGCAAAGCAGTACAGCACAGCGACTAAGAATCCCTGGAAAATGATACACATAAGATATGATAGTTAATGTAGCTTTACAACAACCATAAAAACTTATGTAATCAACTTTACAGATATTACCTGAAACGAGCTGAGAGTAAGGTTGATAAAGTTCCTGGCGTAGCGACTGCTGCCTTTCACACATTCATCTATCAGAACAGTGAAAACCACTTCATGGAGTCCCAGCAGAGGAATCAGTACCAGTGTTGCTCTGGCCAAGCTGAAGGACAAAATTATACAGAAGTAAATAATTATAACTTGTTAAGACAGGTAATAAGTTTGCAAAATATATAGTTGCACACAATTCAAAGGGCTATATGAAGTGCAAAGTAAGCTATACTATTAGGGTTAAAAAGCTTCCTTTCCATGGAGAAATTCACGGTTGACATTTAAATGTTTGACCATGAACCTAATTCATTGTTTAAACACTACTTGGCACTTAAGGTCAAAGACGTTTCCTGGAATTTGAATGGGTTAGAAGGTAAAGGCAGGGACAAATACCTGTATCTGTAGTCTGTCAACGTCAACTGATCTGCTTTTAGCTTGGATAGCAGCAGCATCAGAATCTTAATCAATATGAAGAAAATTACCTGCAATACATATCAAGGTTAGATTTAATAGAAATGTGTTATGATATCAGGCACCACTGAAACGAGACTTATAGGAACAAGATGTTGGATCTGTAACTAACGTGAACATAAGGTTGAATAAATGTACTGTGGTTCTCAGACAGGCTTACAAAGATTGGTTCACAAATCACTTACAAGCACTGAAAAAGTAATAGGGCCCCTTATTATCCACCAGAACCATTTGTTCACAATTGACCAGCATCTTAGAAATAAAAAGATTTTAAAAAGTCGATCAGTGAGACATTTTCTAATAATTTCTTGAATGTAGAAGAATGTAATGAAAAACTTACTCAGTGTTTTCATATAAAATCTTGACCACTGTCCATGGTGTTACAAACAAAATAGGTGTGCCTGAAAAGTAATAAAATAAGAATAAGGTGCAACATTTTAAATGCACTTAAACACATTTTCTCAAAAAACCTTCCTTTATGCTTTGCGTTCTTTGATGAGTTCATCCTAACTCATCAAATAATCGCAGATGGTCAGGTACCAGATGTGTGGATGCAACACACAGGGCTTTCAAGCAACTCTGACCTATAGTCTCCATTATTCAAAAGTCAAAGCAATCTACTAGTATAAAGGCAAAGACAGGGCCTCCACCAATAGGGTTGAGTACCGAGAACTGGTGCCATATTGGTATTCTATCCGATCAGTACCTACCATACCGAAACGCAACCCAGATTTTTAGGTTTTGGTACCTGAGCCAATTGAAAAACTTTATTTTACACTTGCAGAAGCTAACATAGCCCACCGCTTGTGTATATATAGTAGCTAGTTAGCTATCTACCTTTTATGTATTTTCATTTAAGTCAGTGTTTACCCGATCAGTTGCACTGAATCTGAAAAAACCCAAACAATACCCATCCCTATCCACCAAGGACACTGAGATTTTTGTCCTCTGTGTCCTTTTTGTTTTACGACATCCAAAGCTGCCCACTGCCAAAGCTGCTGACGGCAGTTGCCATTTTTTTAGACCTTTCATTTTTTGTAATAAGACAATATTAGACAATAAATTAAGGTAATTAGAGTATAACTGTATGCAGTTGGAATTGGTTTAATAATAACTCAGCTTATTGATTGTGTGTTATACTCAACTAAGGTTGTTTAGGCTAACAGCAATTGTTATACCATGTTTAAGGCAGTTGGCTGAAGGAATGCATAGTGAAAATGGATCTGATGAATTTGGCTTTTTAGAATGACGAGGAGGGTCTACAGTTCAAGGGGCTGTGGATTTCATCGCCTCTTTTAGCAGATGATGTGGTCCAACTCTCACTACAGCGGTTCGCAGCCGAGTGTGAAGTGGTTGGGATGAGGTTTAGTACCTCTAAATCTGTGGCCATGGTTCTCAGCAGGAAACCAAAGGATTGCCTACTCCGTGTAGGCCCCAAGTGAAGGAGTCTCGGGGGAAGCTCGGGGTCTTGTTCACGAGTGAGGGGACGATGGAGTGTGAGTTTGAATTAGAGAGAATTAGAGCAGCGGGGGCGGTATTGCACTCGATTTACCGCACGGTAACTCTCAATCTACTGTTCAATCTTCGTTCCTACCCTCACCTGTGGTCATAAAGGATGGATCATGACTGAAAGAACTAGGTCGGGGGTTCGTGACAATATAGGGCCGCAATTCTTCAGTAAAAAATTGGAATCTATTAAGCTTTGCAATTTTCTACATTTTAAGTTTAGCGTGGAAAGTATCGAAATGCTTCAATATAATCTTATAAACTAGGGATGTAAGTCGGCAAGTTAAGCCTACCTTTAAACGTGAATAAGAAGCATGTCTGTTATGTCTGTTGCATTCAGGGATAGTAAAGAATGGTCAACACAGAGTCACAATTTTTACAGGGATAACAATGATAACAATTGATACCTTTCTACATCGAGTCATAATTGATGATGATTAAATTGGAACGTAGAGTTGATTTCTCACCCATTTGGGTGTGACATGTCCAAAAGGTGAGATAAGATGGTCAGTGTATGAAGGTGAAGAGCCACTGACCAAACATTCACTGAGTGATATTAGGTTTAGTTACCCCATCCGAGCAGCATGTAGTTCTTCAGCAGATGTCTCTTGGTCAGCACAGCTGTGAAGAGCAGCGTACGGAGGAAAATGGCTTCCACCAAGAGCCAGAAGAAGTTACAGGCCACAAAGTATTCCATACACACTTTGGAAAATTTACATATCAACGCTATCTGTTGAACGAAATTGCAAATTAGTATGAAATGTTATGGTTAATTCAAACTGCTTTGGTTGATTAACAAGTGCTCTCGTGTACACATTTAAAAGGTTTCACAGCTAAAACCAAATCAGCCCGAGCAGATATGTGAATAATGATGAGGGTAATCAGGGTTTCAGGGGTTTTTGAAACTGCAAAGCCTTCTGAGACAAATTTCTCTTTTTGGGCTATACAAAATAAAATTAATTGAAAAATGACATATAATTTATACCGCAGAGATTGAATAGGAGTTCCATCCTGGATCGTCCTTGGGTAGCTTGGAATACATAATGTATAATACAATTTCCTTAGAGATGACAGCCAGGGCTCTCAGGATGAACGACACAAAGAGATTCATGTGTATGTAGTTCCTGGTACAGTGGAGCTTCCTTGTAGACAGAAACAGGAGTAATTTGGAAAAAGGCAACAATCAATACTTCCTGTGCAACTGTAAAAGCATTACTGAGGGCTTATTTCATGGTATAAGAGGGCGAAATGATCAATGTGCATGAAACAACATGGACCAGAAAGAATTTCCTGTTTTCACCACTTTGAAATAATGTTTTTAAAAGTGGGTGCCTTTTCAGGTTCGGACAATTAAGCAATGCATCAATAGATTAATTAAGAATGAAAACTACTTCTTGAATCAACTTTAACTTCAATCACTCATGGATGTACTAATTGCTTTTAAAATGTTAGAAAAGGCATGTTTTAATGATTTACCTTCTTACAACTCTAGAAAGGTAAATAAATGAACATGTTTAACAGGTTTGAAGTATAAACTATGCATTTTGGTGAGAAGCAATGAACATAACCTTTTATGAAATATTTACACCTTCAAATTCTCAAAATGATAAACGGAACAATTTTGGTTACCAAAATTTTAAATGGCAATCTAGAAAACGGATACAATGCAGAAACATTTCTTAGACTTTGGTAAGTAAATGTTATCATAACTAAGGCTAAGGCAAATCTTCCATCTCCATACAAATTAGATTATTTTCTTTGTTTCCATCAGAAACGCCTCTACTCCCTACTACTGACCTCAACATGCCCAACAGGAGAGTAGCAATAAAAAGAGAGGACAAGGACATGGAATAGCCGATGACAGATATAAGCCTGAGGGCTGTCTGGCGAAGCATTTCATCCTCCTTTACGTACACACATGCAAACACAAGAAAATGGATAAGTTACTAATATAGAGACAAAATGCTCCAAAATGTAAAGGGTATAGAAACCATGCATTTTACATTATCTCACCTTGTCTTTGAAATAATGGTCCTCCTTACATTCTGAGTCATCCCTCCAGGTCTCGGAGGAATTATCCTTCTTTCGCCATACACCATTCAATAAGCATTCTCTGTGTGCCCTCCTGGAGCCGTCTGTCGGTGATTTAAGGACACATTGAAAATATTTTCAAGGCTGGATACTATTTTTTTCAAGGCTGTATGGACCTTTGAGAAATTCCTTTGAAAGAGTCTGCTGTACTGAGATAAATTTCAATGTCAATGTACCAAAATATCCCAATTATTGCCAATGCAGGTATTTGTCCTAATTTGAAAGTAGTGGACTAATTAAAATGTTGATCTGATCTGACCCAAGATGTAATAATGAATAACCACAGTGGTTATGATTCATTAATTAGCATATATACCCGTACCCATATTTCAGCAAAAGTACAATTAAAGTTTGTGTAGTGCAATTTATATATCTTCCTCCAAGTGTTGCTAATTTGACTTCATACATAAAAGGCCTTTTACTCAAGTAGTAAAACATAACATTGTCCTCACTGATCCATGGTAGGTAAGAAGGACAGGGGACAGACACATTCCCAGGAGATGAATGGGGCCAACACACAAATGTGTCAAACGTTCCTTTACAGTAGATTCCTGTAAAACAACAATAATCTAGTTATCACAAAGATAGTAAGAAGCAAGCTAATTAACAGTGAACTACTTTGCCGACTCACCATTTTCTGGTAGTGCCCTTGTTGCCAGAGTTATGTTACATTCCTCCCAGTATTTGGTCCGTTTCGCTATCAGACTTCCAAGCAGTGAGCCTGTTACCTGCATTAAAATATTTAAAAAATAAAATCAACTGCATAGTTATGATATAATATAATTAAACCCACTTTTATAATATACAGAATCTCCATTCCACGTGCAAGCCAAATATTACTTCAAATAAAGCTCTCCACACTATATAAATCATCTTTATTTCTTCAACAACTCAAAGAAACTAGAAAAACATATTTGATTAAATTAAATATACATATATTTTGTACAGCCCAAAATTCAAAAATCCAAAACTCGCGCTTTACAATCTGTACACATGTGGCATATGATTTTTTATCACCCGAATATTTACCCTGAATATTTTAGCAGACATTTGCCTACGCAGATGGGCCGGATCCGCCCTGGAGGTATAATAAAATCTGTAACAGATCTACAAAAATAGGTCTGCAGCGGGGCCCAGATGCACAGCAGGATGGTTCCGGAATAAATTTGCATCCAAGATCAGGGTCCCGTTCCTCGTACGTGGCTAACTGAGTTTGCCAGATAATTTTCGATAACATTACATTAATCAGGCTTTTCGGTTCTCCAAAGCAAGTTTTGCACAATCACCATAGCAACACATCCAAAAACTTGAACCTGCTCCGGCGCAGGCTCATTTGAGCCAGCTAGATTAGCTCACCACACCTCCGGAAAAAAGGGCAGCTCTCTTCCTTATTGATGTTATATTAGTTAAGGTTTTATAGAGAGGAAATTCATACTGTCTCTGTCTCATACTGTCTCACACACCGTCTCTCATACTGTCTCACACACAGTCTCTCATACAGTACATGTTTGTAGAATGTTGCGATGCAGAGAAGACCTGGAAAGCCGCTGCATGTTGTGCTCTTCGTAAAGTTTGGTTTGTTTATTTTGCGCTTAATAAACTTCTAGATGTTCCATGTTTCACTGCTTCAATTGATCGAATGACTGGTTATGAATAATACATACATACTGCCCATCTGCCCATACCAGTGGCGGGTGGTCCATAGAGGACCATGTGGCGTAGCCCCAGCTTGAGCCACAAAGAAAAAGATTTTACAAATAGTCAATATTTATGTTTTTGAAACATGCAATATACCCAGTAATATTTGCAAGTTGCCTTTAATGAGGCATGTGGTGTCGCATAGGAGGCAACTCCACATGGTCCTCACCAAACCCCAGGCCCTCGACCTGGTGATTAAGGTGAGGATCGAGGGGTTTGATTACGCCATGTTCGCCACATCGGACGATGGGAGGTGTTTCCGTTGCGGTGGAGAGGGACACCTGGCGAGGGGTTGCCCGGAGAGGAACCCCTCGTCCGCTCCGCTGGATGTGGGGGCGAGTGTGGGAGGCGGTGAGAGCCAGCCGGTCGGTCAGGTGGATGAGGGGGTGACAGTAGGGACGGGTGAGGGGGTGAGTGTGGCGATGGGTGAGGCCCAACCGGTCGCTGAGGGGGTGAGTGTGGCAACGGGTGAGGGTCAGCCTCTCGGTCAGGTGGGTGAGGGGGCGACTGTGGCGACGGGTGAGGGGGTGAGTGTGGCGACGAGTGAGGGCCAGCTGGTCGGTCAGGTGGATGAGGAGGAGAGTGTCGGATTGGGTGAGAGCCAGCCGGTCGGTCAGGTGGGTGAGGGGGTGACTGTGGGGATGGGTGAGGGGGTGAGTGTGGGATTGGGTGAGGGCCAGCCGGGCGATCAGGTGGATGAGGGGGCGAGTGTGGGATTGGGCGAGAGCCAGCCGGTCGGTCAGGTGGGTGAGGGGTCAGAGGGGATGAATGTCGGAGTGGATGGGGGGTTGAATGTAGCCCAGCGGGCAGGTGTGTGTGACCGAGTGAAAGAGGGGATGGGGGCACTTGGTAGTGGGGGAGCTGCTCGAGGTGGAACCTCGGACATGTTTTGTTTAATTGCTGACTTCCTGTGCACCTTTTAATCTTTATTCTGTCTGTTATCTCCTCCTATAAGCTCCAAGTTCTATTGAGAGCCTCTAAAGAGTGGAATGTTGCACATGTTATTCTATTTATTTATATTTATATTTATATTTTTATTATTGTTTTAATATTTATTATTATTTACACATTTTATAGTAAGCGAGAGAGCTTTTCTACATTGGAATGCTGCACGTTCCCTGCAATAAAACGGATGGTTGTCAATTCATGATACTCTCTCGTCTCGTAATTTAAATACTTAAAATACAAAACCAATGTTGTTAAGAATAATTCATTTCATAAATAATGCTACACAATAAATAGAATGCTTAAATCGACACCGTGATCGGTGATCGGTATTATCGGATCGGCAGATACTGATTTCAGTGATCGGTGATCGGCACCAAAAAACCTGATCGGAGCATCTCTAATGATTACTGATTTCTATAAATTCAAGCTTAAGAGGTAGAAAGCTGAAAAGTCATAGCCCCCCTCCTGGGAAAGAGCTGAATATTTTAACATTTGAACGGTTTTAATAGCTGAAAGTGTGAAGGAGTTGAAAGGTGGCACGGAAGAAATAGAAGAACTAGAAAATGCATTTTCTCCTGAAAATGCGTTGGAATGCAAAAAGCTGAAATGAACTTGAGAAAATTGCAGAAATTACAGAAAGTTGAAGGGAATTTTAAAACATTTGCTGAAATTACAGATATTAGAGAAGCTGAAATTAATTTGAAACTGCTGAGAACACAGAAATGGGAGAAGCTGAAAGGAATTTCAATAGATTTGCTGAAAAAGCAGAAATGAAAACAGCTGAAATGAATTTGAAAAATTGCAAAAAATACAGAAATGAATATTAAAACATTGCTGTTAATACAGGCCACAGTCAGTGCCACAAAGGCAATCAAAGACAGCCAAGCTAGCTATCTAAAGACATGAGAGATTTTCTCTGGCCACTTAGCAGTTTGGTACTGTTATTGATGGTGCAATGCTATCTAGTGCCATGTTAGCGTTATGCTAGCTAGCGCGCCATGTTCCCTCCCACGTAAGGCTGTGTGTCTGTCAGACTATGTAGGGGAGAGAGAGTGAGTGCTGGCACGCCACTTGTCAGCCGTTTGGATCTGTTATTGCTGGTGAAATGCTCGCTAGCGCCATGTTAGCTAGCATAGCGTCATGTTAGCGCTATGCTAACTAGCGCCATGTTCTCCCCACGTAGGTCTGTGACTACGTAGGGGAGGGAGAGTGAGTGCTGGCACGAGGCTGTGTGGTCGTCATGGAGACGGCGCAGCTGCTGTTTTCGCGGTAGTGATGGGAATTACGGCTCTTTTTACAGAACCGGCTCTTTTGGCTCGGCCCACAAATGGCTCTTCTGATTTTTTTTTTTTGGTGCTTAAATTCATTTATCACCAACAATAATGTAAAATTATGTGCAATATGAATTACTAATGTAAAAAAAACACTATCAAATGTGTATTATATAAATACTTTTATTTATACACTACAGAGTGATAAATAAATTAGAAAGTGGCTCTTCTGATTTTTTTTTGGTGCTTAAATTCATTTATCACCAACAATAATGTAAAATTATGTGCAATATGAATTACTAATGTAAAAAAAACACTATCAAATGTGTATTATATAAATACTTTTATTTATACACTACAGAGTGATAAATAAATTAGAAAGTGGCTCTTCTGATTTTTTTTTTTTTTGGTGCTTAAATTCATTTATCACCAACAATAATGTAAAATTATGTGCAATATGAATTACTAATGTAAAAAAAACACTATCAAATGTGTATTATATAAATACTTTTATTTATACACTACAGAGTGATAAATAAATTAGAAAGTGGCTCTTCTGATTTTTTTTTTTTGGTGCTTAAATTCATTTATCACCAACAATAATGTAAAATTATGTGCAATATGAATTACTAATGTAAAAAAAACACTATCAAATGTGTATTATATAAATACTTTTATTTATACACTCTGCAGAGTGATAAATAAATTAGAAAGTGCAAAAACAAACGTCTAACTATTTACAAATGAACTTAACTATTTTAAACTTCAATTGCATGCATTGGATTCAGTGTATGAATAAACCTTCTGAATCCTTTGTCATCCACAACTGAAAATGGTTGGAAATCACATGCAATCATTTTGGCCAGTATTTCAGCAATTGTCTTCTGTCTTGCTGCGGTCATAGACTTTTTCAAATATTGGCTCATAGAGCTCTGGGTTGTACTTTTAGGTGGTTGTGGTGGTGTACTGGACGCTGCTGTAGACACTGCAGTTGCAGCAACCAACCAACAGTTGCAGTAGAGATACTGGCACCTTCATTACTTTTAGGTTCACTTGCTTGTCTTTTGTCTTCCAATTGCAATAAAGGATGGACAGTTCTCATGTGCCTGTGCAGGTTGTTTGTGGAGCCAGCTCGATTGGGGTGGAGTGCGGAGATTTTAGTCTTGCAGACTCTACATTCTGCCGTAGGTCAATGTAATTGAAATGTGTCCAGATTTTGCTGCGTTTCCTGTTGACACTCATTTTCTTAACTTTCTTTTTTTACATTTCCAGTCCGTTGCTCTCTTTCTCTCTTGTGACTCGCCCTCTCTCCTGTTCGTGTGCTTGCTGTGTGCTGTGCTGCTATGTGTGTAAGTCCCGCCCCTCCCCCCTGTGCTCAGCGCCTTATATATAAGTAGGGTTAGATAGTCAATATGGTTTTAGGCCAAACCGATCAACATCATTGGCACTCATGGACTTAGTAGAAGAACTGACAAGCACAATAGTTAACAAAAAGATGGCAATAGGGGTCTTCATAGATCTGAAGAAGGCATTTGACACAATAAACCATGATATACTGCTACACAAACTGGAAAGCTATGGGATCAGAGGGGTTGGACTAAATTGGGTACAAAGTTACATAGGACAAAGAAAACAGTTTGTACAGATAGGGGATAAGAAGTCCACCTTAAGAAATATTACATGTGGTGTGCCACAAGGATCAATACTGGGTCCAAAACTATTTATTATTTATATAAATGACATAAGGAATGCTTCCAGGATCCTGAAAAATGTTATTTTTGCAGATGACACATATGTATTCTGTGAAGGAGGGAACCTCGAACAGTTGTTGGAGGCGGTCTCGACTGAGTTAACCAAGCTGAAATTGTGGTTTGATATAAATAGATTATCACTTAATGTAAAGAAAACCAAATTTATGGTCTTTGGTAAAAGTAACACACAAGCAAACACACACATTGAACTAAAGATCGATAATATAAAAATCGAAAGGGTGTTTGAATACTCCTTTCTAGGTGTAATGATAGACCACAAGCTCAGCTGGAGGCCACAGGTCACTCGTGTACACTCAAAATTGGCACGATGTGTAGGGATACTAGTCAGAGTCAGACATATATTGAATACACAATCACTGCATACACTGTACTGTACACTGTTTGCCCCCTATTTGAGTTACTGTGTGGAAGTGTGGGGTAATACCTACAAAAGCACCCTACAGGCAATATGCACAATTAAAAAAAAAGCAATACGGATAGTTAATAAGGTGGGGTACTATGAACACACAAACACATTTCTGAAATTAAATATATTAAAATTTATGGACTTAAAAGATTTTAAAACGTTACAGATTGTATTTAAAGCAAGAAACAGCCTACTCTCAGGAAACATTCAAAGTTGGTTTAGCGACAGACTAGGAGACTATAATTTAAGAGGGAGACTGAAACTGAGGTAACCAAAGGTGCACTCTACACTCAAAAGCAGGTGCATATCGGTCTGTGGGGTGAAGTAGTGGAACAATTTACCAGATAAGATCAAAGATTGTAAACATATTGCACAGTTCAATAAACATCTTAAATTATACACATTAGCCAAATATGAGATCTGTGAAAATATTCAGTGACGGAAATTTAAATTGTATTTATTTGTGCGTGTGAGTATGCGTGCGTGTGGGTGGGTGAGAGAGTGTGTGTGAGAGAGTGTGTGTATGTATGATATCAATCTTCAAAGTAATATATACTAATTGAGAATATGGATAAGATAGGGGTGGGTATCTATAAGCTTTTGCTTCCCTCTACTCCTTTGCTTGAACAAAAGGTGACTTTTCTAATTTTGTGGTCTATGTCTATGTTGATTTAATTTTTAATTTTTTAATGTCTACATGTTCAAAAATAAAATGCTTCAATCAATCTGTAACGCACCACAAGAGACCAGAGTCAACTCAAGCGCAGAGCGCAGTTTTATTAGCGGGGTACAGACAAGGATCAGGCATGGTAGGGTCCGAAAGCGCGGAGGTAGGCAGAGGTACCGTCGAGGGTCAGGCACTCGGGATGGGCCTGATGAAATTCTGTAATGAGATCTGGGTGAATATCCGAGGCTGGGCGCCAGGCTCTCTCCTCCGGGCCATACCCCTCCCAGTCTACGGGGTATTGGAGACCCGCCTGGCGACGTCGCGAGTTCAGCAGAGCCCTGACCGTGTGTGTCGCCTCGTCCTCCAGAGGCGGTGCTGTCAGTCCGGTCCTGACTGACCGTCACAGGTCCTGATGGCCGGTTTGAGCAGGGATACGTGGAACGTCGGATTGATCCTGTATTGGGGGGGTAACTGCAAACGATATGACACAGGATTGATCTGCTTAATGATTTTGAATGGGCCGACGAAACGGGGACTTAGCTTCTTGGAAGGGAGGCGTAGACGGATATTCCGTGTGGACAGCCATACGTCCTGACCGGGCTGGAACCGGGGCGCTAAGCGCCTGTGCTGATCGGCGTTCCCCTTCTGACGCTGGACGGCCCGTTGTATCTGGACTCGAGCGGCATCCCAGATGCTCCTACTCCGTCTTAACCAGTCGTCCACCGCCAAGACCTCTGACGACTCCCCGGACCATGGAAATAAGGCTGGCTGGAAACCCAACATACACAGGAACGGCGATATCTTGGTGGACGAGCTCTTATGGGCGTTCTGAGCATATTCGGCCCATGGCAAAAACCGGCTCCACTCCCTCGATTGCTGGAAGCAGTAGGCGCGTAGGAACCGGCCAATCTCTTGGTTCAGCCTTTCTGTCTGCCCATTGCTCTGTGGATGATATCCTGAAGACAGATGCACTTGAACATTTAACATTTTAAAAAATGCTGCCCATACCTTCGAGGTGAACTGGACCCCTCTGTCTGACACAATCTCCTCCGGTAGGCCGAAGGTCCGGAACACATGGTGAAACAGTGCCTCCGCGGTTTCCAAGGCAGTGGGTAATCCTTTGAGGGGAATCAGACGGCATGCCTTGGAGAACCTATCCACTGCCACCAGGATGGTGGTAAAACCCTGAGAACGGGGAAGGTCGGTAATGAAATCCACCGCCATGTGGGACCAAGGTCTATTAGGTATGGGGAGCGGTTCCAGGAGACGGGAGGGTAGTTGTCGGGAGGACCTCGTCTGGGCACATACGGCACAGGCCGTGACGTAATTTGTGACGTCCCGTACCAACGATGGCCACCAAAACTGCTCCCTGGTCAGTGAGAGAGTGCGTTGAACACCTGGATGTTCTGAACTGGGAGACTAATGTACCCAATGCAGGAGCTGGGCGCGGACCGCTGAGGGCACATAGGTTCTGTCCCCGGGGGAACCGAGTCTCCTGGCAAGGCATGTTGGATCTGTCCCATGATGTCCCATCTGATGGGGGCGATGATGTGTTGTGTGGGCAGGATCGGACCCGGGGTGTTCTGGGACGTCACCGTATCATGGAGACGGGAAAGTGCGTCTGCTTTGCCGTTCTTCGAACCTGGTCTATAGGGTAAAACCATATACTATTAACTCTGGAATAAGCATGTATTAAGACCATGCACAGGTTCAAACAATAACATTAGACGGAAATAAAAGCTGTGTCAAATTATCTGCAAGCTTTTGGGTATTAAACATTCCCACAAAGATAACTAGGCTACAATAGTTATTTTACATACTAACCATTCCATTTCGAGTAAGGTTGCTTTCTTGGATTCAGTCTGCTGCCGATGCCTGTGCTCATCCCGCCAGGTGAAGAGCCTCTTGGACGCACGTTAGACGTTGGTCTGGTCACGTGACCAGGTTTTTGAATTAGCCCCCTCCCCTTTCTTCTAAAAGTAAACATACCAGTTATCTGTGCTAAAAATGATTAGTGCAATGAATTTTTCAGCTAACTAGTACAAAACAGGCTTTTACTAAACATAAAAGAATAAGTAATGATCACTCGTAAATTTAATTAGAAACAAAATCTGGGTTTACAGTACATGACAGAAATGATTCAAGCAATTGTGAGTAGTAAGCCAGGTGTACAGCAGGACCACTGCAGGGACAACCACCATCCACAGAAGACTGTGGGGAGCGAGAGCACAGACTTTAGGAGAGGGTAATGTTGGTTTATGAGTACAGTAATATGATCATTAGGGCCAGAGCCGACTGCAAGTCGGGCGAAAGCCCTATTGTTTTCTGAGTTATTATTATTTCTTGCACTAAATCGCACTTTGAGTCCTTTAGCATATTCAAAAACTCTTGAAATTTTGCACGCGCATCAGAAGTGCGAAAAATTTTGATATTTTGGGATGACATTTTTTTTCTAGTTTCACCGATTGACCTCGCACGCCAGGTTTGTCACGACCTTCTAGACATCCCACATCATCTAGAAAGTCACAGCCACCTGCACGGCGGAAAAGATCGTCCTATCCTTTGGCATTTGTAACAGAATGCAGAAAACCAGGGAAACGGCCATCAAACAACTCGGGAGCACGATCAAGCTGGTTCCACAGGTCAACTTCTCCAAGAACCTGCCGGCAAAGGAGAAGCTACGGCTCTCCCACCTCAACTCCTAAATTGCGGGTCTGGGTGAGTGCATTCCCATACTACCCACAGCTGAGTTAAACACTGGTCTCGATAATATTCTTTGGACGACTGAAACCGCAAAAAATATGCGGGCCCACTGGGCGGCTCATTTAAATGAATTATCCCCAGAAGCCTGCCGCCACAGGAACATCAATTTAACTCAAAATGTTAAATTTACGGCGGAACAAATTTCTCTTCTCGCACAAGGTTTAAATTTTATTCCCACCAAAGGGACTAATAAGGACATTCTCCCACAAACAAAATGTTACATCCAACAATATCATAGGATATTAAAATAGTTTGCTAGTGCACTTTGTTTAATATTTAACTTTTTAAATATTTTAAATTTTTAACTTTATTCTCTTGTTTTACACTAACCCATAGCCTTATTCGACTAACCCATTGCATTAGCATTTCATTTTATTACTTGTGCACTGCTGTCTTGATGTCTATTGTTACACTGTCACGCACCAACCGCCAAGACAAATTCCTTGTATGTTTGACATATTTTGGCAATAAATGTTTCCTGATTCCTGAACAGCCCATTATGATGCAGCACCTCCAACAATCCACCTTCCCTTTATCAATAAGTCCACGTGGGTCCCACCACCGTCACCAATACCTCAGGAAATTAAGAATATCATCGAGGCGGACTTCACAACCAAATTTAAAATCCACACAGCACCCCCAAATTGCACCCGCATTGAAAATACTATCTAAAACTTACAAAACCCCTATATCTGGAAACAATTCCAATGATCAATAAAATAGTCAATACCCTGCAAGAAAAAAAGATTCATTAACAAAAAACAAAAATTTTAGGTGACTCCACACCCAGGCCCAGATATTTCTACATGCTTCCTAAAATTCATAAGGATCCTGCAAAGTGGAGCCTGCCAGATCAGATCCCTCCAGGCAGGCCCATAGTCTCTGACTGCAGCAGCGAGTCCTACCACACGGCGGAGAACTTAGATTACTTTTTAAACCCTCTTTCCACTATACACCACAGCTACATTAAGGATACTTTGTGGAGATAATTCGGACACTCAAGAGTCCAGACTTTTCACCATTGAAATTGACAGCCTGTACACTAATGTTGAGATCCAAGAGGGAATACAAGTGGTTAGAAATGCCTTCCAGAGGAACTATAATTTAAAGAGACCTGACAAGGAACTCATCTATCCATCCATCCATTGTCATACCGCTTATCCTGCACACAGGGTCGCGGGGGGGCTTGAGTCCATCCCAGCCAACTTCGGGCGATAGACAGGGTACACCCTGGACTGGTCGCCAGCCAATCGCAGGGCTAACACAGAGACATACAACCATTCACACTCACACATCTACGGGCAATTTAAAGTCCCCAATTAACCTGATCCCCAGAGCATGTCTTTGGACTGTGGGAGGAAGCCGGAGAACCCGGAGAGAACCCACGCAGACACGGGGAGAACATGCAGACTCCACACAGAAAGGCCACTGGGCGGAATCGAACCCAGGACCTTCTTGCTGTGAGGCAACAGTGCTAACCACCACGCCACCGTGCCGTCCATGGAACTCATCCAACTCCTTGCAATTAATTTGACTAGAAACAACTTTCTATTTAACAAAGAATGGTTCCTACAAACTGGAAAGAGGCCCCGGGGAAGACCCAGGACTAGGTGGAGAGATTATATCTCTGCACTGGCCTGGGAACGCCTTGGGATCCCCCAGTCAGAGCTGGTAGATGTGGCCCGGGAAAGGGAAGTTTGGGGTCCCCTGCTGGAGCTGTTGCCCCCGCGACCCGACCCCGGATAAGCGGTTGAAGATGGATGGATGGATGGTTCCTACAAACGCAGGGCACTGCCATGGGGAAAAAGTTTGCCCCGGCGTATGCAAATATCTTCATGGCTGAATGGGAGGCTTCAGCCCTGCGTTAAAAAATCGCTGCACTACTACATTTAGATGAGTATTTAGATGAGGTGTGGACCCACAATAAGGAAGACGTTGAAACATTTTAACCACTCCCAATACACACAGGAAGTCAATTAAAATTAAATCTACCAGCAGCCTCAACTCAGTAGATTTTCTGGATACCACCACTTTTAAAAGGTAAAAACTGAGAAAAATCAGATCCTTTCAAAGAAACAGACACGCATGTCCTGCTGTATAAGACCAGCTTCCATCCAAAGCATACCTATGCAGGCCTCATTGTCACAACTGCTCAGATTCCACAGAATCTGCACAGACCAGGACGATTTTTGGAAGGCGGTTAAAATCCTTTTCCGGCTGCTCAAAACAAGGTGGTACTCCAGTTCCTTCTGTAGGAGAGGCCTTAAAACCTTCCTTTAAAAGAAACCAATTTCACTTACTTCCAATATCCCACTCATTACCACGTACTCACCTTCAACTATGAACCTCTAACAGTCAATTTAGAAACAATTTTATCAATGGCATTACAGGGTCGCTGATACTACAAAACCACAATATAATCCCGGCCTACAGAAGAAATAAAAATCTCCACCACTCTCTAAACCTAAACGTTGGTTCAACAACAGCACGGGAGAAGCGTTTCAGACGCTCAATCATGGTGACCCTGCCACAAAAAACTGCGTGTATGTTATCTCGTGCAAAAAATGTGCTCTAATGTATGTGGGTGAGACGGGGAATGCACTCGCCACCCGCATCACACAACAACAACATCACCGAAAAGAAAAAAAACAGCGACACCATTGGTGAAATATTTTCTACTTCTTGGATGGTCATCCCTGTCTTCTACAATAGTGCAGTGTGACGACAGGTGGACCACGACCCAGAAGAGGACATGGATCTCCAAACTGGGAACAAAAGACCCACAAGGCCTAAATGAAAGTTGAGGACCTCGCAGCAGGGCCTGGTGATGGACAGCACATCAGGGGCGGTGTTGTCTTACACAGCACCTCCACCAAAACCCTAACCTAACCCTACGGGAACCCTAACCTTAACCACCACAAGCCAGTTATCCCTGTGGTAACTTTTCTGACACCTCCTGCTTAAAACCCAAAACGCCAGAAGGATCGTGAGGCTGCGCTTTCACGGTCTGTATTCATACTGAAAATCAAGATCAAGCAAGCTTTTGCCCTTCTGAGATTTCTGTCCTCCCGCGTTACCGTTTGGCAGGTGTACCGCACCGTCTGAGCCAGGAGCTTGACACCATCATTACATTACATGTCAATTAGCGGACGCTTTTATCCAAAGCGACGTACAATAAGTGCATTCAACCATAGGGTACAAACTCAGGAGAACAAGAAACAAGAAAGTGGAATTTCCTCAAATAAGCCAATTTACAATTTGCTAGATGAGTCACGTTACAAGTACAATTTAAGTGCTACAATTTGTTAGTCTTTAGTCGAGGTAGAGTCTGAAGAGGTGTGTCTTTAGTTTGCGGCGGAAGATGTGAAGGCTCTCTGCGGTCCTGGTGTCTTCAGATAGCTTGTTTCACAATTTCGGCGCAAGGACAGCAAAGAGTCGAGATCTAGTCGAGTGTTTTGCTCTCAGTGAGGGAGGGACGAGTAGTTTTGCAGATGCAGAGCGGAGAGTGCGGGTTGGGATGTAGGGTTTGACCATGTCCTGGATGTAAGCTGGACCCGATCCATTCACAGCATGGTGACCAATGCACCAATGTTTTGAACTGGATGCGGGTGGCCACCGGTAAAGAGAGCGGAGGAGTGGAGTAGTGTGGGAGAATTTCAGAAGGTTGAAGACCAGTCGAGCTGCTGCATTCTGAATGAGCTGCAGAGGTCGAATGGCGGTGGCAGGGAGACCAGCCAGGAGGGAGTTGCAGTAGTCCAGCCGGGAGATGACAAGAGCCTGAATCAGTACCTGCGCTGCCTTCTGAGTGAGAAGGGGACGTATTCTCCTGATGTTGTAGAGCGTGTATCTACAGGATCGTGTTGTCGCGGTGATGTTGGGAGTCAGGGAGAGTTGGCTGTCAAGTGCGACGCCGAGGTTCTTAGCGGTCAAAGTGGGCGTTAGTACGGAGTTTCCAAAGTTGACTGTCAGGTCCTGGGTCATCCATTCTTGCGCGTCACTAATTAGATGACGAGGCATTTGGCTATTTTCTGTGGTTACTCAGATATCGATGTACAGCTGTCATCATTGTAGCCCTGTTTTTCCTCTTTGAGGGAGGTTGACCTTTTAAGCGACGCGCATGGGGACAGGCTTTTTTCGATCAGGGTTTAACATCATCTCACCCGTCATTCTTCAAGTGGGGAATGTAGTCCATGGGTTTATCAGGCCCGGCTGAACTGGGGGACATTACAGTGGGTGGGGCCTTCCCGGCGGGAAGTCCGTCTGGCGTAGGCTTCGGCGCATCTCACCGATCCCTCCAGCGTTTCAACTACCAGGAGCTTCCTCACGGCCCTAGTTATGCCCATCTCAGTCAGTAGCTGGTCCGATTTCTTATGCAGGGCGCCCCGCCACGTCAGGACCACCGCTCCAAATCGTACGTGAGAGGGGTTAGTGCTCCAACGACCTCCAACCAGGCCCTAATGTCTTCCTCGTCATAGTAATCAATCTTCTGCTGGTAAGCGGCCGCCATGGTAGTTATACATGCGTCCGCCACGATGGTGGTGTCGAGGACGATAACTCCTTTGTCCATGTTGGATACCAAGTCGTGTCTTTTGACCCGCTCATCGTGGGACCTCGTGCAGCTTTGCACTTGGTGGCCCAGCGTCTCGCCGGCATTGCATCCGGCATCACACATGGGGGTTTGTTGTGGTCTTCCTCGGGATCCTCCAGCAGAGTGTGCCAGAGGTGTGCCAGAGGTGTGCCAGAGGTTTCCCCGGATCTTCAGGGCCTTTATGAAACTGGCTCCGGTCATCAGTCTGGTCCCATCTGTGACCCATTGGTTGGCGCCAGGCACCTCGCCGTGTCCTCAGGCCCGCTCCATCATGGCTGGCCAAAAGTCTGCCCTTCCAGAACAGTCTCTCATCCGCCTTAGTCTTGATCAGCGTGTGCTAGTATCTTAAGAGGTTGCTCCGTGCCAGGAATTGGAAGTCCGGGTGGCCCGACAGCGCCTATATGTCTTCGTCCAGAGACTCTGCTAATTTGCCCATTCGGGCCGCTCTGAGCCTTGGGATTAACGTGCGTAGGCAGGGGATGGCTAGACCGCCATCAGCGGGGTGGGCATATATGTACGCAAGGGGCGTGTCCTTGGGGAGCCTCAGCGCTCCCCGTAGCTCCCCGCGCACAATGCAGTCCAGTCCGAGAAGTAGTTTGGCCGTCACTCTCTGCAGCACCAGCTGGTGGGCTACCTTCGGGATCATGTGGTGTTAAAGGATGTGAATGCGCTGCTGCGGCTTAAGTGGGGCTCTCCGGAGGTTTGCCAGCATGACACGTATGCGAGCCTCCGCCGTCTGCACCTTTCCTGCTGGGCTGACCTTGACGCCCAGGTATTTGTATAGTTGGCTTGGCTGCATACCAGGGACGTCCTTGCCGTCGATTTGCAGGCATGGTCTCTTGTCGACCAATGTCCTCTTATTCCTCCCATCCACTATCATGGCCAATGTCGCGCACTTCCCGGGTTGGCTTTCAGGCCGGCTTTGGCCAGCCAGGCTAGGACTTCGTCCGTAGAGGTTTGCAGGCCCCTTTTGCTGGAGGCAAACAGGACCAGGTTGTCTGCGAAGGCCAGTGTCTGCAGGAGGTACCCTGAGCACATTTTGAAGCCCACACCTGTGCCCTCGGCCCGTACCAGGGCTTTACGCACAATTAGATTGAATAGCAGCGGGGACAAGGTCTCCCTGCCGCACTCCGTTGGACCCTCCTTTTAGCTTCCCTCATGACCGTCTGTAGGATCGTCAAGTTGGCAGCAGTTCCGTCAACTTTCCTAAAAGCCTTTTGCGACTGGTGTAATGGCAGCCGCTGCGCGAGTCTTTTGGCCATGAGCCGGTGGAATAGGCGGCAGTAGGCATTGTTGACGGAAATGGGGCGATACTCTCCAGGGTCTGCTGGGTCATCTTTCTTTGGGAGCAAGATTGATCTACTCTCAAGGAACGTGCGTGGGGGCATTCCTACGTAGAGCACCGTCAAGTCGCGTCACTGGTGCCACTGCCTCTCGGAGGATTGGGTGACGCCTGTTAGGGCACCTCACGTCCTCGATTTTAGGGCCCTCTAGAATTCCTCTCCAGTAAGAGATCTTGTCGGGAGCTTTGGCACATTGCTCCTATCCTACGTGCCCTCGATCGCGGTCTTAGCTGCTTCCGAGTGCCTCCTTGCGTAGAGGGCCTGCATCCTGGTGTAGTGGAGCCTCCTGAGCTGCCGCTTGGATCCTTGCAAGGTGTCCGTGTTTGACTTTCCTCTGCGCCAATGTAGTTGCGGTGGATGGGCATCCTCAGTCGGGTCAGGGACGGCTGCGTGGGGATCCTTCAGGATGCAGTGTAGCTCGGCGGCTATGCGTTCTTCGCCGCGATTGGCCAGCCGCTTCAAGAGCACGGCATATTGGGGGCCCGGGGAGGTGGCCTGCTCCGCTGCCCAGAGGCTGATTGCTGCTCTGCAGGCATTGTCCGGCTCAGCCTCTGGGGGTTCTGACGCGCTTCCTCCGGGGGTCGCATCGCCTTCATTCACAGGTGGGTCCGGACTGCCGGCCTGACCCTTGAGGAAGTCTTGATCTTCTTGCAGTCTTCCTGTACCGGTCCTTCCTGTACCGCAGTGTCTTCCTGTACCGGTCCGTCTTTCGTATGTAGCGGATCTGCTCAATGTTCCGATCCGGACGTGCGCCAGCACTGCTTGGTTTATGAACCGGGCCCCCTCTTTGGCTACTTCGGCTCTGGCCACAAGTTCCACCTCTTCGTCGGTCCACACTCCGCACTGATGTGGCCTGTCCTCCACGTCATCAAAACTCACTCCACAGGCCCGTGTCGTCTTCTTGGTTTGTTTCGTAGGGGGTTGGGTAAGAGGAGGGGGGTTGCTGGCCCACCTCCCCTTGGGGTTCGCAGAGGTTCGGTCTTTTGCCGTAGGGAAGGGGACCCGGGGTTACGCCACTGGGAGGCGCCGAACTTGCTTGGGCAGTCAGACCATGCTGCCTGGTCCGCCCCTCGTCACACCCCAAAGAGAGGGAGTCATAGTTACTCACGCCATTTACCCGCGCTTCATTGAATTTCTTCACTTTGATATTCAGAGCACTGCGCAGAAATCACATGGCGTCAACACCCACCACGGGCCCTTGCAATGCTTTGTTTTAATTAAACAGTCGGATTCCCCTGGTCCGCAGCGACCCGCCGGGACCCGAGGGCCCCAAAGAGCGCCTAGCCTGGGCAGTCCGCGAGTAGACCCCGGCGCGCGTCTAGAGTCACCGGCCGGCCCGCCAGCTCCCGTCTTTCCCGCCTTCCACAAGGGTCAACGGAGAGGACCGGCCCGAGGGACCCACGCCGAAACGCGGGCACACCCCAGCTTCGCTCGGAATCGTTTGCATCGCCGCACTGGGCGCCTGTCTCCGCCACTCCAGGTCCAGGGATCTGAACCCGGCTCCCTTTCGATTTGCCAGGGGCGACGTAGGCACGCCCCACCCTTCCGAACGGCCTTCGCCCATCTCTTAGGACTGACTGACCCATGTTCGACTGGTGTTCACATCGAACCCTTCGCCACTACGGCCTTTAAAGTTCTCGTTTGAATATTCGCTACTACCACCAAGATCCGCACCTAAGGCAGCTCCACCGGGTTTCGCGCCCTGGCCTTCCGTGCGCACCGCGGCGGCCCTCATACTCATCGCCGCGTAGCCCTCGCGGTGTTCTTCTGCCGGCGCCGGCCGGGTATGGGCCCGACATTCAAGCGCCATCCATTTTCAGGGCTAGTTGATTCGGCAAGTGAGTTGTGTG
The DNA here is from genome assembly GCF_964276395.1 of Gasterosteus aculeatus. NCBI lineage: Eukaryota > Metazoa > Chordata > Actinopteri > Perciformes > Gasterosteidae > Gasterosteus > Gasterosteus aculeatus. The sequence goes on along the minus strand of NC_135688.1, from coordinate 21,161,867 downwards.
AGATGTGTGTAGTGGTAAAAACATTCTGTAAATAATTGTCTTGTGCTAAAAGCCAGGTCGCAGTGGTTGACCCTGAGATAGAAAGAGATAGAGATTTAGGATTTGCAGCTGTGTTTGGGGAAGAGAGTGCTAACCACTACACCACTGTACCGTGTCAACTGCCTCCTTTAGAATGTCTTATGACTCCAATTTAGAAAAAATTCAGATTTTTATTCAAAAGTACGTTTTCTCACCGGCGTCCCCCTTCATATGACTAAAGATAGAATTTCATGACTTTTTGCAAAATATTTGGGGATTCTTTTCAAATGCGGAAGTTTTAAAAAACTTTTTTCCATTACTTTTACAAGTATGGAGTGAACCCCATGCAGGCTTAGGCTACACCACCTAACACCATGGTGCCGCTGGGTGGAGTTGAACCCGAGGCATCTGTCTGGGAGGCGAGAGTGCTAACCACTACACCACTGTACCGTGTCAACTGCTGCCATTAGAATGTCATCTGACTCCAATTCGGAAAAAATTCAGATTTTTATTCAAAAGTACGTTTTCTCACCGGTGTCCCCCATCATATGACTAAAAATAGAATTTCATGACTTCTTGCAAAATATTTTGGGATTCTTTTCAGATGCGGAAGTTTTAAAAAGCTTGTTTCCATTACTTTTAGAAGTATGGAGTGAACCTCATGCAGGCTTAGCCTACACCACCTAACACAGTGGCGCAACTGGATGGAGTTGAACCCGAGGCATCTGTCTGGGAGGCGAGAGTGCTAACCACTACACCACTGTACCGTGTCAACTGCTACCATTAGAATGTCTTATGACTCCAATTTAGAAAAAATTCGGATTTTTATTCAAAAGTACGTTTTCTCACCGTCCTCCCCCTTCAGATGACTAATGATAGATTTTCATGATATTTTGCCAAATATTTTGGCATTCTTTTCAGACATAGAAGTTTAAAAAAAGTTTTTTCCATTACTTTTACAAGTAACGAGTGAACCCCATGCAGGCGTAGCCTACACCACCTAACACAGTGGTGCCACTGGGTGGAGTTGAACCCGAGGCATCTGTCTGGGAGGCGAGACTGCTAACCACTACACCACTGTACCGTGTCAACTGCTTCCATTAGAATGTCTTATGACTCAGATTTAGAAAAAATTCAGATTTTTATTCAAAAGTAGGTTTTCTCACCGTCATCCCCCTTCAAATGACTAAAGATAGAATTTTATGACATTTTGCCAAATGTTTTGGCATTCTTTTCCGACTTGTAAAAGTAATGGAAAAAACTTTTTTTAAACTTCCAAGTAACGAGTGAACCCCATGCAAGCTCGGCCTACACCACCTAACACAGTGGCGCCACTGGGTGGAGTTGAACCCGAGGCATCTGTCTGGGAGGCGAGAGTGCTAACCACTAACACCACTGTACCGTGTCAACTGCTGCCATTAGAATGTCTTATGACTCCAATTTAGAAAAAATTCGGATTTTTATTCAAAAGTACGTTTTCTCACCGTCCTCCCCCTTCAGATGACTAATGATAGATTTTCATGATATTTTGCCAAATATTTTGGCATTCTTTTCAGACATAGAAGTTTAAAAAACGTTCTTTCCATTACTTTTACGAGTAACGAGTGAACCCCATGCAGGCGTAGCCTACACCACCTAACACAGTGGTGCCACTGGGTGGAGTTGAACCCGAGGCATCTGTCTGGGAGACTGGGGTGCTAACCACTACACCACTGTACCGTGTCAACTGCTGCCATTAGAATGTATTATGACTCAGATTTAGAAAAAATTCAGATTTTTTTTCAAACGTACGTTTTCTCACCGTCGTCCCCCTTCAGATGACTAAAGATAGATTTTCATGACATTTTGCCAAATATTTTGGCATTCTTTTCAGACTTGGAACTTTAAAAAAAGTTTTTTCCATTACTTTTACAAGTAACGAGTGAACCCCATGCAGGCTTAGCCTACACCACCTAACACAGTGGCGCCACTGGGTGGAGTTGAACCCGAGGCATCTGTCTGGGAGGCGAGAGTGCTAACCACTACACCACTGTACCGTGTCAACTGCTGCCGTTAGAATGTCTTATGACTCCAATTTAGAATAAATTCGGATTTTTATTCAAAAGTACGTTTTCTCACCGTCCTCCCCCTTCAGATGACTAAAGATAGATTTTCATGACATTTTGGCAAATATTTTGGCATTCTTTTCAGACTTAGAAGTTTAAAAAAAGTTTTTTCTATTACTTTTACAAGTAACGAGTGAACCCCATGCAGGCGTAGCCTACACCACCTAACACAGTAGCGCCACTGGGTGGAGTTGAACCCGAGGCATCTGTCTGGGAGGCGAGAGTGCTAACCACTACACCACTGTACCTTGTCAACTGCTGCCATTAGAATGTCTTATGACTCCGGTTTAGAAAAAATTCGGATTTTTATTCAAAAGTACGTTTTCTCACCGTCGTTCCCATTCAGATGACTAAAGAAAGATTTTCATGACATTTTGCCAAATATTTTGGCATTCTTTTCAGACTTGTAAAAGTAATGCAAAAACTTTTTTTAAACTTCCAAGTAACAAGTGAACCCCATGCAGGCTTGGCCTACACCACCTAACACAATGGCGCGACTGGGTAGAGTTGAACCCGAGGCATCTGTCTGGGAGGCGAGAGTGCTAACCACTACACCACTGTACCGTGTCAACAGCTGCCGTTAGAATTTCTTATGACTCCAATTTAGAAAAAAATTCAGATTTTCATTCAAAAGTACGTTTTCTCACCGTCCTCCCCCTTCAGATGACTAAAGATAGATTTTCATGACATTTTGCCAAATATTTTGGCATTCTTTTCAGACTTGGAACTTTAAAAAAAGTTTTTTCCATTACTTTTACAAGTAACGAGTGAACCCCATGCAGGCTTAGCCTACACCACCTAACACAGTGGCGCCACTGGGTGGAGTTGAACCCGAGGCATCTGTCTGGGAGGCTAGAGTGCTAACCACTACACCACTGTACCGTGTCAAATGCTACCATTAGAATGTGTTATGACTTAGATTTAGAAAAAATTCTGATTTTTATTCAAAAGTACGTTTTCTCACCGTCGTCCCCCTTCAAATGACTAAAGTTGGAATTTCATGACATTTTGCCAAATATTTTGGCATTCGTTTCAGACTTGGAAGTTTAAAAGAAGTTTTTTCCATTACGTTCACAAGTAACGAGTGAACCCCATGCAGGCTTAGCCTACACCACCTAACACAGTGGCGCCACTGGGTGGAGTTGAACCCGAGGCATCTGTCTGGGAGGCGAGAGTGCTAACCACTACACCACTGTACCGTGTCAACTGCTGCCGTTAGAATGTCTTATGACTCCAATTTAGAAAAAAATCGGATTTTTGTTAAAAACTAGGTTTTCTCACCATCGTGCACCTTCATATGACTAAGGATAGAATTTAATGACTATTTGCAAAATATTTTGGCATTCTTTTCTGACTTGGAAGTTTAAAAAAAAAAATTTCCATTACTTTTACAAGTAACGAGTGAACCGCATGCCGGCTTATCCTACACCACCTAACACAGTGGCGCCACTGGGTGGAGTTCAACCCGAGGCATCTGTCTGGGAGGCGAGAGTGCTAACCACTACACCACTGTACCGTGTCAACAGCTGCCGTTAGAATTTCTTATGACTCCAATTTGGAAAAAATTCAGATTTTCATTCAAAAGTACGTTTTCTCACCGTCCTCCCCCTTCAGATGACTAAAGATAGATTTTCATGACATTTTGCCAAATATTTGGGGATTCTTTTCAGACTTGGAACTTTAAAAAAAGTTTTTTCCATTACTTTTACAAGTGCCGAGTGAACCCCATGCAGGCTTAGCCTACACCACCTAACACAGTGGCGCCACTGGGTGGAGTTGAACCCGAGGCATCTGTCTGGGAGGCGAGAGTGCTAACCACTACACCACTGTACCGTGTCAACTGCTGCCGTTAGAATGTCTTATGACTCCAATTTAGAAAAAATTCGGATTTTTATTCAAAAGTACGTTTTCTCACCGTCCTCCCCCTTCAGATGACTAAAGCTAGATTTTCATGACATTTTGCCAAATATTTTGGCATTCTTTTCAGACTTGGAACTTTAAAAAAAGTTTTTTCCATTACTTTTACAAGTACCGAGTGAACCCCATGCAGGCTTAGCCTACACCACCTAACACAGTGGCGCCACTGGGTGGAGTTGAACCCGAGGCATCTGTCTGGGAGGCTAGAGTGCTAACCACTACACCACTGTACCGTGTCAACTGCCGCCATTAGAATGTATTATGACTCCGATTTAGAAAAAATTCAGATTTTTATTCAAAAGTACGTTTTCTCACCGTCGTCCCCCTTCATACGACTAAAAATAGAATTTCATGACATTTTGCCAAATATTTTGGCATTCTTTTCAGACTTGGAAGTTTAAAAAAAAATTTTTCCATTACTTTTACAAGTAACGAGTGAACCCCATGCAGGCTTAGCCTACACCACCTAACACAGTGGCGCCACTGGGTGGAGTTGAACCCGAGGCATCTGTCTGGGAGGCGAGAGTGCTAACCACTACACCGCTGTACCGTGTGAACTGTTGCCATTAGAATGTCTTATGACTCCGATTTAGAAAAAATTCAGATTTTTATTCAAAAGTACGTTTTCTCACCGTCGTTCCCATTCAGATGACTAAAGAAAGATTTTCATGACATTTTGCCAAATATTTTGGCATTCTTTTCAGACTTGTAAAAGTAATGCAAAAAACTTTTTTTAAACTTCCAAGTAACGAGTGAACCCCATGCAGGCTTGGCCTACACCACCTAACACAATGGCGCGACTGGGTGGAGTTGAACCCGAGGCATCTGTCTGGGAGGCGAGAGTGCTAACCACTACACCACTGTACCGTGTCAACTGCTGCCGTTAGAATGTCTTATGACTCCAATTTAGAAAAAATTCGGATTTTTATTCAAAAGTACGTTTTCTCACCGTCCTCCCCCTTCAGATGACTAAAGATAGATTTTCATGACATTTTACCAAATATTTGGGGATTCTTTTCAGACTTGGAACTTTAAAAAAAGTTTTTTCCATTACTTTTACAAGTAACGAGTGAACCCCATGCAGGCTTAGCCTACACCACCTAACACAGTGGCGCCACTGGGTGGAGTTGAACCCAAGGCATCTGTCTGGGAGGCGAGAGTGCTAACCACTACACCACTGTACCGTGTCAACTGCTGCCGTTAGAATGTCTTATGACTCCAATTTAGAAAAAATTCGGATTTTTATTCAAAAGTACGTTTTCTCACCGTCCTCCCCCTTCAGATGACTAAAGATAGATTTTCATGACATTTTGCCAAATATTTTGGCATTCTTTTCAGACTTGAAACTTTAAAAAAAGTTTTTTCCATTACTTTTACAAGTACCGAGTGAACCCCATGCAGGCTTAGCCTACACCACCTAACACAGTGGCGCCACTGGGTGGAGTTGAACCCGAGGCATCTGTCTGGGAGGCTAGAGTGCTAACCACTACACCACTGTACCGTGTCAACTGCTACCATTAGAATGTGTTATGACTTAGTTTAGAAAAAATTCTGATTTTTATTCAAAAGTACGTTTTCTCACCGTCGTCCCCCTTCAAATGACTAAAGTTGGAATTTCATGACATTTTGCCAAATATTTTGGCATTCGTTTCAGACTTGGAAGTTTAAAAAAAGTTTTTTCCATTACGTTCACAAGTAACGAGTGAACCCCATGCAGGCTTAGCCTACACCACCTAACACAGTGGCGCCACTGGGTGGAGTTGAACCCGAGGCATCTGTCTGGGAGGCGAGAGTGCTAACCACTACACCACTGTACCGTGTCAACTGCTGCCGTTAGAATGTCTTATGACTCCAATTTAGAAAAAATTCGGATTTTTATTCAAAAGTACGTTTTCTCACCGTCCTCCCCCTTCAGATGACTAAAGATAGATTTTCATGACATTTTGCCAAATATTTTGGCATTCTTTTCAGACTTGGAACTTTAAAAAAAGTTTTTTCCATTACTTTTACAAGTACCGAGTGAACCCCATGCAGGCTTAGCCTACACCACCTAACACAGTGGCGCCACTGGGTGGAGTTGAACCCGAGGCATCTGTCTGGGAGGCTAGAGTGCTAACCACTACACCACTGTACCGTGTCAACTGCTGCCATTAGAATGTATTATGACTCCGATTTAGAAAAAATTCAGATTTTTATTCAAAAGTACGTTTTCTCACCGTCGTCCCCCTTCATACGACTAAAAATAGAATTTCATGACATTTTGCCAAATATTTTGGCATTCTTTTCAGACTTGGAAGTTTAAAAAAAGTTTTTTCCATTACTTTTACAAGTAACGAGTGAACCCCATGCAGGCTTAGCCTACACCACCTAACACAGTGGCGCCACTGGGTGGAGTTGAACCCGAGGCATCTGTCTGGGAGGCGAGAGTGCTAACCACTACACCGCTGTACCGTGTCAACTGCTGCCATTAGAATGTCTTATGACTCCGATTTAGAAAAAATTCAGATTTTTATTCAAAAGTACGTTTTCTCACCGTCGTCCCCCTTCATATGACTAAAGATAGAATTTCATGACATTTTGCCAAAAATTTTGGCATTCTTTTCAGACTTGTAAAAAAAACGGGAAATACTTTTTTTAAACTTCCAAGTAACGAGTTAACCCCATGCAGGCTTGGCCTACACCACCTAACACAATGGCGCCACTGGGTGGAGTTGAACCCGAGGCATCTGTCTGGGAGGCGAGAGTGCTAACCACTACACCAATATACTGTGTCAACAGCTGCCGTTAGAATGTCTTATGACTCCAATTTAGAAAAAATTCGGATTTTTGTTCAAAAGTAGGTTTTCTCACCATCGTGCACCTTCATATGACTAAGGATAGAATTTAATGACTTTTTGCAAAATATTTGGGGATTATTTTCAGACTTGGAAGTTTAAAAAAAGTTTTTTCCATTACTTTTACAAGTAACGAGTGAACCCCATGCAGGCTTAGCCTACACCACCTAACACAGTGGCGCCACTGGGTGGAGTTGAACCCGAGGCATCTGTCTGGGAGGCGAGAGTGCTAACCACTACACCACTGTACCGTGTCAACTGCTGCCATTAGAATGTCTTATGACTCCGATTTAGAAAAAATTTAGATTTTTATTCAAAAGTACGTTTTCTCACCGTCGTCCCCCTTCAGATGACTAAAGAAAGATTTTCATGACATTTTGCCAAATATTTTAGCATTCTTTTCAGACTTGGAAGTTTAAAAAAAGTTTTTTCCATTACTTTTACAAGTAACGAGTGAACCCCATGCAGGCTTAGCCTACACCACCTAACACATTGGCGCCACTGGGTGGAGTTGAACCCGAGGCATCTGTCTGGGAGGCGAGAGTGCTATCTGAAAAAATTCAGATTTTTATTCAAAAGTACGTTTTCTCACCGTCGTCCCCCTTCAGATGACTAAAGATAGATTTTCATGACATTTTGCCAAATATTTTGGCATTCTTTTCAGACTTGGAACTTTAAAAAAAGTTTTTTCCATTACTTTTACAAGTAACGAGTGAACCCCATGCAGGCTTAGCCTACACCACCTAACACAGTGGCGCCACTGGGTGGAGTTGAACCCGAGGCATCTGTCTGGGAGGCGAGAGTGCTAACCACTACACCACTGTACCGTGTCAACTGCTGCCGTTAGAATGTCTTATGACTCCAATTTAGAATAAATTCGGATTTTTATTCAAAAGTACGTTTTCTCACCGTCCTCCCCCTTCAGATGACTAAAGATAGATTTTCATGACATTTTGGCAAATATTTTGGCATTCTTTTCAGACTTAGAAGTTTAAAAAAAGTTTTTTCTATTACTTTTACAAGTAACGAGTGAACCCCATGCAGGCGTAGCCTACACCACCTAACACAGTAGCGCCACTGGGTAGAGTTGAACCCGAGGCATCTGTCTGGGAGGCGAGAGTGCTAACCACTACACCACTGTACCTTGTCAACTGCTGCCATTAGAATGTCTTATGACTCCGATTTAGAAAAAATTCAGATTTTTATTCAAAAGTACGTTTTCTCACCGTCGTTCCCATTCAGATGACTAAAGAAAGATTTTCATGACATTTTGCCAAATATTTTGGCATTCTTTTCAGACTTGTAAAAGTAATGCAAAAACTTTTTTTAAACTTCCAAGTAACAAGTGAACCCCATGCAGGCTTGGCCTACACCACCTAACACAATGGCGCGACTGGGTGGAGTTGAACCCGAGGCATCTGTCTGGGAGGCGAGAGTGCTAACCACTACACCACTGTACCGTGTCAACAGCTGCCGTTAGAATTTCTTATGACTCCAATTTAGAAAAAAAATCAGATTTTCATTCAAAAGTACGTTTTCTCACCGTCCTCCCCCTTCAGATGACTAAAGATAGATTTTCATGACATTTTGCCAAATATTTTGGCATTCTTTTCAGACTTGGAACTTTAAAAAAAGTTTTTTCCATTACTTTTACAAGTAACGAGTGAACCCCATGCAGGCTTAGCCTACACCACCTAACACAGTGGCGCCACTGGGTGGAGTTGAACCCGAGGCATCTGTCTGGGAGGCTAGAGTGCTAACCACTACACCACTGTACCGTGTCAACTGCTACCATTAGAATGTGTTATGACTTAGATTTAGAAAAAATTCAGATTTTTATTCAAAAGTACGTTTTCTCACCGTCGTCCCCCTTCAAATGACTAAAGTTGGAATTTCATGACATTTTGCAAAATATTTTGGCATTCTTTTCTGACTTGGAAGTTTAAAAAAAGTTTTTTCCATTACTTTTACAAGTAATGAGTGAACCGCATGCCGGCTTAGCCTACACCACCTAACACAGTGGCGCCACTGGGTGGAGTTGAACCCGAGGCATCTGTCTGGGAGGCGAGAGTGCTAACCACTACACCATTGTACCGTGTCAACTGCTGCCATTAGAATGTATTATGACTCAGATTTAGAAAAAATTCAGATTTTTATTCAAAAGTACGTTTTCTCACCGTCGTCCCCCTTCAGATGACTAAAGATAGATTTTCATGACATCTTGCCAAATATTTTGACATTCTTTTCAGACTTGGAAGTTTAAAAAAAGTTTTTTCCATTACTTTTACAAGTAACGAGTGAACCCCATGCAGGCTTAGCCTACACCACCTAACACAGTGGCGCCACTGGGTGGAGTTGAACCCGAGGCATCTGTCTGGGAGGCGAGAGTGCTAACCACTACACCACTGTACCGTGTCAACAGCTGCCGTTAGAATTTCTTATGACTCCAATTTAGAAAAAATTCAGATTTTCATTCAAAAGTACGTTTTCTCACCGTCCTCCCCCTTCAGATGACTAAAGATAGATTTTCATGACATTTTGCCAAATATTTGGGGATTCTTTTCAGACTTGGAACTTTAAAAAAAGTTTTTTCCATTACTTTTACAAGTAACGAGTGAACCCCATGCAGGCTTAGCCTACACCACCTAACACAGTGGCGCCACTGGGTGGAGTTGAACCCGAGGCATCTGTCTGGGAGGCGAGAGTGCTAACCACTACACCACTGTACCGTGTCAACTGCTGCCGTTAGAATGTCTTATGACTCCAATTTAGAAAAAATTCGGATTTTTATTCAAAAGTACGTTTTCTCACCGTCGTCCCCCTTCAGATGACTAAAGATAGATTTTCATGACATTTTGCCAAATATTTTGGCATTCTTTTCAGACTTGTAAAAGTAATGCAAAAACTTTTTTTAAACTTCCAAGTAACAAGTGAACCCCATGCAGGCTTGGCCTACACCACCTAACACAGTGGCGCCACTGGGTGGAGTTGAACCCGAGGCATCTGTCTGGGAGGCTAGAGTGCTAACCACTACACCACTGTACCGTGTCAACTGCTACCATTAGAATGTATTATGACTTAGATTTAGAAAAAATTCTGATTTTTATTCAAAAGTACGTTTTCTCACCGTCGTCCCCCTTCAAATGACTAAAGTTGGAATTTCATGACATTTTGCCAAATATTTTGGCATTCGTTTCAGACTTGGAAGTTTAAAACAAGTTTTTTCCATTACGTTCACAAGTAACGAGTGAACCCCATGCAGGCTTAGCCTACACCACCTAACACAGTGGCGCCACTGGGTGGAGTTGAACCCGAGGCATCTGTCTGGGAGGCGAGAGTGCTAACCACTACACCACTGTACCGTGTCAACTGCTGCCGTTAGAATGTCTTATGACTCCAATTTAGAAAAAATTCGGATTTTTGTTAAAAAATAGGTTTTCTCACCATCGTGCACCTTCATATGACTAAGGATAGAATTTAATGACTTTTTGCAAAATATTTTGGCATTCTTTTCTGACTTGGAAGTTTAAAAAAAGTTTTTTCCATTACTTTTACAAGTAATGAGTGAACCGCATGCCGGCTTAGCCTACACCACCTAACACAGTGGCGCCACTGGGTGGAGTTGAACCCGAGGCATCTGTCTGGGAGGCGAGAGTGCTAACCACTACACCATTGTACCGTGTCAACTGCAGCCATTAGAATGTATTATGACTCAGATTTAGAAAAAATTCAGATTTTTATTCAAAAGTACGTTTTCTCACCGTCGTCCCCCTTCAGATGACTAAAGATAGATTTTCATGACATCTTGCCAAATATTTTGACATTCTTTTCAGACTTGGAAGTTTAAAAAAAGTTTTTTCCATTACTTTTACAAGTAACGAGTGAACCCCATGCAGGCTTAGCCTACACCACCTAACACAGTGGCGCCACTGGGTGGAGTTGAACCCGAGGCATCTGTCTGGGAGGCGAGAGTGCTAACCACTACACCACTGTACCGTGTCAACAGCTGCCGTTAGAATTTCTTATGACTCCAATTTAGAAAAAATTCAGATTTTCATTCAAAAGTACGTTTTCTCACCGTCCTCCCCCTTCAGATGACTAAAGATAGATTTTCATGACATTTTGCCAAATATTTGGGGATTCTTTTCAGACTTGGAACTTTAAAAAAAGTTTTTTCCATTACTTTTACAAGTAACGAGTGAACCCCATGCAGGCTTAGCCTACACCACCTAACACAGTGGCGCCACTGGGTGGAGTTGAACCCGAGGCATCTGTCTGGGAGGCGAGAGTGCTAACCACTACACCACTGTACCGTGTCAACTGCTGCCGTTAGAATGTCTTATGACTCCAATTTAGAAAAAATTCGGATTTTTATTCAAAAGTACGTTTTCTCACCGTCGTCCCCCTTCAGATGACTAAAGATAGATTTTCATGACATTTTGCCAAATATTTTGGCATTCTTTTCAGACTTGTAAAAGTAATGCAAAAACTTTCTTTAAACTTCCAAGTAACAAGTGAACCCCATGCAGGCTTGGCCTACACCACCTAACACAATGGCGCGACTGGGTGGAGTTGAACCCGAGGCATCTGTCTGGGAGGCGAGAGTGCTAACCACTACACCACTGTACCGTGTCAACTGCTGCCATTAGAATGTATTATGACTCCGATTTAGAAAAAATTCAGATTTTTATTCAAAAGTACGTTTTCTCACCGTCGTCCCCCTTCATACGACTAAAAATAGAATTTCATGACATTTTGCCAAATATTTTGGCATTCTTTTCAGACTTGGAAGTTTAAAAAAAGTTTTTTCCATTACTTTTACAAGTAACGAGTGAACCCCATGCAGGCTTAGCCTACACCACCTAACACAGTGGCGCCACTGGGTGGAGTTGAACCCGAGGCATCTGTCTGGGAGGCGAGAGTGCTAACCACTACACCACTGTACCTTGTCAACTGCTGCCATTAGAATGTCTTATGACTCCGATTTAGAAAAAATTCAGATTTTTATTCAAAAGTACGTTTTCTCACCGTCGTTCCCATTCAGATGACTGAAGAAAGATTTTCATGACATTTTGCCAAATATTTTGGCATTCTTTTCAGACTTGTAAAAGTAATGCAAAAACTTTTTTTAAACTTCCAAGTAACAAGTGAACCCCATGCAGGCTTGGCCTACACCACCTAACACAATGGCGCGACTGGGTGGAGTTGAACCCGAGGCATCTGTCTGGGAGGCGAGAGTGCTAACCACTACACCACTGTACCGTGTCAACAGCTGCCGTTAGAATTTCTTATGACTCCAATTTAGAAAAAAATTCAGATTTTCATTCAAAAGTACGTTTTCTCACCGTCGTCCCCCTTCAAATGACTAAAGATAGAATTTCATGACATCTAGCCAAATATTTTGGCATTCTTTTCAGACTTGGAACTTTAAAAAAAGCTTTTTCCATTACTTTTACAAGTAACGAGTGAACCCCATGCAGGCTTAGCCTACACCACCTAACACAGTGGCGCCACTGGGTGGAGTTGAACCCGAGGCATCTGTCTGGGAGGCGAGAGTGCTAACCACTACACCACTGTACCGTGTCAACTGCTGCCGTTAGAATGTCTTATGACTCCAATTTAGAAAAATTTCGGATTTTTATTCAAAAGTACGTTTTCTCACCGTCCTCCCCCTTCAGATGACTAAAGATAGATTTTCATGACATTTTGCAAAATATTTTGGCATTCTTTTCAGACTTGGAAGTTTAAAAAAAGTTTTTAACATTACTTTTACAAGTAACGAGTGAACCCCATGCAGGCTTAGCCTACACCACCTAACACAGTGGCGCCACTGGGTGGAGTTGAACCCGAGGCATCTGTCTGGGAGGCTAGAGTGCTAACCACTACACCACTGTACCGTGTCAACTGCTGCCATTAGAATGTATTATGACTCCGATTTAGAAAAAATTCAGATTTTTTTTCAAAAGTACGTTTTCTCACCGTCGTCCCCCTTCATATGACTAAAGATAGAATTTCATGACATTCTGCCAAATATTTTGGCATTCTTTTCAGACTTGGAAGTTTAAAAAAAGTTTTTTCCATTACTTTTACAAGTAACGAGTGAACCCCATGCAGGCTTAGCCTACACCACCTAACACAGTGGCGCCACTGGGTGGAGTTGAACCCGAGGCATCTGTCTGGGAGGCTAGAGTGCTAACCACTACACCGCTGTACCGTGTCAACTGCTACCATTAGAATGTATTATGACTTAGATTTAGAAAAAATTCAGATTTTTATTCAAAAGTACGTTTTCTCACCGTCGTCCCCCTTCAAATGACTAAAGTTGGAATTTCATGACATTTTGCCAAATATTTTGGCATTCGTTTCAGACTTGGAAGTTTAAAACAAGTTTTTTCCATTACGTTCACAAGTAACGAGTGAACCCCATGCAGGCTTAGCCTACACCACCTAACACAGTGGCGCCACTGGGTGGAGTTGAACCCGAGGCATCTGTCTGGGAGGCGAGAGTGCTAACCACTACACCACTGTACCGTGTCAACTGCTGCCGTTAGAATGTCTTATGACTCCAATTTAGAAAAAATTCGGATTTTTGTTAAAAACTAGGTTTTCTCACCATCGTGCACCTTCATATGACTAAGGATAGAATTTAATGACTTTTTGCAAAATATTTTGGCATTCTTTTCTGACTTAGAAGTTAAAAAAAAAAATTTCCATTACTTTTACAAGTAACGAGTGAACCGCATGCCGGCTTAGCCTACACCACCTAACACAGTGGCGCCACTGGGTGGAGTTGAACCCGAGGCATCTGTCTGGGAGGCGAGAGTGCTAACCACTACACCACTGTACCGTGTCAACTGCTGCCGTTAGAATGTCTTATGACTCCAATTTAGAAAAATTTCGGATTTTTATTCAAAAGTACGTTTTCTCACCGTCCTCCCCCTTCAGATGACTAAAGATAGATTTTCATGACATTTTGCAAAATATTTTGGCATTCTTTTCAGACTTGGAAGTTTAAAAAAAGTTTTTAACATTACTTTTACAAGTAACGAGTGAACCCCATGCAGGCTTAGCCTACACCACCTAACACAGTGGCGCCACTGGGTGGAGTTGAACCCGAGGCATCTGTCTGGGAGGCTAGAGTGCTAACCACTACACCACTGTACCGTGTCAACTGCTGCCATTAGAATGTATTATGACTCCGATTTAGAAAAAATTCAGATTTTTTTTCAAAAGTACGTTTTCTCACCGTCGTCCCCCTTCATATGACTAAAGATAGAATTTCATGACATTCTGCCAAATATTTTGGCATTCTTTTCAGACTTGGAAGTTTAAAAAATGTTTTTTCCATTACTTTTACAAGTAACGAGTGAACCCCATGCAGGCTTAGCCTACACCACCTAACACAGTGGCGCCACTGGGTGGAGTTGAACCCGAGGCATCTGTCTGGGAGGCTAGAGTGCTAACCACTACACCACTGTACCGTGTCAACTGCTACCATTAGAATGTATTATGACTTAGATTTAGAAAAAATTCTGATTTTTATTCAAAAGTACGTTTTCTCACCGTCGTCCCCCTTCAAATGACTAAAGTTGGAATTTCATGACATTTTGCCAAATATTTTGGCATTCGTTTCAGACTTGGAAGTTTAAAACAAGTTTTTTCCATTACGTTCACAAGTAACGAGTGAACCCCATGCAGGCTTAGCCTACACCACCTAACACAGTGGCGCCACTGGGTGGAGTTGAACCCGAGGCATCTGTCTGGGAGGCGAGAGTGCTAGCCACTACACCACTGTACCGTGTCAACTGCTGCCGTTAGAATGTCTTATGACTCCAATTTAGAAAAAATTCGGATTTTTGTTAAAAACTAGGTTTTCTCACCATCGTGCACCTTCATATGACTAAGGATAGAATTTAATGACTTTTTGCAAAATATTTTGGCATTCTTTTCTGACTTGGAAGTTTAAAAAAAGTTTTTTCCATTACTTTTACAAGTAATGAGTGAACCGCATGCCCGCTTAGCCTACACCACCTAACACAGTGGCGCCACTGGGTGGAGTTGAACCCGAGGCATCTGTCTGGGAGGCGAGAGTGCTAACCACTACACCATTGTACCGTGTCAACTGCAGCCATTAGAATGTATTATGACTCAGATTTAGAAAAAAATCATATTTTTATTCAAAAGTACGTTTTCTCACCGTCGTCCCCCTTCAGATGACTAAAGATAGATTTTTATGACATCTTGCCAAATATTTTGACATTCTTTTCAGACTTGTAAAAGTAATGCAAAAACTTTTTTTAAACTTCCAAGTAACAAGTGAACCCCATGCAGGCTTGGCCTACACCACCTAACACAATGGCGCGACTGGGTGGAGTTGAACCCGAGGCATCTGTCTGGGAGGCGAGAGTGCTAACCACTACACCACTGTACCGTGTCAACTGCTGCCATTAGAATGTATTATGACTCCGATTTAGAAAAAATTCAGATTTTTTTTCAAAAGTACGTTTTCTCACCGTCGTCCCCCTTCATATGACTAAAGATAGAATTTCATGACATTCTGCCAAATATTTTGGCATTCTTTTCAGACTTGGAAGTTTAAAAAAAGTTTTTTCCATTACTTTTACAAGTAACGAGTGAACCCCATGCAGGCTTAGCCTACACCACCTAACACAGTGGCGCCACTGGGTGGAGTTGAACCCGAGGCATCTGTCTGGGAGGCTAGAGTGCTAACCACTACACCACTGTACCGTGTCAACTGCTACCATTAGAATGTATTATGACTTAGATTTAGAAAAAATTCTGATTTTTATTCAAAAGTACGTTTTCTCACCGTCGTCCCCCTTCAAATGACTAAAGTTGGAATTTCATGACATTTTGCCAAATATTTTGGCATTCGTTTCAGACTTGGAAGTTTAAAACAAGTTTTTTCCATTACGTTCACAAGTAACGAGTGAACCCCATGCAGGCTTAGCCTACACCACCTAACACAGTGGCGCCACTGGGTGGAGTTGAACCCGAGGCATCTGTCTGGGAGGCGAGAGTGCTAGCCACTACACCACTGTACCGTGTCAACAGCTGCCGTTAGAATTTCTTATGACTCCAATTTAGAAAAAATTCAGATTTTCATTCAAAAGTACGTTTTCTCACCGTCGTCCCCCTTCAGATGACTAAAGATAGATTTTCATGACATTTTGCCAAATATTTTGGCATTCTTTTCAGACTTGTAAAAGTAATGCGAAAACTTTTTTTAAACTTCCAAGTAACAAGTGAACCCCATGCAGGCTTGGCCTACACCACCTAACACAATGGCGCGACTGGGTGGAGTTGAACCCGAGGCATCTGTCTGGGAGGCTAGAGTGCTAACCACTACACCACTGTACCGTGTCAACTGCTGCCGTTAGAATGTCTTATGACTCCAATTTAGAAAAAATTCGGATTTTTATTCAAAAGTACGTTTTCTCACCGTCGTCCCCCTTCAGATGACTAAAGATAGATTTTCATGACATTTTGCCAAATATTTTGGCATTCTTTTCAGACTTGTAAAAGTAATGCAAAAACTTTTTTTAAACTTCCAAGTAACAAGTGAACCCCATGCAGGCTTGGCCTACACCACCTAACACAATGGCGCGACTGGGTGGAGTTGAACCCGAGGCATCTGTCTGGGAGGCTAGAGTGCTAACCACTACACCGCTGTACCGTGTCAACTGCTACCATTAGAATGTATTATGACTTAGATTTAGAAAAAATTCAGATTTTTATTCAAAAGTACGTTTTCTCACCGTCGTCCCCCTTCAAATGACTAAAGTTGGAATTTCATGACATTTTGCCAAATATTTTGGCATTCGTTTCAGACTTGGAAGTTTAAAACAAGTTTTTTCCATTACGTTCACAAGTAACGAGTGAACCCCATGCAGGCTTAGCCTACACCACCTAACACAGTGGCGCCACTGGGTGGAGTTGAACCCGAGGCATCTGTCTGGGAGGCGAGAGTGCTAACCACTACACCACTGTACCGTGTCAACAGCTGCCGTTAGAATTTCTTATGACTCCAATTTAGAAAAAATTCGGATTTTTATTCAAAAGTACGTTTTCTCACCGTCGTCCCCCTTCAGATGACTAAAGATAGATTTTCATGACATTTTGCCAAATATTTTGGCATTCTTTTCAGACTTGTAAAAGTAATGCAAAAACTTTTTTTAAACTTCCAAGTAACAAGTGAACCCCATGCAGGCTTGGCCTACACCACCTAACACAATGGCGCGACTGGGTGGAGTTGAACCCGAGGCATCTGTCTGGGAGGCTAGAGTGCTAACCACTACACCACTGTACCGTGTCAACTGCTGCCATTAGAATGTATTATGACTCCGATTTAAAAAAAAATTCAGATTTTTTTTCAAAAGTACGTTTTCTCACCGTCGTCCCCCTTCATATGACTAAAGATAGAATTTCATGACATTCTGCCAAATATTTTGGCATTCTTTTCAGACTTGGAAGTTTAAAAAAAGTTTTTTCCATTACTTTTACAAGTAACGAGTGAACCCCATGCAGGCTTAGCCTACACCACCTAACACAGTGGCGCCACTGGGTGGAGTTGAACCCGAGGCATCTGTCTGGGAGGCTAGAGTGCTAACCACTACACCGCTGTACCGTGTCAACTGCTACCATTAGAATGTATTATGACTTAGATTTAGAAAAAATTCAGATTTTTATTCAAAAGTACGTTTTCTCACCGTCGTCCCCCTTCAAATGACTAAAGTTGGAATTTCATGACATTTTGCCAAATATTTTGGCATTCGTTTCAGACTTGGAAGTTTAAAACAAGTTTTTTCCATTACGTTCACAAGTAACGAGTGAACCCCATGCAGGCTTAGCCTACACCACCTAACACAGTGGCGCCACTGGGTGGAGTTGAACCCGAGGCATCTGTCTGGGAGGCGAGAGTGCTAACCACTACACCACTGTACCGTGTCAACTGCTACCATTAGAATGTGTTATGACTTAGTTTAGAAAAAATTCTGATTTTTATTCAAAAGTACGTTTTCTCACCGTCGTCCCCCTTCAAATGACTAAAGTTGGAATTTCATGACATTTTGCCAAATATTTTGGCATTCGTTTCAGACTTGGAAGTTTAAAAAAAGTTTTTTCCATTACGTTCACAAGTAACGAGTGAACCCCATGCAGGCTTAGCCTACACCACCTAACACAGTGGCGCCACTGGGTGGAGTTGAACCCGAGGCATCTGTCTGGGAGGCGAGAGTGCTAACCACTACACCACTGTACCGTGTCAACTGCTGCCGTTAGAATGTCTTATGACTCCAATTTAGAAAAAATTCGGATTTTTATTCAAAAGTACGTTTTCTCACCGTCCTCCCCCTTCAGATGACTAAAGATAGATTTTCATGACATTTTGCCAAATATTTTGGCATTCTTTTCAGACTTGGAACTTTAAAAAAAGTTTTTTCCATTACTTTTACAAGTACCGAGGGAACCCCATGCAGGCTTAGCCTACACCACCTAACACAGTGGCGCCACTGGGTGGAGTTGAACCCGAGGCATCTGTCTGGGAGGCTAGAGTGCTAACCACTACACCACTGTACCGTGTCAACTGCTGCCATTAGAATGTATTATGACTCCGATTTAGAAAAAATTCAGATTTTTATTCAAAAGTACGTTTTCTCACCGTCGTCCCACTTCATACGACTAAAAATAGAATTTCATGACATTTTGCCAAATATTTTGGCATTCTTTTCAGACTTGGAAGTTTAAAAAAAGTTTTTTCCATTACTTTTACAAGTAACGAGTGAACCCCATGCAGGCTTAGCCTACACCACCTAACACAGTGGCGCCACTGGGTGGAGTTGAACCCGAGGCATCTGTCTGGGAGGCTAGAGTGCTAACCACTACACCGCTGTACCGTGTCAACTGCTACCATTAGAATGTATTATGACTTAGATTTAGAAAAAATTCAGATTTTTATTCAAAAGTACGTTTTCTCACCGTCGTCCCCCTTCAAATGACTAAAGTTGGAATTTCATGACATTTTGCCAAATATTTTGGCATTCGTTTCAGACTTGGAAGTTTAAAACAAGTTTTTTCCATTACGTTCACAAGTAACGAGTGAACCCCATGCAGGCTTAGCCTACACCACCTAACACAGTGGCGCCACTGGGTGGAGTTGAACCCGAGGCATCTGTCTGGGAGGCGAGAGTGCTAACCACTACACCACTGTACCGTGTCAACAGCTGCCGTTAGAATTTCTTATGACTCCAATTTAGAAAAAATTCGGATTTTTATTCAAAAGTACGTTTTCTCACCGTCGTCCCCCTTCAGATGACTAAAGATAGATTTTCATGACATTTTGCCAAATATTTTGGCATTCTTTTCAGACTTGTAAAAGTAATGCAAAAACTTTTTTTAAACTTCCAAGTAACAAGTGAACCCCATGCAGGCTTGGCCTACACCACCTAACACAATGGCGCGACTGGGTGGAGTTGAACCCGAGGCATCTGTCTGGGAGGCTAGAGTGCTAACCACTACACCACTGTACCGTGTCAACTGCTGCCATTAGAATGTATTATGACTCCGATTTAAAAAAAAATTCAGATTTTTTTTCAAAAGTACGTTTTCTCACCGTCGTCCCCCTTCATATGACTAAAGATAGAATTTCATGACATTCTGCCAAATATTTTGGCATTCTTTTCAGACTTGGAAGTTTAAAAAAAGTTTTTTCCATTACTTTTACAAGTAACGAGTGAACCCCATGCAGGCTTAGCCTACACCACCTAACACAGTGGCGCCACTGGGTGGAGTTGAACCCGAGGCATCTGTCTGGGAGGCTAGAGTGCTAACCACTACACCGCTGTACCGTGTCAACTGCTACCATTAGAATGTATTATGACTTAGATTTAGAAAAAATTCAGATTTTTATTCAAAAGTACGTTTTCTCACCGTCGTCCCCCTTCAAATGACTAAAGTTGGAATTTCATGACATTTTGCCAAATATTTTGGCATTCGTTTCAGACTTGGAAGTTTAAAACAAGTTTTTTCCATTACGTTCACAAGTAACGAGTGAACCCCATGCAGTCTTAGCCTACACCACCTAACACAGTGGCGCCACTGGGTGGAGTTGAACCCGAGGCATCTGTCTGGGAGGCTAGAGTGCTAACCACTACACCACTGTACCGTGTCAACTGCTACCATTAGAATGTGTTATGACTTAGTTTAGAAAAAATTCTGATTTTTATTCAAAAGTACGTTTTCTCACCGTCGTCCCCCTTCAAATGACTAAAGTTGGAATTTCATGACATTTTGCCAAATATTTTGGCATTCGTTTCAGACTTGGAAGTTTAAAAAAAGTTTTTTCCATTACGTTCACAAGTAACGAGTGAACCCCATGCAGGCTTAGCCTACACCACCTAACACAGTGGCGCCACTGGGTGGAGTTGAACCCGAGGCATCTGTCTGGGAGGCGAGAGTGCTAACCACTACACCACTGTACCGTGTCAACTGCTGCCGTTAGAATGTCTTATGACTCCAATTTAGAAAAAATTCGGATTTTTATTCAAAAGTACGTTTTCTCACCGTCCTCCCCCTTCAGATGACTAAAGATAGATTTTCATGACATTTTGCCAAATATTTTGGCATTCTTTTCAGACTTGGAACTTTAAAAAAAGTTTTTTCCATTACTTTTACAAGTACCGAGGGAACCCCATGCAGGCTTAGCCTACACCACCTAACACAGTGGCGCCACTGGGTGGAGTTGAACCCGAGGCATCTGTCTGGGAGGCTAGAGTGCTAACCACTACACCACTGTACCGTGTCAACTGCTGCCATTAGAATGTATTATGACTCCGATTTAGAAAAAATTCAGATTTTTATTCAAAAGTACGTTTTCTCACCGTCGTCCCCCTTCATACGACTAAAAATAGAATTTCATGACATTTTGCCAAATATTTTGGCATTCTTTTCAGACTTGGAAGTTTAAAAAAAGTTTTTTCCATTACTTTTACAAGTAACGAGTGAACCCCATGCAGGCTTAGCCTACACCACCTAACACAGTGGCGCCACTGGGTGGAGTTGAACCCGAGGCATCTGTCTGGGAGGCGAGAGTGCTAACCACTACACCGCTGTACCGTGTCAACTGCTGCCATTAGAATGTCTTATGACTCCGATTTAGAAAAAATTCAGATTTTTATTCAAAAGTACGTTTTCTCACCGTCGTCCCCCTTCATATGACTAAAGATAGAATTTCATGACATTTTGCCAAAAATTTTGGCATTCTTTTCAGACTTGTAAAAAAAACGGGAAATACTTTTTTTAAACTTCCAAGTAACGAGTTAACCCCATGCAGGCTTGGCCTACACCACCTAACACAATGGCGCCACTGGGTGGAGTTGAACCCGAGGCATCTGTCTGGGAGGCGAGAGTGCTAACCACTACACCAATATACTGTGTCAACAGCTGCCGTTAGAATGTCTTATGACTCCAATTTAGAAAAAATTCGGATTTTTGTTCAAAAGTAGGTTTTCTCACCATCGTGCACCTTCATATGACTAAGGATAGAATTTAATGACTTTTTGCAAAATATTTGGGGATTATTTTCAGACTTGGAAGTTTAAAAAAAGTTTTTTCCATTACTTTTACAAGTAACGAGTGAACCCCATGCAGGCTTAGCCTACACCACCTAACACAGTGGCGCCACTGGGTGGAGTTGAACCCGAGGCATCTGTCTGGGAGGCGAGAGTGCTAACCACTACACCACTGTACCGTGTCAACTGCTGCCATTAGAATGTCTTATGACTCCGATTTAGAAAAAATTCAGATTTTTATTCAAAAGTACGTTTTCTCACCGTCGTCCCCCTTCAGATGACTAAAGAAAGATTTTCATGACATTTTGCCAAATATTTTAGCATTCTTTTCAGACTTGGAAGTTTAAAAAAAGTTTTTTCCATTACTTTTACAAGTAACGAGTGAACCCCATGCAAGCTTAGCCTACACCACCTAACACATTGGCGCCACTGGGTGGAGTTGAACCCGAGGCATCTGTCTGGGAGGCGAGAGTGCTATCTGAAAAAATTCAGATTTTTATTCAAAAGTACGTTTTCTCACCGTCGTCCCCCTTCAGATGACTAAAGATAGATTTTCATGACATTTTGCCAAATATTTTGGCATTCTTTTCAGACTTGGAACTTTAAAAAAAGTTTTTTCCATTACTTTTACAAGTAACGAGTGAACCCCATGCAGGCTTAGCCTACACCACCTAACACAGTGGCGCCACTGGGTGGAGTTGAACCCGAGGCATCTGTCTGGGAGGCGAGAGTGCTAACCACTACACCACTGTACCGTGTCAACTGCTGCCGTTAGAATGTCTTATGACTCCAATTTAGAATAAATTCGGATTTTTATTCAAAAGTACGTTTTCTCACCGTCCTCCCCCTTCAGATGACTAAAGATAGATTTTCATGACATTTTGGCAAATATTTTGGCATTCTTTTCAGACTTAGAAGTTTAAAAAAAGTTTTTTCTATTACTTTTACAAGTAACGAGTGAACCCCATGCAGGCGTAGCCTACACCACCTAACACAGTAGCGCCACTGGGTAGAGTTGAACCCGAGGCATCTGTCTGGGAGGCGAGAGTGCTAACCACTACACCACTGTACCTTGTCAACTGCTGCCATTAGAATGTCTTATGACTCCGATTTAGAAAAAATTCAGATTTTTATTCAAAAGTACGTTTTCTCACCGTCGTTCCCATTCAGATGACTAAAGAAAGATTTTCATGACATTTTGCCAAATATTTTGGCATTCTTTTCAGACTTGTAAAAGTAATGCAAAAACTTTTTTTAAACTTCCAAGTAACAAGTGAACCCCATGCAGGCTTGGCCTACACCACCTAACACAATGGCGCGACTAGGTGGAGTTGAACCCGAGGCATCTGTCTGGGAGGCGAGAGTGCTAACCACTACACCACTGTACCGTGTCAACTGCTACCATTAGAATGTGTTATGACTTAGATTTAGAAAAAATTCAGATTTTTATTCAAAAGTACGTTTTCTCACCGTCGTCCCCCTTCAAATGACTAAAGTTGGAATTTCATGACATCTTGCCAAATATTTTGACATTCTTTTCAGACTTGGAAGTTTAAAAAAAGTTTTTAACATTACTTTTACAAGTAACGAGTGAACCCCATGCAGGCTTAGCCTACACCACCTAACACAGTGGCGCCACTGGGTGGAGTTGAACCCGAGGCATCTGTCTGGGAGGCTAGAGTGCTAACCACTACACCACTGTACCGTGTCAACTGCTGCCATTAGAATGTATTATGACTCCGATTTAGAAAAAATTCAGATTTTTTTTCAAAAGTACGTTTTCTCACCGTCGTCCCCCTTCATATGACTAAAGATAGAATTTCATGACATTCTGCCAAATATTTTGGCATTCTTTTCAGACTTGGAAGTTTAAAAAAAGTTTTTTCCATTACTTTTACAAGTAACGAGTGAACCCCATGCAGGCTTAGCCTACACCACCTAACACAGTGGCGCCACTGGGTGGAGTTGAACCCGAGGCATCTGTCTGGGAGGCTAGAGTGCTAACCACTACACCGCTGTACCGTGTCAACTGCTACCATTAGAATGTATTATGACTTAGATTTAGAAAAAATTCAGATTTTTATTCAAAAGTACGTTTTCTCACCGTCGTCCCCCT
Source organism: Gasterosteus aculeatus (assembly GCF_964276395.1). Lineage (NCBI taxonomy): Eukaryota > Metazoa > Chordata > Actinopteri > Perciformes > Gasterosteidae > Gasterosteus > Gasterosteus aculeatus. Next base: position 21,138,289 of record NC_135688.1, on the reverse strand, counting down.
TCAAATGACTAAAGTTGGAATTTCATGACATTTTGCCAAATATTTTGGCATTCGTTTCAGACTTGGAAGTTTAAAACAAGTTTTTTCCATTACGTTCACAAGTAACGAGTGAACCCCATGCAGGCTTAGCCTACACCACCTAACACAGTGGCGCCACTGGGTGGAGTTGAACCCGAGGCATCTGTCTGGGAGGCGAGAGTGCTAACCACTACACCACTGTACCGTGTCAACTGCTGCCGTTAGAATGTCTTATGACTCCAATTTAGAAAAAATTCGGATTTTTGTTAAAAACTAGGTTTTCTCACCATCGTGCACCTTCATATGACTAAGGATAGAATTTAATGACTTTTTGCAAAATATTTTGGCATTCTTTTCTGACTTAGAAGTTAAAAAAAAAAATTTCCATTACTTTTACAAGTAACGAGTGAACCGCATGCCGGCTTAGCCTACACCACCTAACACAGTGGCGCCACTGGGTGGAGTTGAACCCGAGGCATCTGTCTGGGAGGCGAGAGTGCTAACCACTACACCACTGTACCGTGTCAACTGCTGCCGTTAGAATGTCTTATGACTCCAATTTAGAAAAATTTCGGATTTTTATTCAAAAGTACGTTTTCTCACCGTCCTCCCCCTTCAGATGACTAAAGATAGATTTTCATGACATTTTGCAAAATATTTTGGCATTCTTTTCAGACTTGGAAGTTTAAAAAAAGTTTTTAACATTACTTTTACAAGTAACGAGTGAACCCCATGCAGGCTTAGCCTACACCACCTAACACAGTGGCGCCACTGGGTGGAGTTGAACCCGAGGCATCTGTCTGGGAGGCTAGAGTGCTAACCACTACACCACTGTACCGTGTCAACTGCTGCCATTAGAATGTATTATGACTCCGATTTAGAAAAAATTCAGATTTTTTTTCAAAAGTACGTTTTCTCACCGTCGTCCCCCTTCATATGACTAAAGATAGAATTTCATGACATTCTGCCAAATATTTTGGCATTCTTTTCAGACTTGGAAGTTTAAAAAATGTTTTTTCCATTACTTTTACAAGTAACGAGTGAACCCCATGCAGGCTTAGCCTACACCACCTAACACAGTGGCGCCACTGGGTGGAGTTGAACCCGAGGCATCTGTCTGGGAGGCTAGAGTGCTAACCACTACACCACTGTACCGTGTCAACTGCTACCATTAGAATGTATTATGACTTAGATTTAGAAAAAATTCTGATTTTTATTCAAAAGTACGTTTTCTCACCGTCGTCCCCCTTCAAATGACTAAAGTTGGAATTTCATGACATTTTGCCAAATATTTTGGCATTCGTTTCAGACTTGGAAGTTTAAAACAAGTTTTTTCCATTACGTTCACAAGTAACGAGTGAACCCCATGCAGGCTTAGCCTACACCACCTAACACAGTGGCGCCACTGGGTGGAGTTGAACCCGAGGCATCTGTCTGGGAGGCGAGAGTGCTAGCCACTACACCACTGTACCGTGTCAACTGCTGCCGTTAGAATGTCTTATGACTCCAATTTAGAAAAAATTCGGATTTTTGTTAAAAACTAGGTTTTCTCACCATCGTGCACCTTCATATGACTAAGGATAGAATTTAATGACTTTTTGCAAAATATTTTGGCATTCTTTTCTGACTTGGAAGTTTAAAAAAAGTTTTTTCCATTACTTTTACAAGTAATGAGTGAACCGCATGCCCGCTTAGCCTACACCACCTAACACAGTGGCGCCACTGGGTGGAGTTGAACCCGAGGCATCTGTCTGGGAGGCGAGAGTGCTAACCACTACACCACTGTACCGTGTCAACTGCTGCCGTTAGAATGTCTTATGACTCCAATTTAGAAAAATTTCGGATTTTTATTCAAAAGTACGTTTTCTCACCGTCCTCCCCCTTCAGATGACTAAAGATAGATTTTCATGACATTTTGCAAAATATTTTGGCATTCTTTTCAGACTTGGAAGTTTAAAAAAAGTTTTTAACATTACTTTTACAAGTAACGAGTGAACCCCATGCAGGCTTAGCCTACACCACCTAACACAGTGGCGCCACTGGGTGGAGTTGAACCCGAGGCATCTGTCTGGGAGGCTAGAGTGCTAACCACTACACCACTGTACCGTGTCAACTGCTGCCATTAGAATGTATTATGACTCCGATTTAGAAAAAATTCAGATTTTTTTTCAAAAGTACGTTTTCTCACCGTCGTCCCCCTTCATATGACTAAAGATAGAATTTCATGACATTCTGCCAAATATTTTGGCATTCTTTTCAGACTTGGAAGTTTAAAAAATGTTTTTTCCATTACTTTTACAAGTAACGAGTGAACCCCATGCAGGCTTAGCCTACACCACCTAACACAGTGGCGCCACTGGGTGGAGTTGAACCCGAGGCATCTGTCTGGGAGGCTAGAGTGCTAACCACTACACCACTGTACCGTGTCAACTGCTACCATTAGAATGTATTATGACTTAGATTTAGAAAAAATTCTGATTTTTATTCAAAAGTACGTTTTCTCACCGTCGTCCCCCTTCAAATGACTAAAGTTGGAATTTCATGACATTTTGCCAAATATTTTGGCATTCGTTTCAGACTTGGAAGTTTAAAACAAGTTTTTTCCATTACGTTCACAAGTAACGAGTGAACCCCATGCAGGCTTAGCCTACACCACCTAACACAGTGGCGCCACTGGGTGGAGTTGAACCCGAGGCATCTGTCTGGGAGGCGAGAGTGCTAGCCACTACACCACTGTACCGTGTCAACTGCTGCCGTTAGAATGTCTTATGACTCCAATTTAGAAAAAATTCGGATTTTTGTTAAAAACTAGGTTTTCTCACCATCGTGCACCTTCATATGACTAAGGATAGAATTTAATGACTTTTTGCAAAATATTTTGGCATTCTTTTCTGACTTGGAAGTTTAAAAAAAGTTTTTTCCATTACTTTTACAAGTAATGAGTGAACCGCATGCCCGCTTAGCCTACACCACCTAACACAGTGGCGCCACTGGGTGGAGTTGAACCCGAGGCATCTGTCTGGGAGGCGAGAGTGCTAACCACTACACCATTGTACCGTGTCAACTGCAGCCATTAGAATGTATTATGACTCAGATTTAGAAAAAAATCATATTTTTATTCAAAAGTACGTTTTCTCACCGTCGTCCCCCTTCAGATGACTAAAGATAGATTTTTATGACATCTTGCCAAATATTTTGACATTCTTTTCAGACTTGTAAAAGTAATGCAAAAACTTTTTTTAAACTTCCAAGTAACAAGTGAACCCCATGCAGGCTTGGCCTACACCACCTAACACAATGGCGCGACTGGGTGGAGTTGAACCCGAGGCATCTGTCTGGGAGGCGAGAGTGCTAACCACTACACCACTGTACCGTGTCAACTGCTGCCATTAGAATGTATTATGACTCCGATTTAGAAAAAATTCAGATTTTTTTTCAAAAGTACGTTTTCTCACCGTCGTCCCCCTTCATATGACTAAAGATAGAATTTCATGACATTCTGCCAAATATTTTGGCATTCTTTTCAGACTTGGAAGTTTAAAAAAAGTTTTTTCCATTACTTTTACAAGTAACGAGTGAACCCCATGCAGGCTTAGCCTACACCACCTAACACAGTGGCGCCACTGGGTGGAGTTGAACCCGAGGCATCTGTCTGGGAGGCTAGAGTGCTAACCACTACACCACTGTACCGTGTCAACTGCTACCATTAGAATGTATTATGACTTAGATTTAGAAAAAATTCTGATTTTTATTCAAAAGTACGTTTTCTCACCGTCGTCCCCCTTCAAATGACTAAAGTTGGAATTTCATGACATTTTGCCAAATATTTTGGCATTCGTTTCAGACTTGGAAGTTTAAAACAAGTTTTTTCCATTACGTTCACAAGTAACGAGTGAACCCCATGCAGGCTTAGCCTACACCACCTAACACAGTGGCGCCACTGGGTGGAGTTGAACCCGAGGCATCTGTCTGGGAGGCGAGAGTGCTAGCCACTACACCACTGTACCGTGTCAACAGCTGCCGTTAGAATTTCTTATGACTCCAATTTAGAAAAAATTCAGATTTTCATTCAAAAGTACGTTTTCTCACCGTCGTCCCCCTTCAGATGACTAAAGATAGATTTTCATGACATTTTGCCAAATATTTTGGCATTCTTTTCAGACTTGTAAAAGTAATGCAAAAACTTTTTTTAAACTTCCAAGTAACAAGTGAACCCCATGGAGGCTTGGCCTACACCACCTAACACAATGGCGCGACTGGGTGGAGTTGAACCCGAGGCATCTGTCTGGGAGGCTAGAGTGCTAACCACTACACCACTGTACCGTGTCAACTGCTGCCGTTAGAATGTCTTATGACTCCAATTTAGAAAAAATTCGGATTTTTATTCAAAAGTACGTTTTCTCACCGTCGTCCCCCTTCAGATGACTAAAGATAGATTTTCATGACATTTTGCCAAATATTTTGGCATTCTTTTCAGACTTGTAAAAGTAATGCAAAAACTTTTTTTAAACTTCCAAGTAACAAGTGAACCCCATGCAGGCTTGGCCTACACCACCTAACACAATGGCGCGACTGGGTGGAGTTGAACCCGAGGCATCTGTCTGGGAGGCTAGAGTGCTAACCACTACACCACTGTACCGTGTCAACTGCTGCCATTAGAATGTATTATGACTCCGATTTAAAAAAAAATTCAGATTTTTTTTCAAAAGTACGTTTTCTCACCGTCGTCCCCCTTCATATGACTAAAGATAGAATTTCATGACATTCTGCCAAATATTTTGGCATTCTTTTCAGACTTGGAAGTTTAAAAAAAGTTTTTTCCATTACTTTTACAAGTAACGAGTGAACCCCATGCAGGCTTAGCCTACACCACCTAACACAGTGGCGCCACTGGGTGGAGTTGAACCCGAGGCATCTGTCTGGGAGGCTAGAGTGCTAACCACTACACCGCTGTACCGTGTCAACTGCTACCATTAGAATGTATTATGACTTAGATTTAGAAAAAATTCAGATTTTTATTCAAAAGTACGTTTTCTCACCGTCGTCCCCCTTCAAATGACTAAAGTTGGAATTTCATGACATTTTGCCAAATATTTTGGCATTCGTTTCAGACTTGGAAGTTTAAAACAAGTTTTTTCCATTACGTTCACAAGTAACGAGTGAACCCCATGCAGGCTTAGCCTACACCACCTAACACAGTGGCGCCACTGGGTGGAGTTGAACCCGAGGCATCTGTCTGGGAGGCGAGAGTGCTAACCACTACACCACTGTACCGTGTCAACAGCTGCCGTTAGAATTTCTTATGACTCCAATTTAGAAAAAATTCGGATTTTTATTCAAAAGTACGTTTTCTCACCGTCGTCCCCCTTCAGATGACTAAAGATAGATTTTCATGACATTTTGCCAAATATTTTGGCATTCTTTTCAGACTTGTAAAAGTAATGCAAAAACTTTTTTTAAACTTCCAAGTAACAAGTGAACCCCATGCAGGCTTGGCCTACACCACCTAACACAATGGCGCGACTGGGTGGAGTTGAACCCGAGGCATCTGTCTGGGAGGCTAGAGTGCTAACCACTACACCACTGTACCGTGTCAACTGCTGCCATTAGAATGTATTATGACTCCGATTTAAAAAAAAATTCAGATTTTTTTTCAAAAGTACGTTTTCTCACCGTCGTCCCCCTTCATATGACTAAAGATAGAATTTCATGACATTCTGCCAAATATTTTGGCATTCTTTTCAGACTTGGAAGTTTAAAAAAAGTTTTTTCCATTACTTTTACAAGTAACGAGTGAACCCCATGCAGGCTTAGCCTACACCACCTAACACAGTGGCGCCACTGGGTGGAGTTGAACCCGAGGCATCTGTCTGGGAGGCTAGAGTGCTAACCACTACACCGCTGTACCGTGTCAACTGCTACCATTAGAATGTATTATGACTTAGATTTAGAAAAAATTCAGATTTTTATTCAAAAGTACGTTTTCTCACCGTCGTCCCCCTTCAAATGACTAAAGTTGGAATTTCATGACATTTTGCCAAATATTTTGGCATTCGTTTCAGACTTGGAAGTTTAAAACAAGTTTTTTCCATTACGTTCACAAGTAACGAGTGAACCCCATGCAGGCTTAGCCTACACCACCTAACACAGTGGCGCCACTGGGTGGAGTTGAACCCGAGGCATCTGTCTGGGAGGCGAGAGTGCTAACCACTACACCACTGTACCGTGTCAACAGCTGCCGTTAGAATTTCTTATGACTCCAATTTAGAAAAAATTCGGATTTTTATTCAAAAGTACGTTTTCTCACCGTCGTCCCCCTTCAGATGACTAAAGATAGATTTTCATGACATTTTGCCAAATATTTTGGCATTCTTTTCAGACTTGTAAAAGTAATGCAAAAACTTTTTTTAAACTTCCAAGTAACAAGTGAACCCCATGCAGGCTTGGCCTACACCACCTAACACAATGGCGCGACTGGGTGGAGTTGAACCCGAGGCATCTGTCTGGGAGGCTAGAGTGCTAACCACTACACCACTGTACCGTGTCAACTGCTGCCATTAGAATGTATTATGACTCCGATTTAAAAAAAAATTCAGATTTTTTTTCAAAAGTACGTTTTCTCACCGTCGTCCCCCTTCATATGACTAAAGATAGAATTTCATGACATTCTGCCAAATATTTTGGCATTCTTTTCAGACTTGGAAGTTTAAAAAAAGTTTTTTCCATTACTTTTACAAGTAACGAGTGAACCCCATGCAGGCTTAGCCTACACCACCTAACACAGTGGCGCCACTGGGTGGAGTTGAACCCGAGGCATCTGTCTGGGAGGCTAGAGTGCTAACCACTACACCGCTGTACCGTGTCAACTGCTACCATTAGAATGTATTATGACTTAGATTTAGAAAAAATTCAGATTTTTATTCAAAAGTACGTTTTCTCACCGTCGTCCCCCTTCAAATGACTAAAGTTGGAATTTCATGACATTTTGCCAAATATTTTGGCATTCGTTTCAGACTTGGAAGTTTAAAACAAGTTTTTTCCATTACGTTCACAAGTAACGAGTGAACCCCATGCAGTCTTAGCCTACACCACCTAACACAGTGGCGCCACTGGGTGGAGTTGAACCCGAGGCATCTGTCTGGGAGGCTAGAGTGCTAACCACTACACCACTGTACCGTGTCAACTGCTACCATTAGAATGTGTTATGACTTAGTTTAGAAAAAATTCTGATTTTTATTCAAAAGTACGTTTTCTCACCGTCGTCCCCCTTCAAATGACTAAAGTTGGAATTTCATGACATTTTGCCAAATATTTTGGCATTCGTTTCAGACTTGGAAGTTTAAAAAAAGTTTTTTCCATTACGTTCACAAGTAACGAGTGAACCCCATGCAGGCTTAGCCTACACCACCTAACACAGTGGCGCCACTGGGTGGAGTTGAACCCGAGGCATCTGTCTGGGAGGCGAGAGTGCTAACCACTACACCACTGTACCGTGTCAACTGCTGCCGTTAGAATGTCTTATGACTCCAATTTAGAAAAAATTCGGATTTTTATTCAAAAGTACGTTTTCTCACCGTCCTCCCCCTTCAGATGACTAAAGATAGATTTTCATGACATTTTGCCAAATATTTTGGCATTCTTTTCAGACTTGGAACTTTAAAAAAAGTTTTTTCCATTACTTTTACAAGTACCGAGGGAACCCCATGCAGGCTTAGCCTACACCACCTAACACAGTGGCGCCACTGGGTGGAGTTGAACCCGAGGCATCTGTCTGGGAGGCTAGAGTGCTAACCACTACACCACTGTACCGTGTCAACTGCTGCCATTAGAATGTATTATGACTCCGATTTAGAAAAAATTCAGATTTTTATTCAAAAGTACGTTTTCTCACCGTCGTCCCCCTTCATACGACTAAAAATAGAATTTCATGACATTTTGCCAAATATTTTGGCATTCTTTTCAGACTTGGAAGTTTAAAAAAAGTTTTTTCCATTACTTTTACAAGTAACGAGTGAACCCCATGCAGGCTTAGCCTACACCACCTAACACAGTGGCGCCACTGGGTGGAGTTGAACCCGAGGCATCTGTCTGGGAGGCGAGAGTGCTAACCACTACACCGCTGTACCGTGTCAACTGCTGCCATTAGAATGTCTTATGACTCCGATTTAGAAAAAATTCAGATTTTTATTCAAAAGTACGTTTTCTCACCGTCGTCCCCCTTCATATGACTAAAGATAGAATTTCATGACATTTTGCCAAAAATTTTGGCATTCTTTTCAGACTTGTAAAAAAAACGGGAAATACTTTTTTTAAACTTCCAAGTAACGAGTTAACCCCATGCAGGCTTGGCCTACACCACCTAACACAATGGCGCCACTGGGTGGAGTTGAACCCGAGGCATCTGTCTGGGAGGCGAGAGTGCTAACCACTACACCAATATACTGTGTCAACAGCTGCCGTTAGAATGTCTTATGACTCCAATTTAGAAAAAATTCGGATTTTTGTTCAAAAGTAGGTTTTCTCACCATCGTGCACCTTCATATGACTAAGGATAGAATTTAATGACTTTTTGCAAAATATTTGGGGATTATTTTCAGACTTGGAAGTTTAAAAAAAGTTTTTTCCATTACTTTTACAAGTAACGAGTGAACCCCATGCAGGCTTAGCCTACACCACCTAACACAGTGGCGCCACTGGGTGGAGTTGAACCCGAGGCATCTGTCTGGGAGGCGAGAGTGCTAACCACTACACCACTGTACCGTGTCAACTGCTGCCGTTAGAATGTCTTATGACTCCAATTTAGAAAAAATTCGGATTTTTGTTAAAAACTAGGTTTTCTCACCATCGTGCACCTTCATATGACTAAGGATAGAATTTAATGACTTTTTGCAAAATATTTTGGCATTCTTTTCTGACTTGGAAGTTTAAAAAAAGTTTTTTCCATTACTTTTACAAGTAATGAGTGAACCGCATGCCGGCTTAGCCTACACCACCTAACACAGTGGCGCCACTGGGTGGAGTTGAACCCGAGGCATCTGTCTGGGAGGCGAGAGTGCTAACCACTACACCATTGTACCGTGTCAACTGCAGCCATTAGAATGTATTATGACTCAGATTTAGAAAAAATTCAGATTTTTATTCAAAAGTACGTTTTCTCACCGTCGTCCCCCTTCAGATGACTAAAGATAGATTTTCATGACATCTTGCCAAATATTTTGACATTCTTTTCAGACTTGGAAGTTTAAAAAAAGTTTTTTCCATTACTTTTACAAGTAACGAGTGAACCCCATGCAGGCTTAGCCTACACCACCTAACACAGTGGCGCCACTGGGTGGAGTTGAACCCGAGGCATCTGTCTGGGAGGCGAGAGTGCTAACCACTACACCACTGTACCATGTCAACAGCTGCCGTTAGAATTTCTTATGACTCCAATTTAGAAAAAATTCAGATTTTCATTCAAAAGTACGTTTTCTCACCGTCCTCCCCCTTCAGATGACTAAAGATAGATTTTCATGACATTTTGCCAAATATTTGGGGATTCTTTTCAGACTTGGAACTTTAAAAAAAGTTTTTTCCATTACTTTTACAAGTAACGAGTGAACCCCATGCAGGCTTAGCCTACACCACCTAACACAGTGGCGCCACTGGGTGGAGTTGAACCCGAGGCATCTGTCTGGGAGGCGAGAGTGCTAACCACTACACCACTGTACCGTGTCAACTGCCGCCGTTAGAATGTCTTATGACTCCAATTTAGAAAAAATTCGGATTTTTAGTCAAAAGTACGTTTTCTCACCGTCGTCCCCCTTCAGATGACTAAAGATAGATTTTCATGACATTTTGCCAAATATTTTGGCATTCTTTTCAGACTTGTAAAAGTAATGCAAAAACTTTTTTTAAACTTCCAAGTAACAAGTGAACCCCATGCAGGCTTGGCCTACACCACCTAACACAATGGCGCGACTGGGTGGAGTTGAACCCGAGGCATCTGTCTGGGAGGCGAGAGTGCTAACCACTACACCACTGTACCGTGTCAACTGCTGCCATTAGAATGTATTATGACTCCGATTTAGAAAAAATTCAGATTTTTATTCAAAAGTACGTTTTCTCACCGTCGTCCCCCTTCATACGACTAAAAATAGAATTTCATGACATTTTGCCAAATATTTTGGCATTCTTTTCAGACTTGGAAGTTTAAAAAAAGTTTTTTCCATTACTTTTACAAGTAACGAGTGAACCCCATGCAGGCTTAGCCTACACCACCTAACACAGTGGCGCCACTGGGTGGAGTTGAACCCGAGGCATCTGTCTGGGAGGCGAGAGTGCTAACCACTACACCACTGTACCTTGTCAACTGCTGCCATTAGAATGTCTTATGACTCCGATTTAGAAAAAATTCAGATTTTTATTCAAAAGTACGTTTTCTCACCGTCGTTCCCATTCAGATGACTGAAGAAAGATTTTCATGACATTTTGCCAAATATTTTGGCATTCTTTTCAGACTTGTAAAAGTAATGCAAAAACTTTTTTTAAACTTCCAAGTAACAAGTGAACCCCATGCAGGCTTGGCCTACACCACCTAACACAATGGCGCGACTGGGTGGAGTTGAACCCGAGGCATCTGTCTGGGAGGCGAGAGTGCTAACCACTACACCACTGTACCGTGTCAACAGCTGCCGTTAGAATTTCTTATGACTCCAATTTAGAAAAAAATTCAGATTTTCATTCAAAAGTACGTTTTCTCACCGTCGTCCCCCTTCAAATGACTAAAGTTGGAATTTCATGACATTTTGCCAAATATTTTGGCATTCGTTTCAGACTTGGAAGTTTAAAAAAAGTTTTTTCCATTACGTTCACAAGTAACGAGTGAACCCCATGCAGGCTTAGCCTACACCACCTAACACAGTGGCGCCACTGGGTGGAGTTGAACCCGAGGCATCTGTCTGGGAGGCGAGAGTGCTAACCACTACACCACTGTACCGTGTCAACTGCTGCCGTTAGAATGTCTTATGACTCCAATTTAGAAAAAATTCGGATTTTTGTTAAAAACTAGGTTTTCTCACCATCGTGCACCTTCATATGACTAAGGATAGAATTTAATGACTTTTTGCAAAATATTTTGGCATTCTTTTCTGACTTAGAAGTTTAAAAAAAAAATTTCCATTACTTTTACAAGTAACGAGTGAACCGCATGCCGGCTTAGCCTACACCACCTAACACAGTGGCGCCACTGGGTGGAGTTGAACCCAAGGCATCTGTCTGGGAGGCGAGAGTGCTAACCACTACACCACTGTACCGTGTCAACTGCTGCCATTAGAATGTATTATGACTCAGATTTAGAAAAAATTCAGATTTTTATTCAAAAGTACGTTTTCTCACCGTCGTCCCCCTTCAGATGACTAAAGATAGATTTTCATGACATCTAGCCAAATATTTTGGCATTCTTTTCAGACTTGGAACTTTAAAAAAAGCTTTTTCCATTACTTTTACAAGTAACGAGTGAACCCCATGCAGGCTTAGCCTACACCACCTAACACAGTGGCGCCACTGGGTGGAGTTGAACCCGAGGCATCTGTCTGGGAGGCGAGAGTGCTAACCACTACACCACTGTACCGTGTCAACTGCTGCCGTTAGAATGTCTTATGACTCCAATTTAGAAAAAATTCGGATTTTTAGTCAAAAGTACGTTTTCTCACCGTCGTTCCCCTTCAGATGACTAAAGATAGATTTTCATGACATTTTGCCAAATATTTTGGCATTCTTTTCAGACTTGTAAAAGTAATGCAAAAACTTTTTTTAAACTTCCAAGTAACAAGTGAACCCCATGCAGGCTTGGCCTACACCACCTAACACAATGGCGCGACTGGGTGGAGTTGAACCCGAGGCATCTGTCTGGGAGACGAGAGTGCTAACCACTACACCACTGTACCGTGTCAACAGCTGCCGTTAGAATTTCTTATGACTCCAATTTAGAAAAAATTCAGATTTTCATTCAAAAGTACGTTTTCTCACCGTCCTCCCCCTTCAGATGACTAAAGATAGATTTTCATGACATTTTGCCAAATATTTGGGGATTCTTTTCAGACTTGGACCTTTAAAAAAAGTTTTTTCCATTACTTTTACAAGTAACGAGTGAACCCCATGCAGGCTTAGCCTACACCACCTAACACAGTGGCGCCACTGGGTGGAGTTGAACCCGAGGCATCTGTCTGGGAGGCGAGAGTGCTAACCACTACACCACTGTACCGTGTCAACTGCTGCCGTTAGAATGTCTTATGACTCCAATTTAGAAAAAATTCGGATTTTTAGTCAAAAGTACGTTTTCTCACCGTCGTCCCCCTTCAGATGACTAAAGATAGATTTTCATGACATTTTGCCAAATATTTTGGCATTCTTTTCAGACTTGTAAAAGTAATGCAAAAACTTTTTTTAAACTTCCAAGTAACAAGTGAACCCCATGCAGGCTTGGCCTACACCACCTAACACAATGGCGCGACTGGGTGGAGTTGAACCCGAGGCATCTGTCTGGGAGGCGAGAGTGCTAACCACTACACCACTGTAACGTGTCAACTGCTGCCATTAGAATGTATTATGACTCCGATTTAGAAAAAATTCAGATTTTTATTCAAAAGTACGTTTTCTCACCGTCGTCCCCCTTCATACGACTAAAAATAGAATTTCATGACATTTTGCCAAATATTTTGGCATTCTTTTCAGACTTGGAAGTTTAAAAAAAGTTTTTTCCATTACGTTCACAAGTAACGAGTGAACCCCATGCAGGCTTAGCCTACACCACCTAACACAGTGGCGCCACTGGGTGGAGTTGAACCCGAGGCATCTGTCTGGGAGGCGAGAGTGCTAACCACTACACCACTGTACCGTGTCAACTGCTGCCGTTAGAATGTCTTATGACTCCAATTTAGAAAAAATTCGGATTTTTGTTAAAAACTAGGTTTTCTCACCATCGTGCACCTTCATATGACTAAGGATAGAATTTAATGACTTTTTGCAAAATATTTTGGCATTCTTTTCTGACTTAGAAGTTTAAAAAAAAAATTTCCAATACTTTTACAAGTAACGAGTGAACCGCATGCCGGCTTAGCCTACACCACCTAACACAGTGGCGCCACTGGGTGGAGTTGAACCCAAGGCATCTGTCTGGGAGGCGAGAGTGCTAACCACTACACCACTGTACCGTGTCAACTGCTGCCATTAGAATGTATTATGACTCAGATTTAGAAAAAATTCAGATTTTTATTCAAAAGTACGTTTTCTCACCGTCGTCCCCCTTCAGATGACTAAAGATAGATTTTCATGACATCTAGCCAAATATTTTGGCATTCTTTTCAGACTTGGAACTTTAAAAAAAGCTTTTTCCATTACTTTTACAAGTAACGAGTGAACCCCATGCAGGCTTAGCCTACACCACCTAACACAGTGGCGCCACTGGGTGGAGTTGAACCCGAGGCATCTGTCTGGGAGGCAAGAGTGCTAACCACTACACCACTGTACCGTGTCAACTGCTGCCGTTAGAATGTCTTATGACTCCAATTTAGAAAAATTTCAGATTTTTATTCAAAAGTACGTTTTCTCACCGTCCTCCCCCTTCAGATGACTAAAGATAGATTTTCATGACATTTTGCAAAATATTTTGGCATTCTTTTCAGACTTGGAAGTTTAAAAAAAGTTTTTAACATTACTTTTACAAGTAACGAGTGAACCCCATGCAGGCTTAGCCTACACCACCTAACACAGTGGCGCCACTGGGTGGAGTTGAACCCGAGGCATCTGTCTGGGAGGCTAGAGTGCTAACCACTACACCACTGTACCGTGTCAACTGCTGCCATTAGAATGTATTATGACTCCGATTTAGAAAAAATTCAGATTTTTTTTCAAAAGTACGTTTTCTCACCGTCGTCCCCCTTCATATGACTAAAGATAGAATTTCATGACATTCTGCCAAATATTTTGGCATTCTTTTCAGACTTGGAAGTTTAAAAAAAGTTTTTTCCATTACTTTTACAAGTAACGAGTGAACCCCATGCAGGCTTAGCCTACACCACCTAACACAGTGGCGCCACTGGGTGGAGTTGAACCCGAGGCATCTGTCTGGGAGGCGAGAGTGCTAACCACTACACCACTGTACCGTGTCAACTGCTGCCGTTAGAATGTCTTATGACTCCAATTTAGAAAAAATTCGGATTTTTAGTCAAAAGTACGTTTTCTCACCGTCGTCCCCCTTCAGATGACTAAAGATAGATTTTCATGACATTTTGCCAAATATTTTGGCATTCTTTTCAGACTTGTAAAAGTAATGCAAAAACTTTTTTTAAACTTCCAAGTAACAAGTGAACCCCATGCAGGCTTGGCCTACACCACCTAACACAATGGCGCGACTGGGTGGAGTTGAACCCGAGGCATCTGTCTGGGAGACGAGAGTGCTAACCACTACACCACTGTACCGTGTCAACAGCTGCCGTTAGAATTTCTTATGACTCCAATTTAGAAAAAATTCAGATTTTCATTCAAAAGTACGTTTTCTCACCGTCCTCCCCCTTCAGATGACTAAAGATAGATTTTCATGACATTTTGCCAAATATTTGGGGATTCTTTTCAGACTTGGACCTTTAAAAAAAGTTTTTTCCATTACTTTTACAAGTAACGAGTGAACCCCATGCAGGCTTAGCCTACACCACCTAACACAGTGGCGCCACTGGGTGGAGTTGAACCCGAGGCATCTGTCTGGGAGGCGAGAGTGCTAACCACTACACCACTGTACCGTGTCAACTGCTGCCGTTAGAATGTCTTATGACTCCAATTTAGAAAAAATTCGGATTTTTAGTCAAAAGTACGTTTTCTCACCGTCGTCCCCCTTCAGATGACTAAAGATAGATTTTCATGACATTTTGCCAAATATTTTGGCATTCTTTTCAGACTTGTAAAAGTAATGCAAAAACTTTTTTTAAACTTCCAAGTAACAAGTGAACCCCATGCAGGCTTGGCCTACACCACCTAACACAATGGCGCGACTGGGTGGAGTTGAACCCGAGGCATCTGTCTGGGAGGCGAGAGTGCTAACCACTACACCACTGTAACGTGTCAACTGCTGCCATTAGAATGTATTATGACTCCGATTTAGAAAAAATTCAGATTTTTATTCAAAAGTACGTTTTCTCACCGTCGTCCCCCTTCATACGACTAAAAATAGAATTTCATGACATTTTGCCAAATATTTTGGCATTCTTTTCAGACTTGGAAGTTTAAAAAAAGTTTTTTCCATTACTTTTACAAGTAACGAGTGAACCCCATGCAGGCTTAGCCTACACCACCTAACACAGTGGCGCCACTGGGTGGAGTTGAACCCGAGGCATCTGTCTGGGAGGCGAGAGTGCTAACCACTACACCACTGTACCTTGTCAACTGCTGCCATTAGAATGTCTTATGACTCCGATTTAGAAAAAATTCAGATTTTTATTCAAAAGTACGTTTTCTCACCGTCGTTCCCATTCAGATGACTGAAGAAAGATTTTCATGACATTTTGCCAAATATTTTGGCATTCTTTTCAGACTTGTAAAAGTAATGCAAAAACTTTTTTTAAACTTCCAAGTAACAAGTGAACCCCATGCAGGCTTGGCCTACACCACCTAACACAATGGCGCGACTGGGTGGAGTTGAACCCGAGGCATCTGTCTGGGAGGCGAGAGTGCTAACCACTACACCACTGTACCGTGTCAACAGCTGCCGTTAGAATTTCTTATGACTCCAATTTAGAAAAAAATTCAGATTTTCATTCAAAAGTACGTTTTCTCACCGTCGTCCCCCTTCAAATGACTAAAGTTGGAATTTCATGACATTTTGCCAAATATTTTGGCATTCGTTTCAGACTTGGAAGTTTAAAAAAAGTTTTTTCCATTACGTTCACAAGTAACGAGTGAACCCCATGCAGGCTTAGCCTACACCACCTAACACAGTGGCGCCACTGGGTGGAGTTGAACCCGAGGCATCTGTCTGGGAGGCGAGAGTGCTAACCACTACACCACTGTACCGTGTCAACTGCTGCCGTTAGAATGTCTTATGACTCCAATTTAGAAAAAATTCGGATTTTTGTTAAAAACTAGGTTTTCTCACCATCGTGCACCTTCATATGACTAAGGATAGAATTTAATGACTTTTTGCAAAATATTTTGGCATTCTTTTCTGACTTAGAAGTTTAAAAAAAAAATTTCCAATACTTTTACAAGTAACGAGTGAACCGCATGCCGGCTTAGCCTACACCACCTAACACAGTGGCGCCACTGGGTGGAGTTGAACCCAAGGCATCTGTCTGGGAGGCGAGAGTGCTAACCACTACACCACTGTACCGTGTCAACTGCTGCCATTAGAATGTATTATGACTCAGATTTAGAAAAAATTCAGATTTTTATTCAAAAGTACGTTTTCTCACCGTCGTCCCCCTTCAGATGACTAAAGATAGATTTTCATGACATCTAGCCAAATATTTTGGCATTCTTTTCAGACTTGGAACTTTAAAAAAAGCTTTTTCCATTACTTTTACAAGTAACGAGTGAACCCCATGCAGGCTTAGCCTACACCACCTAACACAGTGGCGCCACTGGGTGGAGTTGAACCCGAGGCATCTGTCTGGGAGGCAAGAGTGCTAACCACTACACCACTGTACCGTGTCAACTGCTGCCGTTAGAATGTCTTATGACTCCAATTTAGAAAAATTTCAGATTTTTATTCAAAAGTACGTTTTCTCACCGTCCTCCCCCTTCAGATGACTAAAGATAGATTTTCATGACATTTTGCAAAATATTTTGGCATTCTTTTCAGACTTGGAAGTTTAAAAAAAGTTTTTAACATTACTTTTACAAGTAACGAGTGAACCCCATGCAGGCTTAGCCTACACCACCTAACACAGTGGCGCCACTGGGTGGAGTTGAACCCGAGGCATCTGTCTGGGAGGCTAGAGTGCTAACCACTACACCACTGTACCGTGTCAACTGCTGCCATTAGAATGTATTATGACTCCGATTTAGAAAAAATTCAGATTTTTTTTCAAAAGTACGTTTTCTCACCGTCGTCCCCCTTCATATGACTAAAGATAGAATTTCATGACATTCTGCCAAATATTTTGGCATTCTTTTCAGACTTGGAAGTTTAAAAAAAGTTTTTTCCATTACTTTTACAAGTAACGAGTGAACCCCATGCAGGCTTAGCCTACACCACCTAACACAGTGGCGCCACTGGGTGGAGTTGAACCCGAGGCATCTGTCTGGGAGGCGAGAGTGCTAACCACTACACCACTGTACCGTGTCAACTGCTGCCGTTAGAATGTCTTATGACTCCAATTTAGAAAAAATTCGGATTTTTAGTCAAAAGTACGTTTTCTCACCGTCGTCCCCCTTCAGATGACTAAAGATAGATTTTCATGACATTTTGCCAAATATTTTGGCATTCTTTTCAGACTTGTAAAAGTAATGCAAAAACTTTTTTTAAACTTCCAAGTAACAAGTGAACCCCATGCAGGCTTGGCCTACACCACCTAACACAATGGCGCGACTGGGTGGAGTTGAACCCGAGGCATCTGTCTGGGAGACGAGAGTGCTAACCACTACACCACTGTACCGTGTCAACAGCTGCCGTTAGAATTTCTTATGACTCCAATTTAGAAAAAATTCAGATTTTCATTCAAAAGTACGTTTTCTCACCGTCCTCCCCCTTCAGATGACTAAAGATAGATTTTCATGACATTTTGCCAAATATTTGGGGATTCTTTTCAGACTTGGACCTTTAAAAAAAGTTTTTTCCATTACTTTTACAAGTAACGAGTGAACCCCATGCAGGCTTAGCCTACACCACCTAACACAGTGGCGCCACTGGGTGGAGTTGAACCCGAGGCATCTGTCTGGGAGGCGAGAGTGCTAACCACTACACCACTGTACCGTGTCAACTGCTGCCGTTAGAATGTCTTATGACTCCAATTTAGAAAAAATTCGGATTTTTAGTCAAAAGTACGTTTTCTCACCGTCGTCCCCCTTCAGATGACTAAAGATAGATTTTCATGACATTTTGCCAAATATTTTGGCATTCTTTTCAGACTTGTAAAAGTAATGCAAAAACTTTTTTTAAACTTCCAAGTAACAAGTGAACCCCATGCAGGCTTGGCCTACACCACCTAACACAATGGCGCGACTGGGTGGAGTTGAACCCGAGGCATCTGTCTGGGAGGCGAGAGTGCTAACCACTACACCACTGTAACGTGTCAACTGCTGCCATTAGAATGTATTATGACTCCGATTTAGAAAAAATTCAGATTTTTATTCAAAAGTACGTTTTCTCACCGTCGTCCCCCTTCATACGACTAAAAATAGAATTTCATGACATTTTGCCAAATATTTTGGCATTCTTTTCAGACTTGGAAGTTTAAAAAAAGTTTTTTCCATTACTTTTACAAGTAACGAGTGAACCCCATGCAGGCTTAGCCTACACCACCTAACACAGTGGCGCCACTGGGTGGAGTTGAACCCGAGGCATCTGTCTGGGAGGCGAGAGTGCTAACCACTACACCACTGTACCTTGTCAACTGCTGCCATTAGAATGTCTTATGACTCCGATTTAGAAAAAATTCAGATTTTTATTCAAAAGTACGTTTTCTCACCGTCGTTCCCATTCAGATGACTGAAGAAAGATTTTCATGACATTTTGCCAAATATTTTGGCATTCTTTTCAGACTTGTAAAAGTAATGCAAAAACTTTTTTTAAACTTCCAAGTAACAAGTGAACCCCATGCAGGCTTGGCCTACACCACCTAACACAATGGCGCGACTGGGTGGAGTTGAACCCGAGGCATCTGTCTGGGAGGCGAGAGTGCTAACCACTACACCACTGTACCGTGTCAACAGCTGCCGTTAGAATTTCTTATGACTCCAATTTAGAAAAAAATTCAGATTTTCATTCAAAAGTACGTTTTCTCACCGTCGTCCCCCTTCAAATGACTAAAGTTGGAATTTCATGACATTTTGCCAAATATTTTGGCATTCGTTTCAGACTTGGAAGTTTAAAAAAAGTTTTTTCCATTACGTTCACAAGTAACGAGTGAACCCCATGCAGGCTTAGCCTACACCACCTAACACAGTGGCGCCACTGGGTGGAGTTGAACCCGAGGCATCTGTCTGGGAGGCGAGAGTGCTAACCACTACACCACTGTACCGTGTCAACTGCTGCCGTTAGAATGTCTTATGACTCCAATTTAGAAAAAATTCGGATTTTTGTTAAAAACTAGGTTTTCTCACCATCGTGCACCTTCATATGACTAAGGATAGAATTTAATGACTTTTTGCAAAATATTTTGGCATTCTTTTCTGACTTAGAAGTTTAAAAAAAAAATTTCCATTACTTTTACAAGTAACGAGTGAACCGCATGCCGGCTTAGCCTACACCACCTAACACAGTGGCGCCACTGGGTGGAGTTGAACCCAAGGCATCTGTCTGGGAGGCGAGAGTGCTAACCACTACACCACTGTACCGTGTCAACTGCTGCCGTTAGAATGTCTTATGACTCCAATTTAGAAAAAATTCGGATTTTTATTCAAAAGTACGTTTTCTCACCGTCGTCCCCCTTCAGATGACTAAAGATAGATTTTCATGACATTTTGCCAAATATTTTGGCATTCTTTTCAGACTTGTAAAAGTAATGCAAAAACTTTTTTTAAACTTCCAAGTAACAAGTGAACCCCATGCAGGCTTGGCCTACACCACCTAACACAATGGCGCGACTGGGTGGAGTTGAACCCGAGGCATCTGTCTGGGAGGCGAGAGTGCTAACCACTACACCACTGTACCGTGTCAACTGCTGCCATTAGAATGTATTATGACTCCGATTTAGAAAAAATTCAGATTTTTTTTCAAAAGTACGTTTTCTCACCGTCGTCCCCCTTCATATGACTAAAGATAGAATTTCATGACATTCTGCCAAATATTTTGGCATTCTTTTCAGACTTGGAAGTTTAAAAAAAGTTTTTTCCATTACTTTTACAAGTAACGAGTGAACCCCATGCAGGCTTAGCCTACACCACCTAACACAGTGGCGCCACTGGGTGGAGTTGAACCCGAGGCATCTGTCTGGGAGGCTAGAGTGCTAACCACTACACCACTGTACCGTGTCAACTGCTACCATTAGAATGTATTATGACTTAGATTTAGAAAAAATTCTGATTTTTATTCAAAAGTACGTTTTCTCACCGTCGTCCCCCTTCAAATGACTAAAGTTGGAATTTCATGACATTTTGCCAAATATTTTGGCATTCGTTTCAGACTTGGAAGTTTAAAACAAGTTTTTTCCATTACGTTCACAAGTAACGAGTGAACCCCATGCAGGCTTAGCCTACACCACCTAACACAGTGGCGCCACTGGGTGGAGTTGAACCCGAGGCATCTGTCTGGGAGGCGAGAGTGCTAGCCACTACACCACTGTACCGTGTCAACTGCTGCCGTTAGAATGTCTTATGACTCCAATTTAGAAAAAATTCGGATTTTTGTTAAAAACTAGGTTTTCTCACCATCGTGCACCTTCATATGACTAAGGATAGAATTTAATGACTTTTTGCAAAATATTTTGGCATTCTTTTCTGACTTGGAAGTTTAAAAAAAGTTTTTTCCATTACTTTTACAAGTAATGAGTGAACCTCATGCCCGCTTAGCCTACACCACCTAACACAGTGGCGCCCCTGGGTGGAGTTGAACCCGAGGCATCTGTCTGGGAGGCGAGAGTGCTAACCACTACACCATTGTACCGTGTCAACTGCAGCCATTAGAATCTATTATGACTCAGATTTAGAAAAAAATCATATTTTTATTCAAAAGTACGTTTTCTCACCGTCGTCCCCCTTCAGATGACTAAAGATAGATTTTTATGACATCTTGCCAAATATTTTGACATTCTTTTCAGACTTGGAAGTTTAAAAAAAGTTTTTTCCATTACTTTTACAAGTAACGAGTGAACCCCATGCAGGCTTAGCCTACACCACCTAACACAGTGGCGCCACTGGGTGGAGTTGAACCCGAGGCATCTGTCTGGGAGGCGAGAGTGCTAACCACTACACCACTGTACCGTGTCAACAGCTGCCGTTAGAATTTCTTATGACTCCAATTTAGAAAAAATTCAGATTTTCATTCAAAAGTACGTTTTCTCACCGTCCTCCCTCTTCAGATGACTAAAGATAGATTTTCATGACATCTTGCCAAATATTTGGGGATTCTTTTCAGACTTGGAACTTTAAAAAAAGATTTTTCCATTACTTTTACAAGTAACGAGTGAACCCCATGCAGGCTTAGCCTACACCACCTAACACAGTGGCGCCACTGGGTGGAGTTGAACCCGAGGCATCTGTCTGGGAGGCGAGAGTGCTAACCACTACACCACTGTACCGTGTCAACTGCTGCCGTTAGAATGTCTTATGACTCCAATTTAGAAAAAATTCGGATTTTTATTCAAAAGTACGTTTTCTCACCGTCGTCCCCCTTCAGATGACTAAAGATAGATTTTCATGACATTTTGCCAAATATTTTGGCATTCTTTTCAGACTTGTAAAAGTAATGCAAAAACTTTTTTTAAACTTCCAAGTAACAAGTGAACCCCATGCAGGCTTGGCCTACACCACCTAACACAATGGCGCCACTGGGTGGAGTTGAACCCGAGGCATCTGTCTGGGAGGCGAGAGTGCTAGCCACTACACCACTGTACCGTGTCAACAGCTGCCGTTAGAATTTCTTATGACTCCAATTTAGAAAAAATTCAGATTTTCATTCAAAAGTACGTTTTCTCACCGTCCTCCCCCTTCAGATGACTAAAGATAGATTTTCATGACATTTTGCCAAATATTTGGGGATTCTTTTCAGACTTGGAACTTTAAAAAAAGTTTTTTCCATTACTTTTACAAGTAACGAGTGAACCCCATGCAGGCTTAGCCTACACCACCTAACACAGTGGCGCCACTGGGTGGAGTTGAACCCGAGGCATCTGTCTGGGAGGCGAGAGTGCTAACCACTACACCACTGTACCGTGTCAACTGCTGCCGTTAGAATGTCTTATGACTCCAATTTAGAAAAAATTCGGATTTTTATTCAAAAGTACGTTTTCTCACCGTCGTCCCCCTTCAGATGACTAAAGATAGATTTTCATGACATTTTGCCAAATATTTTGGCATTCTTTTCAGACTTGTAAAAGTAATGCAAAAACTTTTTTTAAACTTCCAAGTAACAAGTGAACCCCATGCAGGCTTGGCCTACACCACCTAACACAATGGCGCGACTGGGTGGAGTTGAACCCGAGGCATCTGTCTGGGAGGCTAGAGTGCTAACCACTACACCACTGTACCGTGTCAACTGCTGCCGTTAGAATGTCTTATGACTCCAATTTAGAAAAAATTCGGATTTTTATTCAAAAGTACGTTTTCTCACCGTCGTCCCCCTTCAGATGACTAAAGATAGATTTTCATGACATTTTGCCAAATATTTTGGCATTCTTTTCAGACTTGTAAAAGTAATGCAAAAACTTTTTTTAAACTTCCAAGTAACAAGTGAACCCCATGCAGGCTTGGCCTACACCACCTAACGCAATGGCGCGACTGGGTGGAGTTGAACCCGAGGCATCTGTCTGGGAGGCTAGAGTGCTAACCACTACACCACTGTACCGTGTCAACTGCTGCCATTAGAATGTATTATGACTCCGATTTAGAAAAAATTCAGATTTTTTTTCAAAAGTACGTTTTCTCACCGTCGTCCCCCTTCATATGACTAAAGATAGAATTTCATGACATTCTGCCGAATATTTTGGCATTCTTTTCAGACTTGGAAGTTTAAAAAAAGTTTTTTCCATTACTTTTACAAGTAACGAGTGAACCCCATGCAGGCTTAGCCTACACCACCTAACACAGTGGCGCCACTGGGTGGAGTTGAACCCGAGGCATCTGTCTGGGAGGCTAGAGTGCTAACCACTACACCGCTGTACCGTGTCAACTGCTACCATTAGAATGTATTATGACTTAGATTTAGAAAAAATTCAGATTTTTATTCAAAAGTACGTTTTCTCACCGTCCTCCCCCTTCAGATGACTAAAGATAGATTTTCATGACATTTTGCCAAATATTTGGGGATTCTTTTCAGACTTGGACCTTTAAAAAAAGTTTTTTCCATTACTTTTACAAGTAACGAGTGAACCCCATGCAGGCTTAGCCTACACCACCTAACACAGTGGCGCCACTGGGTGGAGTTGAACCCGAGGCATCTGTCTGGGAGGCGAGAGTGCTAACCACTACACCACTGTACCGTGTCAACTGCTGCCGTTAGAATGTCTTATGACTCCAATTTAGAAAAAATTCGGATTTTTAGTCAAAAGTACGTTTTCTCACCGTCGTCCCCCTTCAGATGACTAAAGATAGATTTTCATGACATTTTGCCAAATATTTTGGCATTCTTTTCAGACTTGTAAAAGTAATGCAAAAACTTTTTTTAAACTTCCAAGTAACAAGTGAACCCCATGCAGGCTTGGCCTACACCACCTAACACAATGGCGCGACTGGGTGGAGTTGAACCCGAGGCATCTGTCTGGGAGGCGAGAGTGCTAACCACTACACCACTGTACCGTGTCAACTGCTGCCATTAGAATGTATTATGACTCCGATTTAGAAAAAATTCAGATTTTTATTCAAAAGTAAGTTTTCTCACCGTCGTCCCCCTTCATACGACTAAAAATAGAATTTCATGACATTTTGCCAAATATTTTGGCATTCTTTTCAGACTTGGAAGTTTAAAAAAAGTTTTTTCCATTACTTTTACAAGTAACGAGTGAACCCCATGCAGGCTTAGCCTACACCACCTAACACAGTGGCGCCACTGGGTGGAGTTGAACCCGAGGCATCTGTCTGGGAGGCGAGAGTGCTAACCACTACACCACTGTACCTTGTCAACTGCTGCCATTAGAATGTCTTATGACTCCGATTTAGAAAAAATTCAGATTTTTATTCAAAAGTACGTTTTCTCACCGTCGTTCCCATTCAGATGACTGAAGAAAGATTTTTATGACATTTTGCCAAATATTTTGGCATTCTTTTCAGACTTGTAAAAGTAATGCAAAAACTTTTTTTAAACTTCCAAGTAACAAGTGAACCCCATGCAGGCTTGGCCTACACCACCTAACACAATGGCGCGACTGGGTGGAGTTGAACCCGAGGCATCTGTCTGGGAGGCGAGAGTGCTAACCACTACACCACTGTACCGTGTCAACAGCTGCCGTTAGAATTTCTTATGACTCCAATTTAGAAAAAAATTCAGATTTTCATTCAAAAGTACGTTTTCTCACCGTCGTCCCCCTTCAAATGACTAAAGTTGGAATTTCATGACATTTTGCCAAATATTTTGGCATTCGTTTCAGACTTGGAAGTTTAAAAAAAGTTTTTTCCATTACGTTCACAAGTAACGAGTGAACCCCATGCAGGCTTAGCCTACACCACCTAACACAGTGGCGCCACTGGGTGGAGTTGAACCCGAGGCATCTGTCTGGGAGGCGAGAGTGCTAACCACTACACCACTGTACCGTGTCAACTGCTGCCGTTAGAATGTCTTATGACTCCAATTTAGAAAAAATTCGGATTTTTGTTAAAAACTAGGTTTTCTCACCATCGTGCACCTTCATATGACTAAGGATAGAATTTAATGACTTTTTGCAAAATATTTTGGCATTCTTTTCTGACTTAGAAGTTTAAAAAAAAAATTTCCATTACTTTTACAAGTAACGAGTGAACCGCATGCCGGCTTAGCCTACACCACCTAACACAGTGGCGCCACTGGGTGGAGTTGAACCCAAGGCATCTGTCTGGGAGGCGAGAGTGCTAACCACTACACCACTGTACCGTGTCAACTGCTGCCATTAGAATGTATTATGACTCAGATTTAGAAAAAATTCAGATTTTTATTCAAAAGTACGTTTTCTCACCGTCGTCCCCCTTCAGATGACTAAAGATAGATTTTCATGACATCTAGCCAAATATTTTGGCATTCTTTTCAGACTTGGAACTTTAAAAAAAGCTTTTTCCATTACTTTTACAAGTAACGAGTGAACCCCATGCAGGCTTAGCCTACACCACCTAACACAGTGGCGCCACTGGGTGGAGTTGAACCCGAGGCATCTGTCTGGGAGGCGAGAGTGCTAACCACTACACCACTGTACCGTGTCAACTGCTGCCGTTAGAATGTCTTATGACTCCAATTTAGAAAAATTTCGGATTTTTATTCAAAAGTACGTTTTCTCACCGTCCTCCCCCTTCAGATGACTAAAGATAGATTTTCATGACATTTTGCAAAATATTTTGGCATTCTTTTCAGACTTGGAAGTTTAAAAAAAGTTTTTAACATTACTTTTACAAGTAACGAGTGAACCCCATGCAGGCTTAGCCTACACCACCTAACACAGTGGCGCCACTGGGTGGAGTTGAACCCGAGGCATCTGTCTGGGAGGCTAGAGTGCTAACCACTACACCACTGTACCGTGTCAACTGCTGCCATTAGAATGTATTATGACTCCGATTTAGAAAAAATTCAGATTTTTTTTCAAAAGTACGTTTTCTCACCGTCGTCCCCCTTCATATGACTAAAGATAGAATTTCATGACATTCTGCCAAATATTTTGGCATTCTTTTCAGACTTGGAAGTTTAAAAAAAGTTTTTTCCATTACTTTTACAAGTAACGAGTGAACCCCATGCAGGCTTAGCCTACACCACCTAACACAGTGGCGCCACTGGGTGGAGTTGAACCCGAGGCATCTGTCTGGGAGGCGAGAGTGCTAACCACTACACCACTGTACCGTGTCAACTGCTGCCGTTAGAATGTCTTATGACTCCAATTTAGAAAAAATTCGGATTTTTAGTCAAAAGTACGTTTTCTCACCGTCGTCCCCCTTCAGATGACTAAAGATAGATTTTCATGACATTTTGCCAAATATTTTGGCATTCTTTTCAGACTTGTAAAAGTAATGCAAAAACTTTTTTTAAACTTCCAAGTAACAAGTGAACCCCATGCAGGCTTGGCCTACA
Organism: Gasterosteus aculeatus; assembly: GCF_964276395.1. NCBI lineage: Eukaryota > Metazoa > Chordata > Actinopteri > Perciformes > Gasterosteidae > Gasterosteus > Gasterosteus aculeatus. The sequence goes on along the minus strand of NC_135688.1, from coordinate 21,112,182 downwards.
CCACCTAACACAATGGCGCGACTGGGTGGAGTTGAACCCGAGGCATCTGTCTGGGAGGCGAGAGTGCTAACCACTACACCACTGTACCGTGTCAACTGCTGCCATTAGAATGTATTATGACTCCGATTTAGAAAAAATTCAGATTTTTTTTCAAAAGTACGTTTTCTCACCGTCGTCCCCCTTCATATGACTAAAGATAGAATTTCATGACATTCTGCCAAATATTTTGGCATTCTTTTCAGACTTGGAAGTTTAAAAAAAGTTTTTTCCATTACTTTTACAAGTAACGAGTGAACCCCATGCAGGCTTAGCCTACACCACCTAACACAGTGGCGCCACTGGGTGGAGTTGAACCCGAGGCATCTGTCTGGGAGGCTAGAGTGCTAACCACTACACCACTGTACCGTGTCAACTGCTACCATTAGAATGTATTATGACTTAGATTTAGAAAAAATTCTGATTTTTATTCAAAAGTACGTTTTCTCACCGTCGTCCCCCTTCAAATGACTAAAGTTGGAATTTCATGACATTTTGCCAAATATTTTGGCATTCGTTTCAGACTTGGAAGTTTAAAACAAGTTTTTTCCATTACGTTCACAAGTAACGAGTGAACCCCATGCAGGCTTAGCCTACACCACCTAACACAGTGGCGCCACTGGGTGGAGTTGAACCCGAGGCATCTGTCTGGGAGGCGAGAGTGCTAGCCACTACACCACTGTACCGTGTCAACTGCTGCCGTTAGAATGTCTTATGACTCCAATTTAGAAAAAATTCGGATTTTTGTTAAAAACTAGGTTTTCTCACCATCGTGCACCTTCATATGACTAAGGATAGAATTTAATGACTTTTTGCAAAATATTTTGGCATTCTTTTCTGACTTGGAAGTTTAAAAAAAGTTTTTTCCATTACTTTTACAAGTAATGAGTGAACCGCATGCCCGCTTAGCCTACACCACCTAACACAGTGGCGCCACTGGGTGGAGTTGAACCCGAGGCATCTGTCTGGGAGGCGAGAGTGCTAACCACTACACCATTGTACCGTGTCAACTGCAGCCATTAGAATCTATTATGACTCAGATTTAGAAAAAAATCATATTTTTATTCAAAAGTACGTTTTCTCACCGTCGTCCCCCTTCAGATGACTAAAGATAGATTTTTATGACATCTTGCCAAATATTTTGACATTCTTTTCAGACTTGGAAGTTTAAAAAAAGTTTTTTCCATTACTTTTACAAGTAACGAGTGAACCCCATGCAGGCTTAGCCTACACCACCTAACACAGTGGCGCCACTGGGTGGAGTTGAACCCGAGGCATCTGTCTGGGAGGCGAGAGTGCTAACCACTACACCACTGTACCGTGTCAACAGCTGCCGTTAGAATTTCTTATGACTCCAATTTAGAAAAAATTCAGATTTTCATTCAAAAGTACGTTTTCTCACCGTCCTCCCCCTTCAGATGACTAAAGATAGATTTTCATGACATTTTGCCAAATATTTGGGGATTCTTTTCAGACTTGGAACTTTAAAAAAAGTTTTTTCCATTACTTTTACAAGTAACGAGTGAACCCCATGCAGGCTTAGCCTACACCACCTAACACAGTGGCGCCACTGGGTGGAGTTGAACCCGAGGCATCTGTCTGGGAGGCGAGAGTGCTAACCACTACACCACTGTACCGTGTCAACTGCTGCCGTTAGAATGTCTTATGACTCCAATTTAGAAAAAATTCGGATTTTTATTCAAAAGTACGTTTTCTCACCGTCGTCCCCCTTCAGATGACTAAAGATAGATTTTCATGACATTTTGCCAAATATTTTGGCATTCTTTTCAGACTTGTAAAAGTAATGCAAAAACTTTTTTTAAACTTCCAAGTAACAAGTGAACCCCATGCAGGCTTGGCCTACACCACCTAACACAATGGCGCGACTGGGTGGAGTTGAACCCGAGGCATCTGTCTGGGAGGCGAGAGTGCTAACCACTACACCACTGTACCGTGTCAACTGCTGCCATTAGAATGTATTATGACTCCGATTTAGAAAAAATTCAGATTTTTTTTCAAAAGTACGTTTTCTCACCGTCGTCCCCCTTCATATGACTAAAGATAGAATTTCATGACATTCTGCCAAATATCTTGGCATTCTTTTCAGACTTGGAAGTTTAAAAAAAGTTTTTTCCATTACTTTTACAAGTAACGAGTGAACCCCATGCAGGCTTAGCCTACACCACCTAACACAGTGGCGCCACTGGGTGGAGTTGAACCCGAGGCATCTGTCTGGGAGGCTAGAGTGCTAACCACTACACCACTGTACCGTGTCAACTGCTACCATTAGAATGTATTATGACTTAGATTTAGAAAAAATTCTGATTTTTATTCAAAAGTACGTTTTCTCACCGTCGTCCCCCTTCAAATGACTAAAGTTGGAATTTCATGACATTTTGCCAAATATTTTGGCATTCGTTTCAGACTTGGAAGTTTAAAACAAGTTTTTTCCATTACGTTCACAAGTAGCGAGTGAACCCCATGCAGGCTTAGCCTACACCACCTAACACAGTGGCGCCACTGGGTGGAGTTGAACCCGAGGCATCTGTCTGGGAGGCGAGAGTGCTAGCCACTACACCACTGTACCGTGTCAACAGCTGCCGTTAGAATTTCTTATGACTCCAATTTAGAAAAAATTCAGATTTTCATTCAAAAGTACGTTTTCTCACCGTCCTCCCCCTTCAGATGACTAAAGATAGATTTTCATGACATTTTGCCAAATATTTGGGGATTCTTTTCAGACTTGGAACTTTAAAAAAAGTTTTTTCCATTACTTTTACAAGTAACGAGTGAACCCCATGCAGGCTTAGCCTACACCACCTAACACAGTGGCGCCACTGGGTGGAGTTGAACCCGAGGCATCTGTCTGGGAGGCGAGAGTGCTAACCACTACACCACTGTACCGTGTCAACTGCTGCCGTTAGAATGTCTTATGACTCCAATTTAGAAAAAATTCGGATTTTTATTCAAAAGTACGTTTTCTCACCGTCGTCCCCCTTCAGATGACTAAAGATAGATTTTCATGACATTTTGCCAAATATTTTGGCATTCTTTTCAGACTTGTAAAAGTAATGCAAAAACTTTTTTTAAACTTCCAAGTAACAAGTGAACCCCATGCAGGCTTGGCCTACACCACCTAACACAATGGCGCGACTGGGTGGAGTTGAACCCGAGGCATCTGTCTGGGAGGCTAGAGTGCTAACCACTACACCACTGTACCGTGTCAACTGCTGCCGTTAGAATGTCTTATGACTCCAATTTAGAAAAAATTCGGATTTTTATTCAAAAGTACGTTTTCTCACCGTCGTCCCCCTTCAGATGACTAAAGATAGATTTTCATGACATTTTGCCAAATATTTTGGCATTCTTTTCAGACTTGTAAAAGTAATGCAAAAACTTTTTTTAAACTTCCAAGTAACAAGTGAACCCCATGCAGGCTTGGCCTACACCACCTAACGCAATGGCGCGACTGGGTGGAGTTGAACCCGAGGCATCTGTCTGGGAGGCTAGAGTGCTAACCACTACACCACTGTACCGTGTCAACTGCTGCCATTAGAATGTATTATGACTTAGATTTAGAAAAAATTCAGATTTTTATTCAAAAGTACGTTTTCTCACCGTCGTCCCCCTTCAAATGACTAAAGTTGGAATTTCATGACATTCTGCCAAATATTTTGGCATTCTTTTCAGACTTGGAAGTTTAAAAAAAGTTTTTTCCATTACTTTTACAAGTAACGAGTGAACCCCATGCAGGCTTAGCCTACACCACCTAACACAGTGGCGCCACTGGGTGGAGTTGAACCCGAGGCATCTGTCTGGGAGGCTAGAGTGCTAACCACTACACCGCTGTACCGTGTCAACTGCTACCATTAGAATGTATTATGACTTAGATTTAGAAAAAATTCAGATTTTTATTCAAAAGTACGTTTTCTCACCGTCGTCCCCCTTCAAATGACTAAAGTTGGAATTTCATGACATTTTGCCAAATATTTTGGCATTCGTTTCAGACTTGGAAGTTTAAAACAAGTTTTTTCCATTACGTTCACAAGTAACGAGTGAACCCCATGCAGGCTTAGCCTACACCACCTAACACAGTGGCGCCACTGGGTGGAGTTGAACCCGAGGCATCTGTCTGGGAGGCGAGAGTGCTAACCACTACACCACTGTACCGTGTCAACTGCTGCCGTTAGAATGTCTTATGACTCCAATTTAGAAAAAATTCGGATTTTTGTTAAAAACTAGGTTTTCTCACCATCGTGCACCTTCATATGACTAAGGATAGAATTTAATGACTTTTTGCAAAATATTTTGGCATTCTTTTCTGACTTGGAAGTTTAAAAAAAGTTTTTTCCATTACTTTTACAAGTAATGAGTGAACCGCATGCCGGCTTAGCCTACACCACCTAACACAGTGGCGCCACTGGGTGGAGTTGAACCCGAGGCATCTGTCTGGGAGGCGAGAGTGCTAACCACTACACCATTGTACCGTGTCAACTGCTGCCATTAGAATGTATTATGACTCAGATTTAGAAAAAATTCAGATTTTTATTCAAAAGTACATTTTCTCACCGTCGTCCCCCTTCAGATGACTAAAGATAGATTTTCATGACATCTTGCCAAATATTTTGGCATTCTTTTCAGACTTGGAAGTTTAAAAAAAGTTTTTTCCATTACTTTTACAAGTAACGAGTGAACCCCATGCAGGCTTAGCCTACACCACCTAACACAGTGGCGCCACTGGGTGGAGTTGAACCCGAGGCATCTGTCTGGGAGGCGAGAGTGCTAACCACTACAGCACTGTACCGTGTCAACTGCTGCCGTTAGAATGTCTTATGACTCCAATTTAGAAAAATTTCGGATTTTTATTCAAAAGTACGTTTTCTCACCGTCCTCCCCCTTCAGATGACTAAAGATAGATTTTCATGACATTTTGCAAAATATTTTGGCATTCTTTTCAGACTTGGAAGTTTAAAAAAAGTTTTTAACATTACTTTTACAAGTAACGAGTGAACCCCATGCAGGCTTAGCCTACACCACCTAACACAGTGGCGCCACTGGGTGGAGTTGAACCCGAGGCATCTGTCTGGGAGGCGAGAGTGCTAACCACTACACCACTGTACCGTGTCAACTGCTGCCGTTAGAATGTCTTATGACTCCAATTTAGAAAAATTTCGGATTTTTATTCAAAAGTACGTTTTCTCACCGTCCTCCCCCTTCAGATGACTAAAGATAGATTTTCATGACATTTTGCAAAATATTTTGGCATTCTTTTCAGACTTGGAAGTTTAAAAAAAGTTTTTAACATTACTTTTACAAGTAACGAGTGAACCCCATGCAGGCTTAGCCTACACCACCTAACACAGTGGCGCCACTGGGTGGAGTTGAACCCGAGGCATCTGTCTGGGAGGCTAGAGTGCTAACCACTACACCACTGTACCGTGTCAACTGCTGCCATTAGAATGTATTATGACTCCGATTTAGAAAAAATTCAGATTTTTTTTCAAAAGTACGTTTTCTCACCGTCGTCCCCCTTCATATGACTAAAGATAGAATTTCATGACATTCTGCCAAATATTTTGGCATTCTTTTCAGACTTGGAAGTTTAAAAAAAGTTTTTTCCATTACTTTTACAAGTAACGAGTGAACCCCATGCAGGCTTAGCCTACACCACCTAACACAGTGGCGCCACTGGGTGGAGTTGAACCCGAGGCATCTGTCTGGGAGGCTAGAGTGCTAACCACTACACCACTGTACCGTGTCAACTGCTACCATTAGAATGTATTATGACTTACATCACAAACCATGATACCATCATAAAACAGATAAATGTACTTTCCTGAGGTGCTAGTTTTAGGTAAACACTGTTAACCAATGCATTCTTGTGTTCTGTGCGTTTTCAGCTTTCTCTCGGCCTGCAAACGCCTTAATAGTCAAGAATGCACAAAAACTTAGTTTGAGTAAAAAAAGCTGGAAAACTATTCACAAACCATGATACCATCATAAAACAGATAAATGTACTTTCCTGAGGTGCTAGTTTTAGGTAAACACTGTTAACCAATGCATTCTTGTGTTCTGTGCGTTTTCAGCTTTCTCTCGGCCTGCAAACGCCTTAATAGTCAAGAATGCACAACAACTTAGTTTGAGTAAAAAAAGCTGGAAAACTATTCACAAACCATGATACCATCATAAAACAGATAAATGTACTTTCCTGAGGTGCTAGTTTTAGGTAAACACTGTTAACCAATGCATTCTTGTGTTCTGTGCGTTTTCAGCTTTCTCTCGGCCTGCAAACGCCTTAATAGTCAAGAATGCACCAAAACGTAGTTTGAACAAAAAAGGTTGGAAAACTATTCACAAACCATGATACCATCATAAAACAGATAAATGTACTTTCCTGAGGTGCTAGTTTTAGGTAAACACTGTTAACCAATGCATTCTTGTGTTCTGTGCGTTTTCAGCTTTCTCTCGGCCTGCAAACGCCTTAATAGTCAAGAATGCACCAAAACTTAGTTTGAACAAAAAAGGTTGGAAAACTATTCACAAACCATGATACCATCATAAAACAGATAAATGTACTTTCCTGAGGTGCTAGTTTTAGGTAAACACTGTTAACCAATGCATTCTTGTGTTCTGTGCGTTTTCAGCTTTCTCTCGGCCTGCAAACGCCTTAATAGTCATGAATGCACCAAAACTTAGTTTGAACAAAAAAGGTTGGAAAACTATTCACAAACCACGATAACATCATAAAACAGATAAATGTACTTTCCTGAGGTGCTAGTTTTATGTAAACACTGTTAACCAATGCATTCTTGTGTTCTGTGCGTTTTCAGCTTTCTCTCGGCCTGCAAACGCCTTAATAGTCAAGAATGCACCAAAACTTAGTTTGAACAAAAAAGGTTGGAAAACTATTCACAAACCATGATACCATCATAAAACAGATAAATGTACTTTCCTGAGGTGCTAGTTTTAGGTAAACACTGTTAACCAATGCATTCTTGTGTTCTGTGCGTTTTCAGCTTTCTCTCGGCCTGCAAACGCCTTAATAGTCATGAATGCACCAAAACTTAGTTTGAACAAAAAAGGTTGGAAAACTATTCACAAACCATGATACCATCATAAAACAGATAAATGTACTTTCCTGAGGTGCTAGTTTTAGGTAAACACTGTTAACCAATGCATTCTTGTGTTCTGTGCGTTTTCAGCTTTCTCTCGGCCTGCAAACGCCTTAATAGTCAAGAATGCACAAAAACTTAGTTTGAGTAAAAAAAGCTGGAAAACTATTCACAAACCATGATACCATCATAAAACAGATAAATGTACTTTCCTGAGGTGCTAGTTTTAGGTAAACACTGTTAACCAATGCATTCTTGTGTTCTGTGCGTTTTCAGCTTTCTCTCGGCCTGCAAACGCCTTAATAGTCAAGAATGCACCAAAACTTAGTTTGAACAAAAAAGGTTGGAAAACTATTCACAAACCATGATACCATCATAAAACAGATAAATGTACTTTCCTGAGGTGCTAGTTTCAGGTAAACACTGTTAACCAATGCATTCTTGTGTTCTGTACATTTTCAGCTTTCTCTCGGCCTGCAAACGCATTAATAGTCATGAATGCACCAAAACTTAGTTTGAACAAAAAAGGTTGGAAAACTGTTCACAAACCATGATACCATCATAAAACAGATAAATGTACTTTCCTGAGGTGCTAGTTTTATGTAAACACTGTTAACCAATGCATTCTTGTGTTCTGTGCGTTTTCAGCTTTCTCTCGGCCTGCAAACGCCTTAATAGTCAAGAATGCACCAAAACTTAGTTTGAACAAAAAAGGTTGGAAAACTATTCACAAACCATGATACCATCATAAAACAGATAAATATACTTTCCTGAGGTGCTAGTTTTAGGTAAACACTGTTAACCAATGCATTCTTGTGTTCTGTGCGTTTTCAGCTTTCTCTCGGCCTGCAAACGCCTTAATAGTCAAGAATGCACAAAAACTTAGTTTGAACAAAAACAGTTGGAAAACTATTGACAAACCATGATACCATCATAAAACAGATAAATGTACTTTCCTGAGGTGTTAGTTTTAGGTAAACACTGTTAACCAATGCATTCTTGTGTTCTGTGCGTTTTCAGCTTTCTCTCGGCCTGCAAACGCCTTAATAGTCATGAATGCACCAAAACTTAGTTTGAACAAAAAAGGTTGGAAAACTATTCACAAACCATGATACCATCATAAAACAGATAAATGTACTTTCCTGAGGTGCTAGTTTTAGGTAAACACTGTTAACCAATGCATTCTTGTGTTCTGTGCGTTTTCAGCTTTCTCTCGGCCTGCAAACGCCTTAATAGTCAAGAATGCACCAAAACGTAGTTTGAACAAAAAAGGTTGGAAAACTATTCACAAACCATGATACCATCATAAAACAGATAAATGTACTTTCCTGAGGTGCTAGTTTTAGGTAAACACTGTTAACCAATGCATTCTTGTGTTCTGTGCGTTTTCAGCTTTCTCTCGGCCTGCAAACGCCTTAATAGGCAAGAATGCACCAAAACTTAGTTTGAACAAAAAAGGTTGGAAAACTATTCACAAACCATGATACCATCATAAAACAGATAAATGTACTTTCCTGAGGTGCTAGTTTTAGGTAAACACTGTTAACCAATGCATTCTTGTGTTCTGTGCGTTTTCAGCTTTCTCTCGGCCTGCAAACGCCTTAATAGTCATGAATGCACCAAAACTTAGTTTGAACAAAAAAGGTTGGAAAACTATTCACAAACCACGATAACATCATAAAACAGATAAATGTACTTTCCTGAGGTGCTAGTTTTAGGTAAACACTGTTAACCAATGCATTCTTGTGTTCTGTGCGTTTTCAGCTTTCTCTCGGCCTGCAAACGCCTTAATAGTCAAGAATGCACCAAAACTTAGTTTGAACAAAAAAGGTTGGAAAACTATTCACAAACCATGATACCATCATAAAACAGATAAATGTACTTTCCTGAGGTGCTAGTTTTAGGTAAACACTGTTAACCAATGCATTCTTGTGTTCAGTGCGTTTTCAGCTTTCTCTCGGCCTGCAAACGCCTTAATAGTCAAGAATGCACCAAAACGTAGTTTGAACAAAAAAGGTTGGAAAACTATTCACAAACCATGATACCATCATAAAACAGATAAATGTACTTTCCTGAGGTGCTAGTTTTAGGTAAACACTGTTAACCAATGCATTCTTGTGTTCTGTGCGTTTTCAGCTTTCTCTCGGCCTGCAAACGCCTTAATAGTCAAGAATGCACCAAAACTTAGTTTGAACAAAAAAGGTTGGAAAACTATTCACAAACCATGATACCATCATAAAACAGATAAATGTACTTTCCTGAGGTGCTAGTTTTAGGTAAACACTGTTAACCAATGCATTCTTGTGTTCTGTGCGTTTTCAGCTTTCTCTCGGCCTGCAAACGCCTTAATAGTCATGAATGCACCAAAACTTAGTTTGAACAAAAAAGGTTGGAAAACTATTCACAAACCACGATAACATCATAAAACAGATAAATGTACTTTCCTGAGGTGCTAGTTTTAGGTAAACACTGTTAACCAATGCATTCTTGTGTTCTGTGCGTTTTCAGCTTTCTCTCGGCCTGCAAACGCCTTAATAGTCAAGAATGCACCAAAACTTAGTTTGAACAAAAAAGGTTGGAAAACTATTCACAAACCATGATACCATCATAAAACAGATAAATGTACTTTCCTGAGGTGCTAGTTTTAGGTAAACACTGTTAACCAATGCATTCTTGTGTTCAGTGCGTTTTCAGCTTTCTCTCGGCCTGCAAACGCCTTAATAGTCATGAATGCACCAAAACTTAGTTTGAACAAAAAAGGTTGGAAAACTATTCACAAACCATGATACCATCATAAAACAGATAAATGTACTTTCCTGAGGTGCTAGTTTTAGGTAAACACTGTTAACCAATGCATTCTTGTGTTCTGTGCGTTTTCAGCTTTCTCTCGGCCTGCAAACGCCTTAATAGTCAAGAATGCACAAAAACTTAGTTTGAGTAAAAAAAGCTGGAAAACTATTCACAAACCATGATACCATCATAAAACAGATAAATGTACTTTCCTGAGGTGCTAGTTTTAGGTAAACACTGTTTACCAATGCATTCTTGTGTTCTGTGCGTTTTCAGCTTTCTCTCGGCCTGCAAACGCCTTAATAGTCAAGAATGCACAAAAACTTAGTTTGAACAAAAACAGTTGGAAAACTATTCACAAACCATGATACCATCATAAAACAGATAAATGTACTTTCTTGAGGTACTAGTTTTAGGTAAACACTGTTAACCAATGCATTCTTGTGTTCTGTGCGTTTTCAGCTTTCTCTCGGCCTGCAAACGCCTTAATAGTCAAGAATGCACAAAAACTTAGTTTGAGTAAAAAAAGCTGGAAAACTATTCACAAACCATGATACCATCATAAAACAGATAAATGTACTTTCCTGAGGTGCTAGTTTTAGGTAAACACTGTTAACCAATGCATTCTTGTGTTCTGTGCGTTTTCAGCTTTCTCTCGGCCTGCAAACGCCTTAATAGTCAAGAATGCACAAAAACTTAGTTTGAGTAAAAAAAGCAGGAAAACTATCCACAAACCATGATACCATCATAAAACAGATAAATGTACTTTCCTGAGGAGCTAGTTTTAGGTAAACACTGTTTACCAATGCATTCTTGTGTTCTGTGCGTTTTCAGCTTTCTCTCGGCCTGCAAACGCCTTAATAGTCAAGAATGCACAAAAACTTAGTTTGAACAAAAACAGTTGGAAAACAATTCACAAACCATGATACCATCATAAAACAGATAAATGTACTTTCCTGTGGTGCTAGTTTTAGGTAAACACTGTTAACCAATGCATTCTTGTGTTCTGTGCGTTTTTAGCTTTCTCTCGGCCTACAAACGCCTTAATAGTCAAGAATGCACCAAAACTTAGTTTGAACAAAAAAGGTTGGAAAACTATTCACAAACCATGATACCATCATAAAACAGATAAATGTACTTTCCTGAGGTGCTAGTTTCAGGTAAACACTGTTAACCAATGCATTCTTGTGTTCTGTACGTTTTCAGCTTTCTCTCGGCCTGCAAACGCATTAATAGTCATGAATGCACCAAAACTTAGTTTGAACAAAAAAGGTTGGAAAACTGTTCACAAACCATGATACCATCATAAAACAGATAAATGTACTTTCCTGAGGTGCTAGTTTTATGTAAACACTGTTAACCAATGCATTCTTGTGTTCTGTGCGTTTTCAGCTTTCTCTCGGCCTGCAAACGCCTTAATAGTCAAGAATGCACCAAAACTTAGTTTGAACAAAAAAGGTTGGAAAACTATTCACAAACCATGATACCATCATAAAACAGATAAATGTACTTTCCTGAGGTGCTAGTTTTAGGTAAACACTGTTAACCAATGCATTCTTGTGTTCTGTGCGTTTTCAGCTTTCTCTCGGCCTGCAAACGCCTTAATAGTCAAGAATGCACAAAAACTTAGTTTGAACAAAAACAGTTGGAAAACTATTCACAAACCATGATACCATCATAAAACAGATAAATGTACTTTCCTGAGGTGTTAGTTTTAGGTAAACACTGTTAACCAATGCATTCTTGTGTTCTGTGCGTTTTCAGCTTTCTCTCGGCCTGCAAACGCCTTAATAGTCATGAATGCACCAAAACTTAGTTTGAACAAAAAAGGTTGGAAAACTATTCACAAACCATGATACCATCATAAAACAGATAAATGTACTCTCCTGAGGTGCTAGTTTTATGTAAACACTGTTAACCAATGCATTATTGTGTTCTGTGCGTTTTCAGCTTTCTCTCGGCCTGCAAACGCCTTAATAGTCAAGAATGCACAAAAACTTAGTTTGAGTAAAAAAAGCTGGAAAACTATTCACAAACCATGATACCATCATAAAACAGATAAATGTACTTTCCTGAGGTGCTAGTTTTAGGTAAACACTGTTAACCAATGCATTCTTGTGTTCTGTGCGTTTTCAGCTTTCTCTCGGCCTGCAAACGCCTTAATAGTCAAGAATGCACAAAAACTTAGTTTGAGTAAAAAAAGCTAGAAAACTATTCACAAACCATGATACCATCATAAAACAGATAAATGTACTTTCCTGAGGTGCTAGTTTTAGGTAAACACTGTTAACCAATGCATTCTTGTGTTCTGTGCGTTTTCAGCTTTCTCTCGGCCTGCAAACGCCTTAATAGTCAAGAATGCACCAAAACTTAGTTTGAACAAAAAAGGTTGGAAAACTATTCACAAACCATGATACCATCATAAAACAGATAAATGTACTTTCCTGAGGTGCTAGTTTTAGGTAAACACTGTTAACCAATGCATTCTTGTGTTCTGTGCGTTTTCAGCTTTCTCTCGGCCTGCAAACGCCTTAATAGTCATGAATGCACCAAAACTTAGTTTGAACAAAAAAGGTTGGAAAACTATTCACAAACCACGATAACATCATAAAACAGACAAATGTACTTTCCTGAGGTGCTAGTTTCAGGTAAACACTGTTAACCAATGCATTCTTGTGTTCTGTGCGTTTTCAGCTTTCTCTCGGCCTGCAAACGCCTTAATAGTCAAGAATGCACAAAAACTTAGTTTGAGTAAAAAAAGCTGGAAAACTATTCACAAACCATGATACCATCATAAAACAGATAAATGTACTTTCCTGAGGTGCTAGTTTTAGGTAAACACTGTTAACCAATGCATTCTTGTGTTCTGTGCGTTTTCAGCTTTCTCTCGGCCTGCAAACGCCTTAATAGTCAAGAATGCACCAAAACTTAGTTTGAACAAAAAAGGTTGGAAAACTGTTCACAAACCATGATACCATCATAAAACAGATAAATGTACTTTCCTGAGGTGCTAGTTTTAGATAAACACTGTTAACCAATGCATTCTTGTGTTCTGTGCGTTTTCAGCTTTCTCTCGGCCTGCAAACGCCTTAATAGTCAAGAATGCACCAAAACTTAGTTTGAACAAAAAAGGTTGGAAAACTGTTCACAAACCATGATACCATCATAAAACAGATAAATGTACTTTCCTGAGGTGCTAGTTTTATGTAAACACTGTTAACGAATGCATTCTTGTGTTCTGTGCGTTTTCAGCTTTCTCTCGGCCTGCAAACGCCTTAATAGTCATGAATGCACCAAAACTTAGTTTGAACAAAAAAGGTTGGAAAACTATTCACAAACCATGATACCATCATAAAACAGATAAATGTACTTTCATGAGGTGCTAGTTTTAGGTAAACACTGTTAACCAATGCATTCTTGTGTTCTGTGCGTTTTCAGCTTTCTCTCGGCCTGCAAACGCCTTAATAGTCAAGAATGCACGAAAACTTAGTTTGAACAAAAAAGGTTGGAAAACTATTCACAAACCATGATACCATCATAAAACAGATAAATGTACTTTCCTGAGGTGCTAGTTTCAGGTAAACACTGTTAACCAATGCATTCTTGTGTTCTGTACGTTTTCAGCTTTCTCTCGGCCTGCAAACGCCTTAATAGTCATGAATGCACCAAAACTTAGTTTGAACAAAAAAGGTTGGAAAACTATTCACAAACCATGATACCATCATAAAACAGATAAATGTACTTTCCCGAGGTACTAGTTTTAGGTAAACACTGTTAACCAATGCATTCTTGTGTTCTGTGCGTTTTCAGCTTTCTCTCGGCCTGCAAACGCCTTAATAGTCAAGAATGCACAAAAACTTAGTTTTAACAAAAAAGGTTGGAAAACTATTCACAAACCATGATACCATCATAAAACAGATAAATGTACTTTCCTGAGGTGCTAGTTTTAGGTAAACACTGTTTACCAATGCATTCTTGTGTTCTGTGCGTTTTCAGCTTTCTCTCGGCCTGCAAACGCCTTAATAGTCAAGAATGCACAAAAACTTAGTTTGAGTAAAAAAAGCTGGAAAACTATTCACAAACCATGATACCATCATAAAACAGATAAATGTACTTTCCTGAGGTGCTAGTTTTAGGTAAACACTGTTAACCAATGCATTCTTGTGTTCTGTGCGTTTTCAGCTTTCTCTCGGCCTGCAAACGCCTTAATAGTCAAGAATGCACCAAAACTTAGTTTGAACAAAAAAGGTTGGAAAACTATTCACAAACCATGATACCATCATAAAACAGATAAATGTACTTTCCTGAGGTGCTAGTTTTAGGTAAACACTGTTAACCAATGCATTCTTGTGTTCTGTGCGTTTTCAGCTTTCTCTCGGCCTGCAAACGCCTTAATAGTCAAGAATGCACCAAAACTTAGTTTGAACAAAAAAGGTTGGAAAACTATTCACAAACCATGATACCATCATAAAACAGATAAATGTACTTTCCTGAGGTGCTAGTTTTAGGTAAACACTGTTAACCAATGCATTCTTGTGTTCTGTGCGTTTTCAGCTTTCTCTCGGCCTGCAAACGCCTTAATAGTCAAGAATGCACAAAAACTTAGTTTGAGTAAAAAAAGCTGGAAAACTATTCACAAACCATGATACCATCATAAAACAGATAAATGTACTTTCCTGAGGTGCTAGTTTTAGGTAAACACTGTTAACCAATGCATTCTTGTGTTCTGTGCGTTTTCAGCTTTCTCTCGGCCTGCAAACGCCTTAATAGTCAAGAATGCACAAAAACTTAGTTTGAGTAAAAAAAGCTAGAAAACTATTCACAAACCATGATACCATCATAAAACAGATAAATGTACTTTCCTGAGGTGCTAGTTTTAGGTAAACACTGTTAACCAATGCATTCTTGTGTTCTGTGCGTTTTCAGCTTTCTCTCGGCCTGCAAACGCCTTAATAGTCATGAATGCACCAAAACTTAGTTTGAACAAAAAAGGTTGGAAAACTATTCACAAACCACGATAACATCATAAAACAGACAAATGTACTTTCCTGAGGTGCTAGTTTCAGGTAAACACTGTTAACCAATGCATTCTTGTGTTCTGTGCGTTTTCAGCTTTCTCTCGGCCTGCAAACGCCTTAATAGTCAAGAATGCACAAAAACTTAGTTTGAGTAAAAAAAGCTGGAAAACTATTCACAAACCATGATACCATCATAAAACAGATAAATGTACTTTCCTGAGGTGCTAGTTTTAGGTAAACACTGTTAACCAATGCATTCTTGTGTTCTGTGCGTTTTCAGCTTTCTCTCGGCCTGCAAACGCCTTAATAGTCAAGAATGCACCAAAACTTAGTTTGAACAAAAAAGGTTGGAAAACTATTCACAAACCATGATACCATCATAAAACAGATAAATGTACTTTCCTGAGGTGCTAGTTTTAGGTAAACACTGTTAACCAATGCATTCTTGTGTTCTGTGCGTTTTCAGCTTTCTCTCGGCCTGCAAACGCCTTAATAGTCAAGAATGCACCAAAACTTAGTTTGAACAAAAAAGGTTGGAAAACTATTCACAAACCATGATACCATCATAAAACAGATAAATGTACTTTCCTGAGGTGCTAGTTTTAGGTAAACACTGTTAACCAATGCATTCTTGTGTTCTGTGCGTTTCCAGCTTTCTCTCGGCCTGCAAACGCCTTAATAGTCAAGAATGCACCAAAACTTAGTTTGAACAAAAAAGGTTGGAAAACTATTCACAAACCATGATACCATCATAAAACAGATAAATGTACTTTCCTGAGGTGCTAGTTTTAGGTAAACACTGTTAACCAATGCATTCTTGTGTTCTGTGCGTTTTCAGCTTTCTCTCGGCCTGCAAACGCCTTAATAGTCAAGAATGCACAAAAACTTAGTTTGAACAAAAACAGTTGGAAAACTATTCACAAACCATGATACCATCATAAAACAGATAAATGTACTTTCCTGAGGTGTTAGTTTTAGGTAAACACTGTTAACCAATGCATTCTTGTGTTCTGTGCGTTTTCAGCTTTCTCTCGGCCTGCAAACGCCTTAATAGTCATGAATGCACCAAAACTTAGTTTGAACAAAAAAGGTTGGAAAACTATTCACAAACCATGATACCATCATAAAACAGATAAATGTACTTTCCTGAGGTGCTAGTTTTAGGTAAACACTGTTAACCAATGCATTCTTGTGTTCTGTGCGTTTTCAGCTTTCTCTCGGCCTGCAAACGCCTTAATAGTCAAGAATGCACCAAAACGTAGTTTGAACAAAAAAGGTTGGAAAACTATTCACAAACCATGATACCATCATAAAACAGATAAATGTACTTTCCTGAGGTGCTAGTTTTAGGTAAACACTGTTAACCAATGCATTCTTGTGTTCTGTGCGTTTTCAGCTTTCTCTCGGCCTGCAAACGCCTTAATAGGCAAGAATGCACCAAAACTTAGTTTGAACAAAAAAGGTTGGAAAACTATTCACAAACCATGATACCATCATAAAACAGATAAATGTACTTTCCTGAGGTGCTAGTTTTAGGTAAACACTGTTAACCAATGCATTCTTGTGTTCTGTGCGTTTTCAGCTTTCTCTCGGCCTGCAAACGCCTTAATAGTCATGAATGCACCAAAACTTAGTTTGAACAAAAAAGGTTGGAAAACTATTCACAAACCACGATAACATCATAAAACAGATAAATGTACTTTCCTGAGGTGCTAGTTTTAGGTAAACACTGTTAACCAATGCATTCTTGTGTTCTGTGCGTTTTCAGCTTTCTCTCGGCCTGCAAACGCCTTAATAGTCAAGAATGCACCAAAACTTAGTTTGAACAAAAAAGGTTGGAAAACTATTCACAAACCATGATACCATCATAAAACAGATAAATGTACTTTCCTGAGGTGCTAGTTTTAGGTAAACACTGTTAACCAATGCATTCTTGTGTTCAGTGCGTTTTCAGCTTTCTCTCGGCCTGCAAACGCCTTAATAGTCAAGAATGCACCAAAACGTAGTTTGAACAAAAAAGGTTGGAAAACTATTCACAAACCATGATACCATCATAAAACAGATAAATGTACTTTCCTGAGGTGCTAGTTTTAGGTAAACACTGTTAACCAATGCATTCTTGTGTTCTGTGCGTTTTCAGCTTTCTCTCGGCCTGCAAACGCCTTAATAGTCAAGAATGCACCAAAACTTAGTTTGAACAAAAAAGGTTGGAAAACTATTCACAAACCATGATACCATCATAAAACAGATAAATGTACTTTCCTGAGGTGCTAGTTTTAGGTAAACACTGTTAACCAATGCATTCTTGTGTTCTGTGCGTTTTCAGCTTTCTCTCGGCCTGCAAACGCCTTAATAGTCATGAATGCACCAAAACTTAGTTTGAACAAAAAAGGTTGGAAAACTATTCACAAACCACGATAACATCATAAAACAGATAAATGTACTTTCCTGAGGTGCTAGTTTTAGGTAAACACTGTTAACCAATGCATTCTTGTGTTCTGTGCGTTTTCAGCTTTCTCTCGGCCTGCAAACGCCTTAATAGTCAAGAATGCACCAAAACTTAGTTTGAACAAAAAAGGTTGGAAAACTATTCACAAACCATGATACCATCATAAAACAGATAAATGTACTTTCCTGAGGTGCTAGTTTTAGGTAAACACTGTTAACCAATGCATTCTTGTGTTCAGTGCGTTTTCAGCTTTCTCTCGGCCTGCAAACGCCTTAATAGTCATGAATGCACCAAAACTTAGTTTGAACAAAAAAGGTTGGAAAACTATTCACAAACCATGATACCATCATAAAACAGATAAATGTACTTTCCTGAGGTGCTAGTTTTAGGTAAACACTGTTAACCAATGCATTCTTGTGTTCTGTGCGTTTTCAGCTTTCTCTCGGCCTGCAAACGCCTTAATAGTCAAGAATGCACAAAAACTTAGTTTGAGTAAAAAAAGCTGGAAAACTATTCACAAACCATGATACCATCATAAAACAGATAAATGTACTTTCCTGAGGTGCTAGTTTTAGGTAAACACTGTTTACCAATGCATTCTTGTGTTCTGTGCGTTTTCAGCTTTCTCTCGGCCTGCAAACGCCTTAATAGTCAAGAATGCACAAAAACTTAGTTTGAACAAAAACAGTTGGAAAACTATTCACAAACCATGATACCATCATAAAACAGATAAATGTACTTTCTTGAGGTACTAGTTTTAGGTAAACACTGTTAACCAATGCATTCTTGTGTTCTGTGCGTTTTCAGCTTTCTCTCGGCCTGCAAACGCCTTAATAGTCAAGAATGCACAAAAACTTAGTTTGAGTAAAAAAAGCTGGAAAACTATTCACAAACCATGATACCATCATAAAACAGATAAATGTACTTTCCTGAGGTGCTAGTTTTAGGTAAACACTGTTAACCAATGCATTCTTGTGTTCTGTGCGTTTTCAGCTTTCTCTCGGCCTGCAAACGCCTTAATAGTCAAGAATGCACAAAAACTTAGTTTGAGTAAAAAAAGCAGGAAAACTATCCACAAACCATGATACCATCATAAAACAGATAAATGTACTTTCCTGAGGAGCTAGTTTTAGGTAAACACTGTTTACCAATGCATTCTTGTGTTCTGTGCGTTTTCAGCTTTCTCTCGGCCTGCAAACGCCTTAATAGTCAAGAATGCACAAAAACTTAGTTTGAACAAAAACAGTTGGAAAACAATTCACAAACCATGATACCATCATAAAACAGATAAATGTACTTTCCTGTGGTGCTAGTTTTAGGTAAACACTGTTAACCAATGCATTCTTGTGTTCTGTGCGTTTTTAGCTTTCTCTCGGCCTACAAACGCCTTAATAGTCAAGAATGCACCAAAACTTAGTTTGAACAAAAAAGGTTGGAAAACTATTCACAAACCATGATACCATCATAAAACAGATAAATGTACTTTCCTGAGGTGCTAGTTTCAGGTAAACACTGTTAACCAATGCATTCTTGTGTTCTGTACGTTTTCAGCTTTCTCTCGGCCTGCAAACGCATTAATAGTCATGAATGCACCAAAACTTAGTTTGAACAAAAAAGGTTGGAAAACTGTTCACAAACCATGATACCATCATAAAACAGATAAATGTACTTTCCTGAGGTGCTAGTTTTATGTAAACACTGTTAACCAATGCATTCTTGTGTTCTGTGCGTTTTCAGCTTTCTCTCGGCCTGCAAACGCCTTAATAGTCAAGAATGCACCAAAACTTAGTTTGAACAAAAAAGGTTGGAAAACTATTCACAAACCATGATACCATCATAAAACAGATAAATGTACTTTCCTGAGGTGCTAGTTTTAGGTAAACACTGTTAACCAATGCATTCTTGTGTTCTGTGCGTTTTCAGCTTTCTCTCGGCCTGCAAACGCCTTAATAGTCAAGAATGCACAAAAACTTAGTTTGAACAAAAACAGTTGGAAAACTATTCACAAACCATGATACCATCATAAAACAGATAAATGTACTTTCCTGAGGTGTTAGTTTTAGGTAAACACTGTTAACCAATGCATTCTTGTGTTCTGTGCGTTTTCAGCTTTCTCTCGGCCTGCAAACGCCTTAATAGTCATGAATGCACCAAAACTTAGTTTGAACAAAAAAGGTTGGAAAACTATTCACAAACCATGATACCATCATAAAACAGATAAATGTACTTTCCTGAGGTGCTAGTTTTATGTAAACACTGTTAACCAATGCATTATTGTGTTCTGTGCGTTTTCAGCTTTCTCTCGGCCTGCAAACGCCTTAATAGTCAAGAATGCACAAAAACTTAGTTTGAGTAAAAAAAGCTGGAAAACTATTCACAAACCATGATACCATCATAAAACAGATAAATGTACTTTCCTGAGGTGCTAGTTTTAGGTAAACACTGTTAACCAATGCATTCTTGTGTTCTGTGCGTTTTCAGCTTTCTCTCGGCCTGCAAACGCCTTAATAGTCAAGAATGCACAAAAACTTAGTTTGAGTAAAAAAAGCTAGAAAACTATTCACAAACCATGATACCATCATAAAACAGATAAATGTACTTTCCTGAGGTGCTAGTTTTAGGTAAACACTGTTAACCAATGCATTCTTGTGTTCTGTGCGTTTTCAGCTTTCTCTCGGCCTGCAAACGCCTTAATAGTCAAGAATGCACCAAAACTTAGTTTGAACAAAAAAGGTTGGAAAACTATTCACAAACCATGATACCATCATAAAACAGATAAATGTACTTTCCTGAGGTGCTAGTTTTAGGTAAACACTGTTAACCAATGCATTCTTGTGTTCTGTGCGTTTTCAGCTTTCTCTCGGCCTGCAAACGCCTTAATAGTCATGAATGCACCAAAACTTAGTTTGAACAAAAAAGGTTGGAAAACTATTCACAAACCACGATAACATCATAAAACAGACAAATGTACTTTCCTGAGGTGCTAGTTTCAGGTAAACACTGTTAACCAATGCATTCTTGTGTTCTGTGCGTTTTCAGCTTTCTCTCGGCCTGCAAACGCCTTAATAGTCAAGAATGCACAAAAACTTAGTTTGAGTAAAAAAAGCTGGAAAACTATTCACAAACCATGATACCATCATAAAACAGATAAATGTACTTTCCTGAGGTGCTAGTTTTAGGTAAACACTGTTAACCAATGCATTCTTGTGTTCTGTGCGTTTTCAGCTTTCTCTCGGCCTGCAAACGCCTTAATAGTCAAGAATGCACCAAAACTTAGTTTGAACAAAAAAGGTTGGAAAACTGTTCACAAACCATGATACCATCATAAAACAGATAAATGTACTTTCCTGAGGTGCTAGTTTTAGATAAACACTGTTAACCAATGCATTCTTGTGTTCTGTGCGTTTTCAGCTTTCTCTCGGCCTGCAAACGCCTTAATAGTCAAGAATGCACCAAAACTTAGTTTGAACAAAAAAGGTTGGAAAACTGTTCACAAACCATGATACCATCATAAAACAGATAAATGTACTTTCCTGAGGTGCTAGTTTTATGTAAACACTGTTAACGAATGCATTCTTGTGTTCTGTGCGTTTTCAGCTTTCTCTCGGCCTGCAAACGCCTTAATAGTCATGAATGCACCAAAACTTAGTTTGAACAAAAAAGGTTGGAAAACTATTCACAAACCATGATACCATCATAAAACAGATAAATGTACTTTCATGAGGTGCTAGTTTTAGGTAAACACTGTTAACCAATGCATTCTTGTGTTCTGTGCGTTTTCAGCTTTCTCTCGGCCTGCAAACGCCTTAATAGTCAAGAATGCACGAAAACTTAGTTTGAACAAAAAAGGTTGGAAAACTATTCACAAACCATGATACCATCATAAAACAGATAAATGTACTTTCCTGAGGTGCTAGTTTCAGGTAAACACTGTTAACCAATGCATTCTTGTGTTCTGTACGTTTTCAGCTTTCTCTCGGCCTGCAAACGCCTTAATAGTCATGAATGCACCAAAACTTAGTTTGAACAAAAAAGGTTGGAAAACTATTCACAAACCATGATACCATCATAAAACAGATAAATGTACTTTCCCGAGGTACTAGTTTTAGGTAAACACTGTTAACCAATGCATTCTTGTGTTCTGTGCGTTTTCAGCTTTCTCTCGGCCTGCAAACGCCTTAATAGTCAAGAATGCACAAAAACTTAGTTTTAACAAAAAAGGTTGGAAAACTATTCACAAACCATGATACCATCATAAAACAGATAAATGTACTTTCCTGAGGTGCTAGTTTTAGGTAAACACTGTTTACCAATGCATTCTTGTGTTCTGTGCGTTTTCAGCTTTCTCTCGGCCTGCAAACGCCTTAATAGTCAAGAATGCACAAAAACTTAGTTTGAGTAAAAAAAGCTGGAAAACTATTCACAAACCATGATACCATCATAAAACAGATAAATGTACTTTCCTGAGGTGCTAGTTTTAGGTAAACACTGTTAACCAATGCATTCTTGTGTTCTGTGCGTTTTCAGCTTTCTCTCGGCCTGCAAACGCCTTAATAGTCAAGAATGCACCAAAACTTAGTTTGAACAAAAAAGGTTGGAAAACTATTCACAAACCATGATACCATCATAAAACAGATAAATGTACTTTCCTGAGGTGCTAGTTTTAGGTAAACACTGTTAACCAATGCATTCTTGTGTTCTGTGCGTTTTCAGCTTTCTCTCGGCCTGCAAACGCCTTAATAGTCAAGAATGCACCAAAACTTAGTTTGAACAAAAAAGGTTGGAAAACTATTCACAAACCATGATACCATCATAAAACAGATAAATGTACTTTCCTGAGGTGCTAGTTTTAGGTAAACACTGTTAACCAATGCATTCTTGTGTTCTGTGCGTTTTCAGCTTTCTCTCGGCCTGCAAACGCCTTAATAGTCAAGAATGCACAAAAACTTAGTTTGAGTAAAAAAAGCTGGAAAACTATTCACAAACCATGATACCATCATAAAACAGATAAATGTACTTTCCTGAGGTGCTAGTTTTAGGTAAACACTGTTAACCAATGCATTCTTGTGTTCTGTGCGTTTTCAGCTTTCTCTCGGCCTGCAAACGCCTTAATAGTCAAGAATGCACAAAAACTTAGTTTGAGTAAAAAAAGCTAGAAAACTATTCACAAACCATGATACCATCATAAAACAGATAAATGTACTTTCCTGAGGTGCTAGTTTTAGGTAAACACTGTTAACCAATGCATTCTTGTGTTCTGTGCGTTTTCAGCTTTCTCTCGGCCTGCAAACGCCTTAATAGTCATGAATGCACCAAAACTTAGTTTGAACAAAAAAGGTTGGAAAACTATTCACAAACCACGATAACATCATAAAACAGACAAATGTACTTTCCTGAGGTGCTAGTTTCAGGTAAACACTGTTAACCAATGCATTCTTGTGTTCTGTGCGTTTTCAGCTTTCTCTCGGCCTGCAAACGCCTTAATAGTCAAGAATGCACAAAAACTTAGTTTGAGTAAAAAAAGCTGGAAAACTATTCACAAACCATGATACCATCATAAAACAGATAAATGTACTTTCCTGAGGTGCTAGTTTTAGGTAAACACTGTTAACCAATGCATTCTTGTGTTCTGTGCGTTTTCAGCTTTCTCTCGGCCTGCAAACGCCTTAATAGTCAAGAATGCACCAAAACTTAGTTTGAACAAAAAAGGTTGGAAAACTATTCACAAACCATGATACCATCATAAAACAGATAAATGTACTTTCCTGAGGTGCTAGTTTTAGGTAAACACTGTTAACCAATGCATTCTTGTGTTCTGTGCGTTTTCAGCTTTCTCTCGGCCTGCAAACGCCTTAATAGTCAAGAATGCACCAAAACTTAGTTTGAACAAAAAAGGTTGGAAAACTATTCACAAACCATGATACCATCATAAAACAGATAAATGTACTTTCCTGAGGTGCTAGTTTTAGGTAAACACTGTTAACCAATGCATTCTTGTGTTCTGTGCGTTTCCAGCTTTCTCTCGGCCTGCAAACGCCTTAATAGTCATGAATGCACCAAAACTTAGTTTGAACAAAAAAGGTTGGAAAACTATTCACAAACCACGATAACATCATAAAACAGATAAATGTACTTTCCTGAGGTGCTAGTTTTATGTAAACACTGTTAACCAATGCATTCTTGTGTTCTGTGCGTTTTCAGCTTTCTCTCGGCCTGCAAACGCCTTAATAGTCAAGAATGCACCAAAACTTAGTTTGAACAAAAAAGGTTGGAAAACTATTCACAAACCATGATACCATCATAAAACAGATAAATGTACTTTCCTGAGGTGCTAGTTTTAGGTAAACACTGTTAACCAATGCATTCTTGTGTTCTGTGCGTTTTCAGCTTTCTCTCGGCCTGCAAACGCCTTAATAGTCAAGAATGCACAAAAACTTAGTTTGAACAAAAACAGTTGGAAAACTATTCACAAACCATGATACCATCATAAAACAGATAAATGTACTTTCCTGAGGTGTTAGTTTTAGGTAAACACTGTTAACCAATGCATTCTTGTGTTCTGTGCGTTTTCAGCTTTCTCTCGGCCTGCAAACGCCTTAATAGTCATGAATGCACCAAAACTTAGTTTGAACAAAAAAGGTTGGAAAACTATTCACAAACCATGATACCATCATAAAACAAATAAATGTACTCTCCTGAGGTGCTAGTTTTATGTAAACACTGTTAACCAATGCATTATTGTGTTCTGTGCGTTTTCAGCTTTCTCTCGGCCTGCAAACGCCTTAATAGTCAAGAATGCACAAAAACTTAGTTTGAGTAAAAAAAGCTGGAAAACTATTCACAAACCATGATACCATCATAAAACAGATAAATGTACTTTCCTGAGGTGCTAGTTTTAGGTAAACACTGTTAACCAATGCATTCTTGTGTTCTGTGCGTTTTCAGCTTTCTCTCGGCCTGCAAACGCCTTAATAGTCAAGAATGCACAAAAACTTAGTTTGAGTAAAAAAAGCTGGAAAACTATTCACAAACCATGATACCATCATAAAACAGATAAATGTACTTTCCTGAGGTGCTAGTTTTAGGTAAACACTGTTAACCAATGCATTCTTGTGTTCTGTGCGTTTTCAGCTTTCTCTCGGCCTGCAAACGCCTTAATAGTCATGAATGCACCAAAACTTAGTTTGAACAAAAAAGGTTGGAAAACTATTCACAAACCATGATACCATCATAAAACAGATAAATGTACTTTCCTGAGGTGCTAGTTTTAGGTAAACACTGTTAACCAATGCATTCTTGTGTTCTGTGCGTTTTCAGCTTTCTCTCGGCCTGCAAACGCCTTAATAGTCAAGAATGCACCAAAACTTAGTTTGAACAAAAAAGGTTGGAAAACTGTTCACAAACCATGATACCATCATAAAACAGATAAATGTACTTTCCTGAGGTGCTAGTTTTATGTAAACACTGTTAACCAATGCATTCTTGTGTTCTGTGCGTTTTCAGCTTTCTCTCGGCCTGCAAACGCCTTAATAGTCATGAATGCACCAAAACTTAGTTTGAACAAAGAAGGTTGGAAAACTATTCACAAACCATGATACCATCATAAAACAGATAAATGTACTTTCCTGAGGTGCTAGTTTTATGTAAACACTGTTAACCAATGCATTCTTGTGTTCTGTGCGTTTTCAGCTTTCTCTCGGCCTGCAAACGCCTTAATAGTCAAGAATGCACCAAAACTTAGTTTGAACAAAACAGGTTGGAAAACTATTCACAAACCATGATACCATCATAAAACAGATAAATGTACTTTCCTGAGGTGCTAGTTTTAGGTAAACACTGTTAACCAATGCATTCTTGTGTTCTGTGCGTTTTCAGCTTTCTCTCGGCCTGCAAACGCCTTAATAGTCAAGAATGCACGAAAACTTAGTTTGAACAAAAAAGGTTGGAAAACTATTCACAAACCATGATACCATCATAAAACAGATAAATGTACTTTCCTGAGGTGCTAGTTTCAGGTAAACACTGTTAACCAATGCATTCTTGTGTTCTGTACGTTTTCAGCTTTCTCTCGGCCTGCAAACGCCTTAATAGTCATGAATGCACCAAAACTTAGTTTGAACAAAAAAGGTTGGAAAACTATTCACAAACCATGATACCATCATAAAACAGATAAATGTACTTTCCTGAGGTGCTAGTTTTAGGTAAACACTGTTAACCAATGCATTCTTGTGTTCTGTGCGTTTTCAGCTTTCTCTCGGCCTGCAAACGCCTTAATAGTCAAGAATGCACCAAAACTTAGTTTGAACAAAAAAGGTTGGAAAACTGTTCACAAACCATGATACCATCATAAAACAGATAAATGTACTTTCCTGAGGTGCTAGTTTTATGTAAACACTGTTAACCAATGCATTCTTGTGTTCTGTGCGTTTTCAGCTTTCTCTCGGCCTGCAAACGCCTTAATAGTCATGAATGCACCAAAACTTAGTTTGAACAAAGAAGGTTGGAAAACTATTCACAAACCATGATACCATCATAAAACAGATAAATGTACTTTCCTGAGGTGCTAGTTTTATGTAAACACTGTTAACCAATGCATTCTTGTGTTCTGTGCGTTTTCAGCTTTCTCTCGGCCTGCAAACGCCTTAATAGTCAAGAATGCACCAAAACTTAGTTTGAACAAAAAAGGTTGGAAAACTATTCACAAACCATGATACCATCATAAAACAGATAAATGTACTTTCCTGAGGTGCTAGTTTTAGGTAAACACTGTTAACCAATGCATTCTTGTGTTCTGTGCGTTTTCAGCTTTCTCTCGGCCTGCAAACGCCTTAATAGTCAAGAATGCACGAAAACTTAGTTTGAACAAAAAAGGTTGGAAAACTATTCACAAACCATGATACCATCATAAAACAGATAAATGTACTTTCCTGAGGTGCTAGTTTCAGGTAAACACTGTTAACCAATGCATTCTTGTGTTCTGTACGTTTTCAGCTTTCTCTCGGCCTGCAAACGCCTTAATAGTCATGAATGCACCAAAACTTAGTTTGAACAAAAAAGGTTGGAAAACTATTCACAAACCATGATACCATCATAAAACAGATAAATGTACTTTCCCGAGGTACTAGTTTTAGGTAAACACTGTTAACCAATGCATTCTTGTGTTCTGTGCGTTTTCAGCTTTCTCTCGGCCTGCAAACGCCTTAATAGTCAAGAATGCACAAAAACTTAGTTTTAACAAAAAAGGTTGGAAAACTATTCACAAACCATGATACCATCATAAAACAGATACATGTACTTTCCTGAGGTGCTAGTTTTAGGTAAACACTGTTTACCAATGCATTCTTGTGTTCTGTGCGTTTTCAGCTTTCTCTCGGCCTGCAAACGCCTTAATAGTCAAGAATGCACAAAAACTTAGTTTGAGTAAAAAAAGCTGGAAAACTATTCACAAACCATGATACCATCATAAAACAGATAAATGTACTTTCCTGAGGTGCTAGTTTTAGGTAAACACTGTTAACCAATGCATTCTTGTGTTCTGTGCGTTTTCAGCTTTCTCTCGGCCTGCAAACGCCTTAATAGTCAAGAATGCACCAAAACTTAGTTTGAACAAAAAAGGTTGGAAAACTATTCACAAACCATGATACCATCATAAAACAGATAAATGTACTTTCCTGAGGTGCTAGTTTTAGGTAAACACTGTTAACCAATGCATTCTTGTGTTCTGTGCGTTTTCAGCTTTCTCTCGGCCTGCAAACGCCTTAATAGTCATGAATGCACCAAAACTTGGTTTGAACAAAAAAGGTTGGAAAACTATTCACAAACCATGATACCATCATAAAACAGATAAATGTACTTTCCTGAGGTGCTAGTTTTAGGTAAACACTGTTAACCAATGCATTCTTGTGTTCTGTGCGTTTTCAGCTTTCTCTCGGCCTGCAAACGCCTTAATAGTCAAGAATGCACCAAAACTTAGTTTGAACAAAAAAGGTTGGAAAACTATTCACAAACCATGATACCATCATAAAACAGATAAATGTACTTTCCTGAGGTGCTAGTTTCAGGTAAACACTGTTAACCAATGCATTCTTGTGTTCTGTACGTTTTCAGCTTTCTCTCGGCCTGCAAACGCATTAATAGTCATGAATGCACCAAAACTTAGTTTGAACAAAAAAGGTTGGAAAACTGTTCACAAACCATGATACCATCATAAAACAGATAAATGTACTTGTAGCCGTGATAGCGCTACCACCGGTGGGTTCTTGTAAGACGCACGACACAGGATGAGGGTAACCAGACTTTTATTGTTCAAAAGGGAAGACAGTGAGCAGGAATGAGTTTGCACTATGCGGGTGGTCGGTTTCGCCTTGTCCGGCTCCGCTCAGCTCTTGTGCTCTGCTCGCAGGCTCCAGCTCTCTTCCCCCGACCTGGATCCTGCTCACTGTTTAAGTAGGAGAGAATCAGTGCAGATTAATTACACCTGGTTACTCCTCATCTACCAGCACCGTCCCCTGAACCACTCCCCCGCTCTCCCCCCTGCAGCTGAGCTAACCACGCCCCTCCACCACATACCCCCACCGCCCGACTTAGGCCGGGGAGCCATCCGGCCGAACCGACTCCCCCCCCCCTCCCTCCTGAGGGCGGGAAAGGAAGTCCGCCACGACCATCTGCGCCCCCGGCCTATGGATCACCTTGAAGTTAAAAGGCTGTAGAGCCAGATACCACCGAGTGATCCGGGCGTTGGCATCCTTCATGCGGTGGAGCCACTGCAGCGGGGCGTGGTCCGAACAGAGAGTGAACTGGCGTCCCAGGAGGTAGTACCGCAGGGAGTCGACCGCCCACCGGATGGCCAGGCACTCTTTTTCCACCGTACTGTACCTGGCCTCTCTTTCCGACAGCTTCCGGCTGATGTAGAGGACCGGGCGGTCCACCCCCTGCACCTGCTGGGACAAAACGGCCCCCAGCCCTCTGTTCGACGCATCAGTCTGCAAGACAAAAGGGAGAGAGAAATCAGGTGTATGGAGCAATGGTTCCCCACAGAGGGCTCGTTTCACCCCCTCAACCGCCCACTGGCACCGCTCCGTCCACTGGACCGGATCTGAGGCACCTTTCCGGGTCAGGTCAGTTAAGGGGCTGGTCAGCTCCGCAAAGCCCGGGATGAACCTCCTGTAGTAACCTGCCAGCCCCAAAAACCGCCTCACCTCTTTTTTCGTCTTGGGCCGCGGGCAGGCTGCAATGGCTGCGGTCTTGTCCACCTGCGGGCGCACCCGCCCGCCGCCCAAGTGGTACCCCAGATACCGTACCTCCCTCCGTCCAACTGCACACTTCCCCGGGTTGGCGGTGAGCCCGGCCTGCCTCAGGGACTCCAGCACCGCGCCCACCCGCCGCACATGCTCTGCCCACGTGGTGCTGTGGATGATGACGTCATCCAGGTAGGCGGCCGCATACGCAGCGTGCGGACGCAGCACCCGGTCCATGAGGCGCTGGAAGGTGGCCGGGGCGCCGAACAGCCCGAAGGGAAGCGTGGTGAATTGGTACAACCCAAACGGAGTGGAGAACGCCAACTTCTGCCTGGACTCTGGTGACAAGGGAATCTGCCAGTAGCCCTTGGTCAAATCCAGTGTCGTAAAAAACTGCGCGGTGCCCAATCGGTCCAGGAGTTCGTCGACCCGGGGCATCGGGTAAGCGTCAAACCGTGAGACCGCATTCACCTTGCGATAATCCACACAGAACCTTATTGAGCCATCCTTCTTGGTGACAAGAACGATGGGGCTGCACCAGGCGCTGTTGGACTCTTCTATTACCCCCATCTCCAGCATAGCGGCCAATTCTCGCTGAACCATTTTCTTCTTGTGTTCAGGAAGCCTGTAGGGCCGCGTCCGCACCGTCACGCCCGGGGACGTCTCAATGTGATGCACTATGAGGTCCGTGCGACCTGGCCGGGAGGAGAACACATCATTAAATTGATCTTGCAACCGGGCTATGTCCGCTTGCTGGGCTGCAGAGAGACGGGCGTCAGACGGGAGCCGGGTGGGATCGGTGGACTTTGGGACTTCTGGGCCCAGCTCCTCGCTCTCTGCTACTGCAGACACCAGGGACACGGACTCCGTCTCTCTCCATGCTTTAAGGAGGTTGAGGTGGTAGACCTGCGTGGCTCCCCCTCTGTCAGATCGCACCACCTCGTAGTCGACGTCCCCTACCCGCCGTGTGACCACAAAGGGCCCTTGCCACTTGGCGAGTAGTTTTGAGCTGGAAGAAGGAAGTAATACAAGCACTTTCTCTCCCGGTGTGAATTGTCTCAGCCTGGCCCCTCTGTTGTACAGCCGCTGTTGACGTTCCTCGGCCTGGAGCAAATTCTCACGTGACAACTCACCCAGTGTGTGGAGTTTGGCTCGCAGGTCCAGGACGTACTGAATCTCGTTCTTACCGGGGCTCGGACCCTCCTCCCAGTGTTCCTTAAGCAGGTCGAGCACCCCCCGTGGTCTTCTGCCGAACAGCAGCTCGAAGGGAGAAAATCCCGTGGAGGCCTGGGGGACCTCCCGTACTGCAAACAACAGAGGGTCAAGCCATTTATCCCAATTACGTTCATCGTCGTGAATAAACTTACGAATCATGGATTTCAGTGTCTTGTTCAGCCGTTCCACCAGGCCGTCAGTCTGGGGATGGTATACACTGGTCCGAACGGACTTAACCCCCAACAATTCGTACAGTTCTCGTAGTGTGCGTGACATGAACGAGGTGCCCTGGTCAGTCAGAATCTCTTTCGGGATTCCGACTCGGGAGATGACCTGAAACAGCGCCTGCGCAACACTCTTGGCGGAGATGCTGCGCAACGGCACTGCCTCGGGATATCGAGTTGCGTAATCCACCAGCACTAACACAAAGCGATACCCCCGTGCACTCCGGTGAAATGGCCCGATGAGGTCCATACCTAAGCGTTCGAACGGCAGCTCCATTAACGGCAGCGGACGCAACGGCGCTTTCGGGATGGCCGGCTGGTTCACCAGCTGGCACTGTGGGCAGGATGCACACCAGCGGCGCACATCCGCCCAGATGCCTGGCCAGTAAAATCGGGCTACTATCCGATCCAGAGTTTTGTCGCTACCCAGGTGGCCCGCCATCGGGTTATAGTGAGCCGCCTGGAAAACTGTTTCCCGGCGGCTTTTTGGTACCAACAACTGCGTAATTTCCTGCCCTGTCTGAGTGTCGCGACTCACTCTGTATAGCCTGTCCCTAATCAGCGAAAAGTGCGGGTATGATAATACGGCGTCGGGGCGCACCACTTGACCATCAATTTGCATCACTTGGTCGAAGGCAAAGCGTAGAGTGTCATCACGAGACTGCTCCAGTGGAAAATCTTCCATGGAGCGTAGCTCTGGCGTCGGCGGCGTCCCCATAGGAGGCCCCGCCGATTCCCCCTCCCCGTCTGCAGCGTCGGACAACCTCGCGTCACCGCCGAGCGCCGCACACACCCCGCATGTCCCTACCGGTCGCGAACGCACCCCCGCGCACTGCCCCGCTAACCTATGAAACCCCGACCAGTCTGTCCCCAAAATCAGAGGGTGCGTCAGGCGGGAGCTAACCGCGACCCTTACTTTATGCTTTTTACCCCCAAACCTAATCTCTATCGGCACCACTGGGTAGTCGTGATAGCGCTACCACCGGTGGGTTCTTGTAAGACGCACGACACAGGATGAGGGTAACCAGACTTTTATTGTTCAAAAGGGAAGACAGTGAGCAGGAATGAGTTTGCACTATGCGGGTGGTCGGTTTCGCCTTGTCCGGCTCCGCTCAGCTCTTGTGCTCTGCTCGCAGGCTCCAGCTCTCTTCCCCCGACCTGGATCCTGCTCACTGTTTAAGTAGGAGAGAATCAGTGCAGATTAATTACACCTGGTTACTCCTCATCTACCAGCACCGTCCCCTGAACCACTCCCCCGCTCTCCCCCCTGCAGCTGAGCTAACCACGCCCCTCCACCACAGTACTTTCCTGAGGTGCTAGTTTTAGGTAAACACTGTTAACCAATGCATTCTTGTGTTCTGTGCGTTTTCAGCTTTCTCTCGGCCTGCAAACGCCTTAATAGTCAAGAATGCACCAAAACTTAGTTTGAACAAAAACAGTTGGAAAACTATTCACAAACCATGATACCACCATAAAACAGATAAATGTACTTTCCTGAGGTGTTAGTTTTAGGTAAACACTGTTAACCAATGCATTCTTGTGTTCTGTGCGTTTTCAGCTTTCTCTCGGCCTGCAAACGCCTTAATAGTCAAGAATGCACCAAAACTTAGTTTGAGTAAAAAAAGCTGGAAAACTATTCACAAACCATGATACCATCATAAAACAGATAAATGTACTTTCCTGAGGTGCTAGTTTTATGTAAACACTGTTAACCAATGCATTCTTGTGTTCTGTGCGTTTTCAGCTTTCTCTCGGCCTGCAAACGCCTTAATAGTCAAGAATGCACCAAAACTTAGTTTGAACAAAAAAGGTTGGAAAACTATTCACAAACCATGATACCATCATAAAACAGATAAATGTACTTTCCTGAGGTGCTAGTTTTAGGTAAACACTGTTAACCAATGCATTCTTGTGTTCTGTGCGTTTTCAGCTTTCTCTCGGCCTGCAAACGCCTTAATAGTCAAGAATGCACCAAAACTTAGTTTGAACAAAAAAGGTTGGAAAACTATTCACAAACCATGATACCATCATAAAACAGATACAGGTACTTTCCTGAGGTGCTAGTTTTAGGTAAACACTGTTAACCAATGCATTCTTGTGTTCTGTGCGTTTTCAGCTTTCTCTCGGCCTGCAAACGCCTTAATAGTCATGAATGCACCAAAACTTAGTTTGAACAAAAAAGGTTGGAAAACTATTCACAAACCATGATACCATCATAAAACAGATACAGGTACTTTCCTGAGGTGCTAGTTTTAGGTAAACACTGTTAACCAATGCATTCTTGTGTTCTGTGCGTTTTCAGCTTTCTCTCGGCCTGCAAACGCCTTAATAGTCATGAATGCACCAAAACTTAGTTTGAACAAAGAAGGTTGGAAAACTATTCACAAACCATGATACCATCATAAAACAGATAAATGTACTTTCCCGAGGTGCTAGTTTTATGTAAACACTGTTAACCAATGCATTCTTGTGTTCTGTGCGTTTTCAGCTTTCTCTCGGCCTGCAAACGCCTTAATAGTCAAGAATGCACCAAAACTTAGTTTGAACAAAAAAGGTTGGAAAACTATTCACAAACTATGATACCATCATAAAACAGATAAATGTACTTTCCTGAGGTGCTAGTTTTAGGTAAACACTGTTAACCAATGCATTCTTGTGTTCTGTGCGTTTTCAGCTTTCTCTCGGCCTGCAAACAACTTAATAGTCAAGAATGCACAAAAACTTAGTTTGAACAAAAAAGGTTGGAAAACTATTCACAAACCATGATACCATCATAAAACAGATAAATGTACTCTCCTGAGGTGCTAGTTTTAGGTAAACACTGTTAACCAATGCATTCTTGTGTTCTGTGCGTTTTCAGCTTTCTCTCGGCCTGCAAACGCCTTAATAGTCAAGAATGCACCAAAACTTAGTTTGAACAAAAAAGGTTGGAAAACTATTCACAAACCATGATACCATCATAAAACAGATAAATGTACTTTCCTGAGGTGCTAGTTTTATGTAAACACTGTTAACCAATGCATTCTTGTGTTCTGTGCGTTTTCAGCTTTCTCTCGGCCTGCAAACGCCTTAATAGTCAAGAATGCACCAAAACTTAGTTTGAACAAAAAAGGTTGGAAAACTATTCACAAACCATGATACCATCATAAAACAGATGAATGTACTTTCCTGAGGTTCTAGTTTTAGGTAAACACTGTTAACCAATGCATTCTTGTGTTCTGTGCGTTTTCAGCTTTCTCTCGGCCTGCAAACGCCTTAACAGTCATGAATGCAACAAAACTTAGTTTGAACAAAAAAGGTTGGAAAACTATTCACAAACCATGATACCATCATAAAACAGATAAATGTACTTTCCTGAGGTGCTAGTTTTAGGTAAACATTGTTAACCAATGCATTCTTGTGTTCTGTGCGTTTTCAGCTTTCTCTCGGCCTGCAAACGCCTTAATAGTCATGAATGCACCAAAACTTAGTTTGAACAAAAACGGTTGGAAAACTATTCACAAACCATGATACCATCATAAAACAGATAAATGTACTCTCCTGAGGTGCTAGTTTGAGGTAAACACTGTTAACCAATGCATTCTTGTGTTCTGTGCGTTTTCAGCTTTCTCTCGGCCTGCAAACGCCTTAATAGTCATGAATGCAACAAAACTTAGTTTGAACAAAAAAGGTTGGAAAACTATTCTCAAACCATGATACCATCATAAAACAGATAAATGTACTTTCCTGAGGTGCTAGATTTAGGAAAACACTGTTAACCAATGCATTCTTGTGTTCTGTGCGTTTTTAAGCCTTCTCTCGGCCTGCAAACGCCTTATTAGTCATGAATGCACCAAAACTTAGTTTGAACAAAAAGGTTGGAAAACTATTCACAAACCATGATACCATCATAAAGCAGATAAATGTACTTTCCTGAGGTGCTAGTTTTAGGTAAACACTGTTAACCAATGCATTCTTGTGTTATGTGCGTTTTCAGCTTTCTCTCGGCCTGCAAACAACTTAATAGTCAAGAATGCACCAAAACTTAGTTTGAACAAAAAAGGTTGGAAAACTATTCACAAACCATGATACCATCATAAAACAGATAAATGTACTTTCCCGAGGTGCTAGTTTTATGTAAACACTGTTAACCAATGCATTCTTGTGTTCTGTGCGTTTTCAGCTTTCTCTCGGCCTGCAAACGCCTTAATAGTCAAGAATGCACCAAAACTTAGTTTGAACAAAAAAGGTTGGAAAACTATTCACAAACCATGATACCATCATAAAACAGATAAATGTACTTTCCTGAGGTGC
Source organism: Gasterosteus aculeatus (assembly GCF_964276395.1). Lineage (NCBI taxonomy): Eukaryota > Metazoa > Chordata > Actinopteri > Perciformes > Gasterosteidae > Gasterosteus > Gasterosteus aculeatus. Next base: position 21,077,808 of record NC_135688.1, on the reverse strand, counting down.
TAGTTTTAGGTAAACACTGTTAACCAATGCATTCTTGTGTTCTGTGCGTTTTCAGCTTTCTCTCGGCCTGCAAACGCCTTAATAGTCATGAATGCACCAAAACTTAGTTTGAACAAAGAAGGTTGGAAAACTATTCACAAACCATGATACCATCATCAAACAGATAAATGTACTTTCCCGAGGTGCTAGTTTTATGTAAACACTGTTAACCAATGCATTCTTGTGTTCTGTGCGTTTTCAGCTTTCTCTCGGCCTGCAAACGCCTTAATAGTCAAGAATGCACCAAAACTTAGTTTGAACAAAAAAGGTTGGAAAACTATTCACAAACCATGATACCATCATAAAACAGATAAATGTACTTTCCTGAGGTGCTAGTTTTAGGTAAACACTGTTAACCAATGCATTCTTGTGTTCTGTGCGTTTTCAGCTTTCTCTCGGCCTGCAAACGCCTTAATAGTCAAGAATGCACAAAAACTTAGTTTGAACAAAAACAGTTGGAAAACTATTCACAAACCATGATACCACCATAAAACAGATAAATGTACTTTCCTGAGGTGTTAGTTTTAGGTAAACACTGTTAACCAATGCATTCTTGTGTTCTGTGCGTTTTCAGCTTTCTCTCGGCCTGCAAACGCCTTAATAGTCATGAATGCACCAAAACTTAGTTTGAACAAAAAAGGTTGGAAAACTATTCACAAACCATGATACCATCATAAAAGAGATAAATGTACTTTCCCGAGGTACTAGTTTTAGGTAAACACTGTTAACCAATGCATTCTTGTGTTCTGTGCGTTTTCAGCTTTCTCTCGGCCTGCAAACGCCTTAATAGTCAAGAATGCACAAAAACTTAGTTTGAGTAAAAAAAGCTGGAAAACTATTCACAAACCATGATACCATCATAAAACAGATAAATGTACTTTCCTGAGGTGCTAGTTTTATGTAAACACTGTTAACCAATGCATTCTTGTGTTCTGTGCGTTTTCAGCTTTCTCTCGGCCTGCAAACGCCTTAATAGTCAAGAATGCACCAAAACTTAGTTTGAACAAAAAAGGTTGGAAAACTATTCACAAACCATGATACCATCATAAAACAGATAAATGTACTTTCCTGAGGTGCTAGTTTTAGGTAAACACTGTTAACCAATGCATTCTTGTGTTCTGTGCGTTTTCAGCTTTCTCTCGGCCTGCAAACGCCTTAATAGTCATGAATGCACCAAAACTTAGTTTGAACAAAGAAGGTTGGAAAACTATTCACAAACCATGATACCATCATAAAACAGATAAATGTACTTTCCCGAGGTGCTAGTTTTATGTAAACACTGTTAACCAATGCATTCTTGTGTTCTGTGCGTTTTCAGCTTTCTCTCGGCCTGCAAACGCCTTAATAGTCAAGAATGCACCAAAACTTAGTTTGAACAAAAAAGGTTGGAAAACTATTCACAAACCATGATACCATCATAAAACAGATAAAGGTACTTTCCTGAGGTGCTAGTTTCAGGTAAACACTGTTAACCAATGCATTCTTGTGTTCTGTGCGTTTTCAGCTTTCTCTCGGCCTGCAAACGCCTTAATAGTCAAGAATGCACCAAAACTTAGTTTGAACAAAAAAGGTTGGAAAACTATTCACAAACCATGATACCATCATAAAACAGATAAATGTACTTTCCTGAGGTGCTAGTTTTATGTAAACACTGTTAACCAATGCATTCTTGTGTTCTGTGCGTTTTCAGCTTTCTCTCGGCCTGCAAACGCCTTAATAGTCAAGAATGCACCAAAACTTAGTTTGAACAAAAAAGGTTGGAAAACTATTCACAAACCATGATACCATCATAAAACAGATAAATGTACTTTCCTGAGGTGCTAGTTTTAGGTAAACACTGTTAACCAATGCATTCTTGTGTTCTGTGCGTTTTCAGCTTTCTCTCGGCCTGCAAACGCCTTAATAGTCATGAATGCACCAAAACTTAGTTTGAACAAAGAAGGTTGGAAAACTATTCACAAACCATGATACCATCATAAAACAGATAAATGTACTTTCCCGAGGTGCTAGTTTTATGTAAACACTGTTAACCAATGCATTCTTGTGTTCTGTGCGTTTTCAGCTTTCTCTCGGCCTGCAAACGCCTTAATAGTCAAGAATGCACCAAAACTTAGTTTGAACAAAAAAGGTTGGAAAACTATTCACAAACCATGATACCATCATAAAACAGATAAAGGTACTTTCCTGAGGTGCTAGTTTCAGGTAAACACTGTTAACCAATGCATTCTTGTGTTCTGTGCGTTTTCAGCTTTCTCTCGGCCTGCAAACGCCTTAATAGTCAAGAATGCACCAAAACTTAGTTTGAACAAAAAAGGTTGGAAAACTATTCACAAACCATGATACCATCATAAAACAGATAAATGTACTTTCCTGAGTTGCTAGTTTTATGTAAACAATGTTAACCAATGCATTCTTGTGTTCTGTACGTTTTCAGCTTTCTCTCGGCCTGCAAACGCATTAATAGTCATGAATGCACCAAAACTTAGTTTGAACAAAAAAGGTTGGAAAACTGTTCACAAACCATGATACCATCATAAAACAGATAAATGTACTTTCCTGAGGTGCTAGTTTCATGTAAACACTGTTAACCAATGCATTCTTGTGTTCTGTGCGTTTTCAGCTTTCTCTCGGCCTGCAAACGCCTTAATAGTCAAGAATGCACCAAAACTTAGTTTGAACAAAAAAGGTTGGAAAACTATTCACAAACCATGATACCATCATAAAACAGATAAATGTACTTTCCTGAGGTGCTAGTTTTAGGTAAACACTGTTAACCAATGCATTCTTGTGTTCTGTGCGTTTTCAGCTTTCTCTCGGCCTGCAAACGCCTTAATAGTCATGAATGCACCAAAACTTAGTTTGAACAAAAACGGTTGGAAAACTATTCACAAACCATGATACCATCATAAAACAGATAAATGTACTTTCCTGAGGTGCTAGTTTTAGGTAAACACTGTTAACCAATGCATTCTTGTGTTCTGTGCGTTTTCAGCTTTCTCTCGGCCTGCAAACGCCTTAATAGTCATGAATGCACCAAAACTTAGTTTGAACAAAAACGGTTGGAAAACTATTCACAAACCATGATACCATCATAAAACAGATAAATGTACTCTCCTGAGGTGCTAGTTTTAGGTAAACACTGTTAACCAATGCATTCTTGTGTTCTGTGCGTTTTCAGCTTTCTCTCGGCCTGCAAACGCCTTAATAGTCAGGAATGCAACAAAACTTAGTTTGAACAAAAAAGGTTGGAAAACTATTCACAAACCATGATACCATCATAAAACAGATAAATGTACTTTCCTGAGGTGCTAGTTTTAGGTAAACACTGTTAACCAATGCATTCTTGTGTTCTGTGCGTTTTCAGCTTTCTCTCGGCCTGCAAACGCCTTAATAGTCATGAATGCACCAAAACTTAGTTTGAACAAAAACGGTTGGAAAACTATTCACAAACCATGATACCATCATAAAACAGATAAATGTACTCTCCTGAGGTGCTAGTTTTAGGTAAACACTGTTAACCAATGCATTCTTGTGTTCTGTGCGTTTTCAGCTTTCTCTCGGCCTGCAAACGCCTTAATAGTCATGAATGCAACAAAACTTAGTTTGAACAAAAAAGGTTGGAAAACTATTCTCAAACCATGATACCATCATAAAACAGATAAATGTACTTTCCTGAGGTGCTAGATTTAGGAAAACACTGTTAACCAATGCATTCTTGTGTTCTGTGCGTTTTTAAGCCTTCTCTCGGCCTGCAAACGCCTTATTAGTCATGAATGCACCAAAACTTGGTTTGAACAAAAAGGTTGGAAAACTATTCACAAACCATGATACCATCATAAAGCAGATAAATGTACTTTCCTGAGGTGCTAGTTTTAGGTAAACACTGTTAACCAATGCATTCTTGTGTTATGTGCGTTTTCAGCTTTCTCTCGGCCTGCAAACAACTTAATAGTCAAGAATGCACCAAAACTTAGTTTGAACAAAAAAGGTTGGAAAACTATTCACAAACCATGATACCATCATAAAACAGATAAAGGTACTTTCCTGAGGTGCTAGTTTTAGGTAAACACTGTTAACCAATGCATTCTTGTGTTCTGTGCGTTTTCAGCTTTCTCTCGGCCTGCAAACGCCTTAATAGTCATGAATGCACCAAAACTTAGTTTGAACAAAGAAGGTTGGAAAACTATTCACAAACCATGATACCATCATAAAACAGATAAATGTACTTTCCTGAGGTGCTAGTTTTATGTAAACATTGTTAACCAATGCATTCTTGTGTTATGTGTGTTGAGTTGAGTTGCAGACCGAGCCCCTCTCTGGCTGGGAGGTAGGTTTAGGTGAGTCTCTCAGGCTGGAGGCGGAGATTTTAATGCACCAGGTGGAGAGGATCTGGTGATCAGGGGGGTTGGAGTCACTCACTCACAGGACAGTGAAGAGCGAGCAGTGTGAGAAAGCGAGATTGAAGAGCTTGGAAAGAGGAGACTGCAGGAATAAAGCTTGCAAAGGCTGAAGAAGGAGCCGGTGAGCTTTTGAGTGGCTGACTACTTATGGCATGAAATGCAAAATCAAATGTCCATATATTTAATGTGTTTTAAAAAGTATTCAAGCTAAAAGTAATTGGATAAAACTTGATTTGTGTGTATTCAGCGGAGTTAAAATCTGGTGAAGTTTAAAGGTTAAAATCATCATTAAATAGTGTTTTAAAAATGTATTTAATTTAGTAGTGGGATACTTTAAATTTGGGTTGTCTTTCTACTTATTTTGAGGTTAATTTCCAGTAGATTATAAATTAAGTATGTGATGTTGGGTATGTGAATTGATTATGGTTTCTTGGGTTATATTTCTTTGACCTTACATTCATGTTTGTATTTCAAGGTTTTTCACCTGGTTTGACCTGGACAATTTTAAAAATAAAAAGCAAGAAAGCAAAGAAGTCCGAATCTTGGTCATTGAGTGGAATCCAGTCTACACTTCTTAGCAAGCTGCCCTTTCAAGTGGGGGGCTGCAGTTTGACCCTCACAAAAGTGAGACACTTGACAGTGAAAAACCGCCACTGGTGCGAAGACTGGAGCGAAGTATCCTGAACTGCAACTGGCCAGGCCTGGAAGTCCAGAGGCCTAGTAACACTGAAGATCACCCCTCCCACACCGAATCCTGGTGAAAAGGAAGATGGCTGACTCAAAGTCACTGGAGCAGCTTAAAGCTAGTAGGACGTCTGCAAAGCGACAATTCTCCCGGCTGTCCAACAACATTGTCCGGATGCACGCCATAATGGCTGAAGAGGAGCTCAGAGACCATTTCAAAAGGCTCATAACTGAGGCCAACAAAGTCATGGAAGCAAATGACGATGTGGAGGCCCAGTACCTTGCAGAAGTGGAGCTGGACGCAGATCCTGATGAAGTTCCCGGGTTGAGCAAGCAGCAAAAGGCCGATATTGGGAAAACTGCAAGCGAGTGTGAGATGAAATTGGAAGAGCTGAAGGACCTCATTCGAAAGACACTCTGGGCTAATTTCGGGGAGGAGGAACTGATGATGGCGCTACAGGCTGCAGAGGAGAAAGTAAAGAGTGTGATTTCCTTTGAACCTGGTGGAAATAAAGAGGCCTTTGACTTCATGTTCGACTACATGGAAGGACTGGTTAAGAGGGCGAAGGAGCTGCACACAAAGTGGAAGGGTTGGGCCCCTCCTGCCGAGCAGAAAGACTTCCAGCTGCGTGTACGAGAGCTCGAGCAGATCGTTCCCAAGTTAATGTCCAAAAAGGCAGAGTTCATTGGAGCAAAAGCTAAAGAAGACGCCGAAAGAGTTGTGAGTGCAGCTTCTATCAGCTACCCGACATCAATATCAGCCATCAGACTGAAGCCAACCTCCCTCCCCAAGTTCACTGGCATCAGGCGAGACTTTCATCGCTGGAGAGGAGACTGGGAGGCCCTTCAGAGGCAAGGAGAACCTACTGGGTCAAAAGAAGTAAAAAAGTTCCAGCTTCTTGACAGTTTGGATGACAAGATAATGAGAGATCTTCGATTGATGTCCTATAACACAGCAGATGACATTCTTCGGGTCCTGGAGAACCGGTTTGGAAACCAAACGGCGATTGCCATCGAAATAGTTGAGGAGCTCCAGAGACTTCCAGCTGTCAAAAGTCACCAGCCCAAGAAAATTGTTGAGCTCATCCAAGCTGTTGAAAAAGCCCTTCAAGACCTGAGTGACCTTGGTGACACCGGTGCTTTAAAGAATCCTCTAGTGACAAAGGCAATCGAAAGCAAGCTTCCTGATGCACTGAAGAAAGAGTGGCTTCTCTATGCAGCTGAGAGGAGCAGTGCTCCTCCAGAGAAACGCTTTGACAGTCTTCTGACCTTCCTCAAGAGTCAAGAGAACATCTATGAACAGCTGGACCAATTGAGGGACGAAGAGCTGCCAAGGAAAGAAATCCGACCTGAGCAAAGGCAAGCCAGAACCAGGGCTGCAAACCAGTCAGGTAGCCATCTCTCAGGATGTATCGTCTGTGGGGACATTAAGCATAAGAAGAAGCTGTACTTCTGCAAAAAGTTCCGTGTGCTCAAGCTCACAGAGAAGAAGGACGCAGTGCGAAAACTGGGAGCCTGCTGGAAATGTCTGGAGGTCCATGATGATGATAATCTCTGCAAAACCTCATTTCTGTGCAGAAATCCTGAGTGCGAGGACGGGAGAGACCACCACTACTATCTGTGTCGCAATGCCGAAGCATCCAGGGGCAGCGCAGCCCAGAGGAGGAGCAAAGGCAGCGCAGTGGGAGGTGGCAACAAGAGGGATTACACCGAAGCCCAGGAGGAATTATTCAGGAAGCTCTCCCCTGAATTGGCCCAACAGTGCCGAGACGCATTCTGCAATACAGCAACAAGCACCTCCCACGTCGCAAAGAGTCACTCAAGTCTTCTGGCAGAGGGCGGCCTAGCGGAGTGGCCCGTCATCATGATGCTTTTGGAGGTGACAGCCAATGCTGGACAGAGAATTGGGACCCTGATCGACCTAGCTTCTGACACCAATTATATCACCCATGAGGCAGCAGGTCGGCTCAATCTCAGAAGTGAAGATATCACACTTGTGGTTCATGGGGTGGGAGGCATGAAAGTCTTTGTTAAAACAAAGCGGTATCTCCTGAAAATCCGGGTTGGCACCTCAAGAAGCGCTCTCAAGTCCCACCAGCTGGTTTGCTACGGCTTAGACCGCATTGCAGATATCCACAGACATGTGTCAGCCAGAAAACTGCAACAGTTCTTCCCAGATGTCCCGCTCAGCGACCTGACAAGGCCAAAAGAGATCCAGCTCCTTGTAAGTCACAAGGAGGGTCAACTGGCTCCACAGAAAATCCGAACGGTGGGGGACCTCGTACTGTGGGATGGACCAATGGGGAAGACAGTTGCTGGCACCCATCCTGAGCTGTTTGAGGAGGTCACTGTATCAGCCCATACGTCGAGGACACACTTTGCCAGGTCTATGAGAACTGCTGCTGCAAAGTATGAAGAACACACCTGCGCAGTCCCCGTTCATCCTCCTCAAAGCCAGCGAGCCCCAACTTCCGCCCAACCTCAGATATCCAGCTGTGCTGCTACTACATCCAGTTTCATCGACTGGTGGAAATGGGAAAGCATTGGTGCTGGTTGTGTTCCGAGATGTGGGGGCTGTCGTTGCGGAAACTGTCAGCCAGGCGGCAAAGAAATGACCCTCGCTGAAGAAAGGGAGCTGGAGGTGGTAAAGAGCGGGCTCACATATGTAGCAGCTGATGACCACAGTGAGAGGCCTCACTGGCACACTAAGTACCCCTGGGTGGAAGATCCAGCCACATTACCAAGCAACAGAAGCGCAGTCGAGGCCACATTCTTGAGGACTGAGAGGCAACTGGCCAGGGAGCCAGAATGGAAGGCCGCCTATGCCGCTCAAGTGCACGAGATGGTCGAGCGCAGGGCTGCAATGAAGTTGACCAAAGATGTACTTCGTGAATGGACTGGCCCAGTATGGTACATTAGCCACCTCATCGCACCCAACCCACACTCCGTCACAACTCCGGTAAGACTGGTCTGGAACAGCAGTCAAAAGTGCAGAGGGGTGAGCCTCAATGATCTCCTGCTGAAAGGCCCAGACGTCCTTAACTCAATCCGTGCTGTGCTTCTTAAATTCCGGAGGGGAGGGTTTGCTGCTTTAGGAGATGTAAAGAAAATGTACAATTCAGTGTGGCTGGAAGATCAAGAGGTGCATTTGCATAGGTTCCTGTGGCGTGACTCTGAGGAAGAAGAGCTGGCTGAATATGCAGTCACGAGAGTTAACATTGGAGACAAGCCAGCAGGCTGCATCGCTCAACTCGCCATGAGAGAGACTGCTAACCTCCCTCAGTTCAGCCATCTTGAGGAAGAGCGTCGAGTGCTGCAGGAAGACAGCTATGTCGATGACCTCTTGACCTCTCATGATAACTTGGACCAACTTAAAGTCATCACGGGAAATGTGGAGCAGATCCTCAAAGCAGGAGGGTTCGAGTTGAAGCCATGGGTCTTCACTGGCCAAAGTAGGAGGGAGTCGTCTGGAAACGACCAGGCGGTTACTCCAAGGACTGTAATTCTGCCGAATCAGCTCAAAGAGGAGGACAACAAAGCCCTTGGCCTTGGCTACACCCTGGAAGATGACAAGCTTCATGTAATGGTTGGGATAAACTTTTCAAGAAGGAAGAGGAAAATGAGACTTGGCCAAGACCTTCGACTGGAGCAGGTGAGAGCTCAGACGCCAGACCCATTGACACGACAAGAGTTACTCAGCCAAGTTTCTGGACTATATGACCCGATTGGCCTAACAACGCCTGTGAAACAGAAAGGGGCCATTTTGGTTCGGAGAGCATTTCAAGAGGCCAAACCCAAATGTAGCACCAGCAAAGACACTTGGGATCTTGCGCTATCAGAAAAGCTCAGAGAAGATGCCATCAGCCTTTTCGAAGAATACGCCAAGCTGAGTAAGGTCAAGTTTCATAGAGCCCTTACGCCAGCAGGTGCACCGGCTGAACCTGATGCAATCACCTTCTCTGATGGCAGCGAGCATGCGTATGGTGCCGTCCTGTACCTACGGTGGGCCTGTAACCAAGGGTCCATGGTGAGGCTGGTGGAGTCTAAAGCTAAGTTGACCCCTTTGGACCACAAGGGGGAAGCAGTCAAGTCAGAGCTTTGTGGAGCAGTATTCGCCGCCCGGTTAAAAAAGTACTTTGAGCAACATGGCCGGATTCAAGTCAAGCAGTGGTACCACTTTGTTGACAGTCAAACAGTCCTTGGTGCAATTCAACGTGAGAGCTATGGCTTTCAGACTTTCTTTGCCAACAGGATTGGAGAAATCCAAGGCAGCACGCAACGTCAGGATTGGTGGTGGATCCCTGGAACGCTCAACATTGCTGATATTATCACTCGTGGGGCTGGTACAAAAGATTTGGCTGAAGGTTCACCATGGCAGCAAGGACCAGAGTTCCTGAGTTTACCAGCAAATGAGTGGCCAATTAAGTCTGCAAAGGACGTATCCGCAACTGCCAGAGAGAGTGTTGGAAAGATGCAAAAGAAAACATTTACTGCCGTACTCGCAAGAGCTCAGGTGAAGAAAGGGCCACCAGACCTGGAGGGTCGGAGACCACCTGCTGGTGCTGCTGTCCGAAACCTGGTGGATGAAGGACGGTTCAGCAACCTGACTCACCTGGTTAAAGCGGTTGCCCAGGTCTGGAGAGCAGCTAAGTGCTTTGCAGCTCAAAGCAGGATCTTGGGGACTCCAAAGTGGGAGGCAGTTTCATCAGCCGGGGTCATCACTGCAACAGAGCGCCAAGACGCCTTAAGAGACCTTTTTCTTGCTGCACAAGAGGGCGTGACCTTTCCAACAACCACAACGGACCGGTTGGTAGTCTTCAAAGAAGAAGGAACGGGGCTACTAGTTTGTGGTGGGAGGGTCCAGGCTTTTAATGAGGACCGAGTTAGTGTTCCCCTCTTACCTTACAGTGCCTGGGTTTCAACATTGTTGGTTCGTGAAGCTCACAGCAGGGGTCACGAGGGAACAGCTGCTACTCTACTGAAAGTGAGAAAGAGAGCATGGGTCATCAAGGGACGGAGAATTGCTCAAAAAATCATTGAAAACTGTGTGATTTGCAAGAAAGCCAGAGCTAGAAGATGTCGCCAAGTGATGGGTGATCTGCCTCAAGAGAGAACCAGGCCAGCGGCTCCATTTGAATTCACGGCAGTTGACCTGTTTGGACCGTATCTGGTCAAGGATGATGTGAAGAAGAGAGTCCGGATGAAGGTTTGGGGCGTCGTATTCTGCTGTATGGCCAGTAGAGCAATCCACACAGAGCTGGCCAACACCATGTCGACTGAAAGCTTTCTGATGGCTTATCAGAGGTTCACAGCAATTCCAGGACATCCTAAGAAGATTTGGTCCGACCCAGGAACCAATTTTGTTGGTGCCAAATCTGTTCTGGAGGAGTTGTATCAGTTTCTGGATGGTTTGGATAGGCCTGTTGTGGAGGAAACTTCAGCTCAAAATGGAACCAGCTGGCATTGGGAAATCCAGCCGGCTGATTCACCTCATCGAAATGGCTCTGCTGAAGCAGCTGTTCGAATTGTGAAGAAGGCGTTCCAGAGTCTGGGGAGAGAATCAGAGCTCAGTTACAGCAAACTTCAGACGACACTTCAGCTCGCTGCTAATCTGTCGAATGAGCGCCCCATTGATGCCAGGGTGCAGAGCTGTGAAGACACCGTGCAGTACATCACACCCAATGCACTCCTGTTGGGGCGGGCATCATCGAGTGGTGACTGGAAAACATTTGTGTTTACGAGCTACCCCTATAAGAGGCTTCAGGAAATGCAGCACCAGGTCAACAAATTCTGGAGGTCCTGGAGCCAACTTGCCGGCCCTAATCTCTTCGTGAGGAGTAAATGGCACACTACACAGAGGAATGTTGCAGACGGAGATATTGTTTGGCTGTGCGACCAAAATGCATTGAGGGGTAACTTTAAGCTTGGGAGGGTTATAAGTGTCAACCCAGACTCCAGAGGCATAGTACGGGATGTGAAAGTCAGAGTTGTGACAAGCTCCTGTATCCCTCAGGTGAGACCTGCAACATCAGCATCCAGGCATCTTGCCTCCAGCATCTGGAGGGACGTTCAGTCCACAATTCTTCATCGGGACGTTCGACGATTGGTGGTTCTGCTGCCAGTGGAGGAGCAGGCAGGAGGCCAAAAAGGGGATCTCTGACCACAAGGTCACTGTGCGATCTTTCCAGCGGTTCTCGTGGGAAGATCGAGTGGGAGGTGTTGAGTTGAGTTGCAGACCGAGCCCCTCTCTGGCTGGGAGGTAGGTTTAGGTGAGTCTCTCAGGCTGGAGGCGGAGATTTTAATGCACCAGGTGGAGAGGATCTGGTGATCAGGGGGGTTGGAGTCACTCACTCACAGGACAGTGAAGAGCGAGCAGTGTGAGAAAGCGAGATTGAAGAGCTTGGAAAGAGGAGACTGCAGGAATAAAGCTTGCAAAGGCTGAAGAAGGAGCCGGTGAGCTTTTGAGTGGCTGACTACTTATGGCATGAAATGCAAAATCAAATGTCCATATATTTAATGTGTTTTAAAAAGTATTCAAGCTAAAAGTAATTGGATAAAACTTGATTTGTGTGTATTCAGCGGAGTTAAAATCTGGTGAAGTTTAAAGGTTAAAATCATCATTAAATAGTGTTTTAAAAATGTATTTAATTTAGTAGTGGGATACTTTAAATTTGGGTTGTCTTTCTACTTATTTTGAGGTTAATTTCCAGTAGATTATAAATTAAGTATGTGATGTTGGGTATGTGAATTGATTATGGTTTCTTGGGTTATATTTCTTTGACCTTACATTCATGTTTGTATTTCAAGGTTTTTCACCTGGTTTGACCTGGACAATTTTAAAAATAAAAAGCAAGAAAGCAAAGAAGTCCGAATCTTGGTCATTGAGTGGAATCCAGTCTACACTTCTTAGCAAGCTGCCCTTTCAAGTGGGGGGCTGCAGTTTGACCCTCACAAAAGTGAGACACTTGACAATGTGCCTTTTCAGCTTTCTCTCGGCCTGCAAACGCCTTAATAGTCAAGAATGCACCAAAACTTAGTTTGAACAAAAAAGGTTGGAAAACTATTCACAAACCATGATACCATCATAAAACAGATAAATGTACTTTCCTGAGGTGCTAGTTTTAGGTAAACACTGTTAACCAATGCATTCTTGTGTTATGTGCCTTTTCAGCTTTCTCTCGGCCTGCAAACGCCTTAATAGTCATGAATGCACCAAAACTTAGTTTGAACAAAGAAGGTTGGAAAACTATTCACAAACCATGATACCATCATCAAACAGATAAATGTACTTTCCCGAGGTGCTAGTTTTATGTAAACACTGTTAACCAATGCATTCTTGTGTTCTGTGCGTTTTCAGCTTTCTCTCGGCCTGCAAACAACTTAATAGTCAAGAATGCACAAAAACTTAGTTTGAACAAAAAAGGTTGGAAAACTATTCACAAACCATGATACCATCATAAAACAGATAAATGTACTTTCCTGAGGTGCTAGTTTTAGGTAAACACTGTTAACCAATGCATTCTTGTGTTCTGTGCGTTTTCAGCTTTCTCTCGGCCTGCAAACGCCTTAATAGTCATGAATGCACCAAAACTTAGTTTGAACAAAAAAGGTTGGAAAACTATTCACAAACCATGATACCATCATAAAACAGATAAATGTACTTTCCTGAGGTGCTAGTTTTAGGTAAACACTGTTAACCAATGCATTCTTGTGTTATGTGCCTTTTCAGCTTTCTCTCGGCCTGCAAACGCCTTAATAGTCAAGAATGCACCAAAACTTAGTTTGAACAAAAAAGCGTTGGAAAACTATTCACAAACCGTGATACCATCATAAAACAGATAAATGTACTTTCCTGAGGTGCTAGTTTTATGTAAACATTGTTAACCAATGCATTCTTGTGTTCTGTGCGTTTTCAGCTTTCTCTCGGCCTGCAAACGCCTTAATAGTCAAGAATGCACCAAAACTTAGTTTGAACAAAAAAGGTTGGAAAACTATTCACAAACCATGATACCATCATAAAACAGATAAATGTACTTTCCTGAGGTGCTAGTTTTAGGTAAACACTGTTAACCAATGCATTCTTGTGTTCTGTGCGTTTTCAGCTTTCTCTCGGCCTGCAAACGCCTTAATAGTCATGAATGCACCAAAACTTAGTTTGAACAAAGAAGGTTGGAAAACTATTCACAAACCATGATACCATCATCAAACAGATAAATGTACTTTCCCGAGGTGCTAGTTTTATGTAAACACTGTTAACCAATGCATTCTTGTGTTCTGTGCGTTTTCAGCTTTCTCTCGGCCTGCAAACAACTTAATAGTCAAGAATGCACAAAAACTTAGTTTGAACAAAAAAGGTTGGAAAACTATTCACAAACCATGATACCATCATAAAACAGATAAATGTACTTTCCTGAGGTGCTAGTTTTAGGTAAACACTGTTAACCAATGCATTCTTGTGTTCTGTGCGTTTTCAGCTTTCTCTCGGCCTGCAAACGCCTTAATAGTCATGAATGCACCAAACCTTAGTTTGAACAAAAAAGGTTGGAAAACTATTCACAAACCATGATACCATCATAAAACAGATAAATGTACTTTCCTGAGGTGCTAGTTTTAGGTAAACACTGTTAACCAATGCATTCTTGTGTTATGTGCCTTTTCAGCTTTCTCTCGGCCTGCAAACGCCTTAATAGTCAAGAATGCACCAAAACTTAGTTTGAACAAAAAAGGTTGGAAAACTATTCACAAACCGTGATACCATCATAAAACAGATAAATGTACTTTCCTGAGGTGCTAGTTTTATGTAAACATTGTTAACCAATGCATTCTTGTGTTCTGTGCGTTTTCAGCTTTCTCTCGGCCTGCAAACGCCTTAATAGTCAAGAATGCACCAAAACTTAGTTTGAACAAAAAAGGTTGGAAAACTATTCACAAACCATGATACCATCATAAAACAGATAAATGTACTTTCCTGAGGTGCTAGTTTTAGGTAAACACTGTTAACCAATGCATTCTTGTGTTCTGTGCGTTTTCAGCTTTCTCTCGGCCTGCAAACTGCAAACGCCTTAATAGTCAAGAATGCACCAAAACTTAGTTTGAACAAAAAAGGTTGGAAAACTATTCACAAACCGTGATACCATCATAAAACAGATAAATGTACTTTCCCGAGGTGCTAGTTTTATGTAAACACTGTTAACCAATGCATTCTTGTGTTCTGTGCGTTTTCAGCTTTCTCTCGGCCTGCAAACAACTTAATAGTCAAGAATGCACAAAAACTTAGTTTGAACAAAAAAGGTTGGAAAACTATTCACAAACCATGATACCATCATAAAACAGATACATGTACTTTCCTGAGGTGCTAGTTTTAGGTAAACACTGTTAACCAATGCATTCTTGTGTTCTGTGCGTTTTCAGCTTTCTCTCGGCCTGCAAACGCCTTAATAGTCATGAATGCACCAAAACTTAGTTTGAACAAAAAAGGTTGGAAAACTGTTCACAAACCATGATACCATCATAAAACAGATAAATGTACTTTCCTGAGGTGCTAGTTTCATGTAAATACTGTTAACCAATGCATTCTTGTGTTCTGTGCGTTTTCAGCTTTCTCTCGGCCTGCAAACGCCTTAATAGTCAAGAATGCACCAAAACTTAGTTTGAACAAAAAAGGTTGGAAAACTATTCACAAACCATGATACCATCATAAAACAGATAAATGTACTTTCCTGAGGTGCTAGTTTTAGGTAAACACTGTTAACCAATGCATTCTTGTGTTCTGTGCGTTTTCAGCTTTCTCTCGGCCTGCAAACGCCCTAATAGTCATGAATGCACCAAAACTTAGTTTGAACAAAGAAGGTTGGAAAACTATTCACAAACCATGATACCATCATAAAACAGATAAATGTACTTTCCCGAGGTGCTAGTTTTATGTAAACACTGTTAACCAATGCATTCTTGTGTTCTGTGCGTTTTCAGCTTTCTCTCGGCCTGCAAACGCCTTAATAGTCAAGAATGCACCAAAACTTAGTTTGAACAAAAAAGGTTGGAAAACTATTCACAAACCATGATACCATCATAAAACAGATAAAGGTACTTTCCTGAGGTGCTAGTTTCAGGTAAACACTGTTAACCAATGCATTCTTGTGTTCTGTGCGTTTTCAGCTTTCTCTCGGCCTGCAAACGCCTTAATAGTCAAGAATGCACCAAAACTTAGTTTGAACAAAAAAGGTTGGAAAAATATTCACAAACCATGATACCATCATAAAACAGATAAATGTACTTTCCTGAGGTGCTAGTTTCATGTAAACACTGTTAACCAATGCATTCTTGTGTTCTGTGCGTTTTCAGCTTTCTCTCGGCCTGCAAACGCCTTAATAGTCAAGAATGCACCAAAACTTAGTTTGAACAAAAAAGGTTGGAAAACTATTCACAAACCATGATACCATCATAAAACAGATAAAGGTACTTTCCTGAGGTGCTAGTTTTAGGTAAACACTGTTAACCAATGCATTCTTGTCTTCTGTGCGTTTTCAGCTTTCTCTCGGCCTGCAAACGCCTTAATAGTCATGAATGCACCAAAACTTAGTTTGAACAAAGAAGGTTGGAAAACTATTCACAAACCATGATACCATCATAAAACAGATAAATGTTCTTTCCCGAGGTGCTAGTTTTATGTAAACACTGTTAACCAATGCATTCTTGTGTTCTGTGCCTTTTCAGCTTTCTCTCGGCCTGCAAACTGCAAACGCCTTAATAGTCAAGAATGCACCAAAACTTAGTTTGAACAAAAAAGGTTGGAAAACTATTCACAAACCGTGATACCATCATAAAACAGATAAATGTACTTTCCTGAGGTGCTAGTTTTAGGTAAACACCGTTAACCAATGCATTCTTGTGTTCTGTGCGTTTTCAGCTTTCTCTCGGCCTGCAAACGCCTTAATAGTCAAGAATGCACAAAAACTTAGTTTGAACAAAAAAGGTTGGAAAACTATTCACAAACCATGATACCATCATAAAACAGATACATGTACTTTCCTGAGGTGCTAGTTTTAGGTAAACACCGTTAACCAATGCATTCTTGTGTTATGTGCGTTTTCAGCTTTCTCTCGGCCTGCAAACAACTTAATAGTCAAGAATGCACCAAAACTTAGTTTGAACAAAAAAGGTTGGAAAACTATTCACAAACCATGATACCATCATAAAACAGATAAATGTACTTTCCCGAGGTGCTAGTTTTATGTAAACACTGTTAACCAATGCATTCTTGTGTTCTGTGCGTTTTCAGCTTTCTCTCGGCCTGCAAACGCCTTAATAGTCAAGAATGCACCAAAACTTAGTTTGAACAAAAAAGGTTGGAAAACTATTCACAAACCATGATACCATCATAAAACAGATAAATGTACTTTCCTGAGGTGCTAGTTTTAGGTAAACACTGTTAACCAATGCATTCTTGTGTTCTGTGCGTTTTCAGCTTTCTCTCGGCCTGCAAACGCCTTAATAGTCATGAATGCACCAAAACTTAGTTTGAACAAAGAAGGTTGGAAAACTATTCACAAACCATGATACCATCATCAAACAGATAAATGTACTTTCCCGAGGTGCTAGTTTTATGTAAACACTGTTAACCAATGCATTCTTGTGTTCTGTGCGTTTTCAGCTTTCTCTCGGCCTGCAAACGCCTTAATAGTCAAGAATGCACCAAAACTTAGTTTGAACAAAAAAGGTTGGAAAACTATTCACAAACCATGATACCATCATAAAACAGATAAATGTACTTTCCTGAGGTGCTAGTTTTAGGTAAACACTGTTAACCAATGCATTCTTGTGTTCTGTGCGTTTTCAGCTTTCTCTCGGCCTGCAAACGCCTTAATAGTCAAGAATGCACAAAAACTTAGTTTGAACAAAAACAGTTGGAAAACTATTCACAAACCATGATACCACCATAAAACAGATAAATGTACTTTCCTGAGGTGTTAGTTTTAGGTAAACACTGTTAACCAATGCATTCTTGTGTTCTGTGCGTTTTCAGCTTTCTCTCGGCCTGCAAACGCCTTAATAGTCATGAATGCACCAAAACTTAGTTTGAACAAAAAAGGTTGGAAAACTATTCACAAACCATGATACCATCATAAAAGAGATAAATGTACTTTCCCGAGGTACTAGTTTTAGGTAAACACTGTTAACCAATGCATTCTTGTGTTCTGTGCGTTTTCAGCTTTCTCTCGGCCTGCAAACGCCTTAATAGTCAAGAATGCACAAAAACTTAGTTTGAGTAAAAAAAGCTGGAAAACTATTCACAAACCATGATACCATCATAAAACAGATAAATGTACTTTCCTGAGGTGCTAGTTTTATGTAAACACTGTTAACCAATGCATTCTTGTGTTCTGTGCGTTTTCAGCTTTCTCTCGGCCTGCAAACGCCTTAATAGTCAAGAATGCACCAAAACTTAGTTTGAACAAAAAAGGTTGGAAAACTATTCACAAACCATGATACCATCATAAAACAGATAAATGTACTTTCCTGAGGTGCTAGTTTTAGGTAAACACTGTTAACCAATGCATTCTTGTGTTCTGTGCGTTTTCAGCTTTCTCTCGGCCTGCAAACGCCTTAATAGTCATGAATGCACCAAAACTTAGTTTGAACAAAGAAGGTTGGAAAACTATTCACAAACCATGATACCATCATAAAACAGATAAATGTACTTTCCCGAGGTGCTAGTTTTATGTAAACACTGTTAACCAATGCATTCTTGTGTTCTGTGCGTTTTCAGCTTTCTCTCGGCCTGCAAACGCCTTAATAGTCAAGAATGCACCAAAACTTAGTTTGAACAAAAAAGGTTGGAAAACTATTCACAAACCATGATACCATCATAAAACAGATAAAGGTACTTTCCTGAGGTGCTAGTTTCAGGTAAACACTGTTAACCAATGCATTCTTGTGTTCTGTGCGTTTTCAGCTTTCTCTCGGCCTGCAAACGCCTTAATAGTCAAGAATGCACCAAAACTTAGTTTGAACAAAAAAGGTTGGAAAACTATTCACAAACCATGATACCATCATAAAACAGATAAATGTACTTTCCTGAGTTGCTAGTTTTATGTAAACAATGTTAACCAATGCATTCTTGTGTTCTGTACGTTTTCAGCTTTCTCTCGGCCTGCAAACGCCTTAATAGTCATGAATGCACCAAAACTTAGTTTGAACAAAAACGGTTGGAAAACTATTCACAAACCATGATACCATCATAAAACAGATAAATGTACTTTCCTGAGGTGCTAGTTTTAGGTAAACACTGTTAACCAATGCATTCTTGTGTTCTGTGCGTTTTCAGCTTTCTCTCGGCCTGCAAACGCCTTAATAGTCAAGAATGCACCAAAACTTAGTTTGAACAAAAACGGTTGGAAAACTATTCACAAACCATGATACCATCATAAAACAGATAAATGTACTTTCCTGAGGTGCTAGTTTTAGGTAAACACTGTTAACCAATGCATTCTTGTGTTCTGTGCGTTTTCAGCTTTCTCTCGGCCTGCAAACGCCTTAATAGTCATGAATGCACCAAAACTTAGTTTGAACAAAAACGGTTGGAAAACTATTCACAAACCATGATACCATCATAAAACAGATAAATGTACTTTCCTGAGGTGCTAGTTTTAGGTAAACACTGTTAACCAATGCATTCTTGTGTTCTGTGCGTTTTCAGCTTTCTCTCGGCCTGCAAACGCCTTAATAGTCATGAATGCACCAAAACTTAGTTTGAACAAAAACGGTTGGAAAACTATTCACAAACCATGATACCATCATAAAACAGATAAATGTACTCTCCTGAGGTGCTAGTTTTAGGTAAACACTGTTAACCAATGCATTCTTGTGTTCTGTGCGTTTTCAGCTTTCTCTCGGCCTGCAAACGCCTTAATAGTCATGAATGCACCAAAACTTAGTTTGAACAAAAACGGTTGGAAAACTATTCACAAACCATGATACCATCATAAAACAGATAAATGTACTCTCCTGAGGTGCTAGTTTTAGGTAAACACTGTTAACCAATGCATTCTTGTGTTCTGTGCGTTTTCAGCTTTCTCTCGGCCTGCAAACGCCTTAATAGTCATGAATGCAACAAAACTTAGTTTGAACAAAAAAGGTTGGAAAACTATTCTCAAACCATGATACCATCATAAAACAGATAAATGTACTTTCCTGAGGTGCTAGATTTAGGAAAACACTGTTAACCAATGCATTCTTGTGTTCTGTGCGTTTTTAAGCCTTCTCTCGGCCTGCAAACGCCTTATTAGTCATGAATGCACCAAAACTTAGTTTGAACAAAAAGGTTGGAAAACTATTCACAAACCATGATACCATCATAAAGCAGATAAATGTACTTTCCTGAGGTGCTAGTTTTAGGTAAACACTGTTAACCAATGCATTCTTGTGTTATGTGCGTTTTCAGCTTTCTCTCGGCCTGCAAACAACTTAATAGTCAAGAATGCACCAAAACTTAGTTTGAACAAAAAAGGTTGGAAAACTATTCACAAACCATGATACCATCATAAAACAGATAAAGGTACTTTCCTGAGGTGCTAGTTTTAGGTAAACACTGTTAACCAATGCATTCTTGTGTTCTGTGCGTTTTCAGCTTTCTCTCGGCCTGCAAACGCCTTAATAGTCATGAATGCACCAAAACTTAGTTTGAACAAAGAAGGTTGGAAAACTATTCACAAACCATGATACCATCATAAAACAGATAAATGTACTTTCCTGAGGTGCTAGTTTTATGTAAACATTGTTAACCAATGCATTCTTGTGTTATGTGCCTTTTCAGCTTTCTCTCGGCCTGCAAACGCCTTAATAGTCAAGAATGCACCAAAACTTAGTTTGAACAAAAAAGGTTGGAAAACTATTCACAAACCATGATACCATCATAAAACAGATAAATGTACTTTCCTGAGGTGCTAGTTTTAGGTAAACACTGTTAACCAATGCATTCTTGTGTTATGTGCCTTTTCAGCTTTCTCTCGGCCTGCAAACGCCTTAATAGTCATGAATGCACCAAAACTTAGTTTGAACAAAGAAGGTTGGAAAACTATTCACAAACCATGATACCATCATCAAACAGATAAATGTACTTTCCCGAGGTGCTAGTTTTATGTAAACACTGTTAACCAATGCATTCTTGTGTTCTGTGCGTTTTCAGCTTTCTCTCGGCCTGCAAACAACTTAATAGTCAAGAATGCACAAAAACTTAGTTTGAACAAAAAAGGTTGGAAAACTATTCACAAACCATGATACCATCATAAAACAGATAAATGTACTTTCCTGAGGTGCTAGTTTTAGGTAAACACTGTTAACCAATGCATTCTTGTGTTCTGTGCGTTTTCAGCTTTCTCTCGGCCTGCAAACGCCTTAATAGTCATGAATGCACCAAAACTTAGTTTGAACAAAAAAGGTTGGAAAACTATTCACAAACCATGATACCATCATAAAACAGATAAATGTACTTTCCTGAGGTGCTAGTTTTAGGTAAACACTGTTAACCAATGCATTCTTGTGTTATGTGCCTTTTCAGCTTTCTCTCGGCCTGCAAACGCCTTAATAGTCAAGAATGCACCAAAACTTAGTTTGAACAAAAAAGGTTGGAAAACTATTCACAAACCGTGATACCATCATAAAACAGATAAATGTACTTTCCTGAGGTGCTAGTTTTATGTAAACATTGTTAACCAATGCATTCTTGTGTTCTGTGCGTTTTCAGCTTTCTCTCGGCCTGCAAACGCCTTAATAGTCAAGAATGCACCAAAACTTAGTTTGAACAAAAAAGGTTGGAAAACTATTCACAAACCATGATACCATCATAAAACAGATAAATGTACTTTCCTGAGGTGCTAGTTTTAGGTAAACACTGTTAACCAATGCATTCTTGTGTTCTGTGCGTTTTCAGCTTTCTCTCGGCCTGCAAACAACTTAATAGTCAAGAATGCACAAAAACTTAGTTTGAACAAAAAAGGTTGGAAAACTATTCACAAACCATGATACCATCATAAAACAGATAAATGTACTTTCCTGAGGTGCTAGTTTTAGGTAAACACTGTTAACCAATGCATTCTTGTGTTCTGTGCGTTTTCAGCTTTCTCTCGGCCTGCAAACGCCTTAATAGTCATGAATGCACCAAAACTTAGTTTGAACAAAAAAGGTTGGAAAACTATTCACAAACCATGATACCATCATAAAACAGATAAATGTACTTTCCTGAGGTGCTAGTTTTAGGTAAACACTGTTAACCAATGCATTCTTGTGTTATGTGCCTTTTCAGCTTTCTCTCGGCCTGCAAACGCCTTAATAGTCAAGAATGCACCAAAACTTAGTTTGAACAAAAAAGGTTGGAAAACTATTCACAAACCGTGATACCATCATAAAACAGATAAATGTACTTTCCTGAGGTGCTAGTTTTATGTAAACATTGTTAACCAATGCATTCTTGTGTTCTGTGCGTTTTCAGCTTTCTCTCGGCCTGCAAACGCCTTAATAGTCAAGAATGCACCAAAACTTAGTTTGAACAAAAAAGGTTGGAAAACTATTCACAAACCGTGATACCATCATAAAACAGATAAATGTACTTTCCCGAGGTGCTAGTTTTATGTAAACACTGTTAACCAATGCATTCTTGTGTTCTGTGCGTTTTCAGCTTTCTCTCGGCCTGCAAACAACTTAATAGTCAAGAATGCACAAAAAATTAGTTTGAACAAAAAAGGTTGGAAAACTATTCACAAACCATGATACCATCATAAAACAGATACATGTACTTTCCTGAGGTGCTAGTTTTAGGTAAACACTGTTAACCAATGCATTCTTGTGTTCTGTGCGTTTTCAGCTTTCTCTCGGCCTGCAAACGCCTTAATAGTCATGAATGCACCAAAACTTAGTTTGAACAAAAAAGGTTGGAAAACTGTTCACAAACCATGATACCATCATAAAACAGATAAATGTACTTTCCTGAGGTGCTAGTTTCATGTAAATACTGTTAACCAATGCATTCTTGTGTTCTGTGCGTTTTCAGCTTTCTCTCGGCCTGCAAACGCCTTAATAGTCAAGAATGCACCAAAACTTAGTTTGAACAAAAAAGGTTGGAAAACTATTCACAAACCATGATACCATCATAAAACAGATAAATGTACTTTCCTGAGGTGCTAGTTTTAGGTAAACACTGTTAACCAATGCATTCTTGTGTTCTGTGCGTTTTCAGCTTTCTCTCGGCCTGCAAACGCCTTAATAGTCATGAATGCACCAAAACTTAGTTTGAACAAAGAAGGTTGGAAAACTATTCACAAACCATGATACCATCATAAAACAGATAAATGTACTTTCCCGAGGTGCTAGTTTTATGTAAACACTGTTAACCAATGCATTCTTGTGTTCTGTGCGTTTTCAGCTTTCTCTCGGCCTGCAAACGCCTTAATAGTCAAGAATGCACCAAAACTTAGTTTGAACAAAAAAGGTTGGAAAACTATTCACAAACCATGATACCATCATAAAACAGATAAATGTACTCTCCTGAGGTGCTAGTTTTATGTAAACACTGTTAACCAATGCATTCTTGTGTTCTGTGCGTTTTCAGCTTTCTCTCGGCCTGCAAACAACTTAATAGTCAAGAATGCACCAAAACTTAGTTTGAACAAAAAAAGTTTGGAAAACTATTCACAAATCATGATACCATCATAAAACAGATAAATGTACTCTCCTGAGGTGCTAGTTTTAGGTAAACACTGTTAACCAATGCATTCTTGTGTTCTGTGCGTTTTCAGCTTTCTCTCGGCCTGCAAACGCCTTAATAGTCAAGAATGCACCAAAACTTAGTTTGAACAAAAAAGGTTGGAAAACTATTCACAAACCATGATACCATCATAAAACAGATAAATGTACTTTCCCGAGGTGCTAGTTTTATGTAAACACTGTTAACCAATGCATTCTTGTGTTCTGTGCGTTTTCAGCTTTCTCTCGGCCTGCAAACAACTTAATAGTCAAGAATGCACAAAAACTTAGTTTGAACAAAAAAGGTTGGAAAACTATTCACAAACCATGATACCATCATAAAACAGATAAATGTACTTTCCTGAGGTGCTAGTTTTAGGTAAACACTGTTAACCAATGCATTCTTGTGTTCTGTGCGTTTTCAGCTTTCTCTCGGCCTGCAAACGCCTTAATAGTCAAGAATGCACAAAAACTTAGTTTGAACAAAAAAGGTTGGAAAACTATTCACAAACCATGATACCATCATAAAACAGATAAATGTACTCTCCTGAGGTGCTAGTTTTATGTAAACACTGTTAACCAATGCATTCTTGTGTTCTGTGCGTTTTCAGCTTTCTCTCGGCCTGCAAACAACTTAATAGTCAAGAATGCACCAAAACTTAGTTTGAACAAAAAAGGTTGGAAAACTATTCACAAACCATGATACCATCATAAAACAGATAAATGTACTTTCCTGAGGTGCTAGTTTTAGGTAAACACTGTTAACCAATGCATTCTTGTGTTCTGTGCGTTTTCAGCTTTCTCTCGGCCTGCAAACGCCTTAATAGTCATGAATGCAACAAAACTTAGTTTGAACAAAAAAGGTTGGAAAACTATTCACAAACCATGATACCATCATAAAACAGATAAATGTACTTTCCTGAGGTGCTAGTTTTAGGTAAACACTGTTAACCAATGCATTCTTGTGTTCTGTGCGTTTTCAGCTTTCTCTCGGCCTGCAAACGCCTTAATAGTCATGAATGCACCAAAACTTAGTTTGAACAAAAAAGGTTGGAAAACTATTCTCAAACCATGATACCATCATAAAACAGATAAATGTACTTTCCTGAGGTGCTAGATTTAGGAAAACACTGTTAACCAATGCATTCTTGTGTTCTGTGCGTTTTTAAGCCTTCTCTCGGCCTGCAAACGCCTTAATAGTCATGAATGCAACAAAACTTAGTTTGAACAAAAAAGGTTGGAAAACTATTCACAAACCATGATACCATCATAAAACAGATAAATGTACTTTCCTGAGGTGCTAGTTTTAGGTAAACACTGTTAACCAATGCATTCTTGTGTTCTGTGCGTTTTCAGCTTTCTCTCGGCCTGCAAACGCCTTAATAGTCATGAATGCAACAAAACTTAGTTTGAACAAAAAAGGTTGGAAAACTATTCTCAAACCATGATACCATCATAAAACAGATAAATGTACTTTCCTGAGGTGCTAGTTTTAGGTAAACACTGTTAACCAATGCATTCTTGTGTTCTGTGCGTTTTCAGCTTTCTCTCGGCCTGCAAACGCCTTAATAGTCAAGAATGCACAAAAACTTAGTTTGAACAAAAAAGGTTGGAAAACTATTCACAAACCATGATACCATCATAAAACAGATAAATGTACTCTCCTGAGGTGCTAGTTTTATGTAAACACTGTTAACCAATGCATTCTTGTGTTCTGTGCGTTTTCAGCTTTCTCTCGGCCTGCAAACAACTTAATAGTCAAGAATGCACCAAAACTTAGTTTGAACAAAAAAGGTTGGAAAACTATTCACAAACCATGATACCATCATAAAACAGATAAATGTACTTTCCTGAGGTGCTAGTTTTAGGTAAACACTGTTAACCAATGCATTCTTGTGTTCTGTGCGTTTTCAGCTTTCTCTCGGCCTGCAAACGCCTTAATAGTCATGAATGCACCAAAACTTAGTTTGAACAAAGAAGGTTGGAAAACTATTCACAAACCATGATACCATCATCAAACAGATAAATGTACTTTCCCGAGGTGCTAGTTTTATGTAAACACTGTTAACCAATGCATTCTTGTGTTATGTGCGTTTTCAGCTTTCTCTCGGCCTGCAAACAACTTAATAGTCAAGAATGCACAAAAACTTAGTTTGAACAAAAAAGGTTGGAAAACTATTCACAAACCATGATACCATCATAAAACAGATAAATGTACTTTCCTGAGGTGCTAGTTTTAGGTAAACACTGTTAACCAATGCATTCTTGTGTTCTGTGCGTTTTCAGCTTTCTCTCGGCCTGCAAACGCCTTAATAGTCATGAATGCAACAAAACTTAGTTTGAACAAAAAAGGTTGGAAAACTATTCACAAACCATGATACCATCATAAAACAGATAAATGTACTTTCCTAAGGTGCTAGTTTTAGGTAAACACTGTTAACCAATGCATTCTTGTGTTCTGTGCGTTTTCAGCTTTCTCTCGGCCTGCAAACGCCTTAATAGTCATGAATGCACCAAAACTTAGTTTGAACAAAAAAGGTTGGAAAACTATTCTCAAACCATGATACCATCATAAAACAGATAAATGTACTTTCCTGAGGTGCTAGATTTAGGAAAACACTGTTAACCAATGCATTCTTGTGTTCTGTGCGTTTTTAAGCCTTCTCTCGGCCTGCAAACGCCTTAATAGTCATGAATGCAACAAAACTTAGTTTGAACAAAAAAGGTTGGAAAACTATTCACAAACCATGATACCATCATAAAACAGATAAATGTACTTTCCTGAGGTGCTAGTTTTAGGTAAACACTGTTAACCAATGCATTCTTGTGTTCTGTGCGTTTTCAGCTTTCTCTCGGCCTGCAAACGCCTTAATAGTCATGAATGCAACAAAACTTAGTTTGAACAAAAAAGGTTGGAAAACTATTCTCAAACCATGATACCATCATAAAACAGATAAATGTACTTTCCTGAGGTGCTAGATTTAGGAAAACACTGTTAACCAATGCATTCTTGTGTTCTGTGCGTTTTTAAGCCTTCTCTCGGCCTGCAAACGCCTTAATAGTCATGAATGCACCAAAACTTAGTTTGAACAAAAAGGTTGGAAAACTATTCACAAACCATGATACCATCATAAAGCAGATAAATGTACTTTCCTGAGGTGCTAGTTTTAGGTAAACACTGTTAACCAATGCATTCTTGTGTTATGTGCGTTTTCAGCTTTCTCTCGGCCTGCAAACAACTTAATAGTCAAGAATGCACAAAAACTTAGTTTGAACAAAAAAGGTTGGAAAACTATTCACAAACCATGATACCATCATAAAACAGATAAATGTACTCTCCTGAGGTGCTAGTTTTAGGTAAACACTGTTAACCAATGCATTCTTGTGTTCTGTGCGTTTTCAGCTTTCTCTCGGCCTGCAAACGCCTTAATAGTCATGAATGCACCAAAACTTAGTTTGAACAAAAAAGGTTGGAAAACTATTCTCAAACCATGATACCATCATAAAACAGATAAATGTACTTTCCTGAGGTGCTAGATTTAGGAAAACACTGTTAACCAATGCATTCTTGTGTTCTGTGCGTTTTTAAGCCTTCTCTCGGCCTGCAAACGCCTTAATAGTCATGAATGCACCAAAACTTAGTTTGAACAAAAAGGTTGGAAAACTATTCACAAACCATGATACCATCATAAAGCAGATGAATGTACTTTCCTGAGGTGCTAGTTTTAGGTAAACACTGTTAACCAATGCATTCTTGTGTTCTGTGCGTTTTCAGCTTTCTCTCGGCCTGCAAACAACTTAATAGTCAAGAATGCACCAAAACTTAGTTTGAACAAAAAAGGTTGGAAAACTATTCACAAACCATGATACCATCATAAAACAGATAAATGTACTCTCCTGAGGTGCTAGTTTTAGGTAAACACTGTTAACCAATGCATTCTTGTGTTCTGTGCGTTTTCAGCTTTCTCTCGGCCTGCAAACGCCTTAATAGTCATGAATGCAACAAAACTTAGTTTGAACAAAAAAGGTTGGAAAACTATTCACAAACCATGATACCATCATAAAACAGATAAATGTACTTTCCTGAGGTGCTAGTTTTAGGTAAACACTGTTAACCAATGCATTCTTGTGTTCTGTGCGTTTTCAGCTTTCTCTCGGCCTGCAAACGCCTTAATAGTCATGAATGCACCAAAACTTAGTTCGAACAAAAAAGGTTGGAAAACTATTCACAAACCATGATACCATCATAAAACAGATAAATGTACTTTCCTGAGGTGCTAGTTTTAGGTAAACACTGTTAACCAATGCATTCTTGTGTTCTGTGCGTTTTCAGCTTTCTCTCGGCCTGCAAACGCCTTAATAGTCAAGAATGCACCAAAACTTAGTTTGAACAAAAAAGGTTGGAAAACTATTCACAAACCATGATACCATCATAAAACAGATAAATGTACTTTCCTGAGGTGCTAGTTTTAGGTAAACACTGTTAACCAATGCATTCTTGTGTTCTGTGCGTTTTCAGCTTTCTCTCGGCCTGCAAACGCCTTAATAGTCAAGAATGCACCAAAACTTAGTTTGAACAAAAAAGGTTGGAAAACTATTCACAAACCATGATACCATCATAAAACAGATACATGTACTTTCCTGAGGTGCTAGTTTTAGGTAAACACTGTTAACCAATGCATTCTTGTGTTATGTGCGTTTTCAGCTTTCTCTCGGCCTGCAAACAACTTAATAGTCAAGAATGCACCAAAACTTAGTTTGAACAAAAAAGGTTGGAAAACTATTCACAAACCATGATACCATCATAAAACAGATAAATGTACTTTCCTGAGGTGCTAGTTTTAGGTAAACACTGTTAACCAATGCATTCTTGTGTTCTGTGCGTTTTCAGCTTTCTCTCGGCCTGCAAACGCCTTAATAGTCAAGAATGCACCAAAACTTAGTTTGAACAAAAAAGGTTGGAAAACTATTCACAAACCGTGATACCATCATAAAACAGATAAATGTACTTTCCTGAGGTGCTAGTTTTAGGTAAACACCGTTAACCAATGCATTCTTGTGTTCTGTGCGTTTTCAGCTTTCTCTCGGCCTGCAAACGCCTTAATAGTCAAGAATGCACCAAAACTTAGTTTGAACAAAAAAGGTTGGAAAACTATTCACAAACCGTGATACCATCATAAAACAGATAAATGTACTTTCCTGAGGTGCTAGTTTTAGGTAAACACCGTTAACCAATGCATTCTTGTGTTCTGTGCGTTTTCAGCTTTCTCTCGGCCTGCAAACGCCTTAATAGTCAAGAATGCACCAAAACTTAGTTTGAACAAAAAAGGTTGGAAAACTATTCACAAACCATGATACCATCATAAAACAGATACATGTACTTTCCTGAGGTGCTAGTTTTAGGTAAACACTGTTAACCAATGCATTCTTGTGTTCTGTGCGTTTTCAGCTTTCTCTTGGCCTGCAAACGCCTTAATAGTCAAGAATGCACCAAAACTTAGTTTGAACAAAAAAGGTTGGAAAACTATTCACAAACCATGATACCATCATAAAACAGATAAATGTACTTTCCTGAGGTGCTAGTTTTAGGTAAACACTGTTAACCAATGCATTCTTGTGTTCTGTGCGTTTTCAGCTTTCTCTCGGCCTGCAAACGCCTTAATAGTCATGAATGCACCAAAACTTAGTTCGAACAAAAAAGGTTGGAAAACTATTCACAAACCATGATACCATCATAAAACAGATAAATGTACTTTCCTGAGGTGCTAGTTTTAGGTAAACACTGTTAACCAATGCATTCTTGTGTTCTGTGCGTTTTCAGCTTTCTCTCGGCCTGCAAACGCCTTAATAGTCAAGAATGCACCAAAACTTAGTTTGAACAAAAAAGGTTGGAAAACTATTCACAAACCATGATACCATCATAAAACAGATAAATGTACTTTCCTGAGGTGCTAGTTTTAGGTAAACACTGTTAACCAATGCATTCTTGTGTTCTGTGCGTTTTCAGCTTTCTCTCGGCCTGCAAACGCCTTAATAGTCAAGAATGCACCAAAACTTAGTTTGAACAAAAAAGGTTGGAAAACTATTCACAAACCATGATACCATCATAAAACAGATACATGTACTTTCCTGAGGTGCTAGTTTTAGGTAAACACTGTTAACCAATGCATTCTTGTGTTATGTGCGTTTTCAGCTTTCTCTCGGCCTGCAAACAACTTAATAGTCAAGAATGCACCAAAACTTAGTTTGAACAAAAAAGGTTGGAAAACTATTCACAAACCATGATACCATCATAAAACAGATAAATGTACTTTCCTGAGGTGCTAGTTTTAGGTAAACACTGTTAACCAATGCATTCTTGTGTTCTGTGCGTTTTCAGCTTTCTCTCGGCCTGCAAACGCCTTAATAGTCAAGAATGCACCAAAACTTAGTTTGAACAAAAAAGGTTGGAAAACTATTCACAAACCGTGATACCATCATAAAACAGATAAATGTACTTTCCTGAGGTGCTAGTTTTAGGTAAACACCGTTAACCAATGCATTCTTGTGTTCTGTGCGTTTTCAGCTTTCTCTCGGCCTGCAAACGCCTTAATAGTCAAGAATGCACCAAAACTTAGTTTGAACAAAAAAGGTTGGAAAACTATTCACAAACCATGATACCATCATAAAACAGATAAATGTACTTTCCTGAGGTGCTAGTTTTAGGTAAACACTGTTAACCAATGCATTCTTGTGTTCTGTGCGTTTTCAGCTTTCTCTCGGCCTGCAAACGCCTTAATAGTCAAGAATGCACCAAAACTTAGTTTGAACAAAAAAGGTTGGAAAACTATTCACAAACCATGATACCATCATAAAACAGATACATGTACTTTCCTGAGGTGCTAGTTTTAGGTAAACACTGTTAACCAATGCATTCTTGTGTTATGTGCGTTTTCAGCTTTCTCTCGGCCTGCAAACAACTTAATAGTCAAGAATGCACCAAAACTTAGTTTGAACAAAAAAGGTTGGAAAACTATTCACAAACCATGATACCATCATAAAACAGATAAATGTACTTTCCTGAGGTGCTAGTTTTAGGTAAACACTGTTAACCAATGCATTCTTGTGTTCTGTGCGTTTTCAGCTTTCTCTCGGCCTGCAAACGCCTTAATAGTCAAGAATGCACCAAAACTTAGTTTGAACAAAAAAGGTTGGAAAACTATTCACAAACCGTGATACCATCATAAAACAGATAAATGTACTTTCCTGAGGTGCTAGTTTTAGGTAAACACCGTTAACCAATGCATTCTTGTGTTCTGTGCGTTTTCAGCTTTCTCTCGGCCTGCAAACGCCTTAATAGTCAAGAATGCACCAAAACTTAGTTTGAACAAAAAAGGTTGGAAAACTATTCACAAACCGTGATACCATCATAAAACAGATAAATGTACTTTCCTGAGGTGCTAGTTTTAGGTAAACACCGTTAACCAATGCATTCTTGTGTTCTGTGCGTTTTCAGCTTTCTCTCGGCCTGCAAACGCCTTAATAGTCAAGAATGCACCAAAACTTAGTTTGAACAAAAAAGGTTGGAAAACTATTCACAAACCATGATACCATCATAAAACAGATACATGTACTTTCCTGAGGTGCTAGTTTTAGGTAAACACTGTTAACCAATGCATTCTTGTGTTCTGTGCGTTTTCAGCTTTCTCTTGGCCTGCAAACGCCTTAATAGTCAAGAATGCACCAAAACTTAGTTTGAACAAAAAAGGTTGGAAAACTATTCACAAACCATGATACCATCATAAAACAGATAAATGTACTTTCCTGAGGTGCTAGTTTTAGGTAAACACTGTTAACCAATGCATTCTTGTGTTCTGTGCGTTTTCAGCTTTCTCTCGGCCTGCAAACGCCTTAATAGTCATGAATGCACCAAAACTTAGTTCGAACAAAAAAGGTTGGAAAACTATTCACAAACCATGATACCATCATAAAACAGATAAATGTACTTTCCTGAGGTGCTAGTTTTAGGTAAACACTGTTAACCAATGCATTCTTGTGTTCTGTGCGTTTTCAGCTTTCTCTCGGCCTGCAAACGCCTTAATAGTCAAGAATGCACCAAAACTTAGTTTGAACAAAAAAGGTTGGAAAACTATTCACAAACCATGATACCATCATAAAACAGATAAATGTACTTTCCTGAGGTGCTAGTTTTAGGTAAACACTGTTAACCAATGCATTCTTGTGTTCTGTGCGTTTTCAGCTTTCTCTCGGCCTGCAAACGCCTTAATAGTCAAGAATGCACCAAAACTTAGTTTGAACAAAAAAGGTTGGAAAACTATTCACAAACCATGATACCATCATAAAACAGATACATGTACTTTCCTGAGGTGCTAGTTTTAGGTAAACACTGTTAACCAATGCATTCTTGTGTTATGTGCGTTTTCAGCTTTCTCTCGGCCTGCAAACAACTTAATAGTCAAGAATGCACCAAAACTTAGTTTGAACAAAAAAGGTTGGAAAACTATTCACAAACCATGATACCATCATAAAACAGATAAATGTACTTTCCTGAGGTGCTAGTTTTAGGTAAACACTGTTAACCAATGCATTCTTGTGTTCTGTGCGTTTTCAGCTTTCTCTCGGCCTGCAAACGCCTTAATAGTCAAGAATGCACCAAAACTTAGTTTGAACAAAAAAGGTTGGAAAACTATTCACAAACCGTGATACCATCATAAAACAGATAAATGTACTTTCCTGAGGTGCTAGTTTTAGGTAAACACCGTTAACCAATGCATTCTTGTGTTCTGTGCGTTTTCAGCTTTCTCTCGGCCTGCAAACGCCTTAATAGTCAAGAATGCACCAAAACTTAGTTTGAACAAAAAAGGTTGGAAAACTATTCACAAACCGTGATACCATCATAAAACAGATAAATGTACTTTCCTGAGGTGCTAGTTTTAGGTAAACACCGTTAACCAATGCATTCTTGTGTTCTGTGCGTTTTCAGCTTTCTCTCGGCCTGCAAACGCCTTAATAGTCAAGAATGCACCAAAACTTAGTTTGAACAAAAAAGGTTGGAAAACTATTCACAAACCATGATACCATCATAAAACAGATACATGTACTTTCCTGAGGTGCTAGTTTTAGGTAAACACTGTTAACCAATGCATTCTTGTGTTCTGTGCGTTTTCAGCTTTCTCTTGGCCTGCAAACGCCTTAATAGTCAAGAATGCACCAAAACTTAGTTTGAACAAAAAAGGTTGGAAAACTATTCACAAACCATGATACCATCATAAAACAGATAAATGTACTTTCCTGAGGTGCTAGTTTGAGGAGAACACTGAACTAATGCATTCTTGTGTTCTGTGCATTTTTAAGCCTTTTCTCAGCCTGCAAACGCCTTAATAGTGAAGAAAGCATAAAAACATATAACTTAAAGTTATAACCTTTACCAGTGTCTAAAGCCAGGAAATGACAGAGGAGACAAATTGTTTGGGTTTGTTCTTAGAAAATCTTTCTGTATTTACATGTTTGAACAGGCAAGGAGGTACAGACAAAGAGTGCTTATATACAGAGCACCACAAGATGTTAAAATGAGTGCTAAAATACGGTATTTACAGATTGACTACAGCGAAAAGTACAGACTAAGAACAAGCTTCATCACAAAACTTCTGGTACTCAACACAGTATCACAAATTCCATGAACTGTACAGTTAAAAACCAAACAATGGTAAATCTAGATGAAATCCATCAGTTCTCCAATTGAGAAGCAATGAATTATATATATATATATATATATATATATATATATACACACATACATGTAAGCATGTATGATTTCATACATATATAGCTACCTATGGTGCAAAAGCAGCAAAAGAAAGTAGAATGTATGGAATTCATTACTACAAAATAAAAGGTTTGTGCTAAATGGGCTGACTGCCAAAATAATGTAACACCATACATGACCATTATAATGGCCAAAGAAAAGTCGAGCATCGGTAAATAATGTTCTCTCAAAGTCCTGATGTTCTGTGAACAGAAGGGGACTGGTCAGTCACAAAAGAAGATTGTCAATAATACTTCAAGTTCATGCAAAGATATAAACTATTAAAAATGAAAGTTTTTCCAACCGGCTGTGCAACGTTCCCTTCATTGTGACTAGGAAGGTGCAACAAGACAAACTGAGGGAGTTTATTTTCCTGTGTAGGTTATGGAATAGAGTCAGAGCGCAGTACGGGCACTTGGTGGGAAGGGACAGTCTCAAAGTCGGTCTCATCCTGGCTGGAGGGGCTGCTCGCTGTGGCAGTGTTGGGTGGGGGGGTGGTGCTGGTGGTGTTACTGGCCACGCTGCTGCTACTGCTGGTGGTGGTGGTGGTGGTGGTGCTGACGGCGAGTACAGTGGTCTGCTCCTCTTTGGGCTGCTTACTGGCGAACTCTGTGATGCTAAAGACAAACTGGAGGCAACCCAGTTTGATGTAGCTGCCATGATGGAGCAGGGCCGTACCCTCCCAACCCGCCCCGCTACCACCAATCAAGCTGGAGCTGCTCGTCTTGCAGCTGCATGACAGCTCGCCGCGGCCCTGATGCTGGCTGTTCATCACTCCGCCCACCGGCAGCGGACCCGCAAAAGACCTTTGACCCCTGTCCTCCTCGCGCTTCTTTGTGCGACCTGAATCGAGAAAACATGGACAACTGGCTTATTATTGCGTCATTTTACAATGCAAAACAATATCACTGTCAATGAGCAGCAAATCACAATAAAAAAACAAAATGATATGTCAATCTTTGTATGGTAGTTTATCTCTCCCTGCATTTTGGTGTGGCCTTGGGCAAGACATTGCTCAAAAAAGCTGGGACTACAGTGTGGGAATGTTAGTTCCTGATGGACAGTCAGCACTGTGTATGGTCGCTCCTGTCAGTGATGATGACATGATGATGATGACATCAAGTGTTAAGAGCTTAAAAAAAACAAGGTTCTTAGCAAGTTGAGCAATGCAGGCACTATAAGCACTAAACATTCAAAGAGAAAAGGGATTTCACCTAATTTGACAATGAAAACAAGACTAAAAAGATGTCATACTAATATATAATTATTGAGCATTTCATCAACATGGACATGGCTCCCCTAAATCCATCTTTTTGGTTTCCATTAGCAAAAGTAGCGTGTACTTTTAATGGTTCACTTCTTCTGTATCATTAATTGTACCTCTTCGATGGGTGTGTGTGTTTACATTTACAACACCATACTCATCCTGCCTCTGACAGAAGGCACTGTGGAAGATGTCAGCTGTGATTTTTGGAAAGGAAAGGGAGCACTGTTTAAATCTATTCCGGACTCTGTAGCAAAAATAATTGTGACAGTCTCACTGACAACCCTGCAAACTACACACACTATAATGAGAGAATGAAAGGTACTAACGTATGACGCCCTGGACTTTGGCCACCAGGCCACTTGGTGGAGATGGAGAGGCCTTCTCAGAGAAGTCACACGAGTAGAGGACGTTGTCAACTGTGGTGCCATGCTCGCTGTAGTTTAGCAACTCATAATGCTTGGTATTCTAGAAAAGGAGAAACACACACAAAATGAATCATCAGCGTTTCCCCACCCATTATATTAGGGGGGTGCCCCCCCCAAATCATCACTGACTAAGGAAACTTGGACCTCAAGCACCTTGGATAGTGTGCCTTCCCCCTTTCTCCAGACTCTGGGACCTTGATTACAAAATGAAATGCAAAATGTACTTGCAGTCCTTTTTCTCCTTTGCACAGGTAAGACGCTTCTGACGATATCTCTGATCAAGAGTGATTCAACATAAGGAATGCGACCGTTATATACCATGTCCTGGATCCATCTGTGTGTGGTGCCTCTTGTAGCCCTGACTGAAGCACCACTTCTTGAAAATTTCCCTCAAAGTCTTGAATGGGCTTTGCTTCACAATCCTCACAAGGCTACACATATTTATGTTTTCCCCCAATACTACTGTTCAGGGGAACAGATACGTTTAAGAAAAAAAAGAAGCACAGAACGACGATCGGCGACATTAAACAAATGTATTTTTAAGTATACTGTAAATATAATTAAATAAACATTTTGACCGATGGATTTCCATGACTTTTCCATGACTTCAAACTAAATTTCCACGACCAAAGAATTTGTTAAATCTCTGTGTACACATGAAAAAGTGAGAAAAATGTAGTACTTAAAGGCTGGCGCATGCTTCTGCCTCTCTATGCACAGTTGTGTCGACGCACTTGTTTAAATTCCTGGTTCAAAAAGGCTTGCGTGTGTTGCAGAGCAATTCACCGCCAGAACAATAGGTGGGGTAACGTTTTTTGTCGAAGACGACCTAGAGTCACGTCTTTGTGTGTGGAAGTCGTTTATAGTTTCATTTATCATAGGCAAATCGACGTTTGCGGAGATCTCCCTCCATGAATCCGGAGGCATCAGATCAGGCATCATTAGAATAGTGGCCAATGACGGCTTGTAGAAGTGGTCATATTTACGCAATCCTTCCGACAAAAGCTCTTCAATCTGATCCATTCTCTCGTAAACATTCTTGGTTTTAATAATAATAATAATAAACAGAAATTCGTGGTTTTTTGTCTCCCAAATGCTGCCTGTATCTACTATATTTGTCGATGTTTGAATAAATTAATATTGTGCTATGAAAGCGGAAATGTGAGACTTCGGAAAGGATGTAGTTAGCAGACCAATCGCAGCCTTGCGTTGCTTTCGACGCAAGCCTAGAAAAAGGGTTCGACGCACGCAAAGAGGTGTGAAAAGGCACGCAAGCGCCTCTCTGAAAACGCAGAAGCATAAACTAGGCTTTAAACTGACAATGAGAATTCCAAGGCATACAGTGTTGCTCCAATTAGGCCCCAAGAAAGTTTTTTTTTAATGTTTACAATTATCTACTAGGGATGATTATCGTTTCGGGGTTTCCTGATACCAGTGCTAAAACTGACTTGTGTTTTCATTAGCTGTAAGCCATTATTATCAGAAATAATTATAATAAAAAAGATTATATATATATATATATATATATATATATATATATATATATATATATATATAATTTACACACACACATACCTTTTGCATTGAATAACTGAAATATATTTTATATGATTTTAGAACATATAAACACACATACATTCAAGCAGCGCAAGCCCCTACCTCATCATAGAAAATACAGGCGTGTTTCCCCGATACGTAGTTGCAACGACCATAATTTGCAAGGCACACATCCATGTCAGCACCTTCACAAAAACATTAGAATAGTGGAGAGTTTGTTATATGGAAACATACAAATAATGCTCAATTCAGACATAGTTCAATTACATTGTTTCAGTATTGTCAGAAAATTACACTTAACATTTATTTTGCTGCTGTGTCTTTAGAATTCTATAATTCAGTGGTGGGTATTGTCCTATATAATTTAATACAGTTTTGGTGCAGATACAAATAGAATATTTTTTGAATACCTTACTTTGAGGAAAACCAACCAAATCTTTAAAAAAGTGTTTTCCAACGTGGGGATTGATACTCCTCACAAGGTCACAAGCGCTTTCTGATGGTTCATAAATGATACATCAAATTGTATTATTAGTTTTACTTCTGTATTTTCTTAATGCAAAAATACGACAGTTTTAATTATTTGAGCCTTTAAAAAGGCTGCTCTAATAAGACTCACTCTTCAGCTCAAAAGGGGGCAATTAATGGACACATCCAATGAGAAGTTGTCACACCGGGAATTCCTTTCCTTAACCCTCTGATGTAGATGACTTTTGAAACCTAATGCTCAACATTTTCAATAGCTGTAATGTAATATGGTTAGGAGAATTCATCAGTATTTAGGAAAAAGAAAACCGCGGTGATAACAGCCATAAACAGAGGTGAACAGTTGTTCAGTTGGCCGGTGTCGTTTTTGCCGTCAATGGATGAATGTGTTTACCCCCCCCCCCCAAGTTATCTAGCAAAGGAGCTAAGTAGGGAAGAATTGGGGGGTGGTAAGACTGAATGTCATTCAGTAAAATGAACAAATCTTTCTTCGAGTCATTCGTTGACGGGGGGGGGGTAGTGGTAGCGTTAGCTAATCATTTTCCACCGGAGCTTTAACTAGCTGGCCAACGTCGCGTTCTCTCCTGCAGTGTTAAATGACTCAATTCATCAAGCTGTAGCTAACGTTAGCCAAGTCTATGTCAACAAAGCTCCTGGGTAACTTAACTTAGATATACCAGAAAATATTAAAACCATCACTCACCCTGTTCGCAATTCACCGAATCTCGCGCTCCCTTCTGACACGCGCACCTGTTCGCAGTTCACTGAATATGAATACCCCCCCGCCCCCCGAAAAAAACTCATCCAATCTACACGATTCACGTAGGTCACCTATTTTGGTTACAAAACGGCGAATTTCGCCGAAAGGTGAGGGATTTTCATGCCTGATTGAGGCTCCTTTGCGCAGAACATAAACAGCTCTTATGATGGCGGCCAATTACTCTACTACCAGGTCATTTTACTCAGTCAGGAA
Source organism: Gasterosteus aculeatus (assembly GCF_964276395.1). Lineage (NCBI taxonomy): Eukaryota > Metazoa > Chordata > Actinopteri > Perciformes > Gasterosteidae > Gasterosteus > Gasterosteus aculeatus. Next base: position 21,040,436 of record NC_135688.1, on the reverse strand, counting down.
CCATCCTAAGCAAATTTCACAATTTGAATTCAGCCTGGGTGTGTGAATGCAGGATTGAATAGTTGTGTCTCTGTGGACCTGTGTCTCGCTCGTTAATATAAATATAAAAAAGCTGTGTGCCACTGGCAGGACATCAACATCTAGTTTGTTTTTATCAAAACAAGGTACATATAACAGGCATATAACATTCACAATGCAGGCAAAAATATAGAATTTTTAAAACCATTCATGTGGGTCCATTCTGACCATGTTGTCCATCACAGGGTTAAAAACGGGTCACAAGCCATTATGGTTGGGAAGATCCAAACAAAATACAAGCACCTTTAAATTTTTTTTTGGCCTAAAAAATAATTATATTTGAAATTATGAAAAAAAAAAGCATGAAACTAAACAAGTTTAGGCCAGTTGCCAGAGTGAGTCAGCAGGTCTTACCTGATCCTATGTATAATGTCCTATAGCACATGTTGACAGCGTCTGCCTTCACTGTCAGAGGGTAGAACACAGCTCGGGCTTGCACCTTCTTCTGACCTGGTAGGAAGACATTCAGCTCGTGAACTTCGGAAATACTTTCAGAAAAGGGCTCTGTATTTAAAATGAAATGACATCTTTTAACTTTTTCTATGAACTCATTTAAGTTGTCAGTGATGTTTGAAATGAAGTCCTCTTTGATGTTTAAAGGGGTAAGATTGTTAGGACAGCGTCTGGGTATCTACAAAAGATGTGTTATCATGGTGAATGGAACGACAAAAGTTACTTTCCACACATGTGCAATAAAACGTGTCTTACCATAAACTAATCACGAAAGAATAGTGTGATGTTCCACGTCAAATGAAACAGAACCGGGGATAAAAAGAATACAGACCCACATTTTACATGCTTCAAATACAACTCAAAAACACTCCATGACCAAATTCATGAGGAGAATTGGACGACTTAGCTATTTGGAATAACTTCATCCTACTTTGGGCTAAACACATAAAAAAACATAAATACATAGATTATACTGTAGTTGATGTTGTGCCTGTGACACGGTGCTCAAATAAACCAGCGTGGCTAACTAAAGACTGGCGCATGCTTCTGCGTCGTTGCGTCGACGCACTCATTTCAAATCATGGTTCTGCGTGTGTTGCAGAGCAATTCACCGCCAGAACAACAGGCGGAGTAACGTGTTTTTGTTGAAGACAACCTAGAGAGTCACGTCTATTTATTTATCATAGACTTTATTGCCCCGTGCATCGCCACTGCTGCTTTTCATCGCGGACACATTTGTCCCGTATTTTCCTCCACAACTTTGTTCACCTCTCGACCGGCAAAAGCCTAGAAAAATGGCTCGAATCACGCAAGGAGGTGTGAAAAGGCACGCAAGGGGGTCTTGCGTCTGCGTCGCTCTGAAAACGCAGAAGCATAAACTAGGCTTAAGAAGCCTCTTAATTTTATTTACAAATGCCATTTTAAATTAATCTCATAGAACTTGGTTATTTGTTTATAACATTTATACACTTTGTGAGTGTGCGCGTAGTGTAGAGAACAAGGTCTGACGTTAAAACAAATCGTGTTTGGTTTTTTTTCCTTTATTTTTTATAAATTATTACTACGTTCTAGGAGCGACCTGCCCTTTCTGAAGTATTTTTGCAATTTGAATTTGCAGTTCTATTTTAGAATAAAGGGTTGGAAATTAAAGCTTTTTAATGCTGTTTTCTTATCAGATTCGTGGAAGAAATAAAATGACGGAATAAATCGATTATCAAAATAATCATTAGTTGTAGTCCTAGTTGATTATGTCCCTTGCATTAGCAATTTGCCATGAAATGTGTTTGTTTGCTGGAAAACAACGCTGTAATACAAGACTGTACGAGCACTCCCGTGGCTCTTTAGAAGAGTTTGATCTTTGGTGGAAGGTTCAAAGGTTACGTGTCAGCCTAATGTTCGCTAGCATGACCCTTCCAATGAAACTGCTCTGTTGATCCTGGTTATCTAAACCGTGCGGTCAATCCCCTGGAAACGGCCAATCCTTCACCGAGGAATCGTGAATAAAATGTATTTTTAATAGTAAAATACATAAGTGTGGGTTGATTTAAAAAAGAAGACATACACCTATGTATAAAATGTATTGAACACTCAGCGTCGGAAATATACGAGGGCAAAGGGCCCCCAAGAGATATCATTTTGCCCCTGATATCACGAGGAGAGGGGGCAAGAAATGCCCCCATAATTTTCTCCAACAATAATTACAATTTTAGTTAACTTGTCAAAAACATTGTAGCTGTAATAACCCCGTCAAGTTGCCATAGACTGTTTTGATTCTCGCCTTGACTGATGTTGCGCGTGCGGGAAGAATCAAATGTTCAAAAAAAAAAAAAAAAAGAAAAAAAAGAAGAAGAAAAGGAGCGCTTCTTGATCAGACCTGTGAGTGCAGGAGAGCATACCCAGTGTCCATCACCATCTTTGGTTCAAAAGAAGAAAACCACGCACCCCTCGACCATCGAAAAATGAAAGATCGATTAGCTTGGGGTGGAGGAAGACAAGAGAACCACCCGCATTTTCTGCAAGCGTCTCGAGGGACTCGAACTTGCCGACAACGCACTGCCAACATTGCTGTCAACCAGCTCCGCGAATGATTGCGGTTCAAGGTTTAAATGTGTTATTTTTAAAGAATCTGCTCCATAACAGAAAGCCAGCTGTGGAACCTGTGAATCGGATGCAAAGACAGCGTTCTGCAGAATGATCAAGCTGGTTGATATTGCTTCACATATTGCTCAACGCTAGAAACTACAAATCAAAAAAAATAAAAAATTGTCTTGATTGATTTATATTGTTCTTTTTGGATAAAAAAAAATCTGAGAAACACTACTGCCTTATTACTGCCATTTGATGACAGGTGCATATACAGGAAGCCCAAATAAGTATATTTATTATTTTTAACAACGGTTAAATGTTATTTCACAAGTTTCAAAAAATGCCCCCAATTTCTTATAAAATGCCCCTGGTCAGTGGGGGCAAAAATTGCCCCGAATATATGTAAATTCCCTACCCTGTGAACACTATTAATGATATAAAAGTGGAATAAATAGTTTGGTACATGACAATATGCAAATGGCACAGTTATTACATTACATGTCATTTAGCTGACGCTTTTATCCAAAGCGACTTACAATAAGTGCATTCAACCATAGGGATACAAACTCAGAAGATCAAGAAACAAGAAAGTGTGATTTCATCAAATAAGCAAAGTTACACTTTTCTATAGATAAGTGCCATTAAAAGTACAATTTAAGCGCTTCAATTTGTTAGTCTTTTTTTAGTCAAGGTAGAGTCTAAAGAGGTGTGTCTTTAGTTTGCGGCGGAAAATGCGAATGCTCTCTGCGGTCCTGGTGTCTTCAGAGAGCTCGTTCCACCATTTCGAAGCAAGGACAGCAAAGTCGTGGTCTAGTCGAGTGTTTTGCTCTCAGTGAGGGAGGGACAAGAAGTTTTGCGGATGCAGAGCGGAAAGTGCGGGTCGGGATGTAGGGTTTGACCATGTCCTGGATGGAAGCTGGACTCGATCCTTTCACAGCATGGTACGTGAGCACTTATGTTTTGCACTGAATGCGGGCAGCCACTGGTAGCCAGTGAAGAGAGCGGAGGAGTGGAGTAGTGTGGGGGAATTTCGGAAGGTTAAAGACCAGTCGAGCTGCTGCATTCTGGATGAGCTGCAGAGATCGAATGGTGGTAACGGGGAGACCTGCCAGGAGGGAGTTGCAGTAGTCCAGGCGGGAGATGACAAGAGCCTGAATGCGCTGCGCTGCCTTCTGAGTGAGAAGGGGACATATTCTCCTGATGTTGTAGAGCGTGTATCTACAGGATCGTGTTGTCGCAGTGATGTTGGGAGTCAAGGAAAGTTGGCTGTCGAGTGTGACGCCGAGGTTCCTGACGGTTAAAGTGGGCGTTAGCACGGAGTTGCCAAAGTTGACCGTCAAGTCCTGGGTCAGAGAATCTTTTCCCGGAAAGAGAAGTAGTTCAGTCTTGTCGGGGTTGATTTTCAGATGGTGGGTGGACATCCACTGAGACAGGTCAGTCAGACAGGCAGAGATCCGTGCAGTCACTTGGGTGTGAGGGAAGGAGAGAATTAGTTGGGTGTCATCGGCATAGCTGTGATAGGAGAAGCCATGCGAGCGAATGACAGCGCCGAGAGAGTTGGTGTAGAGCAAGAAGAGGAGGGGACCCAGGACGGAACCCTGAGGAACTCCAGTAGTAAGAGGACAAGGTTCCAACACAGATCCTCGCCAGGTTACCCAGTACGTGCGGCGGTCGAGGTAGGACGAGAGCAGAGCCTGAGACACCAAATTCCTGGGAGGAATTGGGAGGGAGGGAGGAAATAAGGATCTGGTGGTTGACTATGTCAAATGCAGCGGAGAGGTCCAGAAGAATGAGGACAGAGAGGCGGCTCTAGCAGTGTGGAGTTGCTCTGAGACAGCAAGGAGAGCAGTCTCTGTGGAATGGCCTGCCTTGAAGCTTGACTGTCAAGGAGGTTGTTATGGTGGAGATAGGAGGAGAGTTGGTTAAAGATCGCACGTTTTGGACAAAAAGGGAAGAAGAGAGACAGGTCTGTAGTTGTGTTCTTCAGAAGGGGTTGAGGGTAGGTTTCTTCAGGAGAGGGTTAACTCCTTCAGATAATTGGAAAAACAGCCAGATAACAGAGCATTGTTGATGAGACAGGTGAGGAAAGGAAGAAGGTCAGGAGCAATAGATTGTAGAAGATGTGATGGAATGGGGTCAAGAGGGCAGGTGGTCAGACGGGCAGAGGTTACTAGGGTAAGAATTTGGTTAGGAGACGGGGGGTGAAAGAGGAAAGTGAGGGCGATAGAGGAAGAAGGCGGGAGGAGGACTGGGGGATTCAAGGAGGTTGGAGAGATCGAAATGTTTTTTGGGGTTAGAAAATGAAGATTCAATTCTGGATTGGTAGAAAGAGCTTTTGGCAGCAGAGATAGAAGTGGAAAAAGAGGAGAGAAGAGATTGAAACTCAAGCAGGTCATCAGGTTGTTTACATTTACGCCATCTCCTTTCCAGAGCTCGCATGGTGGCTCTCATGGCACGCACCGGTTGAGACAGCCATGGAGCCGGAGGGGATTTGCCAGTAAGAGGGCAGAGAGAGTCTAGAGAGGAAAGAGTTGAGAGAAGAGTCTCTGCAGCAGCCTTCGGATCCAAGAGTGAGAAGGAGTCAGGTTGAAGGGAGAGCTGATAGAACAGAGGATGCCAGGGAGGAGAGAGAGAGAGAGAGCGAATATTGCGACAAACAGGTACAGAGTCAGTCAATGGGGCAGGGTCGTTAGTTATAGAGAGTGGGAGAGAGTAAGAGATGAAGAAATGGTCAGACACATGAAGTGGAGTTACAGAGAGGTTAGTGGTAGAGCAGTTTCTGGTGAAGATGTAGTCAAGGTGAGTCAAGGCTTTGTGAGTAGGAGGAGAGCGACTGAGTGACAGAGAGAAGGAAGAAAGTAGGTGTAAGAGGCAACTATATGTAGTCGTACTGGGTGAGTAACTGTTACAGCATGGAATCCGAAAGAATGTGGGGTGGACGGTGGAAGAGGGTAGAGAGAAAAGCTCCATTTGGGTGAAATGAGTAAACCTGTGCCACCAACCCTACCAGTGGACCTGGCTGTGTGGCTGAAGGAGAAGGCGGAGGAGAGAGTGGCTGGGGTAGATGTGTTCTCAGGTGTGATCCAGGTCTCGGTGAGAGCGAGGAAGTCAAGCGACTGCTCGATAGCGAAGCCGGAGATGAAGTCTGCCTTGCGAGTAGCTGACTGGCAGTTCCAGAGGCCTCCTGTGACGAGGTGCTGGACATGTGTGGAGCGGGTGGGATAGGTGAGAGAGGAGGTTACGATAGAGAGCAGATCTAGCCCGAGGCCTGTAGTATCTGCGGGAAAGAGATTCGAACAGGTACAGGTAAAGGGGTCAAACACATTATTAAATATAGCAGAAGAAGGTGCCGCATTCAGCTTCCCTGAAGACTCCACAAAAGACTCCCTTGTCTTTGTTCTGCTCGTCTTCGTGCTGCGAGGTTATGCAAACGCTTCACTCAACCTCTAGTTAAGTACTCCCTCGTTAGTGGAGGTCTGCTATCCCTGCGCTGACCACTCCCCGTCGTTTAGGAGACAAAAGGTCGATTGGCCTCGGCAGAAACTCCTCAAAATGCAAAACACCAATCACTTGACACCCTAATCAGTGAACTATCACCATGTGGTGTTTTGATAAACTGAGAATTTAAGGATTAAAGTCTTTTCTGCTTCAGAAGAGAAGGCAAAACAGACTCAGATCAGGTCAAACCTAGCAAAGTTAAGAGGGCCCGCTAGCAGTTAACTTAATAGTCTATAACAACAACTGGCACTAAAAAACGGACAGCGCTTAAGCAAACTAGCAACCAAAATAACTTCAAACAGAGAGAACTCAAATCAGCAATCAAATTAATTTAAAACACTAGAATCAACAACAAATTTAGCAGACTAGCTTGGTTTAAAGAAAAGATACTTAGCCCGATTTCAGGTCGCCTGATGGCCTTGTAGATATGCACAAAATGATTAAAAAATGATGATTCAAAAACCAAAGTTCTGGAGATCTTGCAACAAGATCTCTCTACAAATTGGTACATCTCCCTTATGGCGTAGTTTTTCCCTGTGCCAGTGTGAGGGTTTCTGGACAGAGGATGTCTCATATCTACAGACTGTAAAGCTCTCAGAGACAATAAGAAATTAAATTAAAGCTGCAAGCAGCTTTGGACGGTTCCTCGCTACTTAGCATGTTGGGGGAATGGCCGGACGGGTAGAAAAGCAGCCAAGAAATCCTGCAGCCGTCAGACAGAATGTCCAAGAGTCAGTCGTCGTTATCCGCGTGGAGCGACGCGAAATGTCATACATTACCAAACGTTCTCTTAAATCTCATTCACCAACCCTCTAATCAATTTCAGATGGTATTTAAAAAGGAAACTATCAATAGTTACGTGATCATTTCACTTTAAACGGATAGTACACATTACCAAAGGTGTCACCAAGGGATGAGCAGGACGTTCTGATGTACTATTCCAAGATGAAAGCCTCTGAAAATATATCAATATGTCAATCACAAGACTACATCTGGTCAATTTCATTTTAGATTTAAAAAGGAAAAAAATCAATAGTTACACAGTAATTCCACTTAAGGCAGAGAGTACACATCTCCAGGGTGTTACTCAGGGATAAACCGGACATTCTGATGTACCATTCCAAAATTAAAACCTCTCCAAAATAATATACATGAGCCAAAATATCAGTCACAAGACTACATCTGGTCAATTTCAGATTAGATTTAAAAGGAAACAACTAATAGTTACACAGTATTTCCACTTCAGGCAGAGAGTACACATCCCCAAGGTGTCACCCGGTGATAACCAGGACATTCTGATGTCCCTTTTTTCAAATGAATCTCGAAATGCCACCTTCGTTTTTTACTGGATACTAGAAAATTGGACTTCCTGTTACCAGTAGGTGGCACTATGACTTGATTCAGCTTTACATATCTTCAGGCCCTGAGTCTCATCAAACATGTGTAAATTGGAAAGAATCCGACAATGTGGAGTAGATGTTCTTTTTTTTGTTCTTTAGGTTTAGTTGTTCTTGGCGAAGGATCAACTTTGTCAATGCACCTTCTCGCCACCAATTATTGGATTCTTATAATAATCACAGTGAAGCATTATCAAGGTCTTACCTCTCTGCTAAGAAATTATGAGAGGGATCAGATTAACCTTTGAGGAGCATAACCTATGAGGAGCAGGGTGTAAAAAAAACAAAAAAACATTCATCTTCCTGTTGTCACCAGGTGGCGCAATGACTAAGGTTAAAAATGATCATATGGATGTCTACAGGGTGAGAAGTTCATGCTATATGAGAAATATGGAGCAGATTAGATAAAGTATGGTTGAGTTAAAACAACTTCAATTTTCATGCTGAATGGTGGATTTTGAAAATGCTCCCTACGCACATAGTTTGGAATTTCTTCCGGCAAAAACTCTCAAAATAGGCCAAAAGGGCATATTTTCAACGATTAATTGCAGCGCCCCCTATTCAAATATTCTCAAAAAATTAAGTTGTGTTCAGGGGTTCAATGTCCACATGTGTTACAAGTTTGGTGAGGGCAGGCCAAATCATTTTCGAAGTTATGAGTCATGCAAGATTAAGCCACACCCCTTGCGAAGTTCATTAGGCAATATCTTCTCAAAACAATGCGATATCAACACAATCTTTGGACGGACATTAACCCAATAATGATCCACAGAAAAAAATTTCAGACAATTGGACCTGGCGTTTAGGAGAAATGGGCGATATCGTGTTTTTCACAAAATTCAAAATCGCGGAAAATCTAGTTAGGTGTATTTGCATACCATGATTGACTTTTTTGTGAGCACATGTGTGCCAATTGTCAATCGTGCATCGGGGGAAAAAACTAGCCTAGTTTGGTACTTTTCAAATTTCTATGGAGACATTTCTTTATACCCAAATGAGAGACCCTAAAATTATCACATTTTTCACCAGTTCTGATATGCATGCCAAATTTAACAACTTTTTGAATATGATAAAAGGCCTCAAAAAGGGAAAATTCCTTAGAGAAAAGAACAATTCATTAAAATACAATAGGTTCCTCTACAACTAGTCGTAGCGAGGACCCTAATTAATTGAATAGAGGTTAGGAGCTATATTATAATTGCAAAATGTATAATCATCCTTAAAGCTACATGCTGCAGTTATCAAAATATGAGCAGTCAGACTAAAAAAGGTGTACTGCCGATATAGATCTTTAATTCTCAAATAATTTGCCAGCCTAACATCCACTGCAACCCATATTTGGACCTAGGCCCAGTCAGAAAATGAGATGGTGAATAAAACCGAATAGCAGTGTCAGCAGTGGTAAGTCAGTGCCTTACTGTCAGGGCAGGGTGATGTGTTTTTGGGGGAAACGCTGGTGGCCGGGGGAGGCGGAGTGGTGGACCCTTTGGGGGGGAAAAGCTGTTGGATCCTCTGCCAGGCCAGGAGCTTGATCATCTCTGCATCCAGTTTGTCCAGCTCAATCCCTAACCAGGACCATTAGTTACTTTGATTCATCACAGCATGACATGCATACAAAAAACCCACTAGCTCTGTGTGGTCACATGTTCCTATTGAGGGGGAACACTTACCTCTTTCGTCATCTTTTGGATCCTCCAGGGATGTCCAGCTGGACAGGTTGGCCATGGAGGAGAGAGCACTGGGAAGCAGTGAGCCTACTAATTCAGCACCAGCTTTTAGGTCTGTAAATGAAAAACATGCTGAGGGGGGGGCTCATTGTCAAAGAACTGTGACTGATCATGCTATTTAAATATGTGTGTACAAAAGGAAAAAAATAGTCATACTACTAAACTCAACTGCAGCACATTCAGTTCCATTAGTTTTCTCCTCTCCCACTGTTGGTCAAATAACTGATATGCTGCTGACACATGAAATAACTGGGAAATGTTAGCCACTAACAAGAGGGAGTTGTTGAGCAATATTACACTATAAAGTATTTCAGCGAAAGCGAGGGGTAGTGTAGCGTGGAAATGCTTTAACACGCCAAACCGGCTACAGAAAAGGACCACAGTCTATATGCAACAGGCCTCTACAAAATAAGAATGGATGGAGTATTTTGAAGAACTTAAAACTGACACATTCTGCTCTAGGCAGACCTGAACTTTACCTTTCCAACACACAAATATGACCTCAAGCTTAAACCATTGACAGAGAAAAGAGAAATCAAAAGAGGTAGCAACATCCTAAGAAGATGCTGACAGTAATTATGAGAACTATGACTGTTCCATCTTTGCAAACTATTCCAAATAATATAACAAACAAACAAGTTATATGACCAACGCAAGAATGAAGATTATCACAGTACAGGGAAATCTGTTCTTGACTTATTTCATGTAATCACAAGCATACTCGTTTGGAATTCATTTTTTCACTCCATGTTTCCCACACATCCTGCGGCTCTACATCTAGGGTTTTCTGGGATTTGGGAGTGGAGCTGCCACTAGGTGTTGTGTACAGAGGTAAACTGCACAGTTCCCAGTTATATAGGCCATAATCTTCTACAAAAAACATCTGCAACTTATTGAAATGCAAAGTATTTATAGAAAAAAAAAAAAGGTTCACCTTGAGTGAATGTAAAATTCCCATTCTAAACACCAAAGACAGAATACAAGAGTTATTTTGTTCCCATTTTCATTTAGCAGACCAAATATTGCCCATAGGTACTGCAGGTGGGCCGCGAGAGGTCATTTACAATAAATTGTTTTTTCATTTTAATTTTTTTAAAGTTTGAAATTAATATAAAAATATTTATGATGCGGCACATTAGTTATGTGAAACATTAGTTGATGAAGCACAAACAATTTAAACGGACAGATTAATAAAACAAAAAGGCTCTCGCTCGAAACGGCTGCTCTTGTCCACCTGTCGTTGTTCAACAAACGAGGCGCCCTCTTGTAGTAGTAAAGTAAATATACCGCATTTTCCGCACTCCAAGGCGCACTTAAAAGGCTTTAATTTTCTCAAAAAACGACAGTGCCTTATAATTCGGAGCGCCTTTTATATATTGGTTAATCCATACTGGTTGTACACAGCGCTCAAGGCGCTCTGCCAAACATGACAAAGCTCGGTCTTTGACGGCGAGATGCTGAGCGGCACTCAAGCGCGTGAGATATGGAGCTTGTTTCAGGGCGCGTCGGAGAAACAAAGCTGTCGTTCTCGCGGAGCACTTCATGAGATTAAAGAGCGAGAGACGGTGCCCTTTTCTCTACAGTAGCTGAACCATCTTAACCGGGAAAATAAGTTATTCTAAAAGCAGCCGAAGATTTAAGGCGTGGATGGCGAGGGGAGCCGACGCACCTCGCAGCATCGATCGGACCCTGAAAGCACCGTCTCCACCTTACTGTCAGAAAGAACAACAGCGAGCGCGTAGAAAACTCCTTCAAGCGCGAGCAGAGATTCTCCTCGCGAGCAACAAAGTTCACGTTTCGCAAGCGAGCAAATACCTTGCGGAGACAAACTTTTGCTCGCGCGAGACGGACTTTTGTTTGCGGATGTTTGATTTTGGTTAAATTCTTAAGGTCATTTAATCATTATGTTTTGATAAGAGTTGTGATTAAAGGTTTGGGTGGGCCGCGAAAGATTTTCAGATTTCAAATTGGGCCGCGGCATTCTTGAGTTTGGAAACCGCTGGGCTAGTATATAGGCTTACTTTTGCAATAATCCCTGCAGAACCTCAAATGAACACGAGAAGCCTATAGTGAGCAGTTTGTTAGATCAGCGGTGTGTACCTGGAGTGGGCGATGCTGATCCCAGCTTGGTTGGGTCGAGCTGCTGGTTTCCTTTAGTCACTGGGCCTGAGCGGGCACTGCTGGTGATGGAGTAGGTGGGGTTTTCATTGATAAACTCCCTCTGGAGCTCCGCCTGGCTGCTGTGGTTCTGCTTGTCGCTATGGGGCCAAATTGTCAGGGCATTGGGACAGTTTTGCTGAGTACCGGCAACTGCAGAACTCTCAGGCTCCTTTTTAACAGTTTCTGCTGCAATGTGGTTCACTAGCCCAGAGGCAAGAGCTGAGACTGGGGGTATTGTTGTGGGCTTCAGGCGGTGCTGCAGCTCAGCCTGCCTGCAAGAGTCTGAGGCACGATTACAGTCGACAGGTCCGTTGGCTTTGGGGGGCTGACACTCCTCTGCTAGAGGTCCGTTGGATTTCCTACAGTTTTGACATGGAGGTGTGTTGCACTTACAGACACCCAGCTCTGAAAGCATGTCCCTTGAAAGAGGGCCCCCCTGAGGGTCATTGGGTGTACTGCACGGTTCAGAGCAAAGGTCCAGGGAAGAAGTCCTTTCAAAAAATGTTTTCATCCCCTCAGATGTTATGCATGATTTAGCAGTGGTTTTCTTCTCAGAACCCCGGTCCTCTGATGCCGTTGCGGATGACAGGGCAGTCATTGAGGATACAGCCTTCTGTTTGATGGATAGGTGTCGCATAATGCTGCACTGGAGGGCGATGACGTCCTGAAGCCACTGTTAACACAGAACATTATTTAGACAGAGCGTGCAAGATGCACTCTTGTTAGAACGATTACAAATGACAACTGTTATTCGGCAAACTGTGTCATGTTGCAGCCTGCCTACCTCCTGCTGCTCAGCCTCTGACGTGGGATGCTTTGAAGGCTGGTGGTCAGGCACACCGCTACAGACCAGCTCCAACTGGCGCACCCCCGCTGGAGTTAGCATGAGGGGAGGATTCTGGTACTGGGACTTGATGGCATCTGGCACCTGAGTCACAAACAGTGATTGTGGGAAGTATATTTAACATATTTGTTTCAACCAAACATTTCCTGCATTTGTTAAGTCTTTGAGGGAACAGGGTACCTTCCACAGGAATTGGGTTTGAATACTCTTGGTACTGTGATAGAATTCTTTTGAAGAAACTATTTTTTGCAGTGTTATTTTCAGAGTTGCCTGTTCCATTGTTTGTTTGGTCAGCATAAAGCATTTAACATAATCAGTTTTAGAAGACAACAACAATCAGTAATTGCATCAATCAGGCACAAACTCTTCGGGATGCCCCTCAACAGCATACCCTAACCCTCGGAGAAAAACCAAAAGCCGCCACAACAACCGTCCACCACCAGGGTGTCCAAACCCTCCCACTGAACCAGCCATGCTACCTTGATGGTCTTCTTATTGAGGTGGTGGATTGTGCGCCGATTGGGTGCGTTCTGCCGATGGACTCTACGCAGGAAGTCCAACTTGACTGCGTGCTGGGACATCCTGTCCTGGAAATGGTCAAACAGCTGACAGCGACTGGACAGGCTCAGGCTTCTCTGATTCAGCTGCATATCAGACAAATATTAGAAAAGGGAAATGACCAAAAAGCTGTTTAACATTTTAGCCAAGAGCATGGGTCTTACCACTAAATGTTCAATATGGTTTGGACACATCCATTTGCCAGCAGGTAAAGCTGTGAGCGGAGGGTTCAGACAGTCCATGTGGAACAGCAGAGGACAGTAGTCACACTGGATCAGTGGAGCCAACCTGCAACTCCTGTCAAAGGGAAATACAAGACATCAGCCATTTCAGGTCTGTGCAATGGATGCATAAAATGATGCAAATAATTGAACGTTGTTCTAACCTGTTGCATGAAAAGCAGACTTTGACTGGTAGTGGGACGAGACCATTGGGATCCAGCTCATGCTGTGGCCTCCTGAACGGCTTTCCTAAGAGCTCCTCTTTTCTCCTCCGTTTACTGCTTCCTAGAAATCCAAACAATCCAACTCAGTTATATTCATGCCATCACGTATTTGAAGTGCTTAATTTACCCAGTCCTATTTATAATTACTTTGTTCTTACAAAGGGAGTCTGTGTGGGAATCCTTCGGCATTTTACGATTCAATTATTGGGGTTATGATGTAATTAATAACAGACTTAGATTCTCGATACAGTGCGGTTTTATTCCTCAAAAACTTGTGTTTCCCACACATAGGCAGATTCAACACTGGCCGCCACACATTGTAAATGGTAAATGGACTGTACTTGTATAGCGCTTTTCTAGTCTTCCGACCATTACATTACATTACAGGTCATTTAGCAGGCGCTTTTATCCAAAGCGACTTACATTACACTTTAAACCCATGGCTTTTTCACATTTTGCCCAGGGAGCAATTAGGGGTTAGGTGTCTTGCTCAGGGACACTTCGACATGGAACATGGGGCAGCCTGGAATCAACCTTGTGCTTCCCAGCACACCTTCTCTAAGCCCTGCGCCACGACGCTACATGACATCATTCACCCATTCACACCCATTCATACACTGATGACAGGAGAACCATACACAGTGACACCTGCCCATCAGTAACTAACATTGGAACACTGTAGTCGCAGCTACAGGAGCAATGTTGGATTAAGTGTGTTGCCCAAGGACACATCGACATGCGGGTTAGTTGCTCTCCACTCATCCACAGTCGCCCCACATTGCATCTGGTGCATTTTTTTAACGCTATTTAAATCTTGCAGCGTATTCGTTCAGCTCCATTTTCTTTCCCTGCTCCCTCCGTCACTCACGCGCCTCTCTCTTACACACACACACACACACACACACACTCTCTCTGTCTCAGGTGTCATGAAAACAAGATAATTTTTGTAGCAAGCCTCGTAAAATCTGTTTCTCTGACAGAAGTTGCAGACTTTGCGCATGTAGGCTGTAACAACAAGTAGTATAGGGTGTGAAAAGTGTGTTACAAATTAATTTTGAAAGAATTGTTCCAGTTCAGCAGTTTAGTGGGGATTTTTCCCCCATCACCATATTATATTTACAATAACATAACATTGACAGTATAATAACATTGACAGTAAATGCGTCAGAAATCATTAGGAATGAACTGACCTGGTAGTGCAGTGGTGCAGGTGAGCTCACTGGGCAACTGGAACTGCGTAGGGTTTCGCTCCATAGCGGCTGCTATTAGCAGTTGAAAAGGCCTCTTAAGGAGGCGTGGAGTCGGAGCGGATAGCATTGTGCCCTCAAGCTCTGAGCCCTGAACTTCATCCTCGGGCTCTGCTGCTTCCTCCTCTCCGTCGTTCTGATCCTCTGAAGGGGTTGGCGTGGACGAGGTGTTGGAGGTTGGCGTTCCAGGCCGGCTGCTCGGCCTGCTGCTGGTCCTGCGGTCCAAGAGGCGTACCTGGGCTACTCGTAGACCGGGCCCTGCTGCTCCGGCCCCCGGGGGAAGGCCGTCTAGCCGCAGGGGTCCGGCGTTGAGCTCAAGCTCTATGGCCGGGGACACGGAGCGCTTTGATGATGACTTCTCAGGAAGGCCGTTGGTCTGATCAGTTTTCTGCTCTCTCTTCTGATGGCAACATAAGACCAAAAGACAGTTTTATCAGTTAGTATAGCATACAAGAAAATACGTTTCTCTACACTTTTCCAGTGGCATGACAGTAAACTTGGACGGGGGTATGTGTGTAACAGAGTGACAGAAGAGTTGTCACTTACCTTTTTTCGAACATTGCAGCGATGACACATCCATTCCCCTGGTGGAAGCATTTCTTCACTGAGAGGTGGATTGCTGAGGTAACAAGGTAAATCACGTTGATAACAAATGCAGGAAAATGAATACAGTATTGTACTGGCCTACTAGGTCTGTCGCTATAATTGATATATGTGAAAATGAGCGTGATCTTTTTTGGTGCTGCTATACATTTTATTTATTTTACATATAAATGAATGTCACAAACATTTTAGTCAATCGTGCTGCCTCTGTCCTCTTGTCTGTTTTCTTTGTCGAAACCGGAAGCGGGGCTTAGTCTCCACACACCCACAGATGAAGGGAATGCGCGAACCCACTGTGTTATGAAGTGTTCTTTTTCGTGACGTCTAAAGCCGAGCCAATAAGGATTAATAAGTCCAAATGGAATTGGTTTTTAAACCGCAATCTACAGCTCCGGTGTGGGAACATTTTGGCTTGAAGCTGAATGAGAGAGCGAATGGACGTGAACGAGTCGGTGTGTCAAAAAAAGACAACACAACTAACTTTCGACCTGAACTAAGGTTGGTTCCTCCGGACTGTGGGTCCGCCTCTTCGGTGGGGAGGGCCCTGTGTTCCTCCCGGGCCGGCCCGTCTCTCCCAGCAGAACGGTCACAAATCGCGTTGCCATACCACAGAGCACATCGCCCTGCTAGCGGTTGAAGCTCCCCAGGCCAACCTCCCTAGATGGTGCAGAGCGCCTTTCCGGTGAACACATTTTCTTGAACCCTACCGCATCGTACCAAGCCCGATGCTTTGCCCCGCTCCGTGTCCCTTGCAATTATTTGTTTAATTTATTTAGGATATCATTGTTCGTAATTCAGGTAGGGGAAACACTGGAATGTACATGATCACAGCCATGATACTATGCTTCACAATTATGTTGTCTAACCTCATCTAAAAGGTGGTCACAAGCATATCTCTGCAGAGTTCTCCTACGTAACAGTGTTACATCTAGTGAACTGACAATTGCATTTATTCAAAGATTACATGTCAATGCTCGATTTTTGATTTTCTTCATGTTTGTATTTAAAAAAGCTGGAAGATGAATTCATCTACATGACTAAATATTCGTATTAAAGTAATTTAATAAAATGTTTTTCGAAAAGCCCTGTGCCTAATTACTGAAAGAATAACTATAAATCAACACGGTCAATGTCATGACTGATTTATAACAGGTAGAACACATCGGAAGCCAAGTCTATCATCTACAGCCCAAAATGTCCAAATCATAAACGTATCAAGTTACCGTATGTACATTCTACATCTCACAAAATGAACATTAAAGCAGCCCGTATCTACCCTCTTTGCTGGGATATCACAAAATTCAAAATTGTGAAGATGAAGTACTTAATGACCATATATGGATAATATCGGTCTGTTCGCTTTCAAGTGACAGATCTAAACTCTTCCAAATTGACAAGTTATTATAATAAAGCCTGCAGATGTTTGACGGGGAGACACGAGGCGGCAACGGAGACGTGCCCCGATGATACTACTAAAGCCAACAAGCATATCGCAGTGCGCCATATTTCAAAACGACAGAGATTAGTCTGTATCAATAGTAAACCCCTTTCTCAAAAGATGGATTTAAAGGTTGGTAAAATGGCGGTGAAATAGAAAAAAACAGGGAGGTCGCCATATTGTAAACAGACTCCATTTTTAGCAGCATCGGCTCCACTGGCCGCGGCCGCAGCGGAGGACTACAAGCTAATTCTATCCCCTTCGGTCTTTAACCTATGTAACTTCAGGAATCTGTAACATTTGCGTCTTAAACATTTTGTTTCATTGACGTCAAGGACTGGAATGGTTCTCTGCTGATAGGAGCAATCATATCAAGCGGTACACGTTTTCCCCAAGAATGAGAACGGTTAACGGTAGCTACCGACATGGATCGAATTAGATTCATTCAACCTCGAGTTGATGCACTCGCCTTTAGGTTTACCACAAATGTCACCTATAGATTAGGTTTGAATTTATGTGCGAGTGCTGAGCAATTCGGGGTTCGAGTGATTGCAGATTCTAGGCAGTAGATTGAATTTAAAAATGCATCTTTACAAAAGGCTATTTTGGGGCTCGCTACCGCCCTCCTCGGCTCAGTCGCACGGAGGGAGGCTTCAGTGATATGGGACCCACGGTCAATGCAATAACAGCGGATGTGTATTAACTGAACAACGAGAGGTAAATATCTATAGGGCGAAAAAGCGATTCACGTGTTCACTGTGACATGCACATGACCACGACTGTGGGACATAAAACTTCATGAGGGAAACGTCCACGGAAGTTGGCACTCAGCATTGAGCGGTAGCAAGCAACTAACTGTTAGCCGTTAGCAAAGACTCCAAGGTAGTCCATCTGCTGCCTGACATATTCCTTTGCGTTGTGACTTCTTTGTTCAAATATATCTCACTCACCAGCATTGGAGGTGGAATGCTGCAGGACAGTGATCACAGCACAGCAAGTCTCCCCCCTCCCGACAACTGTCGCAGGTGTCGTGGTTGGTGGCCCTGCCGCTCCTCCTGACGTCTCTCACCAACTTCCGACTCCTCTTCTCTATCTCCTCTGACTTCGGGGGCGCGAGCAGTGTTTGGATTTGCTGTAAAAGTTGTCATTCTTTAGTAAAAGATCACAGCTCCCTAATGATTGCACGTCAAACTTGTTGTAAAAACCTGCAGCTATATAGCAGCTATGTGCCGTGAAACGCTAAGAGGGGAGAGCGCTACCGTTACGCTTATTTGAGGCCTCCATTATCAACCCGATTTATTAAGTTCGCTAGACAAGAGCTGCTTGACAGCGGGCTTTATGGGTATAATGATAACGACAATTGATATAATCAGAAAATACATCAAAGCATCAACAAAAATGGAGAAATTCAATTCATTGAGGCTTTCGAGGAAAGCGACCTCACCTCCATTAAGCCCCCGGAGGTATCCAAATCGTACACAATCGTCGGGGTCTCCATTTTGTCCCACATTCATCCAGGTGAAGACGTTGCTAAAGGAATTTGCAATACAAATACCTTCCCTAGAAAAACCGATTAGGATAAATCCCGTATTAAATGTCTTTGATCAAATGTTTGTAACCAGAGGTGGTTAGCCAAGCGATGCGAGCTATCGTTAGCTGGCTAAAGGAGCTAACCCAAAAGGCAACACGCAAAGCAGTCAAGGTTGTGAAGCTAACGGTCTCATTAGCTTGTGTTGTGGTCCAAAAAATAAACGACAAGCGTACAATTGACACACGGACTTCTCAACACCACTTTGCTTGAGCTTCGCCAAGCCTACACACAGTATTTTATGCCAACAGATTGTTGCTGTTAGCTACAAAATCCATCTGCGGCCTAGCTGGCCAGCCATGATTCTTGCTTCTGCTCCTGCAAAAAGTAGCCTTGTAGATCTGCAAACCTCTGCGCATCCATTGTCAACAAAGCCGAAAGAACTGAAGGATATTCGGCGTGACGCGGTCCAATGCACAGTTTCTGATAGCGTTCCTTACGTATACTCCTCAAATCCGGGTTAGTAGAGATGCAAATTTGGTTTATGTTATTGTTGTTTGAAAGCTTGTGCATCTACAGAAGCTGCTAGCAACATCCTCTACCAGTTGGCGCAACCGCGAAGAGCCAGACGCGCATGCGCATGAGAACGGATGTAACGTTAGACTATTGCGAGGAAACACGGATCATGGAGCGAACATATATTTGTACGACAGTGTACATCTGACTACTAGACTGTTAGATTTATCCTTACCATTTTCATCGCAGTCCTTCCGTTACTCAGATTGCTACTACTGCTACTACAGTCTCCACACTGCTGCTGCTGGGAAAATATCAGATGCTATTTGTATTGATAACCGTATTAGTAACAAATATTAAGATAGGCTACCTCCTTTAAGCAGTGTGTCTGTATGTGTTTCTACCACACGAGTAATACGGACTATGTTACTGCTGCTTCAGCATTGCAATCTTCACCACTGTTGCCCATTTCTCACAATTTCATTAATGTTGCTGGTCCTAAAGCGACCATTTCCTCTCCATATTTTTCAACCGTTAGCACTACTACCAGATTAAATTACAACTATGGAACATTATTTCCACTATAACTACCACCACTGCCAGTGCAGTACTCCTTCTATCTTACATATAGAGGGTCATTTCATGATTTCATCAAAAACACAAAAATGCCATTTAAAAAGTGGAATTCTCTCTAATTTCTCATATGGGCAAACAGAAGTTGTACAATCATTCAATTAATGAATCTTTAGCAACGAAAGGGCCTAGGTGCATAAAGGCATCATCTTTGATTAGATTGTGGTCTCTTTTGGCTAAACCAATGTCAAGTATTTTCAACGTATGTAAGGTAACACATTTCTCATTACAGTATTGTAGTACTGCAAATTAATAAATTATGTAATGCTTTCTGCAGTCCACTATTGCAAAAAAAACTAATACTCTAATTACTCTAAACACAATTCCCCCTGAATGTAGACATTTTATTGTTATTTTTTTTCCTGATCAATCAATTATTTTATTGTTTGGCTTATAAACATTCAGAAAATAAGGAAACAGGTCACCAGAAGTAGCCAGGGACAAAATAAACAAAATTACATTGTTTTGTCCAACACTTACATACCTCAAAACTGATTAATACAGACAGAAATGAAAAGATATTTAAGGGAACTTTTTTTTCTCCACAGAAAATATGGAGACACATCCCTTTCTTATGACTGAAACTAATTTGTAGCTCTTGCCAGCAGGGGGAGGCAGCATTCTGTGGGGAAAATATTTTTTTTTATCAGTTGGTTGTTGTATCTTATAAGAAGCAGACGAGGCGTGATATACGTTTCATGAACTTTTAATGTCAACTAGCACAGTCCGCTGTAATGCTACCCGGGGTCTGCTGCGCTCCGGCTCTGAGCATGTCCTTCACCATTGACTAGGGAATGCTGGGTGATGGAGTTCTTTACCTTAACAGTAACCATAACATCTAGTAACATCACATTGGTGACTGTGGTCAGAAAAAAATGATTCAAAAGTCGCTATGAATGTTGACACTAGTTTCATTTTTGAAAAATGTCCAATTCAAGCTGGTTATCCTTCATGAAGGTTTGACTTCCTCAAACATTTCATGTGATTACTACCCTTAATTCAAAGATTTGTTCAAATGTGACAGGACAGTGATTGTAATTTTTGTTCCTCCCAGAGTGTTAATAGTGAAATATTGTTACTGTAAATACTCAACTCCATTATCTCTAAAAAGGAAACTAACAAGTGAGGTACGGACTCAGATGCAATACGACAGACAGCAGTAGTTCCAATTGGAGTCTTTTATTCTTCTCAATGCAAACAAACCATTTAAAGAGTCACTGGGAAAAGACATGGTCGGGGACCGAAGGCTGGGCGAATTACCGGGGCCCGGCGAGATGGGGTAATCCAAGACATGGAGCGTTGGCAACAGTGAATCGGTCCAAACGAAAGTGCTGGAAGGTCTGGCATGAATGGGGAGAACGATCTGGCAGTGAGTGAGTGAGTGAATGACTAGAGTTTAAATACTGAAGGGAGTGAGAAGGAGTGTTATTTGACAGCGCTGTGATAGAAACAAATAATCTCCAGGGTATAATCATCAAAACTCAAAAGGATATGGTATCTCACCAATTTGAAAAAAAAACAGGCCTGTCATTAATTGAGCATAATAAAAAATACCTTAGGATTCTCTTCAATACTGTTGCCAGACGGACAGCTATATTGAGTATTCCTATAAACAGTAGTGGTAATGACTTCATGAACTTCTTTAATGAAAACATTAACATAAACTGTTAGAGAAGAAATCAATCATCTCCTGCCCAGACCCTGGAACGGTTTATCCTTAAATACAGAAATATTATAAACTGCTGTAAAACGGATATATTTAGACTTGTTTTTCCCCCTCAACCTTGACCTATTGACGTCAAAAAATGTCTACATCTAAACAGTCTACCCGGCTTTCAGATCATCCCAGTTAGGCTGCTTAGGTTTACCGTACATACACCCAATATGATACTGACTTCGCGTCTGTGCATAGTTTTTACATACAAAGTCTATGCACAGACGCGATGACGCTAGAGGGACGCAAATCTGCAATTGAGAAGTGTGTTTCTTCGATTTTGGGCGAAGTTGCATCAAACGCGAAAGTTTATTGAGACCGGTCCGGGAAAGATCTCACACTTTTATCAAACAGCATAGAACCCTATGTGCATTTTTACAACATCCCATCACTGCACTGAATATAGTACAATAAAGTGTAGGGTAATTGTATTGCTTTTAACATAGTTTTGATTTTGTTTGTTTGTTCTTTTACAAAATAGCTTTACAAGACAAAAATTGCTTTGATTGAAGACCTTCATTGGGCAGATTTATAGGTTTGTCTTTTACCTTTGTAAGCCTGTAGATTTATTGTGAAGATTAAGAATTGTCAGTACACAGTTGAGAAGAACTGCGGTTAGCCAGTAGATTTAACTGGAGACAATTACCATTCTGTTCAGCGAAGGAGCCCAAAATTCACAACATTCCTTTTGGTTTGATAAGCAGTGCAGTTGTTCTCTTAAGCTTTGTTTAGGTCAAGATCATTTAAAATATTGGTGAAGATGAACTTGACCCATGTCATCTATGTATGTTTAATATACAGGCTTCTGATGGAAAAGAAACATCAATCCCAGAATTATGGAAATTTAGTTAGTGTAAATATTATTAAATCTATGGCATATGAAGAAAATAAGACATTATTATTATTACTTTATGAACATTATAGTAAATTTGCATGTTGCATTCAATAAAAATGTACAGTGTACATGCAGAAATGTGCAAACAGTATTTCATATCTATGTCCTTCACAATAAGGGACAGGGATTTATTATTTACTGATCTGACTGTCTTAGTTAGACCAGGCGAACGGTACGGTCAGGCCGCAAGTTTGGGACCCCTGGGTTAGACCATACAGTAAAGATAAAAGAAACTGCTTCAAGCTTTTTTCAGATATCAATAACTCATCTCAATAAGAAATTATTAAACTTGTTTATTAAGTTCACAGGAATGTATTACGATGTATACAATTTATGTTTGTCATCGGCATACCACTGTAAGGCCTTGTTGGCTACATATTGGTTTAAGCTGCAGCACTATTGCATGCAAGAAAGAACTAAGTATATCTTATATCGTGCCAAAAACTATGAATGCTAAATTATTATTGTAGTGAAGATGTTTCAGGAATCAGTTTCAATCAACACTGAATTTGACATTCTAAATTCACATACAGTCACTTACAGTATGAAGCCATTCTAAGACTTGGAAGATTTTCCTATAATCAACCCACTAAACAGATCATTCAGTCCATTGGTTCAATAATGACTCAAAAACAAACAAAATGACAGAGAAAAACCACTTACTCTCCTTTAATTTAACAGGGAGACAAGATGTTTCAATTGAGATGCAATGTCAAAGTATCCATTGTTTTCCCTGAACAGCAAAATCTATTGAACATGTTTGTAGCTTAATAGCTTAATAATTACTTCATGGGCATGATCCAAAATAAGTTAATTATTAATGTCATCACTCCAGCCTGGATACATATTAACAACAAAAGTTGTTTGTTTTAGAAACAGTTTACAGTATATTGTACTAATCTGCATTTACAGAATATCCAAACAGGCAATGGCAAAATGAGCAACCGCTTACTTTTGTGCAATTCCATTTGCTTCATAGAAAAATTAATGTCACCAAAAGTATTTAAATAAAATTGTTACGCTAACTGATGCTGATAAATCAAGTACATATAAAAATGTATTTGTCCATAATTTTGCATGTGACATACGAATGCATGAAATCCACATTGTTATTCCAATATAGTGGATGAAAACTCCCCCATGGGCTATTTGTGATTCAGTCAAATCCTGAAAAAATGACAAATTGTGTTTGTTTTAGGAGTGAGATGGGAACCTTTATACCAATTTGTGTCTTCAGCATAGAGCTGCAGTTAGGCCTTGTGGTGAGCCTAGCTAAAGACAATCATTGAAAGAGGAAGTCAATTTGGTTCAAAGTAAAAAAGAAATGTTGACAGCCCACTGAAAACAAACCATTTGTGCAACGTTGCCATTGCCACTTCTTGTTTCTGTGAGCATATCTCTACTAGAAAGCTCATACACTTAGTTTAGTAGCCAACATTGTGTTAGCTTCTGACTGTCCAACAATTTTACTTAACTTTGACCCAAGCAATACAAATAAAATGAAACAGAAACTGCGAAGCTGTTCTCCACAGGCATTTCTCGCCTTATAAAGGCTAAACCCCGGTTCTGCCGTTGTATTATGTTTTTCAAACCATTTGGAAGGATATAGGCAAACTTTTATTCATGACATTAACAATGTTCAGATGAATATACCAACAACGTCAAACGAAATGTAATACAGTATGACTAATTGATTTCATGGTGAGACTTAAAATTTATTTGAAACACAACCCTGTCCTCACAATCAAATCGCCTCTGCCTGAGTTTGGATTTGCCCTGCTGGTGCTCAAACTATGCTCAGTTTTCTCCTCTGCTCTTTTTAGTGCAATAAACACTGCAAAATCCCCAATGAAGTGGATGGTGCAGTGCGGACTTTCTCATTGAGTTTAGTATTCTCGCTGCTGAGACCGGTTGCGGTTCCGATGCCCTAAGATGTATCCTTTTGAATTGATCAAATTAAGGGACCAACTAGTGTTCCGTGACGAACCATCCTCATTCAAAGAATTAGCTTCATTAGCCATCAGGGTCGACAATCGTATCCGAGAGCGTAGGAAGGAGAGGGACTCAAACTCCCTTAAGCCTTTGCGCCTTTGTCTTATCTTCCGCAACCTCCGCAGAACTCAAATTCCCCTATGCCTCTGCGTGAGCACGGCCCTCGTGAGATTTTATCTTCCACCGCTTCTGCAGGTCTCTCGTCCGGTTAGCTATCGATCTACCACGAACATCGAAGCTACAGAGTCCATGCAATTAGGACAAACCCGCTTAACGCCCGAGGAAAGATTGAGACACATGCGTAATAAAGAATACCTTTACTGTGGTTCCCCTAGTTGTTTCATTTCTTCCTTTTCAGTTCGCCCAAACGATTACGCCGACCAGTAGATGCGAGGATACTGGTGGATGGAACTGATCTTTCTCGTCTCACCCTTCCTGTCACCCTAAAGTTTGAAAGAACCTCCCACACTTCTCATGCTTTGATAGATTCTGGTTCCGAGAAAAATCTGTGAGATCCTGGTTTAGCTACTTGACCGGGTCTGCCACTCACTCAGTTACCTATTCCTATCTCAGTTTCTGCCCAGGATGGGGTGTCTTTGGCTACCATCACTCATAAAACTAAACCTATAACATTAATGGCAATGGAGACATACATCCAAGAGTCGTTAACCGCTGGTATTATACACCCCTCTTCGTCGATTCTTTTTTGTTGCCAAAAAGGATTAGACACTCTGTCCCTGTATTGACTACTGTGGCCTTAGCGAGATCACTGTTAAAAACAAATACCCTCTACCGCTCATCTCCTCCGCTTTCAAGCCTATACAGGGATACACCATCTTTTCCAAACTGGACCTCCGCAACACGTACCATCTGGTGCGCATACATCAGGGCGATGAATGGAAAACCGCTTTCAACACCCCGTTAGGTCACTTTGAAAATCAGGTGATGCCTTTTGGTTTAACCAATGCCCCGGCAGTATTCCAAGCCTTGGTTAATGATGTCTTGAGAGACTTTCTCCGTAAGTTTGTTTTTGTTTATATGGACAACATTCTTATTTTTTCTCGTTCCCTGGAGGATCACAAGCGCCACGTACTACAGAGATTGCTTGAGAATCGCCTTTATGTTAAGGCTGAGAAGTGTGAATTTCATACCGCTTCCGTGTCCTTCCTGGGTTATATACACAAAATTAAAGCTGTGGCTGAGTGGCCTGTCCCATCCTCTCGTAAAGACCTATAACGGTTCTTAGACTTCGCTAACTTCTACCGTCATTCGCAACTATAGTCAGGTTGCTACTCCTCTCACTTGCTTAACTTCTGGGAAACTGCCATTCCTGTGGTCTCCCGAGGCTGATGCGGCGTTTGCAACCCTCAAGAACCGTTTCACTTCAGCTCCTATTCTCATCCAGCCAGATCCCAAGCGACAGTTTGTAGTGGAGGTGGACGCATCTGATTCTGGAGTCGGGGCAGTCTTATCCCAGAGATCGGAGACTGAAGGGAAGATCCATCCATGCGCCTATTTTTCACGCAAACTATCACAAGCCGAGCGGAATTATGATGTGGGCAACAGAGACCTCCTGGCGGTTAAATTAGCTCTGGAAGAATGGAGACACTGGCTGGTCGGTGCTAAACATCCGTTCAAGGTCTGGACCGGTCATAAGAACCTGATTTATCTCAGAGATGCCAAGAGGGTGAACTCCAGGCAGGCTCGCTGGGCGTTATTCTTTGGGCGGTTGAACTTCTCCATTACTTATTGACCAGGCACCCGCAAAGGAAAACCTGATGCCCTCTTGTCTGTACTCCACTATACGGACACCCCCAACACATCCTGCCTAGTACCTGCGTTTTAGGTGTTACCTGGACCGTAGAGGACCAGATCCAATAAGGTCTGAACAACGACCCTGACCCTGGTACCGGCCCTCCTAATCGCCGATACATTCCGTCTTCTGCAAGGTTGTCAGCTGTCCACTGGGCCCATACGGCCAAGTTCACCTGCCACCCAGGCGTCCAGCGCACCCTCACCTTCCTTAAGAGGTACTTCTGGTGGCCATCCATGGATAGCGACGTTCGGGAATACGTTTCGTGCTGCTCCATTTGTTCACAAAGCAAGAGCAGCAACCGCCCCCCTGCCGGCTTACTCCAACCATTAGTCACCCCCATGAGACCCTGGTCCCACATCGCTCTGGATTTTGTTACGGTACTTCCAACATCCCAAGGTCACACAACGGTCCTTTAAAGAAACTCCCTTCTGCGTTGGAAACTGCGGACCTCCTGGTAAAAGACGTCTTCAGACATAGCATTCCCACCGAAGTGGTCTCAGACCGCGTACCTCAGTTCATTCCCAGCATCTGGAAGGCGTTCTGCTCTTCCCTTGGGGCCAAAGTTTCCTTAAGCTCTGGTTACCACCTACAGACCAACGGGCAGATTGAGCGCCTTACCCAGGAGCTAGAGGCAGCTATCAGGTGCGTCAAGGACCCCTCTACTTGGAGCCAGCAGTTACCCTGGGTGTAATATGCACACAATTCCCTTACCTCTGCAACTACTGGTCTTTCCCCTTTCGAGTGTTCTCTTGGTTACCAGCCCCCTTTGTTCCCCGAGTTGGAGAAAGGTTTGGATGTACCTTCAGTTCAACATCATCTGCAACGAGCACAACAAACCTGGGTTACCATCCGTGAAGCCCTTCTACGGACCGCTGACCAAAATCGCCGCCAAGCTGATCGTCATAGATCACCAGCATCCCAATACACCCCTGGTCAGAAGGTTTGGCTTAATACGAAGGACATGCCATTGAAGGCTTCCCCCAGGAAACTCAGCTTCATCGGTCCATTTGAAATCTGGGCAGCTGTGAGACTCAACTTACCCCCTTCCCTACGTATCCATCCCACCTTCCACGTCTCCCAAGTCAAGCCTGTTTCCACTAGTCCCCCAGTTACCTGGGCGGAGTCTGGTGGCTGCCGGCTGTCACACCTGTTGTGCAGCTACCATCATCAGGAACCCTTCTTAAGGAGCAGCAGGAGCACCAGTCTTCGCTAGATCGTTTTGCCCGCATTGTGGCAACTTGGCCAGCTCTCATCAGAGTTTTGCGTGACAAAGAGTTTTTGTGCACTTACCTTGTCTCCTTGTTCCAGCCCCGTCCCAGCCCTGTTCCTCCTGAGCCTGACGGATTCCCTAGCTTCTAGGGGTGTAACAATTCATTTTAACAACGATTCGATTCGAATCGCGATTCATGGTTGCCGATTCGATTCATGGACGATCTGGGTTAATTTAGAACGATTCGATTCAGTGACTTAAAATAGATTCAGTAACTTTAATGGACAGTGCAGGCAAAGTTTCTGAGATCCCTGTTGTTTCTTGTAAGGAAATCAGGTTTAAATTAATTATGGATATTATAAACAAGCAAACAACAATTACTGGCAAATGTATTAACCTTTTATTTGAATCAAGTG
Source organism: Gasterosteus aculeatus (assembly GCF_964276395.1). Taxonomy (NCBI): domain Eukaryota; kingdom Metazoa; phylum Chordata; class Actinopteri; order Perciformes; family Gasterosteidae; genus Gasterosteus; species Gasterosteus aculeatus. The sequence continues at coordinate 21,013,183 of NC_135688.1, read as the reverse complement.
CAACCATTTTCAATGTAAACATTACACAATCATTACACAATGTTCGGATCAATTCACAGAACCCCGGATTTTCAACCACATTGTAGGGTCGCATGTCTTTACAGCTAAACTTGGCAATTGTTACTGTGATGTTGAGTTTTATGCTGGCGAGGCCTGAGGTGTCTGCAGAGCTGGAGTTACCTTCTGCTGCTGATGCAGCGGTAACGCTGCTAGAGGTGCCTGGACTGTCTGCATTTTGTTTAATCCCATGGCGCCTTAGTAGATGGCTGGAAAGATTTGTCGTGTTTCTGTGGTTTTTTATTTGGCTTCCACATATTCTACAAACAGCGACCGACTTATTTAGAACACCTCCGTGTTTGCAAAAGCCAAAATGTTTCCACACGCTGGATCGATAAGTTGGTTTGTAAATGTCTTGCTCGCAGTCGTCTCCTCCATGCTCTGTTTTGTTGTTGTTCAGAGTTTCGCGCGGCTGCCGGTGCGTACTGATGACGTCGCAGGCAGACTGAATCGAGTAACGTTTAACGTGTCTAAAGTGCTAAAAAAGAAACAAACAAACACACATCCATACAGTTTTTGTGCTTAAATCCAATGTGCAGTTTCCAAGTATCGATACAAATCGATTGTGTACCATTTCAATCGATTTGTAATCGATATATGTCGTCCGGAATGCCAATTTGAGCACAGATCGATTCCGTTGGATCGCAGGAATATAAATCGATTAATCGATTCAGTGGATGAATCGTTACACCCCTACTAGCTTCCCTTTTCATCTGACCTGCCGCAACTCTGGAAAACTCCCTCCAGCCAGTCAAGTCACTACCTCTCCCTCCAGTGTTGTTTCCACCAGATCACATTGCTCCTGCCGCCCGGACCCTTGTGCTTACCTGTTTTCTCCAGCGCTCCCCCGGCCACGGATTCAGCGCTGCTTATCGAAATCACACTTCGGCCGAAATAAAATCCTTTTTTTTATTCACTGAATCCTGCTGTTGAGTCCTACCTTTTGTTTTGGCTGTCACCCCGTGACAACATCATAACGTCCCGAATACAGTTATTGCTTTTCATGGCCAAACTGTCACACAGAACGCAAGACTCTGGTAAGATGAGGAGAGGTGAACTATGTGTTTGTATCAATGGTGCTCAAATGTTGGCCATATTGTTTATGCTGATTTGCAAATTCTAAATCAAATGAATTGAATGAGGTCATTAGCAGACAAATGACAAGTCATCTGGATAGTATTCTATCTTATTAAAGCTCGGAATCATAAGCAAACAAACCTGTTTGACCTAAATTAGAACAGATGATCTACAAAGTAAAAGATTACACTGGACCATGTTTACACCAATACTCCTTGCAGCTATAAAGCCCCGCCCACACTTTGGACAGTTTGACCATATTTATCTGCTCCTGCTGATTACAGCCCAGCTGTTGGAAAAACTGCAAATAATGTGTGTCATGATATCAATGAGGCTTGACTACACAAGGTTTTTGCTACCCTCAGCTTGCAGACATCTTGTCTGCCGAGATTAGGGGCGCTGGCCTCGGGATGGACGTTCTGTCCCGTGAGGGTAAACAATCCTCTGTATGTGCGTAACCATCCCCATGTTTGGATGCCATACGTGCAGTATATATTGCTGCTCCAAAGATGAAAACCTTTGAGCGGGCTTGGCGCATGACTTGTATGTGTGTCAACTCTGTCTCCTGTTTGCGAACATTAAAAAACCTGTTTTGATGATTTTACGCCAGTGTAGAGTGAGAATTTTTCTGACATATTTGGTCCTTCGAACCGGATATCAACAACTCTTTTTTCCTTTCAAGTTTGGACCTGAAACTGTACGGGGGAGTCTGGGACTCTTTTCCAATAAGTCCTCCGCCCCAAGTCTGTTACAGGATTGGTTTGGATTGTTGAGAGGCCAGGTTCTACTTGAGGTGGATGGGAGTGACGAGATCTGTTAACTAGCGAACGGTGTTTTTTCTTCAATACAGGTAAGAAAGCTTTCGAGGCAGTCTCTGGGTTTCGGTGGAAGGTTTTATAAGAGGGAACTCTTGATTTCGGAGTTCAGTGTCTGTGTTTGGGGGAAGGTTTTCTTTAGGACTCTCTTTGGGCATTTGGGAGGAGTAGTTGTTTTGTCTAAACAGGGGGTTTGGGGAAATGTTCTATGGGTATTATTGGGGTTGCCCTTAACCTGGCGTGAGTTGCCGCAGGACAAGGACTGGGGTGCAATCTTCAGGGGTTTTTCTTGGAATCTTCTATAGTGTTTTTACCTTTAGCCCGGCACAAATAGGTGCGGAGGCCTGGAGACTGGGGTTGTTTCTGATAACCTTGACAGGTCTAAAAACAGGAATCGGGTTGTTTCTGAAAACCGTGTGAAACCGTAAGTACTAAAAACAGAAATTGGTGGTTTTGGAGTTCCATTGTCAGTAAGGCATAAAAACGAGAATCGGTTGTTACGGGGTCGCTTGTCAGTAAGGCTAAAAGTGAGATTGGTGGGCTCTGGGCCGTGGGGCAGTAAGACTAAAACCAGAACAGCGGTTATCTATTGACCGTGGGGATCCCAACCAATAGTTTTAATTAAAAGCGCGAATAAAAAAAATATATATAAATATAAAAACACTATTAAATAGAATAATAACGGTATAAAATGGGGTCGCTCCTCAGTAAAAAACGTTGAGATGAGAAACTGCGTGGTTGAACAAAAAAAAAAGGGGGTTTGGAAAAGACGTCATACAGAGGCGCAAGGAGGGAGTAAGAAGAAATGGTGAGAAAAGTAAATAACAGGAGATGTGGTGATTTGTGATTAATTCTCCTGATTTGGTTCTTCATTTTAAGATGTGATATAGGGGAGACATCTTCCTGCAGCTCTCTCTCCGGCCTTCATCCACCCGTCACGTCCTCCGCCACCTCCTCAGTCCCCATCACAACCCACAGCGCTGGTCCCACAGCGCCCGAGCCCGACCTTGTGTCTGCATTAACCAAAGCTATGAGCCAGAACTTCCACATCCAGCTACAGGCCACACTGCATGAAAAGTGAGATTTTCGTCCCCGCAAACGCCCGGAAATCTCCTTAATTTCCGACAATTTCCGACAATTTGCAACCCGCGCACGTCGAGTTTGTCTGTGCCACAAATTGTCGGAAACGAAACCGGATGACGTATGTGGAGAGCTGGCGGAGGTGCGAATGGCCCAAATTAGCATATGAATGCAGCGAAACCGCGGGTGGCCGAGCGGAGCGGGCTTGAATATCCTTACTCCTTATTGGATGAAACCACAACAAATAAAATCACTCGTGATTGGCAGCAAAACCACACGTGGGCAGACCAGGCTTGAGTTTCCTTGTTCATGATTGGATGAAACCACCACTTTCAATCACTCGTGATTGGTTGGCAGATCTGTCGCTATTGGTCACCCGCCTCCTTTTATTTATATATTCATATTATGCTGTATATTCATTTCATGGTTATACTATGTAGGCTACTACACTATCATTAGGATACCAACCAGGACATCAATGAATTTATAGAGAAAATTAACATTTGCCACATGTTTATGCAAAGAAAGAGCTTTATTAACAACACACAAACAACAACTACATACAAAGTGAGGATCTGCCCACACTTGGGTAACGGCGGTTTAAAAACTACAGCTCAGATAACTGTCCGTTTGCCTCCTCGGGGTTGTAGACCGTCACTGGCGCCGTGTTTTCCGAGGCAGGTCTGTTGTGCAGGCGCCTCGTGTGTGTGGCGACCGTACAATCCACCCCGAGACCCCGCCAACAACACAGTCCCCTCCGTCCGACGTGAGGGGTCGTCGTGGCGCAGGGGTTAGAGAAGGTGTGCTGGGAAGCACAAGGTTGGTGGTTCGATTCCAGGCTGCCCCATGTTCCATGTCGAAGTGTCCCTGAGCAAGATACCTAACCCCTAATTGCTCCCCGGGCAAAATGTGAAAAAGTGTAATGTCGCTGGATAAAAGCGTCTGCTAAATGACCTGTAATGTAAATGTAATGTGAGCTCTACGGTGGCGGAGTTCCACCTCGTCATCAGCCAGCACACTTTGTCTCGATTCCAGCAGCTGTAAAAACAACAATGAATCAGTACTGTGCGATGCGATACGTATGGACACAACACATCAATGCACCTGAAAAAGTCAGCAAATAAACTCTGACCCTCGCTCGACTCCGCGCTGAATCCTTCGCAGCTTCCACTCGCAATGAGTGTTCCGGCTGAACCTGAAGCTCCTGCGTCCCGTCTCAAGATACGTCTCACATGCGGCTGGAAAACAATTAAATGAGTGTGGTATGAATACAAAAATCAAACGCAAGTCACAGTAACATTGAACAAGGAAGGAGAAACAGTAAACAGTGTCACTTACACACAATGACGTCGTCTAAATCTGGACTTTTCCCGGAGCAAATACGAGGTCACCGCCTCATTATGAGGCGAGATTAGTCTGAAAACAAAATGTACAGTTATGATCGGTATCTATACGTATACATTCCCTTATACCGCAGAATGAAAGCATATTCTGTAAATCTTACCCTTGCTCCGGTTCGTAGCGCCTGTAGTTCGTCTCGGAGTTGTGAAGACGGCGCACCGCTTCCTGTAAACGACACGGCAAAGAAAACACACTTTAATAAAGCTGTTTCTGCTCACTTGTAAGGCTACTCTTAGCTTAGCTTGAGGCTACGCTACTTTTAGCTTAGCTTGCAGTCATCGAACATATTCTTACCGCTATCTTGGGATTGTGCGCCCGTCTCCTCTTCTTTGAGTCAGTTCCTCTCCTCCATGGACAGGAACCCGCAGAGTCCCGAACGCTCCAGTGGAGCGAAACGCTCGTTGATATCGACAGTTTGTTGTTGGAGTTGACGAGACGATCCATTGAGAGCATTCAGCAGCTTCTTCTCGTCTGTCTGCGGACTGGCCGAAAGTTGGTGACCGCGGAAAGGAGTTGAAGGCGAGTTGAACGCGAGACGTCGTCCCGCCATTATTCACGAAGCAGCAAAAACCAAACAAAGGAACTGGAGATACAGTTCTTCTGACTATAGTAACACACACGTGTCTGTTTGTATGCTCGTCTTGCAAGTACTGCTGTATCAGTCATGCCTATGACCTCACACGTGATTGGACGAGGAGTCTAAGGGTCCTCCAATCACATACGAGGTTATTGTTATACGGAAGGACCAGTATTTTAGGAAGACAAATGGTTGGGACTTTGAAACAGCTGATGTGCTTTATGTAAAGCAGTGTTTTGGTGTCAGCAGAACGACTTTCCCTAGAAAACTGTACAGTGGTGCCTCTTTCTCCATTCCACCAGACAATCTTGGATGAGTCTGACAGACATGCAATGTTGACAATGTATCATCACATGTACCCTTGTGTCACTGAGGTTGAATGTTTTGCCATGACATGTAAACGGGTAACATATATGAATGTAACTTAATCGATAGATGCAGAGCATAAAGGTCCGCATATGTTCATGCTAAGTGGTGTGGAAACACTAACAGTTTTGAGGAACCCGTCCTTGACCCTCTAGCAGAACTACGACCAGCCATTATAAAGCAGTTTATAGTTGTTAATGTTGTGTCAAAGGGTACAGCATTTAAACATGTTCTAGCACACGTTTCCTGGCTTCATCCCCACCCGGACAGACATTTTTATGGAAAGCCAATAGAAGTTTGGGGCTTGCAGGGAACAGACACGTCATACAGCATCATTTCTGCCAGTTGAGCGCATTGCTACAAGATGTGTGGTTAATACATCCTCTGTGCATTTAAGTAGGACCAAAGAAAAGGTCACTGTAGTCCTGCCACTATGTACTGTAGTTGAGCTCTAGGAGACTGATCTCTGCAGACCCCTCATGCTGATTCAAATGTTGTTTGCATGGAATGCTCATTTTACCTTGATTAAAACTTTTTTAAAGAAGTTATTTTGTTTATCTTTTTTACATAACACTTGCCATTGCTAATGGCGTACACAGTAATCTAGCATATTTGAATTAAATAAATCAATTCAAGCTCAAATGTAAGAGTCTATAATTAGGCTACTGAGCCTGATCTATTTGTACCAGAGATTTTCCTACCTTTTAAAAAAATGTCACCTGGGCTAAAACTCCCTCTGCGACCCTGATTTGCATTTGTATAGCTCACAGCATTTTCATTTACATGTCAAAGCCTCCCCTAGAATTAGGAATAGGGGGGTCATGGGGGGACAACTGCCAAGGGAGGCCCACATCAATTTCTGACAATTTACGGCAGTTTTCGGCGTTGTCCGCAAATTGCCGCAAACCTGAAATTCCACGACAATTTACAGTGCCGCATACTGCCGAAAATCCCACTTTTCATGCAGTGCCAGCTCCCACCAGATCGGACCGAGGCACTGGTAAGCAACAAATACCAGTACAATATTCCTGAGAGTCTCTGAACCTCAATCCCAAGACTAATGTGTTTATACCAGCAGCAACAGTGCTGCGGAGAAGAGAAAAGCAGAGAGAAAGAAAATACTTAATATGATGATTATGATGATGTTGAAGTATCTGAACCCTGTTTGTTCTTATGTGTATTCCTGAGACAAATAGAGACGCGGAGGCTGTGGGGGGGGGGACAAAATGAGTGGAGCAGGGAGGAGGCCTTCAAAAGACGGGATGGTGTTTGGATGGAGGAGAGAGGGAGGAGGACAAGCGGAGGATGGTGGATGCCTTTTCAACGGACAACAGGTCATATGCAAACACAAACACACAGCCAGAGGCTGATGGGGAACAGGAGAGAAGTAGCAAGTAATTAACTTTAATGGAAGAGGATGAGAGGTAATATTTTTGTGTGATTCTAGAAGCACGCAGATCTGTTATTTTAACCTCAAAATGAACGCATAAAGAAAATAAGTTAATAAATGTGTTTATTAATTGATAAAACGTCACTATTAGGGTGAGACTACAAATGAACCCCAGCACAAAGAATATCTGTTGGTGCAATTAATAATCATAGATCCAAAAACAGATTTACAAACGAGAGAGAGAACGATTGTCAAAGAATTGTTTGGTTAACCTGTTTTGTCAAAATGAATGAAAGCTTATTGGAATGAAGCATGAGTGACTGATGTGAAAAAGTTTAACTCAACAAGCTGTTACTACAATTTTGGTTTTAACTATAGAGGTAATAAATCAGTTACACAAGAGCTAAAGGAAATTTATGAAGTAGCTCCTCAATCTGTCTGAGAGAACAATGGTGCAACCAGAACATGCACTGAAATGTTTCTACTGAGAGACTCAAGGTCAGAGATAAGAGATGCACAGGCATTCTTTAAAACAAAGACAAGAGAAGACTAAACAAATCTTTGTTGAAACAACAAAGGGTTTTGAGAAACTAACGTGTCACTGAACAGTGGGCAGATGTGGGGGAAATGCTGTATGAGTGCGGGGGGAGACAGTGGGGGCCACCAAGGCAGCCCAAAAAGATTATTTCTCCTCATTTGGAGTAACTCAAGCAACCTCAAGAATACACACAGTGTTAAGTGAAATGAATCCGGAGTCAAGTCAAGTCAAGTCATTTTATTTTGTATAGCCCAGAATCGCAAATTACAAATTTGCCTCAGAGGGCTTTACAGGAGTGCAAATATTTATCTGGGATATAATTGGATTATGCACTTTACTTAAATACAAGGGCGTAAGGATAGTCCATTGAGAATAAGCTCATAATTGCTGGGATGTAAAGATTTAAAACGAAACCTTTACACAAACAAGCGGATTGTAGAGGAAATTTTATGACATCAACCAACAGACCTATAAAAAAAACCTAGATAATTGGTATTACAACAACTAAATAAAATAAAATACTAAAGCAAAAAAAACAAAAAACGTGTTTAAATACACAGCACACAATTGGTGGTGAATGTTTCAACAGGAAACCGCAAACCACCTGATCAACTTTCCTAAGGGAAAACATTTTGGCAAAAACACAACTGAGATAATGCGGAAGAAGGTAAAGACCTTATATAGAGATTAGGCCAATTTGAGCTATGTGTTAAATTAACACATGCTCAACAGGAGGGATGGAACGGCTGTGCAGCGTTTAGCTGTACAAATTACAAAAAAAAAAAATTTGGCATGCATTGATTGTGAAAAACACAAAGCCAAGTTTTAAATTACGAGAAAACATTGGTATGGACTTCATTGAACTAAATCAATGTAAAGAAAAGGAATATTGTCTGACAATCATAGATATGTTTTCCAAATTAATTTAAATGTTTTCCACAAAAGCAAGGGATTTTTTAACAAAGGCAAAAAGCCTTAACAGAAGGAAGTAGGCCGAGGGTTGAGATACCGAAGGGAATATTTTGTTTTGAACAGTACACATTGCTCTTATTATCCGCAGTCAGCAGGACTGATGGAACAAAAATAAAATAATGGCTAAGACAGAAATTCATTGGATACAATGTAGCTCCAGTATGCTTAAGTCACAAACTAAGTAGCACTAGAGGGCTCTGACTTTTGAACAATTAGATGATGGAACCAATGGTTTACCAAGCTTAAGCCATTTGTTCATTTTGTTTAACAAAATTATGTTTTTCCTACACCGAAGCTGGGTTATCAGGCCATGAAGGCCACGGAGAGCCTGACATGAACCGAGCACACCAACAGTAAAGAAGCAGAGAGACCATCCTGTATCCACCTCACACACTGCAAGAAGGTGAGCCAAGCATTTGCAGGGGGTACTGCCACTGATCACCATCAAGTTGCGGACACCTGGCCCTCGAGGCCTGGCTGGACGAACCAGGGGAGGTGAGCACAATAGGGTCACTTAGCTGGAACCAGTGAAGAACCCGATTAGAAAGAGACAAAAGCGCACAAAGGGATTTAGGGGTGTCCCAGCAGGAGGTCGGTGGTGGCTCCGCACTGCAGAAATTGGCAAACAATGGCGCCACCTAAATGGCCCCCATTCAGACAACAAGGACTGTGTTGTCTCAGAGATACGATTCTTGCTTTCATCACTGTTACAGTGGTGGGCTCTATATATGGGTGGGAGAAACTTAGAGAAGGCCCAAGGAAAGGAAGGGGAAGAGGACCGGAAACGGCTGCACCCCAGAATTCAAGATTCAAGGAGACTCTAACAATAGAGACTGGTTACACCGATGGAATGTATGGCTAGAGTGGATGATGTACTCAGCGGACCAAATTAATTTAACCAACTGTGTGGCTTGTGCTCCATCTAGGCCAGAACTGGGGACGGTTCCGTCTCTCTCTGTTCGCTGATCTAGCCAGTTTCAGGTGTGTCATAAAACTCTTTTCTTCCCCCGATAGGCCAAAAGAAAAGAAATGTGGTACTTGACATTATCTGTTGCCACCAATCCAGTCTGACTCGAGACCGCCATACTTCTCACCCTATGCAGCTAATTACACCTGTTTCACCAGATATTGTGATAATGGAGTACCGGTGGGGACCCTGAGGTGGTGTAATACAACTTACAACATCACTGGCACGGTTAATGGCTACAGGGCAACTTGGTTCACAAACCAGACAACGCCCAGGGCTGACACCTGGTGGTTCTGTGGGGGTAAGAGGCTTCTAGCCACACTTCCTAAGCGGTGGAGTGGCACTTGCGACATTGCACAGCTGGTAATGCCGTTCTATGCGTGACCGAGGGGGACCGAGTCCCTGAGCACTGTCCAGAAGACAGACCACCACAGGTCAAAGAGGTCACTAACCTCACCGGTCGGTAGCTTTAACCCATCCATCTATATTAATACCATTGGTGTCCCTCTGGGGGGTACCAGACGAATACAAGGCCAGACATCCAATATCTGCAGGGTTTGAGTCAATGTTCTTTTGGTGGGTAACGATAAAAAAAGTCGACTGGATAAACTACATCTATTATTACGATTCATCAACCACACCAGAGCGATAGATGGGTTGCACGGGCAACTACACAAAACTAGTCTAATGGCTTGGCAAAATCGAATGGCACTAGACATGTTAGTGGCAGAAAAGGGGATAGTCTGTAAAATGTTTGGATCAACGTGCTGTACTTTCATCCCCAACAACACTGTCCCAGACGGTCAGTAACCAGGGGGCTAATGGGGCTAACTTCACTCTCTGAGGAATTAGCAGAAAATGCTGGAATCCAGAACCCGTTGGAAAATTGGTTTGGCAAGTGGAAAGATTTGGCAATCTCAATGTTTACTTCCATCTTTCTGGCGATCGCTCTCTTCGAAGTTTGCGGATGTTTTCTTATTCCCTGTGTGAGAGGGTTGCTGCAGAAGTGGATAGATGCTGCATTGAGTTGCCTCAGGCTGTTGGGGGGCCATGTACCTGGGCCTGAAGACAACGGATTTTTTTTTCCTTCTTCCTCCTCTCCTTTTCCCTTCTTTTTGGGGTTTTATTTGTATGATTGATTTGCCTTTTTCTCACATGAGCGACATGTCGCTCAAAGGGGGGAAGGGCTGCCATGCCAATGGGTGTCGTGCTAATACAAATAATAATAAAAAAAATGTTTTTACTTAAAAATAATAATAATAATGAAATAACTATGTTAACCCATTGATTAATAACAAACATCTACAGTTCAATCCTTTATGAACTTTTGATTGATCTGTTATACAAATCTCTCTTTTCTTTGTGTTTAATCATTTGATAAGGTTAACTACCATAGTTTTTCCTTTTTTTTCCTTTCAATTAGTTATACTTTGTATAAACAGGAGGGAAATGTTGGAAAAACAGAAAATAATGTGTGTCATGATGTCAATGAAGCTAGACTACACAAGGTTTTTGCTACCCTCAGCTGGCAGACATCTTGTCTGCCGAGATTGGCCTCGGGACGGACGTTCTGTCCCGTGAGGGTAAACAATTTTTTCTGACACCAGCAGAGTTGCATCGCCAACTCAGGCGATGCAATGTTTGATTTCTTCCAGTAACTGTAATATTGCATGGCTGCTTGATCAGTAACGCGTAATGATTTTGTGTTCAATCAACTAAACACTCACGTGTTGTGGCAAAAATCCTTTCAGCTCGCCTCCTTGGCATATGTTGCCATATCTAGCCATGTCTGGCTTGGATTACTGCTGTCATTTCACCAGGAGGTGAAAAGGCGTGTGTTTTTTAAGAGGCAGAGAATTTTCACCGCAACGGAGGCGCGCTTTCACAGGCGGTTTCTGTATATATTCATAAGTACTGAATTCATAATTAGGCGCACTTTACACATCCACTCCCAACTCCTCCAACTCTCGCTTTCACCTTGACACTCCCGTGAATGCATGTGCATTACACGGAAAAGCGCTGTGACGACTCGAAGAGACTGTGAAGATTAACTTCCTGTTTTATTTTTGTAACCACGGCACTTCCTGTATCTAGTTTCCCCCCACAGCTGAGTTTAGTTTGTAATCACCCCCACCTGTATTTAAGCCTCAGTTCCCCACTTGTCTGTGTCAGGTTATCTTTTGTCGTTCCTAGAGGTACATGTTTGTTGTTAAATTCCCAGTGCTGTTTTTGTAATCTTGTTTCTACTTTGTTGCCAGGCTCTCTTCCTTTTTGTTTCTACAAGAGCGTGTGGATTCCGCCTTTGCCTGTGCCCCCTTTGTTTTGCATTAGTTTACTCTCCTAGTAAAAGATTCCAAACCTTGAAAGAATTTTCTGTTGCCTTATTGCTCTGCACCTGAGTTGAAGTCCTGACCCCTCACAGCATAACCTGACCATGACAGACTCAGCAGAGCCACTTCAAGCCGTGATCCAGAACCAGGGCCAACGGCTCCACCACCACGAGCACCTACTAAACTCCCTCGCCGCCTCCATGCAGGAGCTTCATGCCAATCAGGGGCGTTTCCAGTCATCCCTGGAGGACATGATCAGCTCACTCTCACACCAGGCACAAGGAGTGGTGGGGACTGCTGACCCAGAGCGAACCGACGCCTCGGGCCCACCTTCACGGGAGGGGCTGACCGCTGAGACGCGCTTTCCCATCCACGAGCCCAGAGGGATCCAGATCGAGAGGTACGATGGAAACCCAGGCACCTGCCGCTCTTCTGACAAATTGCTTGCTACTGTTTGAACTTAATCCTTCATGCTACGTCACGGAGAGGGCAAGGGTGGCGTCGGTCGTTACCCACCTGACCGGCCGAGCTTGGGAATGGGCCACGGCCGAATGGACTAAACAGTCACCGGTCTGCCAGTCCTATGCAGATTTTTCTTCAGCCCTTACAAGGGTTTTTGACCATGGAACCCCCGGCCGCAAGAGCTCTAGGGCTCTTCTTAGTCTTCGGCAGGGCAAGACAAGAGTACTGGACTATGCTATTGAGTTTCGCACTTTAGCAGCAGAGCGCAGATGGAACAACCACGCGCTTGCCGACGTCTTCCACCATGGCCTAGCGGACAACATCAAGGATCAGCTAGCCCCTCTGGACCTCCCAGAGGACCTGGACTCCCTTGTGGACCTGGCGGTAAGGTTGGATAATAGACTCATGGAGAGAAGCAAGGAACGCTCTAACGTTGTCCGTCCCCCTGCCCAAGGAGAACACCACCCCGAGGTTACAGCATCCCGAGGCGGTGCGCCAGTGCATGCTCTCTCTGTGGAGCCTCTCTGGGGAGCAGTACTGTCCCAACGCTCTGCGGTCGACAATAAGGTTCATCCATGTGCGTTCTTTTCCAGGAAATTGTCGCCCGCAGAGAGAAACTATGATGTGGGCAATCGAGAACTACTAGCGATCAAGCTGGCCCTAGAGGAGTGGAGGCACTGGCTCGAGGGGACAGAACATCCGTTTTTGGTCTGGACCGACCACAGGAACCTGGAGTACATCAGATCAGCTAAGCGACTCAACTCCCGACAAGCCAGGTGGGCCTTATTCTTCACCCGTTTCAACTTCTCTTTCTTACCGTCCAGGATCTAAGAACACAAAACCGGATGCCCTTTCAAGACTATTCGACCCGGACGCTCCATTGACTGCACCGTCCACCATCTTGCCCCCTTTTTGCACAGTTGGGGCAGTGACATGGGGAGTCGAGGAAGAGGTTAAGGGAGCTCTCAAGAGGGTAAGAGTCCCCAAGGGTTGCCCACCTAACCGCCTATTTGTTCCCAAGTCCCTGCGGTCCCGGGTCATTCACTGGGGACATACCTCTCAACTTACCTGCCACCCGGGCAGCGGCCGAACCCTGAGCTTTCTTCAACAACGGTTCTGGTGGCCTGCCATGATGAAGGAGGTGAGGGAGTATGTTGCTGCATGCCCTGTCTGCTCCCAGAGCAAACCCTCACGTCGTCCACCAGCTGGCTTACTCCGGCCTCTCCCCACCCCCCGGCGGCCATGGTCCCACATCTCCATTGATTTCGTCTCTGGTCTCCCAGCCTCTGAAGGTAATACAGTCATCCTCTCAGTCATTGACCGGTTTTCTAAGATGGCTCACTTCATCCCCCTGAGAAAATTACCCTCCGCCAAGGAGACGGCAGAGGCTCTCCTGTCTAACGTTTTTCGGCTACATGGTCTCCCGCAGGACGTTGTTTCTGACCGGGGCCCGCAATTCACGTCGCACTTTTGGAAGGAGTTTTGCTCTCTGGTTGGGGCCACGGCCAGCCTATCATCTGGGTATCACCCCCAGTCCAATGGCCAGACTGAGCGATACAACCAGGAGATGGAGACTGGGTTGCGCTGCATAGTCTCGCAGAACCCCAAGGCATGGAGTAAGCATCTCATCTGGATTGAATATGCCCATAACTCTTTACCCGTTTCTGCCACAGGTTTTTCGCCCTTCCAGTGCGTGTATGGCTATCAGCCCCCACTCTTCCCCAACCTGGAGGGGGAGGTTTCGGTTCCCTCGGCCCATGCCCTTGTCCGCAGATGCCACCTCACCTGGAAAAGAGCGAGGTGCGCCCTACTTCGCGCGTCGGCGCAGTACCAGAGGCGGGCAAACCAGCATCGGAGTCCCGCTCCCCGTTACCGAACTGGACAAAGGGTCTGGCTGTCTACAAAGGACTTACCTCTTCGGGTGGAGTCCCGCAAGTTGGCCCAGAAGTACATTGGCCCTTATCCAATAATCAGGGTGATCAACCCGGCAGCCGTCCGTCTTCGCCTCCCCAGAACCATGAGAATTCACCCCACGTTTCATGTTTCCCGTGTCAAGCCAGTCAAGGAGAGCCCACTGGTCCCATCCTCCAGACCCCCTCCGCCCCCCCGACTCGTCGACGGGGGCCCCGTGTATACCGTGAAGCGACTGTTGGCAGTCCGACGGCGGGGTAGGGGCTGTCAGTACTTAGTGGACTGGGAGGGGTACGGCCCAGAGGAGAGGTCGTGGGAACCGGCGGGCAACATCATGGACCCATCCCTCATCAGGGATTTCAATCGACGCTTTCCTGAGCACGCTGGGTCGTCTGGAGACGCCCCTAGAGGGGGGGGGTACTGTGACGACTCGAAGAGACTGTGAAGATTAACTTCCTGTTTTATTTTTGTAACCACGGCACTTCCTGTATCTAGTTTCCCCCCACAGCTGAGTTTAGTTTGTAATCACCCCCACCTGTATTTAAGCCTCAGTTCCCCACTTGTCTGTGTCAGGTTATCTTTTGTCGTTCCTAGAGGTACATGTTTGTTGTTAAATTCCCAGTGCTGTTTTTGTAATCTTGTTTCTACTTTGTTGCCAGGCTCTCTTCCTTTTTGTTTCTACAAGAGCGTGTGGATTCCGCCTTTGCCCCCTTTGTTTTGCATTAGTTTACTCTCCTAGTAAAAGATTCCAAACCTTGAAAGAATTTTCTGTTGCCTTATTGCTCTGCACCTGAGTCGAAGTCCTGACCCCTCACAAGCGCAATTTGCAATTTTCACTTTTTGCAACAGGCACTCTGCACTTTTACCACTGTGCGGCTTGTTTGTACATACCTCGCCATGCTTTTACGTGCACATTGCGAAACATATACGCCTTGAAGTGGGTGCAAAAGCGTTAGTACATGAGGTCCCAGCAATTTTTCTAGTGTTCAGGTTCCCTCTTTTTCTGTTTTTTTTTGTTATCTTTTCTTGTCCTGCTTTTTTTTTGCCCTAACGCTGTCTGATTTGTTAACCTGTTTTTACTGCCTTCTCGTTGTTCGCTGTTTTACCTAAACTTTGTTATGGATTTTTTTGCGCATTTGTCCGGTTTCAATTTGAAGCTCACCAGTATTAACATGATTAACTCACCTCATTGTTATTCAGAATTCCCAGCAATTAAGAATAACAACTCAACACCAAGAAATATTAGATTTAATCACTCATACTGTAGTTACATTGACCGAGGCTGAACTCTAAAATAACAAACAATAATAAGCACAGCACAATAATAAAGTACACATTCCCAAGGTATTACTCAGCAATAACCAGGACATTCAAAAGGACAAAATTAAAGCCTCTTAAAATACCATAAATGAGCCAATTTCCTTTAAATTCTCCATCTGGTCAATTTCGGATTAGATTGAAAAGGAAACTATCAATAGTAAAAAGATCACTTGACCTGATCACATGTTTCACTAGTTATGATATGCATGCCAAATTTAACAAGTTTTTGAATATGATAAAGTCCCCAAAAGGGGCAATCATTGCGTGAAAGAATAATAATAATTCCATGAAATACAATAGGTTCCTCTCCGAATAGTCGTAGCGTGGACCCTAAATATAGTCAAAGAGCATTCACTGATATATGGTAGAATGCTAGGTGTATATGGTAGACATATTTAACAACATTTAACAAATAGTTAATAATAATTGGTTTTATATAGCGCTTTTCTAAATGTCTCAAAGACGCTTTAACATAGTCGAAGGGGGGGGCGGTGTGAGGCAGACAGGCAGGAGACAAGACACGAGGGGCGACATATACGGGCCGATCGCATACAACTACATAGACTGAAGGGTAGGGGAAGGGAGGGCGCTACGGGTAAACAGATGAGAAAGATGTGTTTTAAGGCGGGAGTGGAATGTGGTGATGGAGTCGGAGTCTCTGATGAGAATGGGGAGTGAGTTCCAGAGCTTGGGAGCTGCCCTGGAGAATGCTCTGTCCCCAAAGCCGCGGAGTTTGGATGTGGGGGTGAAAAGTAGTCTGGCCGAGGTGGATCTGAGGGACCGATGAGGTTGGTAGGGGGAAAGAAGTTCAGTTCTTAATTCTAGATAGATAAATGTGCTATTATTCTAATAGTTAAGTTCAATCAGAGGCGTGGCGTTTTTATTTTGTGGCTGAAACTACGGTGTGTGAATAATTGAAATGTTAGCTACTGATGGGCATGTGGCACTGTGTATGGTAGCTCCTGTCATTAGTGTGTGAATGATGACATGTGTAAAAGCGCTTTGATGAGTTGGAACACCAGATAAGAGTTTTACTCTAAGAAGAGTCCATTTATCATTCAATGTTCATGGCCCTGAAACCTCAAAAGCCCTAAAACATGTGCCAACTAATTTATGAATTAATTTGAACATGATCAAACAATAGCCAACCATTCTGAAGTGTGACATTTACTGCATGTTGACTCACTGTTGTCTCATAAACCGAGTGGTCAAACGTAGATTCTTCAGGGATGTTTTCATATGGTAAGTTTGAGGACAGGGAGAGCTGCAGAGTCTTCCTCTGAACCCTGAGTACAGACACAGAATACGTTCATGACAAAGAAGGAAAAATAACTATTTGTAGGAATTTTCATCCGAAAATAATGGCAGCAACATTCTTGAAGTGAATACACCTCTTTAATACAGATGGAAAAATCATGGACAGTAATGTTCTGAATTAATGTTGCTATCTATGCATCATACAGTCAGTTGTGGTTGGGTTACACACTGATCTACGTTTTGCCATTGGGTATTGACATCCATGATCCCAATCCTCTGACAGCTATTTTCAAAACACAGTTGACCGTATAGGTTGCATTTTTTCTGTGTGAGTTCATACCATTCCACCAGAAACTATCTAATCACTCTCTTTTGTCCAAGAGATCAGAAACTAATGTTACCAAAAGATCACATGTAACAATTAGGACACTCAAGAATCCTGCAGTAAAAGATGGTCGATATTTACTTAATACCCTCTTCCTTGACGGGTAACTTTGCTGACACACTTCTGCACCTGTATCAATGATTCCACTATTGTTTTAAATTCAGTGCTAATGGGGAGAGGCGTAGGTCATGAGCAATAGTGGTGTTGTGAAGATGTGTAATAATAAGGATCAGCAATACTTTAAGGAGACAAATTACTTCCCCACAACAAGCTAATTGTAGCCTTATTGTTAAGTTGTTCTGGCTCAAATGTGAGCAAACAGTGTTGTTTTAACTGTGTTCATGATATGAGGCTACCTCTGTACCACTGGGACGTCAAAGAATACGCCCAATATGTCAAACTAAAGATATGATTGGTTGAAGACTATGACCATCAACAATATGGTTTCCATATACTAGCTGGAGTCTAGCTGGAGCCCCTAGGGCCTCTCTTACATAGAGGCAAAGGGGCCAAAATGGATGGATTAAAGCCCTCCTTAAAACAAGCTCTACTGGACACATAGCAGAACAAGGGGCTGTGGAATGAGAAAATAGGCTAATGGGAAAATAAGTATAATACATGTTGTGTATTTATTAAAAAAAAGTAAAAAGTAAAAATAGCTATAACTGTGATTCTCTTTAGGCCAGCGGATGCTAGCAATTACGTCATGCTGCAATATTAACATTTATATGTCTCTCCTATTTATTTTATTGTTGGTGATGGCTTAGGTCTTTTTCTGTATTGTATTTGTACCTTGCTATTTCACTCTGAAAACAGAGCACCTGACTGAAGTGTAATACAGAGGGAACAATACCATTTACAAGTGACATTTATTATTTGTTGTGATGACATCATCAATGAGTAGCAGAGGCCACATTTAAAAACAGGTCAACATTTTGTCCCTCCTTCAGTGATAATATAAACCTACTTTGAGAAGTGGAGGTAGATCCCAATGATGAGGATGAGGAAGAGGATGAACACTGCCAATACTACTTGGGCACTCTCCATTCTCATGTCTGCAGTCGACACTTTTGGAGAAACAAGAATATTTATATGCATTATTCACAGACAAGTAAAATGTTATTATTTCCTATTTTTGAAACAATGTAAGTAAATTCACTAGTAACATAAATCAAGGTTGTTTAATGTAATTGGGGGAAACTTGAAATATTGCTTGCACAAATATCTGTTTGGCATAACTTACCATCTAATCTGTGCTCATCATACTCCGCCGCATGTGCTGTGAGGAATACAGTAGCAATGCAACACAAGGGGGAAAGGACCTTAAAAATTATAACATTACTCATTACTCATTTTATTATAACATTAATGGTAAACATTTATCAGCTCAATTCATTCCAGGTAACCTTTTTCTCCACAAAAGGTTCTACAACCGTTTTCCCATTGGCATGTTATGCTGCGTTCACACCAAAAGCGAAGCAAATTATTTGCACGAGTAGATTCCATGCAAAGTCGCGTCTGGCCGTGAATGAGTAAATGAGAATTTTTACTGGGCGACGTGAAAGACGCGCGTGGGAATGCAAAAAAGTGAAACGGCCAAAGTTGAAATATTTCAACTGTGGCGAAAAATTTGCCCGACGCTGCCTTGCGAAAGCCAATCAGCGTTGAGATAGAAAACAAAATCCAAAAAAGAGAAAAATAAAAAAACACTCCTCTCCTGAATTTGACTGTCTCAATATCCATACCACAATAAAAAGTCAAGAGTACAGTGGGGTCTTTCAAGTGCAAACAAGTGCACACTGTAATGGCTCATGGCAAATGTTAGGACTAATGCCCTATATGCTGTTGTGTGTGTGTTTATATACACATACATAATAACTATTTTACTATAAAAGGTTTAGGAAAAAAGCTAATTGGATCCGCCAGGAACTATAAGGAAGCAAGGAGACTGCGCTCGCTGATGTTTTGAGTGTAAGGTCAGTAGTCACTGAAGCAGTTAACACTGGCAGCTCTTTAACAACAACCATTCAGAAAGAAACTAATTGAAATGAATGGGCTGTTTTAAAAGTCGACACCATGAAGTGCAGCAAGCAAGGCAAGTGGACAGCTAGTGACAAAGACACTGTAGAAACTTACAATGATCCACATCCAATCCAGACCAAAGCAGACAACCAGCCAAGAGCCACAGAACGGCCATGCAGGTTAATCTGTCCATACATTTTACAGTTCACACCTGCAATCCAATTGATTTTAAATAATGCCGTAACAAACCAGACATTTTTTATCGTCATATTATACTCAACCACATAATGAGATAAATGAGTGAATCAATGGAACCATATGCAGGAATGTAACTCTAACATTTATTTTGGACTTGTTTGCTTTTGCATCAGCACGATTGTTGCAACGACAAGCCAAAATTATTTGAGTTATAGGTAAATATCTTTAAATGTTGAAATGTAGTTGATGTGTTATGGAAGTGTTTAAGAGGCTTAATTAACCATTCAATATGGATTACTGAGGCTTCAGTTCACCTCCGTTTAAGAAGGCTATTTATACTTTTATTCACTGGATTACTCATCTGATCTCAGCCAAAAATGTATTGGGTACACTTTACTTGCATGTGTGTGTATTATTATGTTGTATGTACTCATTAGTGGTTGTATACGATGATGGAGAATATATTTTTCATTGCCTTAAATTTCATCATCTGGTTCAAGAAGAGGACACACTAACTTTTTCTGAGAATGTAGTGCAGCGGTTAGACTGCATTTCTTTACCTTTGCAGACAGGTGGCAGCCCACTCCACTGGGATGGGTGTCCAGGGACACAGTTGAGGATGGACTCACCAAGCAGCTGGTGGCCAGTCAGGCAGGTGTAGTGGAGAGTCTCTCCAGCCTGGAAGTGGAGCTTGTTGGAGCTGGGGATCCCATACGTCGGTGTTCCTGGATGACCGCAGGGCTTGTACATCTCAGCTGGCGTTAAAGGGTAGTAAAATGACAGATTGAGTATGCTGGAAATGTTTATTGGAACACAATATGATAATCACTATTGATATTTCCAAACAATAATCACTGAGACCAGCAGAAGATGGCAGGACTGCCTAGACTACCATCGATTAAGGTGTTAAAAATTTCAAGGCCTACCGAGAATAATTGTCTGTAATAGCATCTATCAAGCAAATAAAGACCACTTTTACACAAAAAGTGCAACTGTCCAGAGGATTATAATGGGCTCAAAAATGAGTCAATAAGATGTTGATCTTGTGATGTTCAGTCTTAAACTGAAAACACCTGGAAAACTAAACTGCATAACCCACTTTACAAATGTGAACTAAATGTTTTAATAAAATGTGTGCACAGATTATATTCTGGGAGGTTACAGAATCAATTTTTCGATTTCTCTTGATTCTCTCTGAAACGATTCGGTCTCGATTTAAAAAAGTTCATAATTGCAATTTTAAAAATGTGTGGCTTATTTGTGTCTCTAACATGAGTGGGGAAGTTACGGTGCAACACAGTGGAATATAACACAACCAGCTGAGCCCGCTTACACCCGCTTACAACCGCTAGCACCTCCCCCACCACTCACGGACACACATACACACACCCTCCTCCCAACACACGCTGAGCGGCGCAGCTAGCTGACATAAGCTAACAGTAAGTAAGCTGTCTGAACTGCCTTTTTTCATTCTTTTCTTTTTTCTCTCTCAAATCACGGGACCTTGAAAAAAAACTAGACAGTCACGTCTTTGTGTGTGGAAGTCATTGGTTTCTTTGATTATTTATCATAGACTTTATTGCCCCGTGCATCGCCACTGTTTTTTTCATCGCGGACACATTTGTCCCGTATTTTCCTCCACAACTTTGTTCACCTCTCGACCGGCAAACCGGCGTTTGCGGCGATCTCCCTCCATGAATCCAACCCGCTTAAACAAGCCGTCATTGGCGGGTTGTATAAGCGGTCATATTTACGTATTACTTCTAACAAAAGTTCTTCAATCTGATCCGTTCTCTCGTAAACATTATTCGCTTTAATATCGGGCTATGGAAGCGGAAATGTGAGACTCCGTAAAGGATGTAGTTAGCAGACCAATCGCAGCCTGGTGCGCTGCGGGAGGCTTGCGTCAAAAAGCCCAGAAAAATGGGTCGACAAAAACGAAAACGTTTGTTTATTTATTTATCATAGACTTTATTGCCCCGTGCATCGCCACTGCTACTTTTCATCGCGGACACATTTGTCCCAAATTTCCTCCACAACTTTGTGCACATCTACAAACCGGCGTTTGCGGCGATCTCTCTCCATGAATCCAACCCGCTCATACAACCCGCCAATGACGCCGTGTATAAGCGGTCATATTTACGCATTTCTTCCGACAAAAGTTCTTCAATCTGATCCGTTCTTCTTCGTTTTAATAATGGCGGTATCGGGCTATGAAAACGGAAATGTGAGACTGCGTAAAGGATGTAGTTAGCAGACCAATCGCAGCCTGGTGCGCTGTGGGAGCGACGCAAGCCTAGAAAAATGGGTCGACACACGCAAGGACGCAAGGAGGTGTGAAAAGGCACACAAGGGACACACAAGGGGCTCTTGCGTCTGCGTGTCCTTGAGTCTCTCTGAAAACGCAGAAGCATAAACTAGGCTCAATGGTTAAACGATTTTCTTTGTTATTGGGCTACGGCTATTTCTAGGAAGCGCTAGCTAGCTTGCCACTGATGTTAGCCGAGTCCATGTAGCTAGCTAGCTCGGCTACATTCCGGCCAGCGGTTGAATGTTTTTAACGGACGTATAATGGGAGCATGCTGGCCGGTGTATAAGCATCATTTATCTGGATGCTCACGGAAACACCAGGCCATGTCGACCAGCTCCTGTTCTTACACAATAACTTGCATATTCCGTGAGCATCCACCAGTTATTACCTGGAAATTAAGCCCTTTACTATGTTGCACTTTCATGGTACACTGCCATGATTTCAATTTCCACTATTATTTCTGTTTACTTTTGAATGTAATGTTGAAATGTCTCGAAATGCAAGCGCCATAAAGTAGCATCACTTTTTTATTTACTAAGAGCAGCTTTTTAAAAGAAAAATTATTCTGTTTAATATTTTTTTCATAGTGGAAGCTGCATTGGTTATTGCATTGTTGATAGAAAGTCTTATTTGTGACAAAGTTTTTTTTTCTCTTATAAAAAAAAGAGAAGGTAATTCATCTGTTGATTTTCTGATCGATTTAGGATCGATAATCTGTTTAGAATCGAATCGCGAGGTGCCAAGAGATTCCCCCCCCTACTCCTAGGTACTACTTAATTGACTGTATGTGTACCCTCCAACATTCCTTCTAAACTCTATTTACAACGGTTCTCCTTTAAAAACACGTACAAAATATGAGCGTCACAGCATCTACCGTCTGGGGTTCCAGGTGCTTTTAGAAGATCTAACAAGCAGAGTGAGACCTTTCAAACAGTCTGTTGTTGACTCAACAAACTAAGATTGACTTAACTCATTTGCAGGTCGAAATATTGTACTTCTAGACATAAAACTGGCAAATACTATAACCTAAATAAGGTTTGCTCAGTAGAAGTTTCTTACTGTACGTTGAAATAATTATGTTTAAAGGAAAGTGGATCACATCACACCAGTTCTCAGGTCATATTCTGGATCTCGTCTGCTCTGCCATCGTCCCGGTTCTGAACATTCAATCTTCCCCCTTTGCCCTATCTGATCACAAACTCATCCATTTCACAATGCCTTCCCCATCACCCCGTCTGAAACTCCCCAGAGTCATCTCATTCCGCGACATCAAATCCATTGATCCCCTCCATCTCTCTGACCTGCTATCTGCTACCCTCTACCTGGACCCACCCCCCACCTCGCCCGATGATCTCACCAACCACCTCAACGCCACCCTGTCTGCCTCCCTCAACTCACTGGCCCCCCTGAGAACCAAAACAGTCTCATTCAACACCTCCTCCGCCTGGTTCAAATCCCACCTCAGAAAACTCAAAACAGACCAGCCGCCAACTTCTCCAACGCCTCTGGAGAAAATCTTCACTCACCGTTCACCTTGAAGCCTACAAATCTCACCTCATCATCTACAAAGACGCCATCACTGCTGCCAAATCTCACTACTTCTCCAACATCATCAACGACCCCACCCGCAACCCCCGAACACTCTTCTCCACTGTCAACACGCTCCTCAAGCCTCGAGCCAATACCCTCACTGACCCCTCGCCTGATCTATGTAACTAATTTCTTCAGTTCTTCAGCGACAAAATCACCACGATCAATAATTCACTGCTCCCTGTGTCTGACCCAACAGCAACCACACCAAGCCCCTTCTTCTCCATCCTGCTGGACCCCTTGTCCCCTCCTCCCCTACACCGCCTCTACCGGTTCGACCCTGTTGACTCTGCAACCATTGCCAAACTCATCAGCACATCCAAGCCCACCACCTGCTCCCTGGACCCCCTCCCCACCACCCTGCTGAAGTCCTGCCTCCCTGTGCTATGCCCCTACCTCACCGACCTCTTTAACTCCTCACTGTCCCATGGACTTGTCCCCTCAGCCTTCAAAAAAGCTGCTGTCACCCCTATACTCAAGAAACCTGGCCTAGACCCCTCCTGTCTTAATCACTACCGCCCTATTTCCAACCTCCCCTTCCTCTCCAAAACCCTTGAACGCCTTGTCTCCACCCAGCTTCAATCCCACCTACATTCCAATAAACTGTTTGAACCCCTTCAATCTGGCTTTCGCTCCCTACACAGCACAGAAACTGCACTCCTCCAAGTTCTCAATAACCTCCTCATCTCTGCCGACACCGGAGCCCTCAACATCCTCATCCTCCTGGACCTAAGTGCAGCCTTCGACACCGTGAGTCACACTATCCTGTTCACCAGACTCCAAGCCATCGGTATCGAAGGTACTGCACTCAGCTGGCTCCAGTCAGCCTCACGAACAGATCTCACTTCATCTCCCTTCACAAAAACTCCTCTGCCACATCCACAGTTACACAAGGTGTCCCCCAAGGCTCTGTACTAGGTCCACTCCTGTTCATAATCTACATATCCCCCCTCGGTCAGATCCTTCGTCACTTCAACCTGGACTTCCACTGCTATGCTGACGACACTCAGATCTACCTCAGCACCAACACCCCTCACAACCCACCGCTCTCCCACATCAACGCCTGCCTCTCTGCAATTAAAGCCTGCATGCAACAGAACTCTCTCAAACTCAACAGCGACAAAACACAACTCCTCCTCATTGGCTCCAAATCTACCCTCACCAAAACCAACAACTTCACACTCAAGTATCGATGGCATCTCTGTTTCCCCCTCCCCCCAGGCACGCAACCTTGGCTAATATTCGACTCCACCCTCTCCCTTGAGCCACACATCCGTCAACTGGTCAAAATATCCTTCTTCCACCTACGCAACATCGCAAAAATCCGTCCGTCTCGCACACCCCCTACAGCAGAGAAACTCATCCACGCTTTCATTTCCTCCCGTCTTGACTATTGCAACTCACTCCTCTACGGCAGGGATTCCCAAAGTGTGGTGCACCCCCAGGGGTGCGCGAGCTGCGACCAGGGGGTGCGCGAGAGGAAAAATATAATGGCGGTCAGTTTTTTTAAGTGGGATTTTTTCATTGACATATATAAAAGGATTTTTCCATACAATAAAAAAGCATGAAAGTAAGTAAACATTTCCTTTGTAATCGCTTTTATTTTAAATATAAATACTATAATATATTATTTTTTGATAGAATGCTCTTCTTTCATGCACTGCAGCCGCTAGGCAATATGCGCGCCAACTCGTTTCATTGATCGTGTAAATATGCTTAACTGGCTGAAATCAGGGAAACTGTCACGTGGCACGTCTTATAATAAAGTTATTAGTCTCGAAGGAGGAGAGGGACCAAGAGAGAGAGAGGATTTGGAGGCAATAGAGACAGAAAATGAGCGGGAGTCAGAAGATGCACGGGAGGAAACCGAAGAGCAGGGTAGGAGATGCCAAAAAAGAAGTGATGAGGGTGAACACCAGACGGGAAAAAAAAAGAAGAAAATATGATGTCCCGCGGCAAAGTGCTGACAAGGCTCTTTGAACTCCGGCACGAATTGCAGCAGTTTTTTGAGGAGAATCCGTTTCATTTGGCCTCAAGTATGCATGACGAAGATTTTCTGAAGAGGCTCGCCTATCTAGCGGACATCTTCTCAGCTCTGAATGAACTCAATCTAAGTCTGCAGGGAGTCAGTGTAACTGTGTTCAACACACAAGACAGGGTTGAGGCCATGATAAAGAAGCTACGGTTCTGGGCAAGTTGTGTGAGTGGGAACACACACCTGTGTTTCCCTACGCTTCACAAGTTCTTGGGGGAAAATGACGTGCACCTGGGTGAGCATGTAAAAACTCTCTTAATTGATCACCTCAACCAACTCGCCGAGCAGCTACGGAAACACTTTCCACCTATGGACACATCTGGCGCTTGGATTTGCAATCCATTTGAAGTTTCCCTGCCCGTCCCACAGCTGTCATTACACGAGCAGGAGCAGCTGATCGAGCTGTCATCTGATGGAGCACTGCAGTTACAGTTCAAACGAAAGCCACTTGTGGATTTTTGGACCGAGTCACTGACATCAGACGCAGTCTTGGCAAAGCAAGCCTTGAGAGTTTTGATGCCCTTCGCCACAACTTATCTCTGCGAGGCTGGTTTCTCTGCTATTGGCAGCAGTTAAAACTAAACATCGGCAAAGACTGGATGCTGTTGAGAAGGAATTGAGGCTTAAACTGTCTTCCATTGCGCCAAACTTTGAAGAGCTTTGTGCCAGGGTGACGGTGGCGAACGTTCCGCCGTTCGTCCCTGACGGAGTGCTGCTGGAGGAGCTGGCCAAACATGAGAAGGTGGTGTCCCCGCTTAAAAAGCTGTCATCGGGGTGCAAGTCGCCTTTAATGAGGCACGTGGTGTCTCATAGGAGGCAACTCCACATGGTCCTCACCAAACCCCAGGCCCGACCTGGTGATTAAGGTGAGGATCGAGGGGTTTGACTACGCCATGTTCGCCACATCGGACGATGGGAGGTGTTTCCGTTGCGGTGGAGAGGGACACCTGGCGAGGGGTTGCCCAACCCCTCACCCCCGGTCGCTGAGGGGGTGAGTGTGGCAACGGGTGAGGGTCAGCCTGTCGGTCAGGTGGGTGAGAGTGTCGGATTGGGTGAGAGCCAGCCGGTCGGTCAGGTGGGTGAGGGGGTGACTGTGGGGATGGGTGAGGGGGTGAGTGTGGGATTGGGTGAGGGCCAGCCGGGCGACCAGGTGGATGAGGGGGAGACTGTGGGATTGGGTGAGAGCCAGCCGGTCGGTCAGGTGGATGAGGGGGTGACTGTGGGGATGGGTGAGGGGGTGAGTGTGGGATTGGGTGAGGGCCAGCCGGGCGATCAGGTGGATGAGGGGGCGAGTGTGGGATTGGGCGAGAGCCAGCCGGTCGGTCAGGTGGGTGAGGGGTCAGAGGGGATGAATGTCGGAGTGGATGGGAGGTTGAATGTAGCCCAGCGGGCAGGTGTGTGTGACCGAGTGAAAGAGGGGATGGGGCACTTGGTGGTGGGGGAGCTGTTCGAGGTGGAACCTCGGACAGCGAGGAATATATGGAAGAGGGGGGGGTGGACTTTAAGGCTCCCCGCCTGAAGAGGAAGACGAGGGCCAACAGGGGAGGCTCTCGGGCAAAAAGAGGGGGGCGCAGAGGAAAGGTGGGAGGTGTGGAGTCAGGGTCCTCTTCAGGGTGGGCCTCTGAAGACAGCGTCTCCTCAGGTGGGACGGTCACCAGCAGGCACGGGGTGGGGCGGATGAAATCGTTCCTGCTGGCAACCAAGAACCAGAGAGGAGTGGAGCTGGAGGACTATTTCTCCGACTTGGAGAAGTTTGCGCGCTCCGTTCAACACAGCTGCACGAAAAAGGGTGGGGCAGACTACACCCAGCGGGAGGTCTTCCGACTACGGAAGATCAACCTCAAGATCACCAGGGATGGAGGAAATGGGGCTGAGTGAGGCGTCTGACCGGCGGAGGAGGATCCTGAGCAAGAAGACTGGCAAATGAGATGAAATGATTGTAATTGTTTTTTTTTATGTAAAATAAAGGTTTTTCAAAAATCAATCTCTCTCTCTCTCTCTCTCTCTCTCTCAAAAGTTCCAGATGGATCCTCTTTTATCGTCTTTTAATTTATTTTATGTTTGACCGCTCTTTGTTACTTAATTATGTTGTGGATCGTGTGAAGGCAAATTTTATTGTCGCACTTGAAAAGTTTCCGTTTTTATTTATTTTATCTATTTCGGAGCCTATTCTTTTTAATGTTGTGGATCGTTTGTAATTCATTGCAGTTTAATTCAGCCTGTGTTGATGTTATTATTGTCATGCATGTTTAAACATGAGTCTATATGACGTTTTTTTTAAAGTGTGAATTGGGGGTGCGCCAACCCGGTTGGGACATGGAAGGGGGTGCGCAGGAAAAAAAGTTTGGGAACCGCTGCTCTACGGCATCAGCAACACCTCCATGAATAAATTACAACTGGTCCAGAATGCAGCTGCACGACTACTCACCCACACCAAATCATGGCACCATATCACCCCAGTCCTGAAAGACCTCCACTGGCTCCCCGTCTCCCACTGGATCTCCTACAAAATCTTGACCCTCACCTACAAAGCCCTCCACCAACTTGCACCTCCCTATCTCTCTGAACTCCTTTCCCCCTACCAACCTCATCGGTCCCTCAGATCCACCTCGGCCAGACTACTTTTCACCCCCACATCCAAACTCCGCAGCTTTGGGGACAGAGCATTCTCCAGGGCAGCTCCCAAGCTCTGGAACTCACTCCCCATTCTCAGAGATTCTGACTCCATCACCACATTCCAGTCCCGCCTCAAAACACATCTTTTCTCATCTGCTTACCCGTAGCCCCCTCCCTTCCCCTACCCTTCAGTCTATGTAGTTGTATGCGATCGGCCCGTATATGTCGCCCCTCGTGTCTCCTGCCTGGCTGCCTCACACCGCCCCCCCCTTCGACTATGTTAAAGCGTCTTTGAGACATTTAGAAAAGCGCTATATAAAACCAATTATTATTATTATATTATTATGTGTTTTAAAGCTTTATGGGGCACGTTTATGACATTTTTTGAGGCAAATCTCAAAATTCAAACATTGTGGGTAATATTGATATATTGTTTTCAACAGTAACATATAGACTGATTATCACAAATAATAGCACCCACAGGGGTTCTCCTTTATCCCCACAAAAATACGTTGTACAAATAGACAAAGTATTTCCATCGTCATCCAAGTCATTACACTTTTTATCATGGGTGTTAAACTTTTGGAGCAGAGGCCATTAAAGAGGCTACTGCTTAAAGGGTTAAGGAAGTAAAATATCCTACAGACCGCATTATTACCAGGAATTACAAAGAACAGAATATAAGTTGAGGCGGTGCAATGTTAGGTATACCAATAAATAGACAAACATGATGATTCTCTTCCCCAACTGGAAGGGTTCGATAAAGCTTGTATATTTGACTGTAAATGTAATTTTTAATCTGAAGATTTGATAATCATTTAAACATAATGGCCTGAACTAATTCCTAAAAACTACTCAATGAAAAGATGAAAGTGTAAGAAGTTGCCCATAGGAAGCTTTCAAAAATGGTTGAAATTGCATGTGGATTGAAAATATGAAGTGGTAATGATGATGAAGAGGAGTGCTTTTCACTTCATCTGCCATCTTCATCTGATCCCACATCACAGGGTTTTTGTCTTTCCACTAAAAAAGATACTTTATACAAACCTCACGTTACATTACATTATTTTGCATGAAGGTTTGACAGAAAAGAGAGGGACAGCAGCTGATGATTGGGCATGAGAAAGGCAGATGGAACTCTTTGAACTAGAGTCAACAAATACAGCTAAAATTTTCCAACTACCGTCTATAAATATTTAATGAAGTCATCTGTTGCCCACCATTCTAATACCAATTAAAGCTGCAAGCAGCGATGAACAGGCCTTCGCCTCCCCTTGCATGTCGGGGGGGTAGCCATCAGCCGGACATGCCGTCAAAAAGACGAAAAAAAAAAAGTCCCCAAAAAAATGGTGGGTGTGGGAGTCTGTGGCTTTGTAAACAAAATACCTTAGGACTAAGCTACTGGCCTTGCTGTGTTTAAATATCCAGTAGTCACTATAATATTTTTTACTGAATGACTTTTGGATTTTATGTTCTTAACTGAAAGCTGGCTCCGCGAAGGTAATCTTGCTCCTTTTTCAGAGCTCCTCCCTCCAGGATGTAGTTTCCTCAGCTCCCCTCGCACCACCGGCAAAGGAGGAGGACTGGCATCCGTATTTAAATCCACCTTTCATGTCCAGCAGCATCTAGCTGTCAATGGCTCCAGCTTTCAGCTCCAACTTTTTGAGGTTAAAATCCCCGTGACTGTTCTCTGTGCTGTGATCTATCGCCCACCGAAATTTAACAAGGACTTTACACAGGACTTTGCAAACTTTGTGTCGGGTATTATTCTCGAGTATGATCACTTTCTAATTGTCGGCGATTTTAACGTGCATGTCTGCTGTGAGACCAGACCGCTTGTCAAAGACTTTTTGAATCTAATTGACTCTCTTAATCTCACGCAGTCTATTTCGGAACCGACGCACGAAAAAGGCCATATTTTGGATCTTGTACTGTCATGTGGACTGGATGTACAAATAACTGAAATATGCCACATTCCTCTTTCCGACCATCTACCTGTTTTATTTTCCCTCTCACTACCTGCGCCCCCCACCACAGACACTGCGCCCGCTTGCTGTCGCCGTGCTTTTAACGCCGCCTGGAAAAACTCCTATTCTCTGGAGGACTTTGGCGACTTCAATGTGGATGTTTGTATGAAGTTGTTTGATTCTCTCTGCACTAAGATCCTGGACTCCATTGCACCTATGAGTTTAATGCGCGTTAAGCCACAGACTGAGCCTTGGCTGAATGAGTCACGAGTGAGACTCGTGCACTCGCGCATGCAGACAGGCGGAGAGGAAGTGGAAAAAAGACAATCTCCAGATTTCTCGGGATCTCCTACGTGATCGCCTTTTTAATTATCAACAGGCTGTTAAAGCTGCTAAAGCTGAATATTTTTCCTCACTTGACTCCAAAAACGCTCACAAACCTCAGGTTCTTTTTAATGTATTTGACTCACTAGTGAACCCTTGTGATGCTGTCTCTGTCTGCTTCTCTGTGTGAGGACTTTTTGCAATTCTTTGTCACTAAAATCTCTGCCCTTAGATCCTCACCCCCCCAGCATGTGCAGGACCCCGCTAATCCTACAGCAAGCTCAGCTGTTTTTCACCAGTTTGAGCCTGTCTCACTTTCTGCACTTACTGAAATAGTTAATCACCTACGCCCTGCTAACTGCCCATCGGACAGCATTCCATCCCACTTGCCTAAGCAGGTCTTCAGCTCAGTTGGGCCTTTTATTTTGTTTCTTATAAACCTGTGTCATAGCTCTGGACGCGTCCCAGCCTCCTTCGAACATGCCACAGTGCAGCCTCTTTTAAAAAGGAAAAGTTTGGATCCTTTGGTTCTTTCTAATTTCTGGCCATACCATATATTCAGGACATGTCTCCAAACTTTCGTTTATCTCCAAAGTCTTGGAGAAAGCTGTTTTTAACCAATTGCAAGAATTCCTAGGTCGTGCAAACATTGGTGAACAGTTTCAGTCTGGTTTTAAGCCTCTTCACAGCACCGAAACAGCTCTTTTAAGTTTTTAATGATCTTCTTTTAAATCTTGATTCTGGTAACTGCGCCTTTTTAATGCTATTAGACATCACAGCAGCATTCGACACAGTGGATCACACTATCCTCTTGTCCCGCCTCGTGTGGGCATTAGAGGTTCTGCCTCTAATTAGAGTGGTTTAAATCCTACCTTACAGATAGATCCTTCTGTGTACAATTGGGGAAGTTTTTCTCCTCAGTGGCTCCTCTGACCTGCGGAGTCCCCCATGGGTCAGTTCTAGGCCCTCTACTGTTCTCCTTGTATATGCTCCCCCTGGGATCAATATTTACGAAGCATGGAATCCCTTTCCATTGCTTTGCTGATGATGTGCAGCTGTACTTGCCACTAAAGGCCCCCTCCAAGGAATCCCTTCATGCTGTGTTTAATTGTATGACGGACATTAAAACATGGATGGACCTAAACTTCTTAAAACTAAATGAAAACAAAACAGAGATTGTGCTATTTGGTCACCCTGACTTGGTCCAGGTCCTTGCCAGGTCCCTTGGCCCACTAGCACCTTACATAGCTTCCCAGGCCAGAATTGATGGGGCGTTTAAATTGGACAAGCAGGTTAGCTCTGTGGTTAAGGCTAGCTTCTTCCAGCTTCGGCTTCTAGCCAAAGTCAAACCCTATCTAAACAGGGCTGACCTCGAAAAAGTCATGCATGCTTTTATATCTTCGCGCTTGGACTATTGCAACTCCCTGTATGTCGGTATTGGCCAGTCTGAACTCAACCGTCTACAGCTTGTGCAGAATGCAGCAGCCCGTCTCCTGACCGGGACGAAGAAGCATGGGCACATAACGCCAGTGCTTTTCTCTCTCCACTGGCTTCCGGTTAGGTTCAGAATTGATTTTAAGAATCTTTTATTTGTTTTTAAGTCTCTGCATGGACTGGTCCCAGAGTATTTATCCAGCTTTATTAATGTGCATCAACCCTCCAGAGCCCTGAGGTCAGCTGACCAGCTGGTTCTGAACGTTCCTCGGTCGTTCCTTAAAACAAAAGGAGATCGAGCCTTCGCAGTAGCGGCTCCCAGGCTGTGGAACGCTTTGCCGTTTTCTGTGCAGTCTGCGACGAGCCTTTCCACTTTTAAAACTCGCCTTAAGACTCACTTGTTCACATTGGCCTTTGGCTAAGTTAAGTCACCTGCATCGATCTTTTATGTGTTTGCCTTTTATTGTTTTACTGTTTATTTTTGCTTGTTTGTTTGTTTTACGTTTGCTTGTATTGTTTTATTGATGCTGATTGTTTTTATCCTGTAAAGCACTTTGGCTGGCCACTGGCCTTTAAAAGTGTTGTATGAATAAAATTGACATTGACGTTGACATATGTAGGACCCATTCAGTCAAGAATGGGACTAATCACACAACTTTTGCTAAACGGAGATGCATCAACTTGTGAAGTACATACCTTTCTACCGCATGGTTGGTGGTTCAAGCCCCGACTTCTCCATGTCCCATGTCGAAGTGTCCCCGAGCAAGACAACTAACCCCTAATTGCTCCCCGGGCAAAATGTAAAAGCCTTGGTTTAAAAATGCAATGTAAGTAGCTTTGGATAAATGCGTCAGCTAAATGACCTGTAATGTAATGTAATGTAATGTAATGTTCAATCCTACTCTGCTGGTACTCTCTAACCTCTTCCTCCTCTGCCTAGGACTCCCGCATGACAGACCAGCCACCGCCACTCACATTACCCTCCTGAACTCCCTCGTCACCTCCACCGGACCTTACCCTCTCTCGTAAACCATCTTCATTATGAAAGAAACTTATACCCCGACTCTGCCGTCCTCACATCAGCTCTTTAATGGTATCACCTAGGACACTGACTTAACTTTAAGAGTTTTCCCCATTTCTCATTAAAGTGTATGACCTTTGTATTTCCCTATGCTAATTGGCAGCTCTATAATTGTGAAAATCACTGCATGGGAATACTTGCCCCCTAATATTCAAATATTTTGGCGAAAATTAGGGTATGCTCAAGGACTCAATGTGAACATACCCTATAGATTTGGTGAGGCCAGGCCAATTACTTTTGAAATTATAGGTCTTTAACCATTAGGCCACACCCCTTACAAACTTAATTGGTCCATAATAATGAGATATCAACAAGCTTTTAATAAATTCAGATGGCGTTGAGCCAATAGTGATTCCCTGAAAGCTTAGAAAGAACTTAGTAAGAATCGGACCCAGCGTCTGAGAGGAGTTCGCTTTTTTGTAGAGCATATCCAAAAGCACCTGTATGTAAAA
This sequence comes from Gasterosteus aculeatus, assembly GCF_964276395.1. NCBI lineage: Eukaryota > Metazoa > Chordata > Actinopteri > Perciformes > Gasterosteidae > Gasterosteus > Gasterosteus aculeatus. Next base: position 20,980,248 of record NC_135688.1, on the reverse strand, counting down.
TTTTAAGTCAATCTGTGAAATATGATAAAGGCCTCAAAAGTGCGTTTAAAGAGGAGTGTCATGGTGTTTTATTTTGTAGTTGCCTGCCTCTTGTGTCCCTGGTTTAGTTTCACTTCCTGGCCTGTCAACCCGTGATTGTCTCTCGTGTCCCTGATTGGTTCCACCTGTGTCCAATCACCTGCACCTTCCCAGTGTATTTAAGCCATGTGTCTCCCTTGTTGCGTCATTTAATGTCTTTCCTGAAGAGTTCCTGGTCCTTGTCTGCGTTTTGTTCTAGGCATTTTGATTTCGATCCCTTGATTAATAAAGTAGTTTTTTTGTTAACTCTGCACTTGAGTCCTGCTTCCACTCACCCGTTGTGACACGGGGAAATAATAAGAATAAGAATATTTCCTCGGGCCCTAATTCTAGACAATTACAGTAATAATAACAATAATTATGACAATTAAATATAGTTTTATAGCAAGTCAAAATGAATAATTACTCTGTAAAGTAAACAAAGTGCACTTTGTTAATAATGAACATGTATGGTTTGAATGTAAATAAGGTGCCACAGTGCCTTTCAGTTTCTGGTGTCAACATGTAGGCCATGAGAAACACAAACTCTTACGTACGCAGGCATCTCGGCAGCTTCTGGCTCCACTTGGGGCCCATGGACCCTCTGTTGAAGCAGGTGAGCAGACTGTTTCCGGACAGAGTGAATCCTTTGTTACAGATGTACTGGATGGTTGACTTCACGGTGAAATGGGGACCTGACAGCACCCGCCTGCTGTGCTCTACCTTTCCAGGGTCAGCGCAAGACAACACTGAGTGGACAGACAGGGAAAAAGGGTTTGGTTGGTTATTATCAACCAACATTTACCTTCTATGCCGCCTCTCGACAGAAAGACTGTCAGACTTTCACGCAACATCAGCAAACTTTACACTTCACACTCATGTTTACCAATACAGTACTTAGCGAGGTAAAAATGTATGATTGATGAGTTGACAAGTTGAGACTTGGAAGGTTTATAAGACACAATCAACCGATAAGACATTATAACAAGACACAAGGGCGTGATCATGTGTTTCCACATGCGTCTCTAGTAAAGATTAACATAAACATGTACATTCTTTCCGTGTGCAAAGTTCTACTGCATTGATATTTTTAGTGGCGGGAAAACAGCAATGCACCTTGTGTAAACATTAAAAGAAGAAATACAAATGGCAGAAGATGTTTGACCCAATATCTCTGGGAATTTTGACATTGTCTCACATCATGGACAAAGCTCCTGTAAACTATTCTGTTGAATTGCCCCTTCGGAAATTGCTCTGAGTACATTTAAGTTCACTTTTATAAGGAGTTATGCAGTGTTTAGTCAATGGCGTTTGACTAAAAGATGGGGACAGAAACCGTGTAGCTGTAAAATGTTGTTAACAATGCTGAAGAAATTAAGAGCTTACTATCGTGGTTCAGACTACAGAGCCTCGGTTGTTTTTAATTTTTAACCTTTACCTTCATAAGCATTTGCACAAACTGTGCGAAGAGCTGCCACTTTGGTGATGTATCTTCCCATTATGCGCTTAGCAGGACGCATCAGGTGGTCAGTTCACAGTGGGTCTTGGTGGTAGCTTATGCGTGTAAGTATCATTGACCACGAGTGATCATTTTGCTCAAGGGGCATGTTATAAACAAGGCCATAATGAAATGTCATGAATTCAAGTAATAAAAAAACAAAGATATATTGTCTGTATTTACATGACAATCAATCAAGCAAGTATCAGACGAAAAGAAGACAGAGGAAGTCAATAAAATAAAATTCTACATAAATCAAGGACCACTTTGTCTTTAAAACAAAGATAGGACTATTTTCTGTATAACTACACTGCACTATTATACACTATTATACTAGTTCGAGCTAAAAAAGAGGCATTCATTCAAACCACAACTCATTCACTCATGGCTAAACTCATTTTAGGTAAGGGGCCACATAGTACCCACTTTGATCACAATTGGGCCCGAAAAATCATAGCCGATGATCAGGCCTACGGTGGAGAGGCGTCATTTTCAAGCGGGCACTGCTGCGCCCCCCCTAGAAACTAGAAAATTCCGCAGAAAGTTTGAGAGTGTGGCCTAGACTGCCCAAACATACACGTAAGTACAGTATGAGTCGCAAACCATTGGGATTTCAAGCCCTTTGAAACACAATGATCAACCCACCACCACTTAAAAAAATGTAAATCCAGCAGTTATGATTGTGAGCACTTCATTCTTATCTAAATCATATTAAAATGCACAAGTTGTAAAAGGAAGGTATTGCAGCTATGACCACACATTATATAAGAAACAATCAGTTAGAAATACCCAAGAGGAAATAAAAAAGATACCAATCAGAGATTAAAACTACACGTTGTTTTTTACAGTATGAGAAGTATAGATTTGTGAGCATAATCTATACAGGTGGTAAACTATTGATTAGGATCTAGAAGTAAAAAGACAGAATCTAATGCTTATTTACTTTCTTGCTTAGAGTCAGATGTTTTGATTAACTCCAATCTGTCTGTACTGTATATATGCAAATGGAAGGCAGTAGATGCTAAACTGTCCTTAACTCAAATTTGAAACCACATGAAGTGTTTATGTTTGACTAAAAGGCGTGATTTTTTTCTACCCAAATCTAAGATCCTGATCATCCATGGCCTCAGCCAGTGCCTGTGCCTGTCCTGGATTCACGAGGAAACTACCAACTGTAAGTGCTAGAGCATTCATTTATTTATATATTGTTTTGGGGTTTATCCTGAATGCATTTAGTAGTGGTGGAACGTTGCGGTTTAAAAAAACCCCATTTGTTTGGGAGGAAGGGAAAGGAAGAGACAGCTTCATGACATTATACATTTTGTTGTATTTTGTCCCAATGTCCCAATGCAGCATCCTATTCAGCACCTAATTGGGTAACACTCGCTGCCATCATTGGTTTTATTGGCCGTGAACCTGAAATAAACCAGAGTCAGAGGAGGGCGGGACTATTGGCGGAGTGTCGATTTGAAAGAATGGCGGAGGCAGCTCCCGAGCCGCCTTCCTGTCCCGTAACATCCGCGCTGCCCCCGCCGTTGGTCGTATGGCCCTTATTTTTCTATACTAAAAGGTGGCAACCCTAATTTACACACACATTTGTGTAAAGCATATACATTGTCAAATATGCACTTTTGAATGGACATAAAACATACAACCTAAATCCCTAAATCTAAGTTGCACTCTCCTTTATATCAAATGGCTTCATTCTGTTTCATTAATGGGAGCCAAATTCTCTAATTCATCACCTAACAAGTCATCAACTTTTAATTCTTTTGTTTGTCATATTTTACATATTTCTTTTTCAGCATTAATGCGGGATATTCTCACCAAGCAGGAGAGCAAGCAGCAAACGCACATCCTAGAAATTCTACATGCCAGAAAACATGTCTCTCAATTTGAAATGGATGAGGGTCTTCTACCAGTAAGGGACCAGCAAGGCCCCCAAAATCTTGAAAGCCAACTTCAGGAATCTGACTTGATCGAAACTGAGTGAATGAGTATTTTTTCTGACAAGAGGCACATACACTGGGTACGGAAAGTATTCAGACCCCTTTAAATGTTTCACTAAATGTTTCATTGCAGCCATTTCCTAAAATCAAAATATTACTAATTTGGGTGTAAAATATAGTTTTACAAAGGCTGCATTTGAATTAAACTTTTATATTTGTTTTGGTTTTTGACTTCTAACAGAAATACACATTTACATCAATATAGTTGTGTAGCTATCAGGTGTAATTTGTTTGACAGTATCTTCTGTACCTCAATGGGTTTTGTTTTTTTCTTAAGGCCGGCGCATGCTTCTGCGTCTGCGTTGTTGCGTCAACGCACTTGTTTCAATTCAAGATGACCTAGAGAGTCACTTCTATTTATTTATTTGTTTATTTATTTATCATAGACTTTATTGCCCCGTGCATCGCCACTGCTGCTTTTCATCGCGGACACATTTGTCCCGTATTTTCCAACCCGCTTATACAACCCGCCAATGACGGCTTGTATAAGCGGTCATATTTCCGCATTTCTTCCGACAAAAGTTCTTAAATCTGATCCGTTCTCTGGTAAACATTCTTCGTTTTAATAATGGCGGTATCATGCTATGAAAACGGAATTGTGAGACTCTATAAAGGATGTAGTTAGCGGTCCAATCACAGCCTTGTGCGCTGCGGGAGGCTTACGTCGCTTGCGTCGAAAGCCTAGAAAAATGGCTCGACAGACGCAAGGAGGTGTGAAAAGGCGTGCCAAGGACACGCAAGGGGGTCTTGCGTCGCTCTGAAAACGCAGAAGCATAAACTAGGCTTTAGTCTGCCTTTGTGGAAAGGTAAAACATGATTTTTATATTTAAAACACAATATGTTAGCATTTAAAAACTGCAGCTCAGCTAAATTGTATTATTAATTGACAGAAAAACCAAGTATCACGTTTCACCTTGAAAGACACATGATGAAAAAAATGCAAAAATACCCTGTGGAATAAAAGTGGGTTGGTGTTTAGGTCACCATGGCAACAAGACAACCCATCATGCAGTACATAGCCAAGGTCTGGGCCAGTAGCAAAATTATAATCTGATATCAGTATTTGCGCCAGATCTGGGCCAGCTAAGGTTCCCTAGAAAATGCGTTGGAATGCTGAACACTAAAAGCTGAAATGAATTTTTAAAAATTGCTGAAAATACAGAAATGAGAGAAGCTGAAAAATAAAATGAGAAAATCTAAAAATGACTAAAAATATTGCTGAAAATACAGACATCAGAAAAGCTTAACTGAGTAAAAATGTCCCCCACTATTCTTAAAATAAACATTGAACAGTATTTACAAAAAAACCTTTAGAAACCATTGTTCTCTAATTTGACGCTCTATGTAATTTACCCACATTTCTTTCAGGATTATAGGGAATTCCAATGTAATTTTACCTGTAATTTTAGTTTAGATCATTTTGCAAATTCATTACCTGCAAGTGACCACATATTTGTTGATTTCATTTAATCATCATGAAAAAACACACCGGTAACAGGGTGGACAGAGGAGTAACATGGTGGACATCTTAACAATACATAGTCAAGGCAATGCCTTTACATTTCACATGAACATAAGACATTTTAAATGTAACTTATATTAACAACCATTTATCATTAACAGTCAGATATATTTTCTGCAACGGCAGACTATTCAGCAAATCCTTCCAAGAAATCCTACACTGTATTCTCCAGCTGGACAGACCTTTTATTTAAAGGTTGCGGCTCTCATGAGGCATACAATCTGGTCACCTGTGTACCAATTAATGTCATCTCGTGGACTTGGCCAGTAGAACTGGTTGGTCCCATTTTTATGCATGCATTTCACTCACATAATCTTCAACCTCCAAAATGATTCCTGGGTAGGGTTCAGCATCATTTTGTACAACGCACCAGTGCCCAATGTTTTCTTTTGTGATGACCTCAAGCCGGGATGGTTCTTTGTTCACACATGGCCTTGCCTCTTCTACCAGGCTCACCTCCTTCAGACCATAGCAGGAACAATCCAGTATACCTTTGTCTACCTGGCATAGGCAAGTTATGTCACAGTATTTAATTGTCCCTATGGAGAAGCTGGTGGATTTCCATTGTGCAGCCATTATTTCCTGCACTTTCTTCTCAACATCTTCCTCTCCCACAAGAAAAAGTTCCACTGAAGTGCCTAAGTCTTTCAACTGGTAAAACATGGCCTCAGCATTGTGGATATCACCTCCATGTCGCACAATTTTGTCAGCTGATCTTTTGAGGGAACCCCCGATACCATCTGGAGCCCCCTTTCCGAGGCTGGTTTCAAAGAAGTTCCGGCTGATGTCTTTGAAGCCCTTTTTGAAAGGCTCTTTGGACAGAAGGTAAAAGTTGCCCTTCTGTTTGTACTGTGTCGCTGGTCCGTCGCTGAAGACATGAAGGCGATCTATCAGAGGGTATCTCTCCCTCACCATGTCTAATACAGGAACGAGGTGGGCCCTGATAGCTGGAGGGTCGTGCCTTCTGGAGGATGAGATTGAGCAGAAAGTCACCGGAGACGGTTCAACAGCAGTGGATAGCACTCCAGTATGTAGGGTTGGTTGCTGGTGTGACCCTCCAAAATGGACCAATTGAATTTCTTGTGCGTACTTACAAAAGTAGTTCTGTTAGTTCTGTTTCAGCTGTCTGTAGGCCCCGTACTGCCATCGAATATATAATAGATGTGCCGCCTGAATCTGAACAGTCTGTTCTGGAAATCTGCAACAAGTGCATCCTCTGGTGTCATCACATTTCTTTTGACCATTTACCAGGTTCCTCTTTTTCTTTGTTGTTGTCCTTCAAAGACCATTGTGTGATGGCTACTTCTCCATGTATAATTCATGGCCAACACCCTGTCTTGTTGTCTATTGTCTGTTTTGTGTCTACTGTCACGCACCAACCTCCAAGACAAATTCCTTGTATGTTTATGACATATTTTGGCAATAAATGTTTCCTGATTCCTGATCCTGAACAATAGACAAGACAGCAGTGCGCAAGTAATAAAATAAAATGAAATGCTAATGCTATGGGTTAGTAGAATAAGGTGTATAAAATAAGAGAATAAAGTTAAAAATTTAAAATATTAAATTTTTTTACAAATATTTAAAAATAAAGTGCACTATCGAACAAGTGACGAGTGACGACAAAGTGACGAGTGAAAAATGACAGTTAAAGTGACATGTACAGTATGAAGGAGAGTGACCGGTGGAATGTCAGAGTCAGTCAGTGGGGGACCGGGCTCTGTTGATGAGCCCGACTGCCGACGGGAAGAAACTGTTCGTGTGGCGGGAGGTCTTAGTCTTGATGGACCTCAGCCTCCTGCCTGATGGAAGGGGCACAAACAGGTTTTGTCCGGGGTGAGAGGGGTGGGCTACGCTCTTTTTAGCTCGCTTCAGAGATCTGGAAGCAAACAAGTCCCACAGGAACGGCAGATTGCAGCATCACCCTCTCTGCAGAGCGGATGACACGCTGCAGCCCTTGTTCTTGGCTGTGGTTGCAGCGTACCAGACGGTGATGGAGGAGCAGAGGATGGACTCGATGATGGCCGTGTAGAATTGGACCATCATCGTCTTTGGCAGGTTGAATTTCTTCAGGTCTGTTCCTCCGGAAATCCACAATCATCTCCACTGTCTTTAGAGCGTTGAGCTCCAGGTCAAGTCCTTCCTCTTTCCTGTGTCCATGGAGACACCGGGGACTACCCCATCGTTGAACTCACGATGACCACTACCCGGGGGACCATACCATACTATGGTTGATTCCTTGGCCCAGGAAAGTGCTCCGATCTCGAACGAGGAAGACGTCCCAGGCATCGACGGACTGCCCCCTCTCACAGGCCAGTACGGTACAGCCCAGTTACAAATGCCCTGAGAAATGTGCAGGTGTTAGAGGGAGTGTGCTAGGGGATCAGACAAACCCTACTTATCCACATTTTGCAATAAGCCGGGGGTTAGTCTATCAGGCAGTAAAGAAAAATTATGAAGTGCATGAACAGCTCCTCGTACCACAGTCCTACCAAGCCACCGTACTTCACCTAGCCCCCACGCACCCACTAGGGGCTCACCTGGGGGTCGAGAAAACCAAGGAGAGAATCCTGCAACGCTTCTTTTGGCCCGGAGTACACAACGAGATAGAGAATTTCTGTCGTAGTTGCCCAGAATGTCAGCAGGTGGCGCCGAAGCCCACATATAGAAATCCGCTCATCCCCTTACCAATTATCGAAACTCCTTTTGAGAGGATTGGACTGGACATAGTGGGGCCCTTACCAAAAAGTGCCAGGGGGCATCAGTATATTTTGGTCATCCTGGAATATGCAACCCGATATCCTGAGGCCATCCCGCTGAAGAAGGCTACATCCCGACACATTGCCAACAAGCTGTTGTTTCTCCTCTCAACTAGTCTTGGAATCTCAAAGGAGATATTGACCGATCAAGGGACTCCGTTTATGTCCAGGGTGATGAAGGAACTCTGTGCGCTACTGAAGATCAAACAACTTAGAACCTCAGTCTACCACCCCCAGACGGATGGATTAGTAGAACGGTTTAACAAAACACTAAAACCCATGTTGCGGAAGGCCGTTGGGGAAGATGGGCGCAACTGGGATCACCTGCTGCCGTACCTGCTGTTCACGGTGAGAGAGGTACCCCAGTCTTCCACTGGTTTTTCACCTATTGAACTCTTGCTTTCTGACAGACCCAGAGGACTGCTGGGCACTGCGAAGCAAGCCTGGGAGGAGCAGCCATGCCAACAGCGGACCCGATCGAGCATGTCGGGGCGATGAGGGCCAGTGGCTTTTGGTTCTCCCCTTCTCTCTCCTGTGGCAGCGTTTACACCGTAATTGTATAAGTTTAATCTTATCTTAATCGGTTTCCGACTAACATTGCGTTGGATTTTCATTTTTTATTTACTCAAGCCATGACTAGTTTGATTTTCTTGGATCAATGTTTGAGATTTTGCCTGTTTGATTTGATCTGTATTGTAGTTATTATTTTGGCTCGGCGTTTTCATTGTCTGTTTCCCTTTTGGATCCAATAGTTTACCTTGCATTGCTGATTTCAGTTGGCAATTCGTTGTAACATTTTGTAGGTTTCATTAATTTAGCCTTACATAATTTGCAGTTTACTCAGTGTCAGTGACAGAGTAACACCTAGGACAGAAGGGACAGTTTAGCGGTTGTTTAGAGTATTCCAGGTTGCATGATGGCTACGCTTACGACTCAGAAATTGTTCGATAGGGCCAGAGAGTTTATGGCAGAACAAACTGAGTCCAAGGAAAGAGAAAGGTAGTGGAGTAGGATGAAGAGATATTTGAAAAGATGGCAAAAGAATGGGTGGTTTCCAACTGTGTTGCCGCCAGCAGGTGAAGACAGGCGCAAGGTGTGGAGGGAGACTGTAACAGCGAGAAATCAAGCCACTACGGCTTATGTAGAAGCCGGACGTTTAGATAGAATGAGTAAGAAGAGAGCCCACAAAAAAGAGGATAAGAGATGTGTTCGCAACAAGCGGCTGCTTGCCTACTGGAGTGCAGTCGACCCAAACACCCCCAGACCTGCTGTTGGACTGACAGAAGAAGATTGTAAGCCCAGCAAGTTTCTGCCCTGGAGTCATCAAGACATGGAAACACTAGAAAAGGCACTGCCGCCATTGGATGGAAGAGCTAACCTATGGATCCTGCTCTTTGAAAGTCACACAATAGGTGATGAGTTGGCTCTTGGAGATATAAGAGCCTTAATAGTCCACATGGAGGGTGCTAACAACCTAAGAGTCTTAGAAGCAAGAGCGAGAACCACCAACCAAGAGGATGAGGCTCCATTCGATAAGGTCAGAGGGGTCTTTTGGGGCACAATGCGAAACATCTGGCCTACAAAGCTAAGTATGTCCATCCTGATGGGTCTGAGTATGAAACCAGGTGAAGACATGTCTCTCTTTTAAAGTAAAACTTAAAACGTTCCTCTTTGATTCTGCCTATAGTTAGGGCTGGCTCAGGTTAGTCCGGACCAGCCCTTAGTTAAGCTGCTATAGGCTTAGAATGCCGGGGGAGTTCTTAGGACACACCGAGCTCCTCTCTCACGCTCTCGTTCTACCATAATTCAAGTTTTATTAATGCACATGACTAATTCAGCTTCTTTCCGGGATTTTTCTTTTTTTTTTGTGCTTTCTCCCCTATCAGGTCTCCGTAGATTGTGGTTCCTTCGGCACCCTGGTTCTGACACCTACCGTGGCCATGCTGACGCCTGCTACTGCCATCATCATCGTCATCATTATTTTAGATATTATATTACTGTACTCATAAACCGACATTACCCTCTCCTAAAGTCTCTGTGCTCTCCCTCCCCACAGGCTTCTGTGGATGGTGGTTCTATCTGATGGTGGTTGCCCCTGCAGTGGTCCTGCTGTGCGCCTGGCTTACTACTCACAATTACTTGAATCATTTCTGTCATAGGAATTGCATGTATTATACATTGTTCATTCTGTACACATGGCATCCATTGTAGTCTGTCCATCCCGGGAGTGGGATCCCTCCTCTGACATTCTCCCTAAGGTTTCTTCCCTTTTTTCCCTCTTGTAAGGGTTTTTTCATTTTTTGGGGAGTTTTTCCTGTGCCGATGGTGGGTTTCGGGGCAGAGGATGTTGTATGTGTACAGACAGTAAAGCCCTCTGAGGCAAATTTGTAATTTGCGATTATGGGCTATACAAAATAAAATGAATTGAATTGAATTATCTGAGGACAGCAGAAACAGAATGTCATTTGGCTACAGGAAAAATACATGACAATAACCAATCTACTGCAGTAATCTGGCGACACACTGTGCAGCAAGGCTTGTTCCTGCCAATTCAAACAGTGTTAGAGGGAGTAGTGGGACTGGACAACATGGATGAAATCACATGGAGAGACCATCTAACCCACTTTTACAAAATACAGTGAGCTGCGGAGAAGACGATGACGCATCGACTCCTGGAGATACAACTGGCAGCAGCTGACGCAGAAGCAACAGAAAAACAGCGAGTCAGGAAACAATTGCAGGTGACAGACGAACAACCCCAATACCCCGTTCTTCCAGAGGCCCAATATCCTGCCCCAGCAGTCAGAGACCGTTCATTGGGTGACCAGCGACCTCCACCTCAGCGCAGAGGACGTGGAAACAATAGGGGAAGAGGAGATGAAAGCTACTTATGCGGACAGACGGGTCATTGGTCTAGAATATGTCCAACGAACATGCAGTTCAGTGCAGCTCCTCCACGGTCTTCCCGTCCAAAGCAGCCCTGGCAGAACCAGAGGGTCCACCTCACCTCCACCCCCTCATGCAACCCCAAAGCAGACGAGGCTCAGATAAGCACCCTCAGCCTCCCCAGTTTACGACTCACATTCCAGGTAGAAGGGAGACTAGAGATTATAGACTGCGGAGAGTGTCCGCAGAAACTAGACTTAAACCCGTAGGAAAGATTGATTTAAAAAGAGTGGAAAGACAAGGCATTATTTAAGTTTTACCGGCGAAGATCGACCGAAGCCCAAGTTGCACGTTTTTGACTACCGTTTTTCTGTTTAAGCCGAAGGACGTGAATTAAACCTTTGTTTACATTTTGTGTGTGTGTGTGTGTGTGTATGTGTATTGGGCGACACTGTGGTTAGCACTGTCGCCTCACAGCAAGAAGGTCCTGGGTGCCCAGTGGCCTTTCTGTGTCGAGTCTGTGTTTGTGTGGGTTCTCTCTGGGTACTCTGGCTTCCGCCCACAGCCCAAAGACGTGCTCTGGGGCCGGTATTTCAAAATGATCCCACAGGATTAATCCTCCTGGATTGGATTAAATCCTCATCAGATCCTAAAAACGGGTATTTCAAAGCAAATCTGATCCTGAAGATTCAGATTCAGATTTGGTAATCCAATAAGCACGTGATCAACATGCACGCTGTTCACTGCAATGCTTTAACCAATCGGCGCCAGAAGTGCAACACAGAATTTACATTAGGCTATTACTTAGTGACATTACAAACTCAATAACACGAATTTATGAAGGAAAAATGTTGCGATTTATATAACATTCAGTGTTAAACATAAAGTACATTTCATTAATCTTTTAACTGTTTTTCCAGCAACTGAATTCTTAACTTAACTTCTTGTTTAAGCAGTGTCCGTTTAATTTGTTCATTTGTGAGAATGATTTGTTGCTGATCCCGTTCCGTTTACACCTTTAATAAATTATTGTAGCCATCCCCTTTCTCTGCTTGCCTTTTGCGCTTACATGGTGGTGGTGCTGGTGGATTCCCCATCTCCTCCAAGACAGGGCTCCGACTTGTGCAGTTTTTTGTTAAGTTATACCCACTGATAAAGGCCTCCACTCAAACCAGTCAAATGTATTTATTAATATGCATGCAGCACACACACTTAATTTTCATAGCCAAAGCTCAAAAGGTTATGCCATTTGGAGCAGGCCCGTGTTAACTGGCTGTCTTCTCTTTCTACAGACATCTGTAAAGAAAAACAAATATTTAGGTGTTAGGGCTGTCCCTTTAGTTGACAACTGTTTCCTAAAAAGATATGTACAACACATTTTAAAATCTACACACAATGCCTTGCGAGTAAATTCATTCAAATGTGGACTGTGGACCGCGACATACAGACGCTAGCCTATTTACCAACTTGTTAGCTCCTTAACACAGAAGTCAATGGAGCAGCGTTAGCTCGCATTAGCGCGAAATCTGCTTTATTTGAGATCGCCGAGCTCTTTTTTCAACTTTGTGCTGATTTACGTAGCTGGTTAACCCAATATAATGATTTCCTTTCATCTAGTCTTAGGATGCATCAACACTGACCAAGACTATACTTACATTTAGAGACAATAGTTGTGCCAGCTTCTCCTTTTTTCTGTAACATATTCGCTCCATTTCCTGTTTCCTGCCTGTGATCCACGGGGCGGGACGGATTTGGACATCCCAATCTGCCGGTATCAGGATCACTCTGATCCAATCCGGCAAAATTTTGAAATACCGGGATAGATCAAGTTGATCCGTGGGTGAGGACAGGGGGATTTGGTTATCCGGATCATTCTGATCTGGATTACAAGTTTTGAAATACCGGCCCCTGGGCCCGGTTTTTCAAAAGTAATCCACTAGGATTTTGGATTGGATCAAATCTTGAAAATGGATTTTTCAAAAGAAAAAACGGATTACATAATCTGATTAGATCACGCAATCCAATCTTGGTTTTGATCCGGATCAAACCTTTAGTTTGGGTTTTTCAGAAGTTTTTTGTTTGGATCACTTTGATCCAAAAAATCTGGATTAAACTGATCCCATCAGAAGGGTGGATTCAGCATGGATTTCATGCCCAAAATGTAATGAAAACTTTAAAAATGTATCAAATAATACTAGATTTGGATCATGCAGTATCTTACAAGATATCCTATAAGGTTTTAATTTTATTTGTTCATCCGTCAGGCTACAGTGATTAGGTAGGCTTTAACGTATTCAGCCTTTCAGTATAAGCCTACAGCAAATAGTTTGGACTCATAAAATAATCCCCCAAACAGCTGTCAAAATTGACCAAAAACAATACATTTTATTCGGTCACTAATTGATATATATTCATCACAATCGAAAATACGTTTTTAGAATATTTATTAGTGATGCATGCAATTACAGAATAACCAAAAAAATGCAAAGAATGGCAATCACTGATTTTTGAAATCCAAAACAAATCGAAATCAGAAATAGCGTCCCTTGTTGCACGTCCTTTTTGCTCGTTCTGGCAGAGGAACAACTGACTGACCAAACTGCAGCAAACCAAGGCCAGACTTGAGATCCGCCTCCTAAAGGCTACGCTCAGACAAGCTGGTCTCTCCACATCAGATGAGGAAGTCTGAAATTATTGTGGAGTATTTGACATTAAGTCTTTTTTTTAATTCAATACATCTACATTTGAAACTTGTTATACATATCCTCAATGTACAGTGTTTGTGTTGTAGGTCTCAGATGAGCGGACTGCTGGAAGAGGATGGAGTGGGGTTTTTCTTGTTTTTAGTTTTTTTTAAATGTGTGTGTTTTCATTTCAAATAAAAATAAACTTATATTGACCCCACACTGGCTATTCTACTTGTTGCTCTTTACATATCTATAGTTCTACATTGTGATTTCCTCTCCTGTTTGAGCACTGGTTATCCAGATTTGGTGATCCTGAAAAGTTCCTATCCGGATCAGATTGATCCAATCCGATGTTGCTTTGAAAAACTGGCTCAAAAGTAAGGTGGATTACGTGATCACGGATCGCAAAAAAAAAGGATTACTAAATCCGGATCAATTTTATCCGGATTAAACCTTTTGAAAAAACGGGCCCTGGGGATCAGGTTGATTGGTAACTCTAAATTGCCTGTAGGTGCGTAGATGTGAGTGTGAATGGTTGTTTGTCTCGGTGTTAGCCCTGCGATTGGCTGCCGACCAATCCACGGTGTACCCAGTCACCCGAAGTTGGCTGGGATAGACTCCAGCCCCCCTGCGACCCTGTGTGCAGGATAAGCGGTTTGCAGATGGATGGATGGATGGATATATACTTTTTTTAATCATTATTTTTTTTCACATTTCATGATGACACAAGGACGTCACTGGCGTGGACACCTGCGGCTTGTATATGTACACATCTTTTTTTCGTTCTAAATTTAGTTTGTGTGGCTTATATTCAGGTGCGCTCTATAGTACGGAATTTACAGTAAGTCAGCCAAAAACACAACCAACTCCTGACAACACCCCTTGTGCTGTGCCACTAATTGGTAACAGAGTCTGTTAAACTGTTTCACAGCAAGTTGTAGATTGGCTTATTTGATGAAATTGCACTTTCTTGTTTTTTGTTCTTTTGTGTCTGTATTCTTATGGTTGAAATGCACTTATTGTAGGTCGCTTTGGAGAAAAGCGTCAGCTAAGTTAAATGTAATAGCTTCTCTGGATGGCATTGCTCTGATAACTAGTAGCACTGTAAAGAATCTTGGAGTTATCTTTTGAAAAAGATGTGTCGTTTAATAAACAGACTTCATTCTTTATTATCAGGCAGCACATACAAGTCTCTTAAGCCTCACATGTTGATTCAAAATGCTGCAGCATGAAACTAAGAACATGAATCATATTACTTTTATAGTAGGTTCTCTGCACTGGCTCCCTGTTAAATCAAGAATAGTATTTAAGGTACTTCTCACCTCCAAGGCACTTGCTGATCAGGCACCTTCTTTTAAGGAGCTTATGGTACCTTATTGCCCTACTAGAAAGCTGTGCTCCTTAAATGCTAAGTTGTTTGAGTTTCCTAAAGTCGTCCGCCCTCATTAACCAGCTTGACCTTCCCTGATTTCTCTCATCATTTGACATATTGTCTTACGCTATGCCTTCCAACATCCCTTGCACTTACCTGGCTGGTTTTGCCTGTTTTAATTCTTTACCTCTTTCCCCAGTCTTCACTGCTTGCCTGGTTTGGACTTGGACTGTTTATCAGATTAAAGATTTTGGAATTTCTCCTAACTTGCTCTCTTGAGTCGTTATTGCTGGTACCTGCCTGTTCTGTGCCGACATTTACAGGCAAGGCAATGAAATTGTAGTCAACTTGGAATCGTATTGCTTAATTTCAAAGCTCACTGACATGTTACATAGGCTTCACAAAAAATGAATAAAAAAGATCAATCAACCAACACGAAAGCACAATGGATGCTCTCAAGTGGTTGATTCAGTAGTGGTGGAAGTCTTTGTGTACCAACCTTTTTCACAGCTTGGTAGGTCTCCACTCCAGGTAAGATCCCATTGACACATGCGCAGCTCAACACCCACAACTTGATAACCTGGGTAACACTGATAGGTTACCACGCTGCCCTGAACCAGCTCGGGGTGAGAGGAACTCTTCCAGCCATTAGAGATCTCTGGAAGCTCGGGGCATGTGTCATTACGGGATACTTCTGTAGGTTAGTCAGTATGCATAGGGGTGGTGGGGTGGGTGTTAGAGGGAGACAAAAAGGAAGCAATTAGGGAAACAAGGTTTGAGTTACATAAAGATACTAATGTATATTTCTGTCTGGTGAACACTTTGGTTCATTGCAAGAAATCTTAACTGGCTGCTAATTGCACTTATTGTCAGAAGATAATCCGTTTACATTTTGAATCCTTCTTGAGTTTTCGTTTTAAGTGACACCAGTGTTTTCCCTAGGTTTACAACTTGCAAGAGCAATAGGACTGGCAACGTAGTTGTTGGGAGAACATACTAAATGACGACAGGGAGGAAGGGGGGAAACCTGCTGTTGTGTCTTCATTAACTCTTATCAGATGAAGTCTGCTGGCTAGGTGTGGTACTGAGGGAAATGGCCACACCAACACAAGGCAGAGCTACGGTGGCCCTGAAGTGCAAAACACAACGGCAAATAGGAACGCACAACAGCAAATAGGAAAACACAATGACATTAACTTCTAACGGAAAGGGTAGGGCCTTATAGCAGGAAGCAGAGGATGGAACCTTCTGATTGGACAGACGGACTGTGTCTTTTAACAGGAAATGATACAGGGCTCTCAAGTGTCACGCACTCCCGCCACACATACAATTCCTCACGCCAAGGAATCTGACTCCGGTCCCCATGCCGCGTCGCGTCCCGCCCCCCCAACTTTTATTTACAACACCTAAATATAATTCAACAACAAAACACCGGTAAAACAATGGTGAAACACTAGGACACTTTTAAGACACTCAAAACATCGCCATCTCTCCGTGACTTTCTGCTGTGGCTCTCCTGCTGCGTCACTTCCCCCCCTCATCACAGGCTCTCCCGCCACTGATTAATTGATTGACAGAATATCGAGAAAGTGGCATTTCTCAGATTTCAAAATCCGATTGTGCAAATAGTTAAGGAGTCACGGTAATTTGAATCCTCAATGTCACTTTCCGTTGCCGGCGAAAGGCTTCGGATTAAGAGGGTTAAAAACAGACAGTCCGTCTGTCCAATCAGAAGGGTCCATCCACTGCTTCCTGCTACAAGGCCCTACCCTTTCCGAAAGAAGTTAATGTCATTGTGTTTTCCTATTTGCCGTTTGGTTTTGCACTTCAGGGCCACCGTACAGAGCATCTTATTGCTTCCATTTTTACGGTCTGTAAAAAACAAATCCCCCAAGATGTAAAGTAGAGGTATAGAGTTGGAGTAAGGTACGGGTGGCCTAACGTAGTCCAATTGGTTGAGTTATCATTGGACACTTACAATGATAACTCACCCACTTGAACTAACCATAGAACTTACCAAAGAAGTGGACTTTGAAGCCGTTGCCATAGCCGTAGACATTGGTGGCAGGGTCAGACTGGAACTGGATTGTGAGGTCCGCTGTGGAGGTGTAAAGTTTAAATCGCGACTTTGATCCTCCATACTGACCCAGTACTTTAGCTGTCAGGTCATCTCCGTCATAAAAGGTCAATAAGTCCTTATTTCCAATCTTCAACCTGAAATGGGGGACACAAACAAAAAAAAGTATTTAGTGTAAACTTTAACAAAATATTTAGTTTGTTTTCATGTGCATTAAAACTCAGGGGCACATTTCACTCTGTACACAACCTACAGGTCAAACACCAGAGCCCCGTTCCTCGTATGTCGTTCAACGAAGTTAATCAAATGTCCTATTAGCTAGCTTAAATTAACCCCGATGATTAAAGTCAGGTTGGAGTCTGATCTTGATTGGAGGCTGATCCGCTCTCAGAAAATCTTAAGTCAAACCAGACTTATAGTAAGTAAGCAGTAAGTAATCAGGATAATGTGCGCATGTCCATCCTAAATGAATGAATTGTGAATCTTGAAGCACTCTTCCTTTTAAACGCTATTATAACCAGTGTTGGGAGTAACGAGTTACACAGTAACGCATTACTGTAATTCCACTACTTTTAGCGGTAACGAGCATGTAACAAAGTATTTTTTTTATAAATTAACGCAGTTACAATTACTGAAATGAGTTAGTTACTAGTGTTACTCTTTTGCAACGCGAAGCGGAGGGCCGGAAAATAGTAAGTAAATAGCTGCCTGTCAGCACAAAATAGTTGTGACCACCAAACGTTGTGTGTCACAGAATAGTCGCCGTACGTGCATGTAAACAGCATCACGTCGCTCATGATGAAAGACCTCAGGCCCGCGAATGCTACATGTATAATCACTGTTAGTCGTATACTATACGTGGGTTATCTAAATCGATACAAATGCACGGAGACGAGGATGCAGTACAGGTTAGGTAATTTACTGGCGCTCAAATCACACAACCGGCAGGCATGAACAAACAATCACAGAACTCAGTCGTAGTGACAGGCTACAATGGCGGACCCAAATGCACGACTCAGGAAACAGGGTAATCTGTTTATTGCTCCCAGAGAGATGCAGGCAACAGTACAGGTCCAACATGCAGGTAAACGTGGTCGTAGAAACAGGCAATGGGTCCAGGTACACGAGAAGACAAAACAACGCTGGAAAGTGAGTCGACATGGAGCTACAACAATCTGGCAGGGGATCAGTGAACACAGGTGAGCTTATATACACGGGGGAGGGGAAGACAACTAGACACAGGTGAGAAACATCAGAGTGAAGACCGGCAATCAACAGTCGGAAGACAAGTGACGTGAATAGGGACAAACAGTGGCCGTTTCTCAATATGCGTTCTTGTGTGGACTTTTGTTCTCGTGGACTCGTGAAACGTCATCAGTCACAGCCCGAGTACTTTTCCAATTCTCAAGTCTGCATCTGGCCGAGAACGGTCATAATACCCGGATGTGACTTGCCCCGCCCATTTTACCGGGCATGCATCAAAGCAGGCTCGTCTGTTCTTGTGAGAGACATATATCCCAGAATGCATTTCACCTCAGCAAGCTCCAATGGCAGATGAGATACTTGCGTGCGTAAACAAAGACCGCCTACTGTGGTGACGTCATCAAGTCAGCTGCTGTTCCAATTGCGGAAATGTCCGTTCTCCCGTACCCGTGAGTCAGGACTCCCGAGTCTGTCTCCCGAGTCTATTCTCGCGGGAACGCGAGTCCGTTCTCGCCGTCTTAGGTATTGAGAAACGGCCAGTGGGTGGAAAATAAGACAGGAAGTGCATGAAAACAGACTGAACACACAATAAGAGCAGAGGATGATCTTACAGTACCCCTTCCTCTAGGGCCGAACCCCGGACGGCCCAGGCACGTCAGGATGCATCCTGTAAAAGTCCCGGATGAGACTAGGGTCCACAATATTGCTGGCCGACACCCAATCCCGCTCTTCTGGGCCATACCCCTCCCAGTCCACCAGGAATTGACGGCCCCGGCCTGTCTTCCTGACCACCAACAGCTTGAGCACTGTATAAACAGGGCCTCCGCCAATAAGGCGAGGGAGGTGTGACCGGAACCAGTGCGCTCTCCTGACTGGCTTGACTCTGCTCACATGAAACGTGGGGTGTACTCTCATGGCCCTGGGCAGCTTCAACCGGACAGTCACAGGATTGATCACCTTGGTAACGGGAAACGGTCCCACGAACCGAGAGGCCAACTTCCGGCTCTCGGTGCGCAGAGGGAGATCCTTCGTGGCCAGGTACACCCTCTGGCCCACCTGGTAGTGAGGGACTGCAGACCTCCGCCGATCAGCCTGTCTCTTGTAGCGGTCCCCGTTGCTCAGAAGAACCCGTCGAGCCCTCGTCCAGGTCCGTCGACAGCGTCTGACCAAGGCCATGGCCGAGGGCACCCCCACCTCTCTCTCGAGGGCAGAGAATAGCAGCGGTTGGTAACCGTAGGCGCACTGAAAGGGCGACAAGCCGGTGGACGAGTAGGGCAGGGTGTTGTCGGCGTATTCTACCCACAGAAGCATCTTGTACCAGGATGCCGGACTCTGAGAAACCAGGCAGCGAAGGCCCTTCTCCATCTCTTGGTTAAGACGCTCAGTCGGTCCATTGGATTCCGGGTGGTCCGAAGATAAGCTGGCCCGAAGATAAGCTGGCCGTGGCCCCAATCAATGTGCAGAAGACCTTCCAGAACTGGGATATGAATTGGGGACCACGGTCAGAAACTACATCAGCAGGAAAGCCATGGATGCTGAAAACATGGGTGAGCAGAGCCACCGCCGTTTCTTTTGCGGTAGGCAACTTGGGCAGGGGGATAAAATGTACCATCTTTGAAAACCTATCCACGGCTGTGGGTACCGCTGTAACAAAGTCCAGGGAAATGTCCGACCAAGGCCGCTTGGGAATAGGCAGAGGCTGCAGGAGACCAACAGGAGCTTGACGTGAGGTCTTGTTTCGGGCACAGGTTGGACACGCCCACCAGAAGCGTTGCCGTATTACAAAAACTGTTCTCTTGACCCCCGGATGACGAGAGGAGAGATGTGTGGGCCCAATGGATGACCTGAGCCCTGAGACCAGCAGGGACAAACATGCGGTTGGGGGGGCAACCGGCAGGGACAATTGAACCATCTTGGGCCCTCTTAACCCGTTCCTCCACTTCCCAAGCTATAGCCCCAATAATACAGGTCGCAGGCAAAATGTTTACAGGTACCTCGGAACAGGGGTCAGGATCAAACAGACGGGACAGGGCATCAGGCTTCACATTCTTGGACCCAGGACGGTACGACAAAGTGAAGTTGAATCTGTTGAAAAACAGGGCCCACCTGGGCTGGCAGGCGTTCAGTCTTTTGGCCGAGCGTAGGTATTCCAAATTCTTATGGTCCGTCCAGACGATAAATGGCTGTTCCGCCCCTTCCAGCCAATGCCGCCACTCCTCCAAAGCTACTTTGACTGCCAGCAACTCCCTGTTGCCAACATCATAGTTTCTCTCAGGTCCAGACAGCTTACAGGACAGGAACGCACAAGGATGGAGTCTCTCATCCTGTGGAGAACGTTGGGATAGGACAGCACCAACACCCACATCAGACGCGTCCACCTCCACCACAAACTGGCGTTGTAGATCAGGCAGCATCAACACGGGGGTGGTGGTGAAGCGGTTTCAGGTGGGAAAACGCCCGCTCGGCTGCCAGGGACCATTGGAACGTAGTCTTGATTGACGTGATATTGTGAAGAGGCGCAGCCACTGTACTGAAATTCCTGATGAATTTCGGTTAGCAAAGCCAAGAAACCTCTGGACTTGCTTGCGAGTCGTGGGTGTTGGCCATTCGGCAACCGCTCGCCCTTTCTCCGGGTCCATCTGGATCACTCCTGCCGACACCACGAAGCCCAGAAAGGAGACCGTGGTCACATGAAACACGCATTTCTCGGCTTTGACATAAAGCTGGTTGTCCATAAGCCTCTGCAGCACCGGGCGAACGTGTTGCACATGAGTCCTTGTCGGCCGAGAAGATAACATGTCGTCCAAGTAGACGAACACAAATAGATTGAGCATGTCTCAGAATGTCATTGACCAGCGCTTGAAATACAGCTGGGGCGTTAGTAAGTCCAAACGGCATTACAAGATACTCGTAATGGCCTGTGGGTGTGTTAAAGGCAGTCTTCCACTCGTCCCCACTCCTCATTCTCACCAAGTGGTAGGCATTACGAAGATCCAATTTGGTGAAAATCTTTGCTCCCTGAAGCAGTGGAAATCAGGGGTAGGGGATAACGGTTCTTCACCGTGATGTCTTGTTAAAGACGTCCTTTAAGTCCAGGTACTCCTCGGGTACGCCCGAAAGATCCGGAAGGTCAACTGACTCCCCTTCTGCTGAGTGGTAGGAGCCATGGTGTCATTGCCCCCTACCTCCAACTTAGCCGGAAAACAGGTCCGCTCACACACTCCTCCCCAGCTGCGTATCGTGCCCGAAGGCCATTCCATGTGGGGGTTGTGCAATGTAAGCCACGGAAACCCAAGAACAACGGGGTGACCCGGGCAATCAAATACGTGGAAGGTCAGTCTTTCTGTGTGGCCATCAGGAAAAGTTATTGACACAGGGGACGTGCGATGAGTAATTCGCCAGAGAAGGCCTCCATTCAATCCTGTAGCGTCTAATGGCTTGGGAAGACGAATAGAGTTCAGCGACAAGTCTCTGGCGAGAACCGCATCCATCAGGCTGGTGTCCGCGCCAGGATCCACCAACACAGTCTGAATCCGAGAGACCGATCCGTTCACCAGTGTAACTTCTTGCTTGGGTCGAGAGGGACAAACAGGAACATATGTACGGCTCACCGGCGCGCCCTCTCCTACTGGTGAGCCCCATCTTTTACTGAACAGGAAGCAACGAAATGTCCAAACTGGGCACAATAGATGCAGCGGCGGTCTTGCGACGGTGGTGCTCCTCCGGCGACAGATGAGTCCTCCCCAGTTGCATCGGCTCCTCGGATGGCGAAACCCCCGGAATGTGAAGGTCCGTGACCGTAGATTGAGTACGACGAAACTCTCTGGGTGAGTCGAATCGCCTCTGCTGCCCAATAGGGTGAGTGCCAGGTTGAGTACGCTGGAAAATCCTCGATGTCTCTGGCGCCCTCGGCTGGTAGGTGGAGACCCCTCTCTGCTGTAGTCTCTCGCACCCTCTTTCCAGAAGGCGTTTATCAATCTTCACCGTCCGGGCCACCAGTGCATCCAGATCGGCGGGTAAGTCCAAGGAGATCAATTGATCTTTCACGATATGTGATAGTCCATGTAAAAAAGCGTCACACAGGGCGGATGAATTCCAGCCGCTCTCCGCAGCTAGAATACGAAACTCTACAGCATAGTCCGAGACTCCTCTCCTGCCTTGCTGTAGACCCACCAGAGCTCGAGCAGCCTCCCTCCCGGGAGTAAAAATTTGAAAAATCTGCGTGAAAGTCTGAGTGAAATTGGCGTAGGAATCACATACCACAGATTTACGGCTCCATTCTGCCGTAGCCCAGGATTCCGCTCTTCCGGTGAGATGTGAGATCACAAAAGCCACCTTGGCTCGGTCTGTTGGATACGCTGCCGCTTGTAATTCGAAGTGCAACTCACACTGCGTCAGGAATGCCCGGCAATCTCCCAATAACGTCTCCGGTTTGGCGAGATGTGGGGATGGTGCAGAAGGGACTGTCTCCCCGACAGGATCACCTCCCGACGTTGCAGGGCCGGAAGTGGCTGTGGAACTGCTCCCGGTGCTGGGTACGTCTCGCTGTCCTCTGCAGAACATGAGTGACCAGCTGGGTGATTTGCCCGCTCAGTGCGGCCACCTGGCTCTCTTGTCGGCTAGCCATAGCCATGAGCTCGTTCCGTAGAATAGCAATCTGCTCCTCCTGGTGTTGCAGGCGCTGACCCTGCGCCGCACCGCCTCGGAGTCGGCTGAGTCCATCTTGGCCAGATTGTACTGTCAGGCTACAATGGCGGACCCAAATGCACGACTCAGGAAACAGGGATAAGGGTAATCGGTTTATTGCTCCCAGAGAGATGCAGGCAACAGTACAGGTCCAACAGGCAGGTAAACGTGGTCGTAGAAACAGGCGATAGGTTCAGGTAAACGAGAAGACAAAACAAGAGAACGCTGGAAAGTGAGTCGACATGGAGCTACAACAATCTGGCAGGGGATCAGTGAACACAGGTGAGCTTATATACACGGGGGAGGGGAAGACAACTAGACACAGGTGAGAAACATCAGAGTGAAGACCGGCAATCAACAGGCAGGAAGACAAGTGACGTGAATAGGGACGAACAGTGGGTGGAAAATAAGACAGGAAGTGAATGAAAACAGACGGAAAGCACAATAAGAGCAGAGGATGATCTTACACAAACACAATCGAGCACTGAGTGCTCGATCCAATGTACCACACTGCAGGCGCCGCTCCACGCAAACAACCGCGGCTCCACTTTACACGGACTGCAGTGCAGCCGATAAACCGGGCAGAGCTGAATAGATTGATTGCTCGCTATGTTGAAGATGAGATGCATCCTGTCAACTGTCCAGTCAGTTGCCTTCAGGCAAATGCCTGAAACAGTTATTTTGTATTAACTTAAGTATTTAAAAGGACTTTTGTACTATTGCTTGATTTGAAGGCCTGTTGCCCTGTTTTTTACAATGAATAGGTCTAAAAAATATTGTGTTTGACTGTTCAGTACTATTTATATTCATTACATTTAAAAAGCAGACATAAAAGTAACTTAAAAGTTGTCTTTCCAGAGTAACTAATTACTTTTGATACACAGTAACTGGTAAGTAATTCAATTACCTTTAAAAGAAGTAACTAGTAACTGTAACTAAATACTCATTTTCAGTAACTTGCCCAACACTGATTATAACTAATATCACTTCTTCATCAATGGGATCCCTGAAGAAAGGAGCTGCTATTTTATTCTGGAGGAGTGGCAAACTTATGAAGCTAACTGAAGCCTGCTCTGGAGTAGGGTCAAGTTTATGGATGTATCGCTATGGTGATTTTGCTAAACTGGCTTTGTTGAACCGAAAATCCTGATTTATGTAATCTTATCCTGAAAATTATCCGGCTAACTCAGTAGCCAGGTGCGAGGAACGGGCCTCAGCTCTGTTCACACCATACGAATATTTATCTTTTTTTCCCCACAATATGCTGAAACAACAGTAATAATACACCTCACAGTAGATCCTTCTATTTAGAATGACAGTAAAGCAAGCAGCGACAATGCTTGACGAGATTGGAAGTTCAATCCCTGGCTCATACAGTCTCAAGACACTGAACACTGTGCCCTGTGCATGAATGTTTGTTAATGAAAGTTAGTTTTGGTTCCTCAGGTGAGGGTTGCCTCTTGAATGTAGCATCTTTCATCAGTATATAGATATGCGAGAATGGTTAAATGTTGACATGAAGCGTTAAATCACTTTGATTGGCAAGGCACGGTCCATTTACCATTTACAACAGGGAAGACTAATTCAAGTTGGCTTGCTTCTATAAAATCCTTTCATGGGGACTATTGACAAGGTAAGATCATGTGGATTACGTCATTGAAAAATAAACTTCATGTCTCTTTTTCAGAATATTCAATAATATTTAAGATGCTATTATCTGCCTCGACACATACCACTGATGCACAACAATCTCAAAGTGTAACATTTAGAGTTTCTAAATCCTCCCCAAAAATTCTGATCTGACCATAGCCTGTAAAGCTGTAAGTCTTGCAAACCTCAGATGTCTTTTAAAATGTCCCCTGGGGCTAAGCTACATTTTTTCACATAGAAAATTTAGAGCATGCAGGAAATGGCTTGGTCAGAATAAAGGAGTTACATGCTCTTTCCTGTCGCTAATTAATCACCAGCGTCTCCTGATAAAACTCATTAGCCACGCCGAGATTGAGCCAAGGGAATGCAATAAAAGCAAATGTTCAAGAGGCCTGGATTCAAGCAACACATTGCAAAGCCTAACCCTATTAACAAGAACTGAAGGATATAACTATGCAAGTAAGGAGACAGATAATTTCAGTGGAGTGTTTTGTCTTTCCACTGGCAGAGACATTACTCTTCTGTCAGCAGCAGATACAGGTCTAGACACAAACTTTTTTTCCAGACTTTACCTTCCATGTAATACATTGGTTCTCAAACTCCAACTGTAAACCTCTGAACATAACCTGATCCAGTTGTGAATCCAAACATCTCTCAGTAAAGAGAATTAATTCTGACTGACATGTAATTTTGTTCTCCCTCAGAAATAAAATCAACCAACTTTAACTTCATTGATTGGATACCTGTAAAAAATTGTGAATATACTTTCCCTGCCAAAATAATAAACTCTCAAACATAGGTATATACTAGTCTAAACTTGAGATATGTAGTTTGACCACCATACAAAAGTCTTACTTACCCATCTGAGGATCTAAGTATGTTCCTCACAATTGCAGTAAAATGAGTGCACAATGGTTGCTAAACTCATTTAATTGCATGTTATTCTGATTGCAAACAGATAAAACAGGCTAGTTGAGAAGTATTGTTGGCTAGCTTTAAATTTATTGTGATTAAGGTAAACAAGGTTATTTGGGGCTCTGCAGTGAATCTGTGAAGGAAAATCAATCACAGGCTCCATTACTTGACACTAATTTGTTTTTGTTCAATTAATAAAAAACAGTGCTGGCCCATGGGATCAGCTTCAAACACATCTAACCCAACTATTAACTCTATCATCTTTCATTTCCATATTTACAAAAGTGCAAAATACAGAAAGAGAGCAGTTGCAACCAAATAGCATGTAGGATTAGGATGAACATGGAACTGTCACTGTAGGTCCAAATAAAATGGGCTTCTTGTTTGTTGTTATAATCCCCAAATGTTTTCCTTTTCATCATCGTACCAGGGTGGAATTGAGAATTGTTACACTGTTTAATTCCACTTTAGCAGCAGCAATAGAGATAGCACACAAAAGCCCCCCCCCCTCCCCCACCATGCATCCAACTACTCCATTGTGCACTTGATTGTTACCTCAGTTATTCCACAACTTGCTATAGGTCAGCTTGACTATTCGACCTATAAAGGATGAATGTAAGGATACACAAGACCACAGCACTGACCAACCTGCTACATTAATTTGAAAGGGATAGTCCATTCTACAAGTTCTGAAAAGTGAATTATGTGTGTTAATTAGTATTAAGTGTCTTAATAAATTGGTGAAGTTTGTGCAGTTTCCAGGGTGAAGTTGTTCTGCACAATCATCTCGCTATTACATTATGAAACATTACACATAGAAATCCTTTACTCTTTGACGCTTACTAGAATCCTAGTAATTGTAGTAGTACATTATAGATAAGGCATGTTGTATATAACAAAAGAGATCAAATATCCAATGAATGAATGAAACCTTGCAGCATGCAAGGTGCATTGATCTTTTAACAATGACTTTAAACGTTAATATCATTTATAAAGCCAATGTTTTCGAGTTCCATCTAGAAATCGCGGAAAGTCTTAATTTTCGGTGAGCAAGGATTAATTGATATATCTTAATACCCTTAACCCTTATTAACCCTTTTGATTCTCCCCAATTTTATAGTGTCCCATTATACAGATATGATTGTAGTATGTTTGTGCACAGGTGTCTTTGTGGACCTGGTTAAAAGGCATACATCTCTGTACACTATCTAACCCAGAGGGCTCTGGGAGAATAGCTGCTCTTGTTAAGCTCCATGTAAATGCTGACACCTGCTGGGCATATGTTGAGACCATGAGAAAACTTTGTTCTAGATTAAAATGCTTCTCTCTTTGGAATAAACCAAAAAAGAGAATAATTTCCAAGGAGCACTCCCTGGGGAAACTGCATCAGTGTGCCAACACCCCTGGTTTTGTTTTTTTGCAGCTCCCACTTGAGGTCCTGGGTGATGATGGAGCCCAGGAAATGGAAGGAATCCACAGTGGTGACGGAGGATTCACCTAGGGTGATGGGATAGGGGGAAGGCCGATGCTCTGTTCTTCCTGAAATCCACAATCATCTCCACTGTCTTTAGAGCGTTGAGCTCCAGGTTTGTTCTGGCTGCACCACGACACCAGATGGTCAGACTCCCACCTGTAGGCGGACTCATCCCCACCAGAGATCAGTCCAATGAGGGCGCTGTCATCCGCAAACTTCAGGAGCTTGACGGACTGGTGACTGGAGGTGCACCTGTTTGTGTAAAGGAAGAAGAGCAGAGGGGAAAGAACGCAGTCTTGGGGGGAACCGGTGCTGATGGTCCGGGAGGCTGAGACATGTTTCTCCAGCTTCACGTGCTGCTTCCTATCGGACAGGAAGTCTGTGATCCACTTGCAGGTGGAGTCGGGCATGTGCAGCTGGGAGAGTTTGTCCTGCAGCAGAGATGGGATGATGGTGTTGAAGGCAGAGCTGAAGTCCACAAACAGGATCCTGCCGTAGGTTCCTGGGGAGTCGAGATGCTGGAGGATGTAGTGGAGGACCATGTTGACAGCATTGTCTACAGACCTGTTGGCTCTGTAGGCGAACTGCAGGGGGTCCCGGGGGGGGGTCAGTGAGGGTCTTCAGGTGGGACAGGACTAGCCGTTCAAAAGATTTCATGACTACAGATGTCAGGGCGACGGGCCTGTCTCTCTCCAGAATAGAGAGGTCGTTGGTGGTGGGGGAGGGGAAGGTGATACAGAGGCGTGAGCCCCCGATGGGCTGGGGGTGGGGGGGTTGTTGGACTGGGGCAGGTTGTTGGAGCTGTGGGGGATGGGATCAGGACATTCAGTGTGTTTACATCATGGTATAATTCAAATATTTGCTTAGTCGGACTATGCTATCTTTCGGGGCTAGTGCTATTATCCCAATATACATGGCAGTGAATAAATCGAATCATTGGCCGAAAGCATGTCATATCCGATACGATAGGTTGCGCTGTTTTCATTACAACTAGTTCCGCCATTTCCGCTTGACCGCATCACCACTACCAACAACATCAACATTATGAGAAAGATGGCGAACGGAGAGCAAGGTGAAGCTACATCCCTCTACTATTTTTGCATGATGTTAATAGGAGTACAGCGAATGCGAATGGCGCTATTGGCTGATTTGATAACGGAGAGAAGACGCCGTCGGGATCTCAAGCATGCGCAAAGACACAAAGTCCAGTTCCTTATCCGATTCACCGTTACATGCCGCAATAGTCGAACTATCAACTGGATCGGATCGAGTTATCCAGGGGTGTTAGTCGGATCGTAGTCGGACCGCACATAGTCGGACAAAGGTCTTTACATGAAACGGATAATTTGATTTCAGTCCGACTAAGCCAGTTATTCGAATCCAAGTAACCACGCTGATTGTCTATCAAATCTGCAGTAGAACTCATTCTGCTCGTCTGCCAGGCGGAGGTGATTCATGGAGTGGGGGGTTTTGGGCTTGTAGTCAGTGAGGTGTTTGAGGCCTCTCCAAACCGAAGCAGAGTCACTTGCTGAGAACTGTTGTTGGAGAGTAAAGATGTTTAGCATCTCTCACCGCCTTGCTAAACTTGTCCCTACTGTCCCTACTCCTAAATGCCTAATCTTTCTGCAGGCGTAGTTTTATGAGTTCCGCTGTGAACCAGGGTTTGTTGTTGTTGAAACTCACCCTGGTGCATGATGGAACACAGCTGTCCTCACAGAAGCCGATGTAAGAAGTCACAGCCTCTGTGAACTCATCCAGACTTAGTAGCAGTCCTGAAACCATCCCAGTCTGTGCAGTCCAAGCACGGCCGAAGATCCTCCAGCGTCTCACTGGTCCAGTTCTCTAATTCCCTCATCACAGGTTTGCAGAGCTTTAGTTTCTGCCCGTATGCAGGAATCAAGTGGACCATGATGTGGTCAGAGTGTCCCAGTGCAGCACGAGGGACAGCGTGATAAGCCCTGCTTACTGTTGTGTAACAGTGATCCAGCGTGTTCTCCTCTCTGGTACTGTACTGGGTGAGAGTCCCCGAGGACAATAACTCCATGAAGCACAAAACGGGGGATGTAGAAAAGTCTCTGTCTCTCCTTACCAGCAGCTGCATTTCGTCCAGTTTGTTGCACAGTGAACGCACGTTGGAGAGAAAGATGCCTGGCAGCGGTGTGCGAGAACCACGCTTGCAGAGTCTCACTAACGAGCCGGCACGCTTTCCTCTCCTACGGCGTCTCACCGCGTGATGAAAGTTGAGCGCACCTTTGACTAGAATGTCCAGTAATTCCACAGAAGATAGAAGAAAAGTTGAAAGTAATTCCGCTGGAGTTGTTCCTCGGATGTTCAAGAGCTCATCTCTGGTGAAAGAGCTCCGGGAAACAGGAGACACAATTAACAACAAAAACAACAAAAAACAAAGCGCACCGAAGCACCGTGGCAGCCATCGTCGGCGCCATCTAGGATGTTTTTGTGCTCTGTGTCCACACCCCTGAGTGTGCACAGCGGCAAACATTCTAGCTCAATACCACCAGCAGTATACTGTATCAACCCTGGTCCTGCAGACCTGGGCCTCGGTCTGTATCGTCTTCTGCCTTGGTAGGCTTCACCACGATTCGGTGAATTGCTTGTTGCCTGCTCATGGACTAACTCGCCCACCTCTCCCAGCGTACAGCACCTGATCAAGCCACGGGACGTCACACTGTCAATCTGCCTGGCCTCGGTGTCGAGCCACAAGACCTTACACTGTTGATTCATTCACCTCCTGTGTCGGACCACGGGCTCCACACATTTCCGCCCTCTCATTGGTTGAACTAAAGGCTGTATACCTGATACTGTCTCCTGTGGTGAAGCCATTGGGTCCTAACCTTGAACTACTATGACAACTTCCTTATGAACCCCTTTACGTGATCGACATTCTTGCTAACAGTGCTTTGTTACTCGACAGAATGCTAATTAGTAGCATTTCACCAACAAAATGATGGATACCAAAGGTATACGTCAATAAATATTCAGAATATCAATAAATCATCTTTAATAGCACACTTTGTGGGGCCTTAATGAAACCTGTGTGACAAAAAACTCTGGCCAGAATATCCAGTGATTGCTCACTGCTCATATATATCAAATACTGTTGAGGTGGGAAGCAATGATGGGAATGTAGAGGGAGTGTGGATTGTAGTACAAACCAAATTGAAAGCTCGTTCTGGGGACAAGAGTTGATCTGAACACAACATACATGGCATCAACACATTTACCTGGGCTGCCAGCTGGATAGTTTGAAAACTGTCATTGACATTTACAGGAATGTACAGGGAGGGACACGGAATGTGGCTAATCTCTGGACCCGGCTAAAAATGGATGGGCTTTTGGTCAACAGTTAAACCCGTCAAAGTCAAATAGATTTATTTTCCCTCTTATGATGCGTTCACACCAAAAGCGAAGCGAATTATTCGCGCGAGTAGATTCCATGCAATTAAAGTATTGTTCTTCGAATCTTTATTGTTAGAATGCTGCTTTACCAGAAATAATTCTTTTTTTTCCGTTGCACCAAATTAACTGTTGTCTGTCTGGCACTTACGCATGTCATTCAGAAGCGGAGCGCCGTTTCATTAGCAGCGTGTTCAGTTTTTAATGCGTGTCACCAGTCATGATTGTCATCTTCAAACTGCATGTTAGAAGTCTAAATTAGTAGAAGGTAGAGATGATGTTGGTTTAATGATCATTTTGATTCAAAGAGGCCAAGGAAGGAGTTTGTAGTTATGTGGTTTGGCTCATATCAAAGGTCGACGGGTGAGGAGGCTGATGAAATTGCATTTATGGAATTCGGATACCTACACTTGAATGTCCACCATGATCCTCTTGTCTTCCTCAACATGGATTCCCCAGATACAGTCCTGGCCTTTTTCGTATGCTTCAGGCCAGTTAGGAGACAACACCAATCCAGCTGAGTCTGTGACCTCGCCACTGCACACAGCTGGAAGATATGCACATACACAACCATGGATATTAGGACAGGCAAGCTGGGGGTACAGTTTGTTCACCACACATCAATGTCAATGTTCAATGCCAAAAATACTTTTTAAATAATTTAATACAGTTTGGATTGACATGACGATGGAAAGCTCAGGGCCAGTGACATAGTACAACAGTGGAGGGAGGGGAGGGGGGGGGGGGGGGGTGGTTAGGTGGAAACAGACATTCCAGAACTTTAAATGTTTTTCCTGAACCTAAGCTTTTTCTTGCCACAGAAAATCATTAGATATTGGTGGTTCCCATTGAGTTTCAGTACAGTAAATTCTAGCAGGTCTGACTAAAATGGCAGCGTATGCTGTTCTTGGGACCTGTATATTGTAAATCAGATGAGTCACATTTTGTCAATACGGCGTACAGACCTCTGCAGGCAGGCTCTGTCTCGTTCCACTGGGGATTGTTGGAGTCAATGCATTCAATAGTGATAGATCCCTGTTCCAGGGTATAGCCAGTGTCACAGGCAAACTCCACCACAGCTCCCACTGCCCAGGTGTGGTCACTACTGGTCAGGTTACCATACTTCACGAAGGGTTCATAGCAGTGGCCTGCGGCAAAGGCTATAGTACAAAGATATTTTAAGTTGCGGAAAGGACAGAGTTTACCAAATACCAGTGGATTGCTTTCAGGCTTAAAATTCAACTTTGAAGTTACTAGCGTGAACTAATTTGAATGATAAAAGTGTTCACAAAGAATTTGTCCATTTGACGCATTTATGCAAAGGCCTTGTGGACATGAAGAGATCCGATTTTTCGTCTGACACGGTGAGGTTTTTTTTTCATTTAAGTATTATTTCAGTTATTGGATGGTTTGTTGTGAAATTTAGTTCAAACATTACGGTTCCCCTGAGGCGGATGTTAAACCGCACCACCAATCATCACCAACATGTTAATATTCTTTATGATGTACAACTGCAGTATGACAGGTCCCCTATTCGTAAGAATCATCCATAAAATAATTTTCTCCTCTCTTTTTACAGAGTGGAATCAGCATACACGTAAATATAGATAGAAAGCATAATCAAGAAAATCCCTCCTTTCAAATTCTTAAAATAGCCAGTATGTAAATGTTGTTGGAATGAGCAGGGTAATCCACTGCATGCTTTAAAATCAATATTTAGTTCAGGACAGGAGTTTAGAAAGAGATATTTTATTTGTCTATCTACCTTACCTTGGTACCTGATGGCAATGCCTGTGGAGGTGCCTGTAGCATCTGTAGTCATCTCTGCAAAGAGATGCCTGGACATACTGAGTAGACCTTCATTGGGAAGATACTCCACCTTATATGAATCATACAGGGCAGCTGCATCGAAGTTGTTTCCATTTTTGATCAGCAACCTAAAAGAAAAGGGAATAGAGTGTAATTTGGTGGAGCTCAATACCTGGGCCATTTTGGAGTTTGGAGAAGGAATACTATGCTCATTTTGTATTTTGGGTTTCTTATTGAAGATTTTATTTTAATGTCAGAAGGCCTCCCTCGTTTTCTCCTCTGCATATGTACATTTGACTAGACTACAGGTTTGTCTACAAGCTGTGTTTCTAGATGACAGCATTGACCTGTGAATACAATGTCATTATTTAAGATAGTAATACTCAAAACCCAAACTATAGAAAATGTGAAATATGAACCCTTCCTATGATGAATCCATTCACCATAATTAATCACAACCGATTAAGGAGTCAGGCTAATAAATAATAAAATAAAAGGATATTATCCTGCTCTTGGTGTATCTGTTATACGTTTTAAACAGTCTTGTTGCCAGTTTGGCTGAGTGAACATTTTATATGAAAATACAACAGTATGTACTGTAGCTATTAAATTTTCATATTTAAAATGAAATAATCAACCAAATGTCTGCCTGAAATGCATGAATACAACTGTACCTATACCTACTACCTATTTGCCTATAGCAGCTTTAAAAATAGAGTTTAAGTTCTTTACATTACATTACAGGTCATTTAGCTGACACTTTTATCCAAAGCGACTTACATTGCATTTTTAACCCATGGCTTTATACATTTTTGCCCAGGGAGCAATTAGGGGTTAGGTGTCTTGCTCAGGGACATTTCAACAGGGGACATGGAGCAGCCAGGTCTCGAACAGTCAACCTTGCGGTTCCCGGCGGTTAGGTTAGGTGCACCCTCTCTACTCCATGCGCCACTGTCGACCCTTTAACACAGTGGTCCCCAACCACCGGGCCGCGGACCGCTACCGGTCTGTGGGCCGTTTGGTACCGGGCCGCACCATAATAATATATATTTATATATATATATATAGATTTTTTTTTTTTCTGAAAAATGTTTTATTTTGAAAATTGACCGGCTTTTCTACTAATTATGTGCGCTCGTCCCTCTGACATATTCCCTATTCCCATCCATATGTTTACAATTGTCCTCTTACCGTGCTCGTGCACGGCAGTTTCGCCCACCAGCGAACACGACTACTACCCCTCCAGTTATTCCGCCGGACCTTCTTGACCGGTCCGCAAAATATTGTCTGACATGAAAACGGTCCGTGAGGTAAAAAAGGTTAACAGACAAAGCAGCAATAACTAGGCAATAACAGCAACAACAGAAAGTTCAAAAGTGAGGCCGAAAACAAAATAAGTTAAATGACAAGTTAAAACGTAGAGTAAGATGGAAGAAAACCTAATCAAAACAATAAAAATAATATATAATTTGATTATATTAAATAAGTTAGTAAAATAATCTAGTAAAATCAACAAATTAAATTAATGCAGTAAAGTAACATGGTTACATAAAAATCAGTCTGTAAAAAATAAGTCTTAAGTCATTAAAAGTGGTAAATTATTCATTATATATATATAAACAGCTGAGTTTGTCAAAGTTGTGTGCTATTAGTTTCATAATAGCCAACTTTTTTTAAAATACTAGTAGGCTCCAGCCCTGTCCTATACATTGGAATTTTTAATTACTCTGTTAGTAACTATTAATTCTGTAAAGTGAGGTTGAATTAAATAATCAAGATGGGAGTGTTTTTGCCGTTCACACCATAAAACCTCAACCAGTCATATAAGAGTCAAATAAGAAAAAAATGAGACACTGCTATGGTTTTCTACTCTGCTCTTGAACTCTGAACGTTGCACAAATAAGACAACCAAGTTTCCAAGATACCACAGAAAGCTGACAAACTAAAATCAGTTTTACAACTTCACTTTAAAAACTTTCAAGATGCAGAAATGCCCACAAAGGAACATCCCCCACTGCATGCAGCTAAGCTCCCATCCTTTATCAGAGGCGCCAGTTCCAGATGGAAATTAGATTGATGATACTAGGTCACATTCATTTATGTCACAAAATAAAATAATAAAAATATTTCTATATATATAGAGAACTACATTTATAGAGATCATTTGACCGCAAGGAACCTCGGCGTCACACTCGACAGCCAACTTTCCCTGACTCCCAACATCACTGCGACAACATGATCCTGTAGATACACGCTCTACAACATCAGGAGAATACGTCCCCTTCTCACTCAGAAGGCGGCGCAGGTACTGATTCAGGCTCTGGTCATCTCCCGCCCGGACTACTGCAACGCCCTTCTGGCAGGTCTCCCTGCCACCGCCATTCGACCTCTGCAGCTCATCCAGAGCACTCTCCGCTCTGCATCTGTAAAACTGCTCGTCCCTCCCTCACTGAGAGCACAACACTCAATTAGATCACGACTCTTTGCTGTCCTTGCTCCGAAATGGTGGAATGAGCTCTCTGAACACACCAGGACCGCAGAGAGCCTTCACATCTTCTGCCGGAAACTAAAGCCACACCTTTTCAGACTCTACCTCGGCTAAAAGACAAATTGTAGCACTTAAATTGTACTTGTAAAGCTACTCATCTACAGCAAATTGTAAATTGGCTTATTTGAGGAAATTGCACTTTCTTCTTTCTGGTTATTCTGAGTTTGTATCCCTATGGTTGAATGCTCTTATTGTAAGTTTGAATAAAAACGTCAGCTAAATGACATGTAATGTAATGTAATTTAATTTGTGAGTATATGTAATAATAGGTCTGTATGAATTGAAAAAAAACCCTGAGATTAAGATTTTCTTGAGTTCTAGTTTTTATAAAATGAGGTGCCACCCTAAACTGATTTTTATGTTAAATTCTGTTAGTAAAACGAATAGTAGCTTAGCGCGTAGGTTTGTGTACCATCATTATATTATGCTAATTTGTGGATTTATCAATCATCTTTGAGTTACAAATATGGTTACATAAATCGATTTTGAAATGACTCGAGGTAGTTTAAGAACGAGCCAAACAGGGCAGTGGGGGAGTCATAAAAATCTCTGTTAAGGAAAAATGAAAGACTAGCACCTATTTTTCAACTACTACGGCAGTTTTATTTTGTTTTGTTAAATTTTCTCCACTTTATTATTTATTTTTTATATTACTTTATAAAGTATTTGAGTGTTTTTTTAAATGAAAATCAGTGAAAACTGAAAACAATAATTCTCATTTACAGGTTTGAGTGACTACTCCAGATGACATTAGTTCAAAGAAAATATATAGTTTTACGATTTACAATCTACAACCATTATTGTCAAAAAGCTGAAGTTTTTACTTACCGATCATCATCTTCAGCCAGCGCCACCTTCTCAAAGTGGATATGGATTCTCTGGCCCTCAGGGGCCTCCAGCAGCCAATGGCAGGTAAGATTGTTGCTGTAGTTGCTGGGAAAACCAGGAGAGACGATCCGGCCAACTGTGATGTTGCTGATCAAACCACCACAAGCAGCTGGGGGGAAGAAGGACATAGTGGGAAGATAAAATACAAAATTGAATACGTTGAATGTAAACTTCAAATTCATAAGCTGATGATGAGCGCATCAGGAGCCCATATAGACCCAAATTAAACTCCGGTGTCAGTATAGACAGGGAAGTGTGGTGCGGGCACCCCTGAGGGCGCGCAAGCGGCCTCTAGGTAGTGCGCGAGAGGAAAAATGTAATTGTGGTGATATTTAATCGTAAATATATATATTTAACAAGGTGGGTTTTTACACAAAATAGCAACATGAATTCTAAAAACCCCACTACATTTTTAACATCAAACCCATACATATTTAATAAATAAATGCAATTGAGCTCCTCTTTTTACGTGCACACTAGACAACGATGCCTTGTTGGTGCAGCTAACATCAGCCCACAGCTAACTTCATTCATTCATTCAGCAACAATCGCTAACGTCCTTCTCTCCCCTCCCTCATCTCGCTGCCGCCTGAGCCCCCTGCGCTGCAAGTGAAATCCTCAAATGGACTCCCTTTTTTATTCAGATCTGTTTGAGACTATACGTGTGCCAAAATGTGTTCTTTACGTGGTTTACGGTTTAGAATTAAATCATTTAAAATTCCCCTACCTCTGGCAATCAGTTGTGATTTGTAACTTCCCATTTTAATGCAATCTGCCTCTGAGCCTGTGAATGTGCCCTCGCCATCCTTATTGCTGTTTAAAAGGGACGTTTATTGAAACGTTGTTGCAGTGTTTCAGGGCATTTTCCCACCTGCAGTTTGTTTGTTTCGATTTGGGATTAATATGATACAATGTTGCAGTTTCCCTTTTGTTCGTTTTTTGTCGATTCACCAGCCATCTATATATTAGATAACAATACCACGCATGAGCAAACGGTTCTTTTATTGGTCCAATTTTATTGCAGCTATAAATAGGCTGTTTCTTTCCTTTTTACATTTTTTTTTTAATTGGGCGGGGTTTGGAATCAGGAATCAATTATTGCCAAAATATGTCAAACATACAAGGAATTTGTCTTGGCGGTTGGTGCGTGGCAGTAGACAGTGTAACAATAGACAAGACAGCAGTGCACAAGTAATAAAATAAAATAAAATGCTAATGCAATGGGTTAGTAGAATAAGGCTATGGGTTAGTATAAAATAAGATAATAAAGTTAAAAATTAAAAATATTAAAAAACAAAGTGCACTATCGAACAAGTGACAAAGTGACGAGTGACAACAAAGTAACGAGTAAAAAATTACAGTTAAAGTGACATGTGCAGTATGAAGCAGAGTGACCGAATGTTATAGTCGGACCTCAGCCTCCTGCCAGATGGAAGGGGCACAAACAGTTTTTGTCCGGGGGGGGTGGGGTCGGCCACAATCTTTTTAGCTTGCTTCAGAGACCTGGAAGCGAACAAGTCCTGCAGGGACGGCAGATTGCAGCCGATCACCCTCTCTGCAGAGCGGATGACACGCTGCAGCCTGCCCTTGTCCTTGGCTGTGGCTGCAGCGTACCAGACGGTGATGGAGGAGCAGAGGATGGACTCGATGATGGCTGTGTAAAAGTGGACCATCATCGTCTTTGGCGGGTTGAATTTCTTCAGCTGCCTCAGGAAGAACAACCTCTGCTGAGCCTTCTTGGTGATGGAGCTGATGTTCAGCTCCCACTTGAGGTCCTGGGTGATGATGGAGCCCAGGAAACGGAAGGAATCCACAATAGTGTCGGGGTCGGTGAGGGACTTCAGGTGGGTCAGGACTAGCCGTTCAAAAGACTTCATGACTACAGAGGTCAGGGCGACCGGCCTGTAGTCATTGAGTCCTGTGATCCTGGGCTTCTTGGGAACAGGGATGATGGTGGAGGCCTTGAAGCAGGCTGGTACGTGGCATGTCTCCAGGGAGATGTTGAAGATGTCAGTGAACACCGGGAACCGCTGGTATAGACAAACAAAGTAAACCAGCCCAGAAAGGACATAGCTGCTGTTCTTTTTTCATGATAGCAACAGAAAGTACTGTAAAATCTTGTTAAAATATTTTTATCAAAGGAAATGATACATAAATATAATCTCCAAAACTCCATATATTGCACATGGTGAATTCCTATAATGTACATTTCCACACCACTTATGTTACATTACATTACATTACATTACAGGTCATTTAGCTGACGCTTTTATCCAAAGCGACTTACATTACACTTTTAAACCCATGGCTTTTTCACATTTGCCTGAGATGTCATACTATGTCATACTAACCATTCTGCTGCTCCTAATTTCTACTGTTCTGCTGTTTCTGACCGACAGGTCATTATGTTGTTTCTGATGGTTGCTAAATAAAGACCTTTGAATAAAGACATAAAGACCTTTGATCAAGTAGCAACGAAATAATAAAAACTGTATTTGTTAGAAAGAACTCTGACACTACATCAACATTTTTTTTATGACACCACAGAGCTGTATACGAGTGTGTGAGAAAAGTGAGAAAGATATCAACACTCCATCTAGAGCTATGGAAAGGCGCGTATATGCGTGTTTTGTATCCCAGCTGATCAGGTCAAGGTTACTCATGCAGAGTAAGCTTAATGGAAGCAGATCAGGAGGAATGAACCCTGTGGCATCCTGCACAGCCTTCAGTAATCACACCTCAATACAACTTTATGCTCCGACATGCGCGCACACACACACACACACAAACACAAACAAGATGGAATGGATACAGATGAACAAACTGTGTATGGAATTGCAAGGACCTAAATGCCCAACAGATAGCTCTTGGTGCAGGTTTTCTGAAAAAATAAGGTAAGGTGCTGTGATTGTTCAAAGGCTGGCAGGGGAACTGAAACTGAAACTTATAAGTTAGTAAGACATTTTTTATGTACTGTAACTCACGGAAGGTTAACAGTATTCAGTAATAAAATTCAAATAAAATTTAGTTTGTTTTAATTGTAATACTGACACTGTAAATATATCACAATTTATGAATATGTTTCTGTTAAAAATGATTAAACTTTATACCAGATATAATTATATTAGATATTTCAGATGAACAACAAGTCACTATAATTGAGGCTGAGAAAATGAAGCATGAGTTGTGATTCTGATTCCGCCTGGTTTAGGGCAACGGTGGCGCATGTAGAGAGGGTATGCCAGGAACCGCAAGGTTGGCGGTTTGAATCCTGGCTACCCCATGTCCGATATTGAGGTGTCCCTGAGCAAGACACCAAACCCCTAATTGCTCCCTGGGCAAAATGTAAAAACCATGGGTTAAAAATGCAAGTTGCTTTGGATAAAAGCATCAGCTATGGGGGCTCACCTAGGCAGTGTGATTCCTTGCCACTCCAGTAGGGGGTGCTAGCATTGAGGCAGGTTCGCACACTGGAGCCTTGCAGCTGGTAGCCTGTTAGGCAGGAAAAGAAAGCCTCCCCTCCAGAGTGGAGACTGCTCACTGATACTTCCCCATAGAGAGGTTTTTGGGGGAAGACACAGCTCAACACATATTCTACAGAGACAGAGGAATAAAATGAAGGGATTTAAGACAGAAACTGAGAAAGAGAATGAGACACAAAGCTGAAAGAGAGAAATCTTAGCATGTGCTCAGAAGTTGAAAAAGGGAGGTTAGATTAAACTAAGTGTGTGTTACTTCTTACTTTTTTCTTACTAAAAAAAGAGTTTACCGGTAGAAAAAAAAACCCTATTCTGTCTGCGTTTGGGTTTTTAAAAAAATGTCCTTCTGGGGAGGGAGGGCATATTCTCTCTGAACTGCTGGAAGCCTCTCATTGTTAAACAACTGCACAATAAGCCTTGTTTCATTACTGGCAGCATAACGGCAGTTGGAAAGGTCAGAAAGTATGAGAATATCTTTTTTCCTAAATACTACAAACTTATTTACGATATTTTAATATTTAATCATCCCTTTCTCTTTTAAATATTTGAAAATCCTATTGGTAAAAGTACAATTTGATAATTAAACACAAACAATATTGTTATTAATTAAGAATTGAGTTCAGGGTCATGCCCTTATTAATGATTTCACAGCTAGTGCGTATGGTGTCTAGACC
The DNA here is from genome assembly GCF_964276395.1 of Gasterosteus aculeatus. NCBI lineage: Eukaryota > Metazoa > Chordata > Actinopteri > Perciformes > Gasterosteidae > Gasterosteus > Gasterosteus aculeatus. Next base: position 20,940,641 of record NC_135688.1, on the reverse strand, counting down.
ATTTTAGGTTTTATCATACTCTGAAGTTTGGATTCTAATATTGTATTATAGGAATCCTAAGGCCCTAACTTTCCAGTAAAAAATGATCAGAATTATCTGTTTAAACAACTTAAAAGAACAAATATTCCATGGTAAATATACAGCAACACCACCACAGTGACATTTGGTGTCCCAGTGTCCCCATTAATATTAATAATACATTTCTCCTAACAGGACGAAGGAGCCGTTGACACTGTGGAATAGACAGGATTCACTAGCCCAGCGTGGGAGAACTATTTCTGTTGGAAGTTGGCCCAAGGAATCATTATTTTGACCTTGTTATTAAAAGGACACTGTTTGTTTTACACTGACTGCCTCTGAGCCTCTTGTTTTATGCCTGAATCTGGCCTCCCTTCCCTCGGGTTGCCACAAGGCCAATAAATGACAACCTTGGCCGCCTAACACTCAGCTGAGGGATGTTTTCCGGCTATCTATGTCTCAAGGAAATGGAGATAAGAGAATTTGGTCTAGTATTTCTCATTAGAGCATCATTGCAGACTAGTCCAGCCATGCAGCAGCTGTTAGAGCTGTGTCCTGTTACTCCCTAAGCTGGTCATTAACATGGTCGGCTGCAGCTATTCATATTCAGCCAACTAAAAACTATGAAGCTCATAGGCTGACTGCAGTCTAGAAAATGGATAAAAGAGCCATCATGGAAGCATTGTGCTATCAGGGAGCTTTTCACTGAGACAAATTTCTGTGCAGCAGTAAAATGCATGCTGAATGCTACATCAATTTGTCTTTGTTATGACTGAGCGTCATATTGATAGAAGGAGCAGGGGGGGTGTCCCTGTTCTCTCTTTTTGTGCTCTGCTTGTGATGCTACTAGGGTGGGGCTTAAGACATAGCCGGTTAAGGCCGGCAGGGTCGCTCTGTTCTCCCCAGCTCCCAACCAGGTTGTGCTGTTTCTATTGTGATGTTTTAGACAAAGTTGAACAGTTCGGGTAACGGTAAGGATGAGAAACCTTTTTCCCCCTGTTATGGTTAGGGAGTTAAGTAAGTATCTTCTACTTTTGTTTTATTTGGGGGGTTGGGGGGGCAAGATTATTTTATAAACATTGTTTTGTTTATTGTTTTGCGCCACGCTTATTCTTACCCCGTAAAATAAACCATTGTTGTAAACCATCTTAATTGGGGAGTGGGTGGACAAAAGGAGCGTCACGGATAGGTTGCACTCGGGTTTCCCTAGACGTAGCAGTCTTGTCTTCGTAGACCTTAAGGCTATTCATCATGGTTTGGTTGTAATAAAAGGTAATTGATAATCAATAACAATCAATACGTTTTAGAATTTGTTCAGGCAAGAAAGTAGCCTAATTTAGATTCCCATGTATAGATAGATATACTTATCCAATTAACCTCCACCTGGATATTTAGGTTTTCTTTTGGTTTTTGAAATAACTGTACAGAGCAGACAGATATGAACTGCAGGTAATGAAATGTAAAAATTATTCCAGAACAACCAATCTGGCAATATCAAGATAGTCAGCCGGGAGAAGGGTAGTAGGCTTACCACTGTCCGACCCCACAGGTGTGCTTTCATGCTTGAATACTAGGGGTGTAACGATTCATTCACTGAATTGATTAATCGATTTATATTCCTGCGATCCAACTGAATCGATCTGTGCTCCGCAAATCGGCATTCCGGACGACATATATCGATTACAAATCTATTGAAATGGTACATAATCGATTGTATCGATACTTGGAAACTGCACATTGGATTTAAGTACAAAAACGGTATGGATGTGTGTTTGTTTGTTTGTTTTTTAGCACTTTAGACACTTTACACGTTACTCAATTCAGTCTGCCTGTCTGTGACGTCATGAGTACGCAGCGGCAGCCGAGCGAAACTCTGAACAACAACAAAACACAGCGTGGAGGAGACGACTGCGAGCGAGACATTTACAAACCAACTTATCGATCCAGCGTGTGGAAACATTTTGGCTTTTGCAAACACAGAGGTGTTCTAAATAAGTCGGTCGCTGTTTGTAGAATATGTAGAAGCCAAATAAAAAAACACGGAAACACAACGAATCTTTCCAGCCATCTACTAAGGCGCCATGGAATTAAACAACGCCGACAGTCAGGACCTCTAGCAGCGTTACCGCTGCAGCAGCAGCAGAAGGTAACTCCAGCTCTGCAGACACCTCAGGCCTCGCCAGCACGAAACTCAACATCACAGTAACAATTGCCAAGTTTATCTGTAAAGACATGCGACCCTATAATGTGGTTGAAAATCCGGGGTTCTGTGAATTGATCCAAACATTGTGTAATTATTGTGTAATGTTTACATTGAAAATTGCACTTGATTCAAATAAAAGGTTAATACATTTGCCATTAATTGTTGTTTGCTTGTTTATAATATCCATAATTAATTTAAACCTGATTTCCTTACAAGAAACAACAGGGATCTCAGAAACGTTTCTTGCCCAAGGATAGCATTGCCAATTTTCTGATTAAAGGACAAACATGCTCTCCACTCACTCACCAACAGTTGCCAAGAGGTGACGTATTGGATATGTACAGAATGCCGTTGTCCCAATAACAAAATCTTAATTGCAATTAGTATATTATGTAGTTATAGTAAATAGTATAGTATATTATATGATATTAGTGGGGGAAATTACCTGACAGTGAAGGTAAATACTCTCACAGTTCTGGGCAATTCTTAAAATGCTTCCTTACCCTTTTTGGCTGTTAACTCACAGTCTGGAATGGAGAGCAGTGATTTGCCAGTGGATCGGAAGGTATCCATCGGAAATTCTTGTGATAGGGTCGAACATTGCTATATTGAACATTGGTATCTTTTAATACCTATATAGCAACTACTGGTTACTGTTGGAGGGAAATTGCGGTTATAGTTTATTTTTCTCAAAAAGATAACTGTAGTTCTCTGAAATTACATAAACATGTTTTTGTGAATGGCAGCTAGGTCAAGGTAAATGTGGAAAATGCTGCTTCTTCCTTGTAGGCATTCTCCAAAAAGCTTAGATAGAAAAACGGAAGATGTATTATATCTCCACAGATGCCATATTTGACCCATCTGTTCATCAGCTCATATAGGATTATGAGGATTAGGGAAATATTCAAATAGTAGTTTATCTTTAACGTCTTTGGTGCAGGCTTTTTAGATCAAAGCTCTCTTTGTATGTTGGCATTTCTGTGTTGCTTTGGGATTAGCAGAGGAAGGGCTGCTGTGTTATGGTACTCTTACCCCTCCGCAGTCTTCCAGCCCTGCTCGGTTTTCCTTCCTCATCCCGTCACAAGCTAGTGCCCAAGGCTTTTGGTCAACCGTTGGATCTCCAGCACAATCCAGAACAATAAGTAATGGCTTTTCCAGTTGTACAATTGTAATGTCAGATGATGTATATGTGTTTGGGCTAATGTTTTCACAGAAAACACACCAGAGTACAATCTTGTTTTTTTTTTTTTTAAATCTATAAAATCGGTTATCAAACCTAAAAATATTTTTTCCTGAAAGAAGATCAGGAAGGAATCTCAAAGCCAGACCCAGATGAACATTTTGTTATGGCACATCCCTCACTTGTCATTTTGCAGATGTTTCCACTTGTTTTTGTTATTTTTGTAGCTTTTTTGTATTGAATAAACCAGTAATGACCGCATGAACCCATCTCAGCATTGGTAATATACATATTGTAGGCCCAAAATATTACGGTTTTAATCAAGTCAGAGTACAGCCAGAGTTGACATACATAGAAGTTGTCAATCAAGGCTACCCAAAGAACTTTGAATTACATAAGAGGGGACACCTGTACCCTCCTCCTCAGGGGAGGGGGGTTGGATCAGCTCCCCACTGGACACCTCCACATCAAAGAGAGCTCTCTCATGTCGTTCATGATTGTAGGAGATGTAAGCGGACACTTTGTTTACAATAAAACTTTACAACACGAGATACTCTCCTGAGGGTTATTGCATGAAACAGGATACGGGATTAAGCCGGGATATTCAGGTTATCCTGGATGAATTTAGCTTTGACTTGGTTGCACGAAAGCAGGTTGAATACCCAGCCAAGTAACCATGGTGATTTATTCTTTGCAGCTAGCCTGTTCTAGGCCAGGCTAACAGCCAGGGTAAGATTAATCCTGGAGGCTCATATGTTAAATCAGTTCATCTGAAACAAACGTGTTTAACAGTTCTGTTGTCTTCTGAATGTGTTCTGATTTATTTTTATTAACATGCATGTCACATGCTTGTCACTAACATGCTTGTTAAACACATTGAACTGTGGGTGGACTGGGTGGTAGTAGTCGGCCCCTCGCTGTCCATTGGTGGGTGAAAACTGCGCAGTGAGGAGTGAACAATTGTAAATGTGATGAGGGCGATATATAAAGTCCAATTCACCTGTGTTTCTTCCTGCACCATGATGTCCATTTCTGAACGACGTTTTGGATGAAGAAGCACTCATATTTAGACGTGGTTTCAGACGTGAGAGGATGTTTCGAGACAGATCTGACCAGCGCAAAGCTATGCTCTCAGCTTTCCACAGATGGTCTGTATGGAACTGCGCTTTTTTGCAAATGGCATGTTTTTATTTGCCGAAATTGTAAATAAAGGCACTACTTGCCGTACTGTCAAAAGTGTGTGTTTGGCACTGAATTCTTTGGCACACATCTTTATTACCTTCCCTGGCCACAGAAGAATGTGTTACATCAACGAGGATTTCCACATATTCTGTAAAAATGGGTGATCGTGTTTGATGCAGTACAGAAAATATACCATGTGTGAAGAGGGCAGTTTCTGCAGGTGGAACAGAGTCAGTAGTCCCACCCTTAATCCCTTCCATCACAGGCCTTCCTTAGTTTAAAACATGGGCCAATTCCTCAGCTGCGGTGAAGCCTGGTGCTGGTACCCGCCTAGTGCCAGACATATGAGCCTTCTTCTTAACTGCTTAAATCAGTTTAGATAAAATATGTGAACGGGCATCTAGTAAGTAAATTCTACACCATTTGCAAACTGATAAGGCATGTTTTTATATTTTATCTTGACCTATTGCCAGGATATTTTCCAGTCTTGTTGGTTCTGTTTGAACATTAATTGTAGAAAGATATTTAGAATTAGACACAGCTTATGGAGATTTGTGCATATGGTTGTAAAACATATTCTTGCATTGTGAATAAGGGTTTGAAATTAGTCGTTGGGTTAACCCACTCCCACTGCTCACTTTTAAGGAGTAGATAATTAGCTAAATAATAATACATTTTATTCATATAGTGCTTTACATGATAAGCTACTCGTGTAAGGCGCGTTACAGTAAAACCAGCACATAAACACAGATACAGCAATAAAACCAAAACATAAAACAATCATTATAGCCGTTCTGGAGCTACCACCGTCGGGTTCCTTCAAGGACGCACAGACACACGTTGTCAGCAAATTGTTTTTTATTTTGTCAGAGGGGGAGAGAGCAAGATTGAGGCCAGTCGTTGCGTTGTTTCGCTCGGCTCTGCTATGGTCTGATCTGCTCAGCTCGGCTCAGCTCTGCTCCCGTCATCCCCCCTCCAGATCCTGCTCACCGTTTTTAACAGGGAGACAATCAGTCCAAATCACATCCACCTGTGCTCCTCACTCACCTGCCAGCACTGTCCCCTGAACCACTCCCCCGCTCTCCCCCTGCAGCTGAGCTAACCACACTCCGCCACCATATACCCCCACCGCCCGACTTAGGCCTGGGAGCCATCCGGCCGAACCAACCCCCCCTCCTGAGGGCGGGAAAGGAAGTCCGCCACGACCATCTGCGCCCCTGGCCTATGGACGAGCACGAAGTTAAAAGGCTATAGAGCCAGATACCACCGGGTGATCCGGGCGTTGGCATCCTTCATGAACAGAGGGTGAACTGGCGTCCCAGAAGGTAGTACCGCAGGGAGTCGACTGCCCACCGGATGAACCTTCGGTAGTAGCCCCGCCTCACCTCTTTTTTCGTCTTGGGCCGCGGGCAGGCTGTGATGGCTGCGGTCTTGTCCACCTGCGGGCGCACCCTCCCGCTGCCCAAGTGGTACCCCAGATACCGTACCTCCCTCCGTCCAACTGCACATTTCCCTGGGTTGGCGGTGAGCCTGGCCTGCCTCGGGGACTCCAGCACCGTGCCCACCCGCCGCACATGCTCTGCCCATGTGGTGCTGTGGATGATGACGTCATCCAGGTAGGCGGCAGCATACGCAGCGTGCGCCCGCAGCACCCGGTCCATGAGGCGCTGGAAGATGGCCGGGGCACCGAACAACCCAAAGGGAAGCGTGGTGAATTGGTATAATCCAAACGGAGTGGAGAAAGCCAACCTTGGACTTTGGTGACAAGGGAATCTGCCAGTAGCCCTTGGTCAAATCCAGTGTGGTAAAAAACTGCGCGGTGCCCAATCGGTCCAGGAGTTCGTCAACCCAGGGCATCGGGTATGCGTCAAACCGTGACACCGCATTCACCCTGTGATAATCCACACAGAACCATATCGAGCCGTCCTTCTTGGCGACAAGAGCGATGGGGCCTGCACCAGGTGCTGTTGGACTCCTCTATTACCCCCATCTCCAGCATGGCGGCCAATTCTCGCTGAACCATTTTCCTTTTGTGTTCAGGTCGGATCGGTGGACTTTGGGACCTCTGGCCCGAGCTCCTCTCTCTCCGCTACTGCAGACACCAGGGACACGGACTCCACCTCCCTCCATGCTTTAAGGAGGTTGAGGTGGTAGATCTGTGTAGCTCCCCCTCTGTCAGATCACACCACCTCGTAGTCGACGTCCCATACCCGCCGTGTGACCACAAAGGACCCTTGCAACTTGGCGAGTAGTTTTGAGCTAGAAGAAGGAAGTAATACAAGTACTTTTTCTCCCGGTGTGAATTGTCTCAGCTTGGCCCCCTCTGTTGTACAGCCGTTGTTGACGCTCCTGGGCCTGGAGCAAATTCTCACGTGACAACTCACCCAGTGTGTGGAGTTTAGCTCGCAGGTCCAGGACGTACTGAATCTCGTTCTTACCGGGGCTCTGACCCTCCTCCCAGTGTTCCTTAAGCCGGTCGAGCACCCCCTGTGGTCTCCTGCCAAACAGCAGCTCGAAGGGAGAAAATCCCTTGGAGGCCTGGGGAACCTCCCGTACTGCAAACAACAGAGGGTCAAGCCATTTATCCCAATTACGTTCATCGTTGTGAATAAACTTACGAATCATGGATTTTAGCTTCTTATTCAGCCGTTCCACCAGGCCGTCAGTCTGGGGATGGTACACACTGGTCCGAACGGACTTAACCACCAATAATTCGTACAGTTCCCGTTGGGTGCGTGACATGAACGAGGTGCCCTGGTCAGTCAGAATCTCTTTCAGGATTCCGACTCGGGAGATGACCTGAAACAGCGCCTGCGCAACACTCCTGGCGGAGATGCTGCGCAACGGCACTGCCTCGGGATATCGGGTTGCGTAATCCACCAGAACCAACACAAAGCGATACCCCCGTGCACTCCGGTGAAATGGCCCGATGAACTCCATACCTAAGCGTTCGAACGGCAGCTCCATTAACGGCAGCGGACGCAGCGGTGCTCTCGGGATGGCCGGCTGGTTCACCAGCTGGCACTGCGGGCAGGACGCGCACCAGCGGCGCACATCCGCCCAGATGCCTGGCCAGTAACACAATCCGATCCAGAGTTTTGTCGCTACCCATGTGGCACGCCATCGGGTTATAGTGAGCCGCCTGGAAAACCATTTCTCGACGGCTTTTCGGTACCAACAATTGCGTATTTTCGTGACCTCTCTGAGTGTCGCCGCTCACTCGGTATAGCCTGTCCCTAATCAGTGAAAAGAGCGGGTATGCTAATGCGGCGTCGGGGCGCACCATTTGACCATCAATTCGCATCACTTGGTCGAAGGCAAAGCGTAGAGTATCATCACGAGACTGCTCCAGTGGAAAATCTTCCATGGAGCGTAACTTGGGCACCGGCGGCGTCTCCATAGGAGGCCCCGTCGGTTCCCCCTCTCAGTCGGCAGCGCCGCTTTTTTTGCGCCCCACGCGTTGCGTCTTTTGCAACCAGTCGCGCCTGTCCATTGACTTTGCAAGGAATCTACTCAAGCGAATAGTTTGCTTCACTTTTGGTGTGAACGCAGTATTAGACAGGTCTAAAAAAGTAGAACTTTCAAACAAATTGGTCAAATGTACCACAATGCATGCAAAAGAATTTTGAAAAGATTGATTTGGTTTCACAAACACCCAACTTGTCTTTTCTATAGCTTGCTGGTTGTCATAGATATGCTTTACTGCACTGTAACAAATTGTTGTAAATTTACGGTACATTTCTAACGGTATCTTACAGTTAAATTTCCATCCCTTGCTTGTAAATTAACGGCCAATGTCATGAACAGTTAAAGCTGTCAATTTACGATAATAGCAGACTACCGTAATTCAACTGCATGTTACATATACTTTATGAAGTGGTGGAAATACACATACAGTGCAGTGAATCACATCCATCTACTGTTGTAGGTTAATGTATGAAAGCCCATGTCAGCCACTGAAAACAGGACATTGCTATACATGCAGCTGTCACTTTTATCCAAAACACCCATGGTTTGACATCAATTTATGTGGAGTAATTGAGGGTTAGATGTCTTGCTCAGGGACACTTCGACTTGGCAGAGGGAGTCAGGATTCGAACCGCCGACCTTGCGCTGCACAGCACACGCTCCCTATCCCATGCGCCGCCTTCGCCATCTTTTCAGAGGCTAGATTGTAAAGATTATTAATATTTGTATTATTCAAAGTGTTCATTGCCTAAAAGTCATTTGAGTTAATCGTGACCGACTGCTCCTGAACGTGACGTCAGACGCGTAATCTCAGTTCATCCAGAACACCTGTCAGTGCAGTTCAACATCGGAGGAGTTTCTCATTGCCTTGTCTCTCCAAGTAACATTGGTAAGTGTTATTTGCCTAGCATGATTAACATTCTCTTTCCTTACATCTTGTTGTCTTCCTCATCTTTGTAATTTTAATATTTTACCAATGACAGTGTTTCTAAATATTTTATTTTGGTTTGTTTTACAGAGGCACTGGATTAAGGACGCCAGCCGTTTGCTGCGGTCAATTGAAAGTGTTCCATAGCGTATTGTTGCAGTTAGTTTACCTTGTTGTTAATGATTTCATGATTCATTTTTTTATTATTGTATACATGCGGCATATTTTATGTTTTGTTCTTGGTTACAAATGTCTAACATTATTGTCTTAAAAAGGCATCTAATAAACTCCAACCACTATGACCGCAATGAGTTTGGTTGTCTTTCTTTAATTTGTGGGGAATTAAATGCAAAAGTTTACGGTTATAAGTAAACGGTAACATTCTGGTATTTGTAACACAAAAACAGTAATCCTATGGTAACGAACTGTAATCCAATATACGGCAACATACCGTATATTACGGTAAGGCACTGTAAATAAAACAGTATGTTACTAGCGTCGACTGCCAGTAAATTGCAATTAATTCACAGTCAAATTGGTTCAAGTTTACGGTAACATACAGTAATCCATTATAAGGTAACATATTGTATTTTACGGCAGTGTACCGTAAAAAACAGTAAATTACTGGCATCTGCTGCCAGTATTTTACCGTTAATTAACTGTAAAGTTTACACCAATTTACTGTAATCCATTTTACGGTAACATGTGTGAAAACAATTTACGGTATTATACCGTAAAATAACGGTAAATTCCTGGCATCCTTGCTGCCAGTAAGTTACCGTTAATTTACGGTGACATTTTTTAGAGTGTGCACAGTGGGTGTTTAAGCGTCAAAAAGAAACTTTGAGCTCTACGGTTCATTGTAGATTACGGTTCAAAGTAACTAGTGGATGTTGCTACGATACAAGATATGGACCAGAGTCAGATACTGTACACCCAATCGTCCACCAAGACGATCTGTGACCAATAAATAGATTTCCATCTTTGCCTGTTTGTATGCTATATAATGTCCTCTCTTGAAAGTGTGGAGATTGTAATAAATACGTCGTCGTGAATACGTATTATTGATTTTTATTTTCAGCATTTTTCAAGATTATGAATATGTTTTAACAGTGTTTCCCTAAAAAATATACATATTCCGCAGCTAAATAACATGTGGGGCATGTGACCTTTGATCTCATGCACGTGCAAGAGGGCGTGTACAGGAAGTGGGCGTAACCGCCGCCATTTTGAGGTCATGCCCGGAAATGCGTCATTTTACGAGTGGAAACGGAAATACGTCATTTTGGGGCGTGATTTGTAGGGGGCGTGCACTGTTTAAGCATAAATACGCCATTTTGACGATGACGTGAGGGGTTTTGATTGGAAATTTGCCATTTCAGGGGATGTTTTATGTGATGGGCGTTAGTTTTGACCGGAAACACGGCACTGTAGGAGGGGTTTCATCATATATATAGATGTGTTATTCGCCTCCACCACCACCAACGCACTCATTTTGGACTCATCCTCTGTTGCTGCTGTTGCTGGTTCCGCTACTATTGCTGTGCACTCGGATTCTTTGCAAAATGCAGGCTGCATATCGCATGGAGCAGGCCCCAGAGACTGACATAGGTATGTCTACAGAAAATAGACCATGCTATGCAGATGTAGATGCTCCCCAGCGCCGGAAATAGCATTAGGGATGTCTTTCTAGAGAGCCTGCTGTAGAGCTAGAGCTGGAGGGTGTTTATGGGTATGTGTATAATGGTAAATACTATGATGGCACGGTCACTATGATTTCTAGAATCAAGGCCCAAGACAAGCTAGGAGGGGGTGTTGGTGAAACAGTTGATGATGAGGCTGCTGTGGGGGGTCGACATGGGTGTATGTCTGTAAAAGACTGGCAGCAGTTTCGATCAATTGTCTGCATAGATCTTGAACAACCAGGTTTTCTAGAATCTCTATACTCTGTTCAGTGGTATAAACAGCAGGGCCTAAAATACACCATCTCATGGCAGATCAGTACAACAGACACCCTGACGATTTCATTTTTTTAAATGTTTGTGAAGACAGAGAGTATGTGGTAGCTCAAAGAGGCCGCCGAGGATGGAGAGAGCATCCGTACCCTCTTACCATTGAAGAGTTTAATACATGGTTCCCCCTCGTGTTCTTTGTTCAGTGGTGTGACTGGCCCGCTCTGCAAAAAGTGTTTAGTCAGATTGACAAAGCTATCCAGAGAGACAGCATCAGCAAGGCTTACGGGGCTGTTAGAAAACGTCTTGTTTACGACAATACATCGAGCGGTGTGCAACCTGGTATATCTACTACCATGTGTAGACCGAAAATAATTCACCCCTCAATCATCTAAAAGAATGACAGGTGGGTTATGCTAATGTTCTGTATATATTTCTGTCACTGGTGTTAATTCATGCAGAATCATAAAAACAAAAAAATGTTTTTTATGTTACACTGCCTAGTAACGCGTCGGCTCAGGTTTATCCTAAAAATCAGATATGGAACTACAGGACAAAATTAGCCAAGGCCATTGTTCTGAGCGAACCACATGAAGTGGGGTTGGTAGAATTCCAGTATCCGAGAACAGGGTTAAATCGGCCTTTACTATGGACATTGGGGTTTAGTCTATACAGTCTAATGTTAAAGCGTTTAATGCTCGAATCAGCATTAACACGCAGCTGGATGGGGTATCTATGGATTATGCACACTACACACACGATGACGGCCGATATATGGCATATTATATGAACCAAGCCGGCGGAGAACTACCGGGATTTATAGGATCTCAGACACAATATGGCAATGGTTTGGGGGGTATATTTCGGGGGCTGCTCAGGATGGCCCTTCCTCTTTTAAAACTGGGATTCAGCCTGGCTAAACCACATTTGAAAACAGCCGCTACTAACATCCTAGGAGACGTTGTATCAAATATAGCCAAAGGACAGTTCTCTGGGGCTCAACAACAACCAGAGCAGCAGCAGGGTCACGGCATGCTAATACACACCCGCAGGGCTTTGAAAAGACCCCCCACAGGCAGGGGAGGTGCGGGGCCAGGGTTCAAAAAAAGTAAAAGGGATGGTAGGAACAAGACAGGAGTCAAAAAGAAATCTGGCACAGCCCGAAGAGGTTCTCAGATAAAACGCGCCCGGATTTTGGCTAAAGACATATTTTAGAGGTAGAAACTATGGCGCTCATCCATAATCAGTCGGCAGAGTGTGTCAAGTCTGAACTGGATCTCTTTACTGTTCCTTATACACAAACGTCCATAGAGAAATATTCCTTCATCGAGATCCCGCCTGTCTCATCCCTTACAGACAGGGGCCCTTTGGAGTTTCATATTTCGGCCAGCGGTGAAGATTACCTGGATCTGAACGATACCTTTCTGTATATGCGTGTAAAGATAACTAATGCGGATGGGTCCAATTTAGCAGCAGATGCCGGTGTCGGCTTCATAAATTACCCCGGATGTACCTTATTCTCACAGGTTGATATCATGCTAGAGGATAGGCTCATTTCACAATCTTCAAACGCTTGTTCAGTCGGCATTGACTGTTCAACCCTTGACTGATGGATTTACACGACATACTTGTGTCTTCTTCCTCCTGGCCCAGGTTTCACGGGTGTGTTTGGCCTGCAGTGAGACTGCAGCTCCCACACAGTTTCTCTGGAGGCCAATTGAAATACTGTGACCTTGAGAGAGTATATTGAACTATTATGTCAGCTGAAGGCCAAGTGGGGATTTCACCTTCCTAATGGAAAGCTTCTGGGAGGAGGCCGAGTGATGGCTCAGCATTAGTTTCCATCTATTTGGTTTATTAAAAGTGAGAAATTTGGAATGAGGCTGATAGCCTCTCCGCCTGCCCATCCGTAAGCATGTTGTGCATGTATGTGTGCAGATACAGACAGGTCTCTACGGGTCATGGTTCAGTTTTGAAATATACAGGATACAACTTCCATCCACTTTAACTCAACTTTTACAGCAGAAAATTTCACAAGATACGTTCAATTTTACCTCAGTTCATTAAATGCTTGCATCTGAAAGCAGCTGATGTAACAACACATTCTTATTTCCAGCTAATCAAATACTGACACTAAGGCTAGATTTGAATTGTCAAATTTGCCTAGGAAGGTTCCTAACCTGTGTCAGGAGGAGGGGCCAAGCCAAGACGGTGGATCAGGTTGGGGGAGGTGATAGAGGGTGCATGGGCTGCAACCGGTTGGCAACTGGCATTGGGCACACCTGCAGTTCATCAACCCAATCAGGAAGTGACAGGGCTATAGAGGGTGACTGAACGGCAGACCGGGAAAAACACCGTCAGCATGGGAGACAACCGGGAAGCATTATTGCCCTTTCATGCCTATCCTCAGGTCCTTAACGACTTGTAAAACAAAGACCCCGACCGGGAGGAATCTTTTGACTCTAGCCCCCTTCCCCCAAGTTATCAATTAAAAGGATCATTTTTGTTATTTGAATAGTGTGTCTGTTCCTGGAATCCTGCCTCCACATCACCCGGTTTGCCACAAACCGAGTAAAATGAGTAGTGTAAGTGGCCGCTAACCACTTTCAGCAGTCTAACCCGACTGGTCAAAACTATTTGCATGGATCTGGAGAGCAGCAAAGACGTTCATTAGACAAAGAAAAGCACTGAAGAGTTCAAAGTGGCTGGCAGTCTCCTCCCAGGATCGAGATGATACCCGGAGAGATCTTTCTTGCAGCACAAGATGTAATAACCTTTTCAAGCACAGATTGGTGGTCTACAGAGACAAAGACTCTGGGCTATTTGTGGTGGCTGAGTGCAAATATTCAAAGATCTAGTTGGGGTCCCTATCTTATCGTATGACGCCTGGGTGGGAGCTCGGGAGACTCACAATGAGAATCAAGGAGTGCCCTGAACCCTGCTCAAGATGAGAAGCTTGGGTCATAAAAGGGAGGAGGATTGATGTGTTGATATCATCTGCAGGAAGGCAAAAGCAAGAAAATGTGAATTCACAACAGTAGACCTCTTTGAACCGTACCAAGTAAACGATGACGTGAAGAAATGAGTGAGGGGGTGTGGTCTTTTGCCATCCACACAGAGTCATTCTCTAGCAACCGAAAGGTTCCTCGTGGCTTACCAAAGGTTCACGGCAATCAGGGGTCATCCAAGAAAAATGTGGTCAGACCCGGGCACTAATTTCATAGGGGCCAAAGCAGTCTTGGGGAAGCTTAACAGATTCCTGGACAGTAGTGATGGCAAAGTGAAGCTTTCTGAACCAGTGAAGCTTTCCAGCCAATTGTATCGGAAAAAGGTTAATTCATTCAATGCATCGCAAACTCTATGATGACCTCTGCCGTTGAAAACTTGTAGTGCAAATGTTTCGAATAGCCTACCAGTATATTTGGATCTCTGATTATAAAAAGTTGAACCAATAAATCTAATACATACATGGTGTCACAGGCAGACGCTCCCCGTCCCCGGAATATTGAGGTGCGAAGATCGGGACCTCAGTCACCCCTCTGTTTTGAGCCATAATGGTTTGTGCCATCTGGGATCAGCCCACCGACTCACCTGGGGCTCGTCACTAATCAGAGCCAGCCCTGTACTTAAGCCTGTGACTCCCCAAAGCTCCTTGCGAAGTCTTGTGCATGTTCCATCACATTCCGAGCGTTTTCCCGATCTCCTGTTCTTGCCTGTTATTGACCTCTCGTTTGTCCCAGACCTCGTTCCTGCCTGCCTGATCCTCAACGGTACTTCTGCCTAACTCCACGTAATCCCGGCTTTCGACCACCCGCCTGTACTCCGGATACGACCACGCCTGACCGTGCCTCTGTTTATCCCCGCTCTCCTGGCTTTCGACCCTCTGCCCGCCTACTGGACTCGACCACGCCTAACCCTTGTCTGTACTTCCACAATAAAGCTGCGCTCTGCGCTTGGGTTTCACTCCTGTCTCTTGTGATGCGTTACACATGGATTCCTATACGAATACAACTATTGTTTTTCAGGTTTGAATTGTGTCCTTGTTTGTGTATTTCAATTCTCTGTACATTGGAAAGAAGTGGAACAAACACTTATCTATGTCTTTCTGCACCTTTGTGCACGTATGTTTGTGATCATACTAGCAGAAGAATTAATAGAAGATTATATATATATATATATATATATATATATATATATTTTATGTAAGCAATATAATTTAAAATACCAGCAAGTGCTTCCTACTGCATGTGCAGTTCATGGCAGTCATGGGGACTTATGTGGATTGTTTGAATGTGGAAAGTGATTTGCAGAGGAAAGGTCAGTGGGGCAGTGATTGTGCTTTTGGACATGTTTCTTATGACAGGATATTAAGGTGCTTGTGGACACATGGGATGGGGCATGAAATTATTATTGAGAAACTTTTTTCTCCACAGTATTGGGGTTGAGTCGGTTTCTTAGATACTGTTTCCCCAGCTTTAGAAAAAACTTACTGAGGCAGGAATGCTCATAAGATTACGTGCTAATACAAATAGATGTGGGTACACGTTTGTGTTTGACCCAATATTTTAGCGGGTCTTCCCTCCGTGGAATGTTTGGTTCAGCCAAATATTGGGTGGTCTCCACAATAAAACCGCTAAGAACCTCGGCGTCACACTCGACAGCCAACTCTCCCTGACTCCCAACATTGCCGCGACAACGCGATCCTGTAGATACACGCTCTACAATATCAGGAGAATACGTCCCCTTCTCACTCAGAAGGCAGCGCAGGTACTGATTCAGGCTCTTGTCATCTCCCGCCCGGACTACTGCAACTCCCTCCTGGCAGGTCTCCCTGCCACCGCCATTCAACCTCTGCAGCTCATTCAGAATGCAGCAGCTCGACTGGTCTTCAACCTTCTGAAATTCTCCCACACTACTCCACTCCTCCGCTCTCTTCACTAGCTACCGGTGGCCGCCCGCATCCAGTTCAAAACATTGGTGCTCACGTACCATGCTGTGAATGGATCGGGTCCAGCTTACATCCAGGGCATGGTCAAACCCTACATCCCAACCCGCACTCTCCGCTCTGCATCTGCAAAACTACTCGTCCCTCCCTCACTGAGAACAAAACACTCGACTAGGTCTCGACTCTTCGCTGTCCTTGCGCCGAAATGGTGGAACGAGCTCGCTGAAGACACCAGGACCGCAGAGAGCCTTCACATCTTCCGCAGCAAACTAAAGACACACCTCTTCAGACTCTACCTCGACTAAAGACTAACAAATTGTAGCACTTAAATTGTACTTGTAACGCCACTCATCTAATAGCAAATTGTAAATTGGCTTATTTGAGGAAATTGCACTTTCTTATTTCTTGTTCTCCTGAGTTTGTACCCTATGGTTGAATGCACTTATTGTACGTCGCTTTGGATAAAAGCGTCGCTAAATGACATGTAATGTAATGTAATAAAAATAAACATCCATAATTACACAATACAAATGACAGACTTTGCATGCCTATTGCTAACCTTGTTAGAGGAAATCAAATTGAAGTGCTCCCACATCTCGGAGCGACCTCTCTTTGCCACAGGTTCCATCCACCCTCCTCTTGCCATGGCTTTCTACAGTCGACACGGATACCACTGTAACCTCATTTAAAGAAGCCATTCCTTCTGCACTAAGTTCAGTGTCCTGTCTCAAGATATCAGACTAAGACTCCTGTGAGAACGTCAGTGTGTCCCAGATCGATCATTTTGTCGATGCTCCAACAGGCTCTTTGAGAGTGGCGCTGGACGCGATTGCTCCTCTGGAAAAAAGAATAGCAACAAGAAGGAAGTTTGCTCCTTGGTATAACCCTCAAACCCAGAACCTAAAGCAAACTGTGCGGAAACTTAAACGATTAGGGCGTTCCACCAAAAAGGATCTAGGCTAGTTTGGCAAGACAGCCTTAAAACATATAAGAACGCTCTCCGTAACGTAAGAGCATCTTATTATTCATCATTAATAGAGAAAAATAAAAACTCCAGGTTTCTCTTCAGCACTGTAGCCAACGGCTTCATGAATTTCTTCAATGATAAGATTCTGACTCAGAAAATTGATGGTCTCCTGCCTTCAACCAGTGCCAACCTGTCCTAAGATGTAGGAACCTTGGATGCAGCAGTGGGCCCTGATGCCTGCTTGGATGCCTTCTCTTCCATCAACCTTGATCAACTGACTTCTAAATTTCAAAGTCTACTTGTCTCTTGGATCCAATTCCGTCTAAGCTGCTTCCTTTAGTTAGCACGTCTTTACTAGATATTTTGAAATTGTCTTTGTTCACAGGACATGTACCACAGTCCTTCAAGGTAGCTGTAATTAAACCTTTTCTTAAGAAACCTACTCTTGCTCCAGAGGTGTTGACTAACTAGAGACCTACAGTGCATCCGGAAAGTATTCACAGCGCTTCACTTTTTCCACATTGTTATGTTACAGCCTTATTCCAAAATGGATTAAATTCCTCAACATTCTACACACAACAACCCATAATGACAAAGTAGAAGACAGATTTTTTCAAGCTTATTCACAGCCTTTCCTCAATGTTGAAGCACCTTTGGCAGCAATTACAGCCTCAAGTCTTCTTGAGTATGATTCCACAACCGTGGCACACCTATTTCTGGGCAGTTTCTCCCATTCTTCTTTACTGAACCTCTCAAGTTCCATCAGTTTGGATGGGGAGCGTCGGTGCACAGACATTTTCAGATCTCTCCAGAGATGTACAATCGGGTTCAAGTCAGGGCTCTGGCTGGGCCACTCAAGGACATTCACAGAGTTGTCCCGAAGCCACTCCTTTGTTATCTTGGCTGTGTGCTTCGGGTCGTTGTCCTGTTGGATGATGAACCGTCGCCCCAGTCTGAGGTCCAGAGCGCTTTGGAGCATGTTTTCATCGAGGATGTCTCTGTACATTGCTGCATTCATCTTTCCCTCAATCCTGACTAGTCTCCCAGTTCCTCCCGCTGAAAAACATCCCCACAGCATGATACTGCCACCACCATGCTTCACTGTAGGGATGGTAATGGCCAGGTGATGAGCAGTACCTGGTTTCCTCCAGACATGACGCTTGGCATTCAGGCCAAAGAGTTCAATCTTTGTTTCATCAGACCAGAAAATTTTGTTTCTCATGGTCTGAGAGTCCTTCGGGTGCATTTTTGCAAACTCCAGGCGGGCTGTCATGTGCTTTTTACTGAGGAGTGGATTCCGTCTGGCAACTCTACACCCTACAGGCCTGATTTGTGGAGTGCTGCAGAGATAGTTGTCCTTCTGGAAGGTTCTCCTCTCTTCATAGAACAATGCTGGAGCTCTGTCAGAGTGACCATCGGGTTCCTGGTCACCTCCCTTCTCCCCCGATCGCTCAGTCTGGCTGGGCAGCCAACTCTAGGAAGAGTCCTGGTGGTTCCAAACTTCCATTTCCGGATGATGGAGCCCACTGAGCTCATTGGGACTTTCAATGCTGCAGAAATCTTTCTGTACCCATCGCCAGATCTGTGCCTCGATACAATTCTGTCTCGGAGGTCTACAGATAATTCCTTGGACTTCATGGCTTGGTTTATGCTCTGATATGCAATGTCAACTGTGATACCTTATATAGACAGGTGTGTGCCTTTCTCAATCATGTCCAATCAACTGAATTTAGCACAGGTGGACTCCAATCAAGTTGTTGTAGAAACATCTCAAGGATGATCAGTGGAAACAGGATGCACCGGAGCTAAATTTTGAGTGGCATGGCAAAGGCTGTGAAAACTTATGTACATATTATGTTTTCGTTCTTTATTTTTAACAGATTTGCAAAAAATTGCAAAAAAGTGGAGTGGGATCCCTCCACTGACGTTCTCCCTAAGGTTTCTTCTCTTCTCTTTTTTTGTGTGGGGATCGGGACAGAGGATGTCGTATGTGTACAGACCGTAAAGCCCTCTGAGGCAAATTTGTAATTTGCGATTTTGGGCTATACAAAATAAAATGAATTGAACACAAACAGCTGCACCTCCAGTCACCAGTCCGTCAAGCTCCTGATATTTGCGGATGACACCACCCTCATTGGAGTGATATCTGGTGGGGATGAGTCCGCCTACAGGTGGGAATCTGATCATCTGGTGACGTGGTTTAGCCAAAAAAACCTGGAGCTCAACGCTCCAAAGTGCAGATGGTTCTGGATTTCAGGAAGAACGGAGTCCCACCTTCCCCCATCACCCTGTGTGACTCCCCCGTCACCACTGTGGATTCTTTCCGTTTTCTGGGCTCTATCATCACCCAGGACCTCAAGTTGGGGGCTGAACATCAGCTCCATCATCAAGAAGGCTCAGCAGAGGCTGTTGTTCCTGAGGCAACTGAAGAAATTCAACCTGCCAATGACTGTGATGGTGCACTTCTACACGGCCACAAATGAGTCCATCCTCTGCTCCTCCATCACAGTCTGGTACGCTGCAGCCACAGCCAAGGACAAGTGTTGGCTGCAGCATGTCACCCGCTCTGTAGAGACTTGTTTACTTCTAGGACCCTTCTAGGGTTCATTAACAGAGCCTGTGTCCCCCACTGATTGACTTTGTCATCCCTTTTTCCACCGATCACTCCCTTCACACTCCACATGCACATACACCTGTTCACTTTCACATACTCACAACTCACGCTGGTGCGCTTTATTTTTAACTTTTATTCCTTTATTTTTAAATCGTTTATTCTAAATCCTCCTAAACCATACTCTTATATTTTATATTTCCATTGTCTTACATTGACAACTGCCAAGTCAAATTCCTTGTATTTCATATTTTGGTAATACATGTTTCCTGATTGCTGATTCAAGGCGACATCTAGAGACGATTCAGGGCACAGACCCGTGACCACACAGCTGACAATCTACCCAGTGATTCCATGGGAAGATCAAGTGGGAGGTGTGAAGTCAAAGAAGGGTTTTCTCATAGGATGTATAAAGGAGAGAAGAACGGCAGGTTGATGGGAGCAAACCCAGGCAGCTAGGAAAGGAGGCAGAGCTATTTTCCGGGAAGAGGACCTAAAATTTGGCGGACGTGCATGGGAAGAAAGAACGAACAGCTGACAGACGAGATCCAGCTGATAGAAAGCTTGGTTGTGCGGTGCGCAATAACATGCCTCTTGCATCGATAGTTAGCTTAGTAAAAGTGTCTTCTCATGAATTTCTCTAACCATCTTTCTTTGACCCTGTGGCGTTTATTACAGAGGTCAAAGAAAAGTGTTTAGGAATAGCCATTATGAGGTGTTTTGACTATTCAAATCCAGGCTAAGTCTAAAACACAATACATACCCACCTAGTGATGATTTAGGATGTGTGATTGGCGACCTGTCAGTTTCCATTCGTTACATGGAAATAGGGCTGTCACAATAACTACTTTTGGTTTTGGAATATACTGCGCCCAAATTAATTGCGATAAACATTATTATTGTAATTTTCAGACAGTTTTGTGCCACTGATTAATGACAATATAATAGCATAAAAGTGTACACTCTTTCAAAGAAATGTCTTTCTAATTAGACATTAGAAACGGAATGTTACACATATTCCGAGAAAGGAATACCTACATTTACCTTGTGGGGCTTAAAGCAGGATCTTTTGGGGCGATTGAAGGTTGCATCCATTTGGCTACAAGCATGTTCTATCCGTAAGTGTGCACCATTTCTCACTATCAAGGGTATATTTGCACTATCAAAAAGATTGGCATGAAGATTGCGACTTTTAAGCCAAGTCCTTGTTTATCCTAACTGGCTTTCGATTTCACGAAAAAAAAACACTTCAAAACAGTGGGTTCACGCCTCCTCTTCGCGTGTGTGTGGAGGCGCTGCCTGAGGCCCACCTCCGCTTACGACAAAAAGAGTAATGACAGAGGCGTAAGACACAGGAGGAAGTGTTGGTGACATTCATTTTTTTATTCATTATGCAATCTGGATTGTGCCATATCATAATGTCAAATTAACGGTTTTGTTCATGTAATTAAACTCATTAAAAGGTAGAAATATGTTGAGGGGAAATTATGTTTTCTAGTGAGGAGTTAAAATTAACATCGAAACCAAGACATAATAAACGTGGACATCCGTATGGAAACGTGGAGTCGGTAATTTTAAAACCCTTCTGTTTCCTTTCTTTTAATCTTGGCAGGTTGTCTGCCATAAAAAGGCACAGAGTCAGAGGCCTCTCTTGAAAAGTCATAGATAATAAAAGTACGAAATGCAACCAACCATTGGTTTGTGTACTACAGTTTTCAAGCCATTCCATTGTCATCTCAGTTTTTGGCTGTTGCCATCTTGAGTTTGATAACAGGAGTAGTTTAACGATTAACGCCCATGAAATGAAAACTATGAAGGCAAATCAATGTCAAAACTCAAGAGCGCAAATTAAGGCCATGCGCGCACAGAAATCAAACATTTGCAAACAAAAGTCAGTCTCACGTGAGCTATTTGGTCGCTTAGGGAACAAATCTTTTCACGGACAAGGATGTTTTCTCGCTGTTGTTAATATTTGACAGTAAGGTCACAGTCACCATGGTATCTCTACATATAATTGGTTACAAACCTCATTTTAGGAATGCATAACTCCAGCCAATCCAAACTATAGAAGCTATTTTGCTTTTTTACTGTAAGGAGGCGGAGCCAGTTGCCCTGGTATCTCTACATCTAAATTGGTTACAAACCTAATTTTTGGATTGGCTGGATGTCATCTCTGTTGAGACTTATGCATTCCCAGAACTATAGAGCCCATTTCTGCACTAAACTAAGGATGGGGTTGGAAAGATTAGAAAAAGGATGAAATAAGACATAGTTCGGTAAAGTTGTCAAGATATTCACAGATTCAGACTTTCCGATTCAATTGCTCGTCAGCGAAACCTTATTTTACCAATAAGGACCAGTCTGCGAGCTGGAAAAATTGGTCTAAATATGTGGCCAAAGTGAGTCTCTATTGGTAAAATTATGCTAAATTAGGGTTGTAGCTGGTTTTCAATTAGTCCTTTTCTCAGACTTGTATACATCAAGAGCAGTTGCTACCTGATGAACAGCAGAGAGAATGCAGGTGTAATGCTGCGTTCACACCACCTACTCGCGCGAGTAGATTCCATGCAATGTCAATGCACAAATGCGTCTGGTCGCGAAGGAGTCGAATTTTAAATGAGCGGCGCGAAAGACGTGGTGCGTGGGACATGAAAAAGCGAAACGAGCGAAGCGAAATATTTCAATTTGGGCAAAAAATTTGCCCGCCGCTGTCTTGTGAAAGCCAATCAGCGTTGAGATGTTACGCTCGCACACATCTCCATCGTCCTGCAGCCACAGCGTGAATACACTTTTAACAAGTAAGATAGTTGTGTCTAACCAAGAGATGCCGGCACCGAGCCGACACAACTGGTCATCAGACCGGCTGCTGGTCAGCCTGAAGCAGCGCTGGAAGCGGCAGTCATCCAGACACACTTTCCTGGAGGAGATGGTGAAATTCCAGCTGTGTGCGACGATGGATGATGTCATAAACCCAAACACAATACCATTTGCGGTTCTGACGTTTGTGTAATTCACACAACAAATAACGAGCAGAAATAGTGGTTATTTATTGCCATGTTGGATAGCGGAAACTACAACTGTCTTTACGGAGACAAGCCACGCTCCCTTTCAGGCGCGAATGAAGCAAAATAATTACAACTAGGCGGGCGAGTGTTGCAGTGGTTGCATTGTTGTTGGCCGTTCAGCATCAGCTCCTTTTGAGAAGGAGGCTTTCAATCAATGTATGTAACTCTGAAAAGAATGTGACAGAATGACGGGGGGAGGGGCACCGCCAGTTGTCGAGTGAGGTTTTTAAAAGCAAATTAGTGTTTTTGTATTGCTGCCATCGGCCTGTATACGTTGTTTATGGTAGTTATGGTTTGCAGTCCTGAGAGAAGTTGGCTTGAGTTGACTATACAGTTGAAACGTTTTGTTCTGGTATTTCATCTGTTCTATGTAAATAAATATTACTTCCTCAATGTTACTCCATCCATAATTCCATCACAATGAATAACTAGATCTTTAAACCAACAAATCAGGTCAAATGTTCGATGACTTAAGAAGGACCATACCAGTGAATTTAACATCTCTTAGAGGATCTATTTACTACTTAGAGCATATTCTCAACAAAATTGTCGACAAATAAGTGATGAGGCAATTTTTCCACAAAGATGAAGAAACAAGAGTAAATTTGAATCATGAAGGATTTAAGTACATTTTGTCAAGCTGAAGGCAGGACCCAAACGTCAAAAAGCAAAAGGACTTTAATCGTCAAAAAGGTAAAAGCAAAGGCCAAGGGGCAAAAACGCACACAGGAACCAGGGCAAAAATACAGGCAGGGACCAAGAAACATCCAGGACAAACGACGAGGAACATCCGGGACAATGACGCGACAAGAGACACACTGCTTCAATGCACTAGGGAGGTGCAGGTGATTGGACACAGGTGGAAACAATCAGACAATCACAGACGATGACAGGACAAGGCAGGAAGTGAAGTTACCCAGGGAGACAAGAAGCAGAAAACTACAAAATAAGACAGGAAATAAAACCACACCGTAACAAAGAAACCCAATACCAATTGTGACAATTGGGGAAACTCCATCTGCCAAGAAAGACAGTTTGAAAGGTTAAAGGAAACATTTATTGCCATAATATGTCAGACATACAAGGAAATTGACTTTGCAGTTGGTGAATAACAGCAGACAGTATGACAAGACAATATAGTGGAGGAATAAAGGAATAAGTAATAAAATAGAGGAAAAAAATATAATATAATACTATGGGTTAGTAATATAAGGCAATGGGTTAGTTGAATTACACACAAGTGTATGTTTACTGTTGGTTCATTCTGCTGTAGCTTTATGATATCGCTACATGATAACATGCTATTAAAAAAAGGTAGTAGCCTAGCCTTTATTGTTAGCAGCTTCAAATTTACTACTCTCCCACCACACTTTTACCAATCGTATTCCGTTTGATTAGTTTTGGGAGAAAAACCTTCACAATAATGCAAATAACTCTTTCGGGCTACAACTGAACAAAAACATTTCAAAACAAGTGTTTTTTGACATTTGGATGCTGTAACTATATTTCAGACGGTTGAATACGTGGTGAAAATAGGTCTTAGATGTACCAAATATCAGTTTTCTACCTGAAATCAATGTTGAATTTCCTGTTGGTGCTCAAAGGGTTGGTTATTAGGATAAATATTAAATAAATGAGACAGTCAGCTCAATGTATGACTGTTGCCGTCACGGCATGTTATTGAAAAATTGAGAGCTGAAACAATGTTCAAAGATGACCGGGTGAGGGATGTGATGGAGACACAAAGAGCAGGTGCAGCTCAAAGCACATCCGATCCCTTTTACATCCTCTCTAATTTAACTCAGATCTGTAATGAGAAATCTCAAACACAAGAGACGACAAAGATAGAGGTAAAGCAGGTGAATTCAGTCTTCAGCAAACCAGCTTAGACCGACAGATATAAGGGTAAACACTTCACAAGCAAGCAGGGTGCTTCAGAGGGACTTATACAAAGAAGGTGATAGACGGAGAAAAGGGGAAATGAGTGCTCCACCTCTATGCCCCCTCAGTTCCTCTCAGGAGGTGTCAGGAGAGGTGTGTAAAGAACCAGCGCCCCATTTCCTATGAGAGGGAGCAGCGCGGAATTTAGATAACTCATTTCCATTTGAGTGGTACAAAGACGAAAAGGCTTGGAGACAATTAGAATGAGAGTGTAGCCTCAGTATCTTGAATAGTCCTTGATGAGCGCAAACGAGGCAGTTTGGATGGGTTAATCAACCGTAATCGGAAAGCAGGTATTGAACATGCAATCCTCCACCCCAAATTATAAGATTGTCACTTCCACAAAAGTGCATCTTTTAATTAAACAGTGTCCTTTCACTCTGTCTTTTCCTTATTCAGAAGTGTGAAGCAGCACTGATTGTATCAGATCACTAGGAAGAAATTGCTTTTCTGCCGCAGCAGGGATGATGAAAGGGGTAGGAACACAGAGAAAGATAGTTTGTGGGGAGGGGGGGGGGGGCGTGCTTATCACGGGAGAGACACAATAACTTTAATCTGAAGATGATGCAAAAATACTGTGAAAAAAAATCATCTTTTCAGGCCATTGAAAAAGATAATTTCAAGTTTCATTTGTATCTGTAAAGTTCTTGCTAGAACTAGTTTCTGCAAAGTAACCACTGCAACTTGTCTCCACTTGAATTCTAACGAAAATACATCCCCGAACAAGCATTTGAATGCAAATTAAACCTTTTGTTTTATGAACTACCTACAGGTTTAGTGTAAGAATCTGTGTCTTTCCTGTGCCAATGTGAGGGTTTTGGGACAGAGGATGTTGCATGTGTATGGATAAAGGTAAAGCCCTCTGAGGGTAACTTGTATTTTGTGATTTTGGGCTATACAAAATTAAATAGATGAATCTATAACGCTCTGGTCCGACCAAGCACGTTTCAGCAGCCTGGGCTTTTCATAATTGTTGATATGAGGTTGAATGTTTTTACAGCAGGAAAGTTATTTTGACATCATCAGCCTTTTTTCTCTGTGATGACTTGGCTATATACCAGGAGTTACATGACTTTAACAATTGAGTTAAACCAGAATCTGAAAAGAAAACAATAAAGTACTTGAGGTTGATGGTGGGTTTTGTAATGTATTTAAACTATTCAATTAAATTCCTTTTGTATAGCCAAAAATCGCAAATTACAAAATTTTCCTCAGAGGGCTTTACAGTTTCTACAGATTGAACCCTCACATCGGCACAGGAAAAGCCCCCCCCAAAAAATGAAAACCAGAAAATCAGAGCAGGGGTTCCTCTCCCGGGATGAACAGACTACAATGGATGTTACGTGTACCGAATGAACAATGTAAAAGATGTATACTACATTCAAATCTTATAACATAAATGATTCAAATATTGCAAGTAGTATGCCAGGTATAATACGGCAGGACCACTGCAGGGACAACCACCATCAGATATAACCACCATCCACGGAAGCCTGTGGGGAGGGAAAGCACAAAGACTGTAACGCTAATGTTGGTTTATGATGACAGTAATGTGATTAATATTTAAAATAATAATAATTATGATATATTCTATATTGTTATTGTTATTAATATCACTTCACAATAAACTAAATTATGATATATATATATAATATAATAAAATGTTTAGCACAGATGTCACCATGGACGGTTTCTCCTCTGCTATGATGGGCCTCCTCTGTTGAGACCCTCAACTGCCAAACACATACAGGATTGAAGAGGTTCCTGGGGCAAATATGGATGAGTTGGAGGAATGTTGATCTGTATTTCAATAACGACTATGTTCATTCCCTTTCGAGCACTTAAAGCTATTGTGTCTCTAAATACATTTTTCTATTGATTTTGGGGGTCATGGATCAATTACCTTTTCAATTTCAAATTTCAAGAAAAAGTAAGTAAATGTGTGGAAATCTGTAAGGGCCCAAGCGTTAAAGGGGCACTGTGCTAGGGCATTGTGAGTAGTTCACAGATGTTGCATCATTTTGTTTTATTGCCAGGCCTCCATTGGAAATTGCCAGTTATGATTGTCGGTTTGTACATGAATGTAACTGATCCTTTCCTCTTCTTTTTTGTGCCTTGGTAAATACACAAGTTTAGTTCGACCCGGTTCAGGTTGGGGAGCTATAAGATGGAACACAACAGTTTGAAGCCTAAAAACAGAGCATGATATTGTTAAGAGTAAACACGCCCAACAGTCTACAGCCAAGCTAGTCGCTGTTTTTAACCTGTTCACTGTGTGAACTACTACGAGCACAATGTGTGATTAAGATCTAAAAAAGCCAGTGGAAATAGTGAGTGCATTTGTCTTACTGACAGGGCCCAGGAGGAGCATCTAACTGATAAGGTCCTTTCAGATCCCACACCTGATCGATACAGCAGGTTGACAAGCTTAAACGCTTAACAGTTCTCACTCTACCCATCATTTCAATTAATCCAGCCTAACTAATATATATGTGTTTGAAAGCAGGGCAGTGTGACATGAGGATTTTACATTCTGAGAAGGAAAATTCATACAAATTCCAAATGCTTGATCTTAACTGCGAAGATAACTTATGAGTGTTTACACATGTCTCCTGGTTCCTTGCCGAATATAATGATTATGTTTGGATTAATTTGTCAAAACATATTTTTTTAATCCCTGATTAATGTAACCATTATTCAAACATTCATATTTCAATAATATATTCAATAATATCCTCTTCAAAACCTGTAACAAATATATAACCCCGCTTTTAGGGCGACTTGAAAAAAAAAAGTATATTGAATATATATATATATATATATATATATATATTATATATATATATATTATATATTTATATATTTATATATATATATATATATATATTTATATATATATATATATGAAAGATATGAAATATAATTGAATCTCTGTTTGTCATAGCACCCCCTTCCTTGAAAAACATTTTACTGATGATTAGCAACTTAAAATAGGACATGATCTGATTTCATCATGCAGGTTTAAGACCCTTGGCTTAGCATAGCTTATCCACACCTTGCGCCAACCCTTGAACTCAACTTTCATTTGACCTTAACTAATCGCTTTTAGACAGTATCTTGCACAGATTGCAACGCTATCACAGTCATAAATGTGTTCACAAAGTGCTCAAACCTCCTTTGTGGTAGTTTTAGCTACCACAGTAGGTGTCTCCAGGAGCACATTTACTCTTGATCGTGAAAACAACACCAGGATCCCGACTGGAAATCAGAAGCTGTACAGTAGACAGCAGACAGCTCAATGAGTTTGAGGCAGCTCTCCCGGCAGAGTTCTGACAATGACAGTAGGCCTACGTGGCAATGTAAGCAGCCCCGAGGGTGGGACAGAGCATCACTTGCTCTGGGTCAGCCAGGGCCAATTTATTTATCTGGGCAGTAATCTGAATGAAAAGGGACTGAGTACCTGACCCCTAAATCCAAAAGACATCATCAAAACCGTTGCTGTTAGTTACACCATAACTCGCAGTATCACTAAGGTGATTTTTCAGGATTCCATTTACGCAGTAGCAGATACATCTTTAAGTTTAGCATTACATTACATTAATGTGATCAAATCAAATACAAAACCAAAGCTATTTTCTACTAGCAGGGCAATAACATTTTATTTGGATTGTTAGAGGAAAACAAGTTACCAATCACAATCATAACATTCTACAGAAAGTTATTTTTGTTAACAGGTACCAGCATAAACATGTTTGTCTTAGATTATTGATAGATATACGTATACTGCTATGTTCAGTAGCTGTCCCTGTTAAAAGGAAGTGGTTTAGCATTAAGCACACAGCTGGGTTTTACTAAAAAGATTTGTACTTTCAGTGATGCAGGTTATTAATAACTTTAGTTCTGTCAACTCCGGCATCTGGAAAAATCTAAAATGAAAATGTCTTTTGAGTTTGGTATCTTTCTTCATTCCTATGCCAATTCTTTTCTCTTTCAGGTTTATGTAAACTTGAAGAGCAGTCTTAGGTTCGACCCCCAGTGCTCGCGTTAACATGCCATGACCCAGTCAAAACGTTATCGATTCAATTCTGAATGGTAAATGTCCAAGGACCATACAAATTTTTTGTTGTGCCGCAACATAGGGTTGGCGGTTCGATCCGAGGCCTGGCTAACCCGCATGTCGATATGTCCTTGGGCAAGACACCTTAACCCAACATTGCTCCCGTTGCTGCGACTACAGTCAGTGTGTTTACATGATGGTATAATTCGAATCTTTGCTTAGTCGGACTATGCTATCTTTCGGGGCAAGTGCTATTATCCCAATATACATGGCAGTGAATAAATCGAATCATTGGCCGAAAGCATGTCATATCTGATACGATAGGTGGCGCTGTTTTCATTACAACTAGTTGTGATACAGCCATTTCCGCTTGACCGCTTCACCACTACCAACAACATCAACATTATAAGAAAGATGGCGAACGGAGAGCAAGGTGAAGCTACATCCCTCTACTATTTGTGCATGAGATTAATAGGAGTACAGCGAATGCGAATGGTGCTATTGGCTGATTTGATAACGGAGAGAAGACGCCGTCGGGATCTTAAGCATGCGCAAAGACGCAAAGTCCAGTTTCTTATCCGATTCACCGTTACATGCCGCAATAGTCGAACTATCAACTGGATCGGATCGAGTTATCCAGGGGTGTTAGTCGGATCGTAGTCGGACCGCACATAGTCGGACAAAGGTGTTTACATTAAACGGATAATTCGATTTCAGTCCGACTAAGCCAGTTATTCGAATCCATGTAACCACGCTGAGTGTGTGAATGTTAGTTACTGATGGGCAGGTGGCACTGTGTTTGGTAGCTCCTGTCATCAGTGAATGAATGGTTGAATGATGTCATGTAGTGTTAAAGCGCTTTGAGTGGTCGGAAGACTAGAAAAGCGCTATACAAGTACAGTCCATTTACCATTACTGTACCAGGCCCTTCGAAACCCTTTCTAGGAGCCTGATAACTGCTGCCAATGGTCATCTAAAAAGCAGATAGCATTCAAAGAGGCACACTTAACAAACAGCTAACCTGATGCAGATACTGTAGCTTTTATTCTGGTCTTTATGCACATATTTTGGATATATGTTTATTTTGCACCGTGCACTTGTTTTCCAAGGGGCCTTATCATATACGGCACATATCTGGCTTCGCTCTGTCAGTTTTCCTAAATTTTACTGTATCAATTGCAAAGTTTACAAATCAACTTTTTCAAAATGTTAATTTGCTCGGTTTGAGCTATTAAGCCATCATAGTGAACATTAAGTCTGCTTTTATGTTGAGTCTCTCTTGGTGGCTATAGCATACTCATTAGAAAGGCTTGTGCTGTATGACAGGAAGATCAGAGTGAGGTTTCCTGTATGAAAAATATATTTTTCATGCGATAGAAATTATTGGAAACTATTGGATGCCTGGAGAGAAGGGGAAATACTTTAAAATGGGAACCACTGTATGTCATGCTTTAGACGTTAACATAGTTACAATGGGATAAAACATGCATCACACCTATGTTTTTTTCTGCATTCCCTTGCAGGGAACATGTCAGCCTTCAAGAGGGGTCAGAGGTCAAGGTCAACTACCGACCATCACTTCAGAAGCCAGCGGTAATCTAAAAAAGGACATTCTCTATAATTTTTTCGCTTTCCCAAAGTTACTGCATTTACTACTGTAGGCATTTGGGTGTTAGTGAAGCTCTGAAAGAATACGCTTCACTGCATCTGTGACAGTGTGGAGCTTTGAATCTGGATCTTAGGCAGAAGTAAAACACCCAGACGAAGAAGCTGCAGGTTCCTGGCATGGTTTATTACAGGCTAATCAGGGGGCACAGGAAAGGAGGGCCATTGACGATGCAACGTATCATTTGTCCTTGGTAATACTGGGTAAGTCTATTAGAACAAAAATAGCATATCATAAAGTTGATTCATCTCAATATTGCTTATAATTGATGGATACTGAAGAGTGAAAATACTTACTGTACATGTACAGAACCTGTTTGGGGGATAGATCAGAGGCTTTACAATCTGCTGCCTCATTACTAAAACTAAGGGTCTGATGTTCAAATAAAATAGGAAAATGGTGATATCATACCCACTAGTAAGTTATAAGTGAAGCATTGTTCAAAGCCACAACATGTATTTTTACATTCTCCAAAGGTTTCCTATAAAAACCCACATGGTCAGGTTCAGTTACGGTCAAATGTATCTGAAATGATAGATAAGTGTACACACACTCTTCGTGCACATAGCTGATATCCATCTGCAAAAACAAAGTACCTCACTCCGACGGTACGAAATTAAACATAGGGCAGATATTCATTCATTTAGGTTACGTTATTTAGTTTACAGAAATACTGCCTTTATTTTGGACTACCTTTTCAATAAGTAGAACCTAGATGTTGTTACTATTGGTCCATTAAAGGTCAATCAATAATGTATTTGATTTAATTAGCGTGTGTGTGTTTATATACTATTCAGTTGGCCCCCTTCACTAGCATTGGAGGTACAGAAGTTTGTCTTCAAATAACCTCTATCCTTCTCAAGTTGTCATCTATCACTTTGATGTACAGACTATGCAGAATGAGAATTAATACTGTAATCATCTGAGGGATATAATTTCAAGTGCAAGGAAGTAGAACATGTAGAGGGAAATCAGAAGTAAAATTGCAACACTTAACCAGGGAGACATCTCTCTAACATCACCCATGTTTTGTAGCATTCTTTGCTATTTTGTTAGGGGATACGAATAATGCACGTGGCAGCTACAAAAATAGGCATTCTACTTTTGCGACAAGGGCACCGGAGATATGACGGCATTTGGTATCCCAGGCTGGAAAATTGCATTTTCATCACTTGACGTTTTTCTTCTTGAAAATGTAAAAAGTTGTGCTAATGTACTACGGAATAATCATATATTTAACAATGATGTGGCAGTCCTGTCAATTATAGAAAATCGTGTTCTGACCGAGAAAAGAGTCCGTATGTGCGCTATCACGATTATCGAAGTGAAATGTCAGGAAATAGCACATCTCTGTGTTCATGTGTTCGTTACATGAAGGACTGTATTTCGCACGAAGATCAGTGAGCCGAGGAAGCGCATAAAACAGAAAGCTTCACGGGCGGAAAATAAGATACAAATCCACAACAACAAAACAAAGAGAAAGGCTGAAAAGCTCTTCACTCCAAAAAACATTTTTTTGGCGTTTCCTACCTTTAGCAACTCTGTCTGTCCCGGCTGTCACAAAAAGAAGCAGGAGAGGAAAATAATCTCTGATCGCGCTCATCACGTTTCCTCAACGCTTTGCGCTTTAGGACGATTTAGTACCTTGGGTCGAACACTTTCCTCTAACGGGCTGAAACACCAAGAGCTGTACGCTGAGCACCGACTACACACACACACAGCGCTCCAGGGTGTCAGCTGTCTGAGTTTACCCATTGACGGCTATCAGTAGGCTCTTCCACCTCGACTAGAGACCACAGACGGTACTGAGTGCACTGACTGCCGCCTGTAGACGGGAGCTCCTGCTGCCATTGGCCAGTTGTGTGCGGTGTGCTTTGTGCCGAGCCTCGGCTTCGGGGCATTCAGCTCCAGGGACAGTTCTTAGCGTTGGATGGAACGGACGGCAAGAAAATCCAGCTCAAAGTTTATGGAGCCAAATCCAGGTCAACGGTTTTGATCATTTGAAAAACAAATGTGAACCGGAAAGTTTACGTTTAAGTTTGGAACATTGAAAAATACAAATAAAAAAAATTGGACGAAACGTTTTTTGGGATTAAATACAGATTGACTCAGTTCTGTTTATCATTCTTCACTTATATATATTTTTGGTAATTGCTGTATTATATTTTTCTGTTGCAGATTCTTATATCTTATTTTTACTTTCAGATCTTTTTTTCCACTGTCGACTTTTGAATCTGATGTGCTGTAGGGGGCAGGGCATCAACTGAGAGTGCTAACCACCACACCAACGTGCCAGCCCTGAACTATAAATCAAGTCTCATAATTGATATTCACTCATTAAGAGTAAAGAATTTTCAAGGTTTAAGTTTGCGCACTAGACTATATATACCCCAGCTGTCACCACCGGTATAGTACAAGTAAACACAAGAAAAACTTTCTTTAAAGTTAAACAGAGATACCAATCAAGATCAATTATATCTATAACCAACAATCCACACGACCCATGACCCGATTATATACCTACTCTCTAAACAGTGTGTACGTGTGATTGGATTAAAAGGAGGGGAGAAGGCGGGAGCTAGGGTAAGAGACAGAAAGTAAAATACTGATGATGACTGTAGTAACAACTGTCAAACAGCAGAGGAGCTGAGACGTTAGTGACCAGCAGATGAATGCAGGAAATATGAAAGTAGGGGTAATGTTGACTATTACCAGCAGATTGAATGACAATAAGCGTAGTACCCACTGTCAAGCAGTAGGGGCGAGCAATGATGGTTACAGTAACAACTGTTAATTCAACAACTGAGTGAGGGAGAGAAGAATGACAATGACCGTAGTG
This sequence comes from Gasterosteus aculeatus, assembly GCF_964276395.1. NCBI lineage: Eukaryota > Metazoa > Chordata > Actinopteri > Perciformes > Gasterosteidae > Gasterosteus > Gasterosteus aculeatus. Next base: position 20,907,619 of record NC_135688.1, on the reverse strand, counting down.
CCGACTGTCTAACAGTAGGGGAAAGCGAGAACAAGGATGGCCATAGCAACCACTATTGATTAAATACCCGAGGGACACGAAATCAACAATTGTGGTAGTAACTACTTCTTAAGACTAGATGGAGGCACTATGGCACCTCTAACAGTGGCTGTGAGATACTAGGAAGAAGGGAGGCGCAGTACTTCTATACAGTAGCAGACAATTGCGGGGTATGAGAAGTCTGTAATGAATATGCACATTGTGGTGACGGGTCATTGGTTATCAAAAGAATGTTTTAGTTTAGCAATATTCTATAGCTAAACTAAAACATTTCACTTAGCATTTCTCTTAGCTATGTCTAACTGTCTTGCACATAATCTGTCGACAATTTTTCAATGAATTAGCCTAATCTGCAGCAATATGCGTGAGGATAATTACTCATTTTATTAGGCCTATTTAGATGGGACCGGGAAGGCTGGCTTGTTACCTGCATCATCGTATTTGAAAGCACGTTATTAATAGCGTTTGTCCCTGTCTTAATGCGATGTTGTGCGAACCAAAACAATGTTTAAAAACGTGAATTGATCTTTTTCAGTCTTACTTTGTACTTGAGGCCTTTTGCGGGCATCTGTGGGAGTGGGAGCACTCGATGGTCTCTTCAAATATCGCCTGATATCCATTGCTAATTACCGGCGGTAATCCATTCCGAACAGGTAGGCAGGCAGGCTAATCCAGTGGTCCCCACGCACCTATAAATAGCGTTTACGCACCTCAAAGTTCCCTGCGCCTTGTATTCTTCCGTTGGAATAATTCGAAATAAACTTGGTGTAATTTTAAAACAGCTAAGACTACGTTTCCTATTGTTGAACATATCAGTGCCTTGGGGCTGCAGCAGCGACACCAATCAGGATCCAGGAGGTATGTAAACACATACACGTTGTGGATCAGCCCAGTGGTCCCCAACCTTTTTTACATTCATGTCAGACAATATTTCGCGGACCGGTCGAGAAAGTCCGACGGGGGGGGGGGGTGTAGTAGTCGTTGCGGGCGGAACGACCGACGAGGGGGGGGTAGTCGCGCGCTCTGTGTTCGCTGGTCGTGCACGGTAAAAGGACAAGAAAAACGCTTGGTGATGCGTAGATTAGAAAACAAGTCCGTTCTCAATGTGAAAAAAAAACATGCTGTATAGGCTATTTATGATGACATAGGTAGTACATGAGTGTTCCTTTAACTTATGTTGTCAGTGTAATTGACAGGCTGCTTAACTGGTTAACTCTTAAATTCAACATATTTTTTCAGGCAGTGATAGGACAGGCAGTGATGCAGAGAGCACAGGGAGAGGAGAAACACCAGGTCCAATAGAGAGAGAAGCACAGAGGAGCCATGAACCTTGAGCCATGGCTCCTCTGTGCAAGGCAGGACCTGACGTGAAGGACAAGGAGGCCCTCTGGGCACTACTGTAAAAAGGAGACTCCATATGTAGATAGTTCTTAATCTGCAATTGTGTTGTTGTGTTGTGTTGACATACTTTTTACTGTTTTCTTAAATTTAATAAACTACAAACTACTAACACATGTATTCATTGTCATTGATTGTATATTACTTTTACTGATAACATAATGCAATATAGCCAGGACAGCGACGCTTTGTGTTGCGTTGCTTCGCATCGCGTCGAGGTCTGTGTGATCACAAAATTCACAGTTTACCCACCTCTAATTTTACCACTACAGCACTGGCGAGAACAGTACAAAGAGGAAGCCAGCAACATTGCAGAGTGCTGTTCATCAGCAAGTCAAAGCATCAAGTGCTGTTGTTAAATCCTGGCCAGCTCTCTGCAGATTGGTCAGGCCAGCGTGTATGAGCCAGAACTTAACCCTAGTTGTATGAGACCACTAAGGTGTTCTGAAAGCAGAAATAGAAGATGCCAAAATTGTTTTTTAAACAAAAAATGATGTATGAGTTTGTCTCTCATTTGCGTCTCTCTTCCCGCTTTGACTCACAAAGAATGAGTTTAATTTGACAGCGTTACTTAAGCCACACTCGATGAGTGCATACTAAAAATCATCTAGTTTTGCGTCATAATCCTGCTGAGCCTGACGACCAACCTTTGGGCAGCTGATTTGGAAGCCTTTGCAGCCGAGGTGACTGACAGCCCTCCGGAATGTCTCCGGCCTTGCAGCGGCTGATCACCTTGCTGAAAGATGACTCAATACGTCAATGTGGGACTCTGACACAGATACAGAGTCATATCTAATCAACACAGTTGCTGTGGTTTACACACCTGCCTCATGGCAGATAAGCTATTCATAGATTAAACAAACAAGGCAAGTCATGCACGGCCATTACTCATTACATTAAAAGCCCAGGTTTGCAGTCATTTTGACAATGAGATCTCTTCACCTTAAGTGAGTAGATAAAATGTAATGTATCACAATATGTACGTATACGTTCACATTGACTGTCACGGGAGCAGGGCGTGGAAGGCAGGACTCAAACGCAGACTTCGAGAAAACAAAAATACTTTCAATAGTCAAAAGCAAAAAAGGCCAAGGGGCAAAAAACGCACACAGGAACCGGGGACACACAGACATGGACCTCCGACTGTTAACAATGACGCGACAAGGGACACACATGACTTAAATACACTGGGAAGGTGCAGGTGATTGGACACAGGTGGAAACAATCAGACAATCACTGGGGATGACAGGACAAGGCAGGAAGTGAAGTTACCAAGGGAGACGAGTGGCAGAAAACTACAAAATGAAACAGGACGTGAACCCAGACCGTGACATTGACTCTCGGTCCTTACCCTGCTTTGACAAGACAATTGATCAAATCCGGCCACAATATAGAAAATCATTTTTTTTATTATAGGCTTGGTTATTGTGGAGGTTTTTTGATGGTTTTACTTTTCTCCGCTGTCCTTGGCTATGTCCTCCTGAGTGTAGTGGCTTAGGAGCAGTAGTTTTGCCCATGTGGTAGAGCAGGCCTGCCAGTTGCATCACAAATCTCAGGGGACTGGGATCGGCCGGTTTGTTGTCCTCCCACATCCTAGGGGTATGATTTCTTTGGCTTTGCACCGAGAGAGTTCCAGGGAGGACTCGAAGATTGATTAACTACCACATAGCCCCCCTGCTTCTTGCTTCTCAAAAAATGTTTTTTTAATAATGAAATAAAACACACTTCACATAATCTTTAAAGAGAACTTAATACAGCATTTGAGGAAGTGCCCAATTCATAGCAATTGAAAATTGTATGATGCAAAAATTGTTTGCCTTTCAGTTATAAAATGAAACAGGTCCGCCAGTGACACACATGGGGTCCATACAGTTAGGTGCACAGGTGTTTCCTGTAACCCCCCCTCCCTACCTGTGTTGAGGTTATGATAAGTCAATTTGCCTAAAAAAGAAAACAGACCCTTTCCCAATCAAGGGATCATTGACTTCAAAGCACATCACTGTTTCAGAAGCTTGATGCAGAACCCACCTGAAGTCCAGTTCAAATTCTTATTTTTCTCTGGACTCGCCTATTTCTGTTTTCATCTGGTGTCTGTCAGTTCATAAAACACATCCATAAACATACACATTAGGCGTATTTCCTTGCCGACTTCTTTCTATTGACTTGTGTGAAATCCTATCCTATCTTAATCCATCCTATCTTAAGGATAGGACTTATTAATGAGTGTTGATAAGGCTCAACTACTCATTGTAAAGAAAACCAGAATGTTTTTGATCAGCAGACTATATCATAATTATTACCTATGTAAATATGATCAAATTTAACAGATATGTGTTGCAGAATTATGAAAAATCCTGCTATGAGTTTAAATTTGTCTGGTGAATAAAGTGCTTCTACAGCTATTCTCAAGCTATCGTCCTTTTATTATGTTGTTCATTCTCTGCAATAAATTTAACACTAAGGGATATCAGTTCTTTGAGTTTTTAATTATTCTGCAATATATTCCATGATGTATGGAGGACAAAAATGGCTTGAGTATGAATAAATAAATTCGTTCATGAATAAATACAGGAATGAGTAAATAAATGCTTAAATACAGCAAAATTAAATGCTGAAATACTTAATAAAAGAGTGAATAAACAAATGAAATGAATAAATACATGTTGAAATAAATAAATACAAGTTGATAATCAAACAGGTGATAAACAAATACATATGACGTTTGATGGCTCCTGGTCTACTACTTATGGCTTGCACATGTGGTAGAAGTTGGCTCCTTGGCAGAAGTTGTTAGCATTTGGCAACATCGCATTGTTTTTACAAACCATTTCAAATCACTTGCGATCATTAGCAAACGATTTAGAGAACCGCGTGAAGAAGGCCACTCCAGTTTTGGCTGGATAAAGTGACAGAGCACTTCGCTCAGCTAAATATCGACATGAATGTGGAAGTTGAATTTTGAAAGGAGCTGCTCACCAACTTTACATCTTTCCGAAACCAGAGGAGTGACCCATAGATGACAATTGTATATTTTACCTCCAAATATTATTGAAGCACATCTCCTTTGGGGGCACACCGCTGGGGACATGGCACAGGTGTTCGATCCTAGATACACGCTCTACAACATCAGGAGAATACGTCCTCTTCTCACTCAGAAGGCTGCCCAGGTACTGATTCAGGCTCTTGTCATCTCCCGCCTGGACTACTGCAACTCCCTTCTGGCAGGTCTCCCTGCTACCGCCATTCGACCTCTGCAGCTCATCCAGAATGCAGCAGCTCGACTGGTCTTTAACCTTCCGAAATTCTCCCACACTACTCCACTCCTCCGCTCTCTTCACTGGCTACCGGTGGCTGCCCGCAATCCAGTTCAAAACATTGGTGCTCACGCACCATGCTGTGAATGGATCGGGTCCAGCTTACATCCAGGACATGGTCAAACCGTACATACCGACCCACAGTCTCCACGCTCCATCTGCAAAACTGCTTGTCCCTCCCTCACTGAGAGCAAAACACTCAACTAGACCACGACTCTTTGCTGTCCATGCTCCGAAATGGTGGAACAAGCTCTCTGATGACACCAGGACCGCAGAGAGCCTTCGCATCTTCCGCCGCAAACTAAAGACACACCTCTTCAGACTCTACCTTGACTAATGTTCTAATAATTGTTCTTCATATTTTAAATCCTTGATTCAAGTGTTACACAGACTTTAAATCTACTTTTTCTTTCTACAATTCTATTAGACTTTTTAAATTTACTTCAGTTCTTAGTAACTTATCGCTGACCTCTTGTAGTTAAATCAAAATTTTAGCTTGGGGAGTTTAGAAACTCTTTCACATATCAGTCACTCATGCTTTATTATAACAACTTTTGTTCACTCTGAATAAACAGGTTGACTAAGCAATTCTCTGATATCTCCAATTGTTCTCTTGCTTGTAAACCTGTTGTTGAATCTATGATAACCGCACAGACAGCTTTTCTGTGTGCGTGTCTTACCCTTATAGTGTTTGATAATTGTTTCATAAAGCCCATTTGTTAACATATGAATTTATTTCGATTTGTCAAAATAACTGATTTGTGTGAACCCCAAACCACGCAAAATCTTTCAAATCTATTTATATTTGATGTATTATTTATTTATATATTTCTCTTTTGCTACGTTCACTCTGTTAATTAATTTCTTGTTCTGGACTTTTCTAACTGTCCGTGTTTAACACTGTTGGGGATCAATAATAACTTTATAAGAATTTAGTTTTTCTTGCCACAAAATCTCCCTTTAGCTGCTAGCAGGCATGTGCATGTTCTTGGTCCTTGTCTCCTCATAATAAGCTGGCTCTGCAGCTGCAGGCTTGTTGGTTGAGAATCTGTCTCTCCTCCAGACTTTCCTCTTTCCTGCAACTGTGTGTGCGAAGCACATTTCCTTTGTACATCCCGATCAACGTAGAATTGAGCGCACATGTCGGAGTATCCGACTCCTCCCTGTCCACGCCCCTACTTAAATATGCAAATAATATTTAAATGAGCCCTGCACCTGCGATTCCCCTCTCTGCGAGATGGAAGTGCTACTTTCCGAAGTGGAGGCATGCTAAAATGTGCTCCAAACTGCCAGTCCACGATATATATACGTGGGACTCCAGTTACCAGAGGTATCAACGTACCACACGGATTTCTACGGACTAAGAGTCGACCTCCAGTTGGTTGTCTGCTTACCTATTTCTGCAGCGCACGCCTTTGTTGTCACTGCTGAACCACGCCGCCGGTCCTTCCGCCTGGTCCGGAAAAATGGACGTCACCCTCTTTCTTTGTCCAGGTCAACCAATCACGTTGGGGTCACCAAATTGAAAGAACACACGAAGCGAACGAACATGATCAAAAATCGGAAGCCCGGTTGGGGACATCTGGAAGGATTTAGCCAAACAACTTCTCTCGTTGTGGTAGATTTATTTGTCAGATCACAAGTCGAGCGTAAGCGCTGCGTTTGCAAGGGCAGGAGCAGTTCTGTCTTATATAGTAAAATGTATTTATTTTACTTTACACTTAAAAGCTTACAAAACAATGCAGATTTCAAATGTTTGAATAAATGTTTACTCCACTAAACACCACTGATTTTGATGTATTCACTGCCAGTCGTATTATGACTCACAAGATCAGTGATGAATCTCAACATATGAAGAAAAAAAAAATCAGTCATTGTATTGCCTATTGCCATAATGTATCTGTATTAAACGATGAATATCAATTGTATGTATTTGCCTTCAGGTGAAGGAGCAACAGGCACAACCCTGAATCTACACTACAGCCTAATTTATCTTTTAAATCTTATTTGTATTTATTTGGCAGGGACAGCGCAGAATGTATAAACAAGGCGCACATAAAGCCAGATAGCGAATTCATTTGTTGTTGGAGTTACTAAAAATGTAAATGTTCTGAGACCATTATATAGCCTGTAGTACATTTATCAGATATAAATGTACAGTAGAATACATACAGCATAGTGTACCTATAATGTATATCAAATGATTACATAGAATGAATGTGGTTCAAAGTGCCCCTAGGTGGTAGATGGGGGGGGTGCACATCTTAGTATCGTCTAGGGCAGCTAATGGGCTAGAGCCGGCCCTGCCTGTATGTGTAAAAACTGACTTTTAGGACCCACTGCAGCTAGACAGCCGATTACACCATGTGAAACTGACAATACACATTGATAGATCAAATAAAAGGGAGGACAAATGATAGGACTACGTGATGGTGTGATTGTGTTTAACAACAGGAATGAATTGACATGACAATATCAAATCATACATCCGCCACAATGAGATAAGACTTCTGGTTCTGTCGATGCCCTTGGTATCCAGCCCAGCTCTATAATGCTGATTTGGTCTTATCCTGGAAACGTCTGATTCGAAAAGGTGAAAGGTCATAGGAGGGCACTTCTCCCAGGACGAGCTCACAGAGGAGCTTTCCAATTATTGGTCCAAACTTGAAGCCATGGCCTAGAGAAGAGAACTCATTACAGTGAGGAAACATGCAGATCATCAAACCATGCCAGATGAATCAACACCTTAATGTAAGCAAATCCATGCCCTGCACTTTCGAGTTACCCTAAGAATAACCAGCATCTCTGTGCCTTTGTCTGAGTCAGGCGATGGGTTCGAGCCCCACATGAGTGCATACATAAAAGAAGAATAAAGCTGTTGCCTGTCACTGAGAATTTATTCACTTTAGTGAACCAGGACCAAGTGCTAAATTAAGGGCAATTTCTTTTTTCTTTGTGTCATGGCTTCATACGTAATGGCTTCAAGCCCAGGAGTGAGATGAGAGAGTGTGTATTTTCAAAATGCAGCAGTCTGATAGTCCTTGTTGCTAAGGTCTAGGAGGAAAATTGTGAATGTTAACAGGATTTGAGGAATGCAGTACGTTGCCATGTGACAAAGATCTCAGAGCTCCCGTGGATTCCGCCTGGCTTTGAAGTCCAAAGCTTGGCTTCGACAGTTTGGCCATGTGAATTTTCATCTCGCCAGAGAAAGAGAAACCTCAATAGATGGCTACTAAAGCCCATGGGGGGATTTAGTAGCTATGGCAACCCCCCAGTACTTGCGATCTTTGAAGACAAATGCATGTCGTGAAGAAGGAAGGAAGGCAATGTTTTTAGGATTTGGCAGAACCTCTCCACTATTCTTCACTAGGCTCTCAGCATTTTAACTGGAGGATGAGCAGTACATGAAGAGTACAGACCATAATTAACAGTGACTCATAAATAAATAACGCCTCCAGGGACATTACGATCAGAATATAATACATGTAGTTCTTCAGTAATTTATTAATTTGACCACTTTCTATTGTGGGTCTTTAGACAATAGTTTCTTTATCCAATGGAGCCAAATGCAAGTCAAAAGTTTTGGTCATTTGAAAAACAAATGTGAACTTGAAAGTTTTTGGTCTTGAACATTGAAAAATACATTTATTCAAAATAAAAATAAGTGGACGAAAAGTATTTTCAGGTTGCAAATAGTTTTGAAATTATTTTTCATTCTACACTTATATATATTTTTTGATATTCGCTGTACTATATTTGCAGGTTTTATATTTTCAAGTTTCAAATCTTTTTTTCTCTTTCAAGGCCTTGTGTACTAACACTTCAGGCGTATTTGTTTCTCAACGTGCATGCCATTGGTATGTACGAACATGCCCCACGGAGGTGCCCGTCTTGTAATATGAGTGACATGTCTCACTATGGGATGCACGCCCCACTGCAGACCTCAGAAGCATTAATCTAATTACGCCAATCCTGATTGACTGGTGAAACGTGTCCGTCCGCCTCAGGTAGTACCACCCACCTTAAATATCTCATAGGGACGACACCACGTCATTCAAGATAAGCACCTCTTCTCACTCGCCCAAGCAAGAAGGGTTGTCTGGTGAGACATCTCACTCATATTACTCAGAGAACGGGGGTTATGTAAATAACCTAAAGTTCTCTTTCATAATACTTCTGGTATTATCGATGTCTCACTATGGGATGTGGTTGCTCCCGTATTGCCAGACAAGCTTATCTAGCGTCCACCAACCCTCAGGGAAAAATACTCCGTTCCAATCAGGACAGCAAAACCGCGCGTGCCACGCACGGAGCGTGAGTGGTGAGGACCAACTCGCCGCAGCACAGATGTCCTGAACAGAAACTCCCCTGAATAAGGCCCAGGATGCGGCCAGGCCCCGAGTCGAGTGCGCTCGCAAGCCCACAGGTGGCTGCATGCCCCGACTCATATAAGCCAAAGCAATCGCCTCCACCACCCAGTGGGACAGGCGCTGCTTTGCAACAGGTTTCCCCGTGTGCAGATTAGCCAAGGAGACTAACAGCTGAAACCCCTCGTCCTATCCATGTAAGTGCGCACCGCACGGACTGGACATAACTCATGCGAACGCTGCTCACCCGGTGGGGCCACAAGGTCAATAGGAGAACATGAGCCCACCACCGGAGGCACAAAGGCCGGGTTGGGCTTCAAAATCACATCCCCACGGAAAGAGTTGAGCGCATGACGGGTGCACCGAAAGCGCGTGGATGTCATTAACCCGTTTAGCCGAAGCCAGCGCCAGCAACAACACTGTCTTGAGAGACACGTATTTCAAGTCTGCCCCCTCCAGTGGCTCAAAGGGGGGGCCCTTAAGCCTCTACAGAACCACAGCCAGATCCCACGGTGGTACCAGTGGGATTACCAGTAAACCTTAACCGCGGAGAAGGCTTTCAGTTTGTCAATCAGGTCCTGCAAGAATGACAATATCACTTCTACTGCACACTGAAAGGGAATGTGGCCATTTCTGTGACACCATCCCTCTAACACTCTCCAGTGGAGGAGGCTCGAGCACTTTGTATAGTGGAAATCCCCCGCTGTGAAAGGCTCACAGCTGAGAGATTTAGCCACTCAGGGGCCAAGCCCACAGCGCCAGACGCTCTGGGTGCGGGTGGAAGACCGTTCCTTCCCCCTGCGACAGCAGGTCCCTTCGCCAGGTCCGCGCCCGTGTTCAGGGCTCCCGGGACATGCGTCGCTCTCAGGGAGAGAAGACTACCGCAGCTCCACAGGATCAGTTTGTTTTCCAGCAACTGACGGGAACGTAAACCCCCCTGACGGTTGATGGACGCCACCGTCGTCATATTGTCCCGTCATGATGGAGACATGATGGCCCAAGACAGACAGAATGAAATGTTTCAGGGAGAGAAACACCGCTGAAAGTTCCAGAACATTTATGTGAATTTACGCTGGAGGTCTGCACCCCTCACAGATCGGCCCTCGTAAATTCCGCCCCAACCTGTCAGGCTGGCGTCCGTCGTGACCACTTTCCTGGACAGGACGGAACCCATGGCCACCCCTTGGGTCAGAAAGGCCGGGACTCGCCAGTGACGGAGCACCCTGGCGCATCCCGGCGTGACCACCGCTCTCCGTGTGCCGTGACGCACGGGATCCAGCGGCTGAAAGGCACGCTGAGAAAGCCACAGAGTCCAGGGATAATCCCATAATGCCCTGTGTCGGGGACAACACGCTCTTTTCCGCGTTTATCACGAAACCCAGGTCGGATAGGTGACGCACGAGAATACGTGTGTGCGTTATGGCCTTCTGTTCCGATTGTGCCAACAGCAACCAATCGTCCAGATATGTGGCCAGGCGCATGCCCTGCCGTCTCAGCGTGCACCGCACAAACACCCTCGGGCTTAAAGACATACTGAAAGGGAGCACGTGGTACTCGTAACCGATCCCCTGGAAAGCAAATCTTAGATACTTTCTGTGGGGAGGGTAAATTGGGATGCGGAAATATGAGTCTTTTAGATCGACAGAAGTGGACCAATCACGTCGTACGAGGCGCAGCAGAGATGCGTGTGTCAGCATCCGGAACTGAAATATTTTTCCTGAGATATTTGTTCAGAGCACGTAGATCCAGAATAGGGCGAATACCGCTCACCCCCCGTTTGGGGACCAGAAAATACCTGCAGTAAAAACCGCTCTGACACTGTGCGGGAGGTACGACACAAATTGCTCCTTTGTTCAACAGTGAGAGAATTTCCTCCTGCAAAACACGAGCCGACTCTCCCTGGGAGTGTATTATACCGGCGAACCACGGGGGAACAGCTGCGAACTGTAGTCTCCATCCCCTCGATCGTCCTTAACACCCAGGGTGAGGCTGGAAGCGCACCCCATCTCTCCCATCTGTGGGAGAGAGTGGACACACACTGCAGCCCCTCCACCATGAGAGGCGCCCGCCGCGGTGCGGAGGTGACCTCCCCCGGTGGAAGAGTGACCTGGTCCCCGGATGCCGCTGAGCATCTCCTCCCGGGAAGACAGCGCAGCGGCGGGGCCCACACAGCCCCCTCTCGGGGGGGGGGGGGGGTGACAGCGGGTGTCGCCACCGCGCTGTTTATTTTGACATATTTGGCTGTTTTCATTAACTGCACCCTCGGCACTCGGCCTGGATGCGGCAGCGGGACACACTATATTTTCTTTTCGGGAACATGTGTGAATGTGCGTGCTTGTGGACATGAGGGAGGGGCAACCGCAGAACCCTCCACCGTCAAATGTCCGTCTCTCCCTGCTTGCTCCGTGGCAACCAGGAGGTGGGGGCGTGGTGGCCCCCCGAGTGAACGCTCGAAAGCCAAACAGGTGGAGCTGGCGAATGGAGAACTTCCAGCTGCAACACTGGTGAAGAGAGGGGTGGTCAGGCCGCTCTCTTCTTTTTCCTGGCCTGGTTGTAGACAGTCTGCACGGGCTGTGCCGGCGGAGCTGCAACCGGGGCCAGGGATTTTTTGGGCCAGCCGGCCCGACCTGGCAGGGGGGCCGGTGCGGGCTGGGGTTTCGACTGTTTCGGAATTTTAAACAGCGAAGCCTGTGGGGCAGCCTGCGCGAAGGTTTTGTGGAAAACCTCCTTCTTTTTGGCGCTGTTGCATCAAGTCTAGCGCGGGGTGAAAAATCCCCTCCGGGACAATGGGCATGTCCAGGACGTCGTCCCTCTCTCTGTCTGACAGGCTGGCGAGGTTGAGCCAGCGGTTTTCCCATGGCCTGGACCGCACAGCGTTGGACATGGAGACACAGGTCGGTGATTCCCGGAATCTCCTCCCACGTAGCTGGGTCCTGAGTCTGCGCAAAATCCTCACACAACTCAGCTTGATACGCCGTGAGCAGGGAGAGGACAGCCCCAGAGCGCCTTCGAAGCCAGCTGTCACGTGATACAGTTTTTATGGATGGAATTGCTCTGGTACCCAGCAGCACCGTCAGGAATCTGGGAGTTCTCTTCGACCAGGATATGACCTTCAACCCGCATATAAAGAAGACTTCAAGGACTGCCTATTTTCATTTACGTAACAAACAAAAATCAGGAACTTCCTGTCTCAAAGTAATGCAGAAAAATTAGTTCATGCGTTTGTCACTTCCAGACTGGACTACTGTAATTCTTTATCAGGCTGCTCTTGTAAATCTCTTAAGCCTCTCCAGTTGATTCAGAATGCTGCAGCACGTGTATTAACAAGAACTAAGAAAAGGGATCATATCACTCCTGTATTAACATCTCTGCACTGGCTCCCTGTTAAATCAAGAATAGATTTTAAGGTACTTCTCCTCACCTACAAGGCACTTGCTGGTGAGGCACCGTTGTATCTTAAAGAGCTTGTAACACCTTATTGCCCTACAAGGCAGCTGCGCTCCATAGATGCTGGGTTACTTGTTGTTCCTATGGTTTTAAAAAGTAGGCTGGGGGCCAGAGCCTTCAGTTATCAAGCTCCTCTTTTGTGGAACCAGGTTCCACTTTCAGTCCGGGGGGCAGATTCGGTCAGTGTTTTTTGTGCTTTCTCCCTTAGCAGGTCTACGTAGATCGTGGTTCCTTCGGGACCCTGGTCCTGACACCTACCGTGGCCCTGCTGATGCCTGCTGCTGCCATCATCATCATCATTATTATTTTAGATATTAATCATATTACTGTACTCGTAAACCAACATTACCCTCTCCTTAAGTCTCTGTGCTCTCCCTCCCCACAGCCGGTGTGCAGGCAGGGAGTCGAGGCAGTTAGCTGGTGTGCTAACCGAAAGTTCGAGAGATTAGCTGGTGTGCTAACCCTCGGTACTCGAACAGCCGTGGTGAGGCGTCGAGGACAGTGCCAACCAAGTCATGGAGGGCGAGGAAAGCACAAAATTCGATCAGGTGTGACCGACGAAGCAGAAAAAAAAAAAAAACATCCAGGGCTAGCTAGCGCCCAGCTACAGAAGCTAAATAAGATCTGTCTGTGGACAGTTCAGCCAACTAGCCCAAGACGCGAGATATACTTCGAGTGAGAAGAGGTGTTTGAATGACGTGGTGTCGTCTGCATGACATATTTAAGGTGGGTGGTACAACCTGAGGCGGACGGACACGTTTCACCAGCCAATCAGGATTGGCGTAATGAGATTAATGCTTCTGAGGTCTGCAGCGGGGCGTGCATCCCATAGTGAGACATCGAACAAAGTATTATGAAAGAGAACTACTTAGGAAAATTGTGCTTTTCCATGTTATGCATATGCATTCACGGGAGGAAAGGTTGTATTTTCACCTCAGGAGATGGGAGGGGATGCGGAAAGTGCCCTAATTATGTGTTTTGGTTTGTACATAAACTGCCCATGTAAGCGCACCTCCGTTTAGCAGTGAAAATTCTCTGCCTCCTAAAAGCAGGTTTAAACAAGAATGCGCAAGAGTCTTTGGCTCACAATATTTTGTGTTGTATTGTGACGTACCTGAGAATCCAGCTCCGAATACAATGTTGCTGTGCGACGGGTGACAGTCCAGCACAAAATGATGGTCGGGTGTGAGCTGTTAAAAGGAAAAAAACATGAAGAGTCAGATACAAATAAAATAGGTGGGTTGCAGGAGATTAAACCCTCCAAATAAATCTGATTTCTTCTATAATCTTTAGTGACTAACCTATTTTTTGGCTTCTGTCCCAAAAATGGAAAACATGATAAAAAGTGTAATAACTCTGTAACTACTTTTTCTATTTGAACATTTAAAGGGGAACGCCTGTGATGTGTAAAAATTACTAGTGAAGAAATTAGGTTTTTTTTTTAATTTAAATTGTGTAAATCGCCTAAAAATATCACAAACAGCCCCATAAATCCTTTAAATCAGACGCTCGAGAGTGCTGACCCTCCTTTACCCGTAAAACCAGCGTGGAAAACGATGGATTTCGATTTCACTCGAATAATAATATAATAATTAATTTTATAATTTTGTTAAAAAAACATCAAAGGGGCATTTATGATTCATATGGTGGATGGATTTGTGGTTCGGTATTGGCAAGGTTTGTCCGAGAGAAATTATTATATTAGTGTTTTCAGCATCCTTTCGGCTAGCTACTTGCGTCCTTTTAGGTGTTAGCTACTTAAGAATATGTACTGCCGTGTGCAAATGTTTTTGACTAATTTTCAAACGGATTGGGGATATTGTAGCAAAGACTAACGTTTGAAGTGAGTTGAAGCATTATTATAAGTACACAATAGTTCTGTTGAAAGTTCTGCCTCGGTAGTGCTCCATATGGGTGGACGCTCGTCACCAAGATTAACATTTCCATCTGTAAACATTTGAGCAACAAGAGGGCACTTGAATATTTGTATTTGTCTGATAATTGTAGTCTATTTATACCAGTGGATCTAATATGAAAGGCTAACTACCTTTTGCAATTCAAACTGAGCTAGAATGTGAATCCATAGATGCTCGCCGATTGCTTAAAATGATTGAGATCAATGATTTCCCTAATCCTAAAATGTTTGCATTCATGCTAATGCTAATGATTGACAAATTGCAGTCAAATTGCATGTTTGTCCATATGTATTTGAAAATTGAATATGAAAAATGTTCAAGAATGAGAAACTCCAACTCAGTGCCTTTATTTAGCATCTGTTCAATAACAAATGCATAAAATTCAGTTGTGAACAATGAAACGTACATCTCTTCTGATTGTTTTAACTATTCAAGATAATATAAAGAAATTGCAGGAAAAATGGTAAGGATCATCACAAGAGTTTTATCTTCTCACGATTTATAGCTATGGTCTATCATGAATTTGATCATGATGGTTTATTATTTTAAGAAGTCTGTCTCTGGATATAGAGACAGACTTGAAACATAAAACCCCTTCCCTTGACATTAATTTAAACATAATCCTAAAACTAATTTTGCACCAGGGATTTCAAGGTCGGTCCCAATGTGACCTACGAAAATTGTCCTCATTTTAAAGGTCTAGCCCGGGAGTCCCCCTTAGGGGGAGTTAAACTGCCGAATATGAAAGCCCATAAAAGGACTTGTGAAAATTATATTGTACATTTACACATGTGTGTTGAGAAACAATTAAAATGCAGTAAATTACGCAATGATTTGAATAATAGGGGTCGATGGTGGCGTCGGGAACCGCCAGGTTGGCGGTTCAAACCTTGGCTGCTCCATGCCCTATGTCTAAGTGTCCCTGAGCAAGACACCTGTGGTGGCGGGCGTGGTTTGGCTCGGCTGCAGAGGGGACGGAGAAGGGAGTGGTTCAGGGAACGGTGCCAGGTGGAGGCAATTGGCCTCAGCTGGCCCGATTGCACTAACTGTTTGTATTGTGGTTTTAAAATGCAGTAGCGGAGTCGACGGGAAGAGAGGTCGACGGCGAGAGAGCGAGACGCCGGGAGAGGTCGATTCTGCATAAAGAAACCGAAATAAACATATTGCTTCTATACCTGCTGTGTCGTGCCGACTCTGTACGCCCCCCCAAGGATCCGCACCGTGACAACACCTAACCCCTAATTGCTCCTCGGGCAAAATGTAAAAACCATGGGTTAAAAAATGCAATGCAAGTCGCTTTGGATAAAAGCATCTTGTTTAATGTTTCACAGTATTCTTATATAATTACATACTAAAGCTGTTACTAATTTATCACTGGGAATGTATTACAATCTAGAACACTTGACAAAAAAGTTCTAAAATGTTAAGATCTAGTTAATATTAGTTTTGTTTGATTGTTTGCTAAATCTAAAACTATAGAAAGGCTTATGGTTATCATAGAATGTATTTGAAGAATAACGTCACACTAAAACATGTTTTAAAACTATTGAAACTATAGAATAAAACACGTGATGCTACTTTGATAGACCAGTGTTATTATTGACAACTTAATACCAGATATATAAAATTTCAAAAATTCTAAATCTATGAAGTAAAAAACCTACCCTGGTTCCTGTTGCAAAATACCAGCATAAGGTGTTGTAATCAACTGGAAGGGCTTGTAATACCAAATCTGGCTCGAAGAAACCCAATTAAGTTTTTCCATTTGTTCCACTGGAACACAATCGACTCGGGTGTCATTCCCAGCTCCTCATTCCTATTTCCCAGTTAAATGCAAATGGGGTAAAGTTAGTTGTTTTAATTAACAAAATAGAAGCTGTCACTGTGTGGGTTTCTTTTTTGTTTTATTTTGTAGTTTCCTGCTTCTCGTGTCCCTGGGTTAGTTTCCTGCCATGTCGTGTCACCCCTGTGATTGTCTGCAGTGTCCCTGATGTTTCCACCTGTGTCCAATCACCTGCACCTTCCCAGTGTATTTAAGCAATGTGTGTCTCTTGTAGAGTCATTAAGTTGAATGTGTTTTGTTTGCTCCTCTCCTGATCCGCGTTTTGCCCCCAGGCCTTTTGGTATTTAAAGTATTTTTCTGTGCGAAGTCTGTATTTGAGTCCTGGTTCCGATACCCCGTTGTGACAGAAGCATTTGAACTATTACCTCATGACTTTTGATGATTGTATGAATGAATAAATTGTTGGCAGTTTGAATCATCTGATGTTATCTGTTGCCTCTGGGTCATCAAAGCGCTGTACTGTCTAAGTCTAAATTCTCAGTATTAGGTGTACTGTGATGTGGAGTGTGTATACTGACAGTGTACAAGCAGCTCTCCACCACAGCAGGTTCCGGGACCAGGCCCGGAAAACAGCAGGCAACGCAGCGTTGGAGGATGTCAATATCCGACCTGTTTGTCGTCTTGTCTCTCTGGTCTGGGTTCGTCTCACTCCCCCCATGGTAGCATATCTGCACACAGAATGACGTCATCAGTATAATTTCTATATGAAAGGCTAAAAGCTTGGTAGCCCTTAGTTCTTTAGATGCACAGCAACAGCAATAGGCCAATATTGTTCACGATACGGCATAATCCAACGCCGACTGTGTTCTGTATGATATATTCCTTTTATAGCTGGTAATGTTTTATGTAAAGTTAACAATAGAGAATATATTTAGGCACTTATTCTCAGCTTGGAAGGTGAAATGACTGTCGTACACACAGACAACTACCAGAGCTGCTTTTATATCAGGTCTGACATTCATGCTCTCACCAGACCAGAGGCACAGCTAGTACGCTTTCTGACAGCTTGATGCAGTAAAAACACAACAAAAACTGAATATTATAGATACAATTTTTATCAAATTTTGGACATACAGCAGCTCTGGTGAAGTCAGGCTTCAAGGCAGGCCATTCCACAGAGACTGCTCTCCTTGATGTCTCAGAGCAACTCCACACTGCTAGAGCTGCCTCTCTCTCCTCTGTCCTCATCCTTCTGGATCTTTTTGCTGCATTTGACACAGTTAACCACCATATCCTTATTTCCTCCCTTCAGGAACTTGGTGTCACAGGCCCTGCTCTCTCCCATCTCTCGCCCTACCTTGACGGCCGCTCTGTGTCGGAACCTTGTCCTCTTACTACTGGAGTTCCTCAGGGTTCCGTCCTCCTCTCGCTCTACACTAACTCTCTTGGGGCTGTCATTCGCTCGCATGGCTTCTCCTACCACAGCTATGCCGATGACACCCAACTAATTCTCAGTTGCCAGTCTGACTGACTGACATCTCTCAGTGGATGTCCACTCACCATCTGAAAATCAACCCCGACAAGACTGAACTACTTCTCTTTCCGGGAAAAGATTCTCCTACCCAGGTCTTGACGGTTAACTTTGGCAACTCAGTGTTAACGCCCACTTTGACTGCTAGGAACCCCGGCGTGACACTCGACAGTCAACTCTCCCTGACTCCCAACATCACTGCAACAACACGATCCTGTAACATCAGGAAAATACGTCCCCTTCTCACTCAGAAGGCGGGGCAGGTACTGATTCAGGTTGTTGTATTCTCCCGCCTGGCAGGTCTCCCTGCCACCGCCATTTATCGTGCAAGGCAGCTCATCCAGAATGCAGCAGCTCGACTAGTCTTTAACCTTCCGAAATTCTCCTACACTACTCCACTGCTCCGCTCTCTTCACTCGCTAGCAGTGGTCCCGCATCCAGTTCAAAACATTGGTGTTCACGTACCATGCTGTGAATGGATTTGGGTCAAGTCTACATCCAGGACATAGTCAAACTCTACATCCCAACCCGCGCACTCCGCTCTGCATCTGCTAAAATTGTCCCTCACTTTCTTGAGTTTGTATCCATATGGTTGAATGCACTTATTGTAAGTCGCTTTGGATAAAAGCGTCAGCTAAATGATATGTAATGTAATGGTTGTCAAGAACAACATTCCTGCCAAAAGAGGCAAAAATGCTTCTCTGTAGTTCCCAATAGGGTTAAATAATATCACTCTTAGACATGTTTTTATGCTTAGATGTTTTAAGTGAAATGTTCGGTGATTGGTCTGGACAGATGTTTAAATCACACATACTGCTTATTCATGTGTTCTGAGCTCATTAACCGTATGTGCATCCATTGTTACACACGGAGTTTCATTCCCGTCTACAGAATTGGATGACCCCCACCAGCAGCCACAGACCAAGCTATAGGGTGTAGTTTCATTTACTGAGTGTAGGTTTGGTGTCAGCACAACATCTGAAACACACACACATATACAGGGAACATTCATTTTGATTTCATATCACATTAAGTTTAATGAGAAACTCTTTTATCCCAGTCACCAGCAAAATAAGGTAGAGCGGTATCAGACCTTGTTATTGATACTATTGTTTCATTTATTTTCTTAGCTATGTTATGTTATACAAACATTTGTCGTTAAGTGGTTTGTTAAAATGGTTATCTCAGTCAATAACGTCTGAGAGTATGTCCTTATCAAACACCATATTTGTCCCCGCCATGTATCAGCGAGGGAGGTCGGTGTTTGATACTCAGTTCTCTATTGTTAATTTCTCTGTTTAGTTCACAACCTCTATCCAGGGGATGGGCTGGCCGTAGGGGATACCCTATTCTCGGCTCCTGCCTTGTCCTGGCTTCCCCTGTGATTGTCTGCCGTGTCTCTGATTGTTTCCACCTGCATGCACACATGATATGTTCATTGTTACAAAATAGTTCATACTAATTCCACCTCCTTCTTAATGCCTGTTCTTTCTACATTCATTCCTCAAGGCTCCCTCTCTCCTTTTACAATAATCCACGTTTTATTAACATTAGTTATTTTTGTTTATTCTGTAAACATGACATCTATTGTAGTCTGTCCATCCCGGGAGAGGGATCCCTCCTCTGATGTTCTCCTTAAGGTCTCGTCCCTTTTTTCACCATGGGAGGGTTTTCATTTGGAGGGGAGTTTTTCCTGTGCCGATGTGAGGGTTTCGGGACAGAGGATGTTGCATGAGTACAGACTGTAAATCCCTCTGAGGCAAGTTTGTAATTTGCGATTTTGGGCTATACAAAATTTAAATTAAAAAAAAAGGCTCTGTATGTATAACCATCTGATACTAGCCCCAGTCCGCCCCTGACTCTGTTAACTGAATTGCTAACCTCTTTTTTCACAGCATTATTCAGCTTAAGAAGCTAGCTTAAGCTAAAGCTATACTCTGATCTAACTGCTCATATCCTACACGGAAGTCTGAAGCAAACAACCATGTTAATGAAGTGTAATGATCATGGGTACACAGTGTGTACCTCTATCTTAATTAGATCAAGAGCTGTGTTTAATTGAATGCACACACATCACTAGTTTAAATTGTAATATTGAATAATAAAGTCAAAATATTGACTGAAAAAGCAAACCCAAGAATGACATTGAAATATAAACAATGCAACTTTTAATATGATTACCAGGACTCTGTACAGAATGAAGAGTATTATTCTTGAAGGTTCAGTACTGTTACATACCTTCATTAAGCCCGGGTATTCGTTAGACGGGAGGCCGTAGATGTCTTTGGTCTCCTCGAACTCAGTCAGCAAGAAGCAGGGAAAGCGCTGCTTCACATTGTATGATCCAGGAACCTTCTCTTTCCAGTAGCACACGTTGATTTTCACCACCTAAAATAGTGAAACCGGGAAAACCATCAGTGCCAGCCAAGTCCCAGAAATCCGTTCATACTGTACACACACTGGGCTATTGCATAAATGTATTTTTAACCTGAAAGCCTTGTATAAAACCATTAGTGGTTTTATTTCAGGGGATTCACAAATGTCTGTAGTTTATTCTGTGTTATATTGATTTTATATCTTAAGCAATAAGTTAAACTAATTTTTACGCATCAGAATACTCACAGGGGTTCCCACTTTATCTTGACAAAAGTATTGTCCAAAAAGGTTAAGTAGTTACAGAGTCATTACACTTCTTATCATGGTATGCCATTTCTGTAGCATAGGCCAAAAAAACAGTGACAGAGTGCATCAAGTAGCTGCCTATGACACCAAACTGTTGGTATTGTAAACATCCATGTTAAATTACATTAACGCATCTCCACAAACACATGGGACACTATGGAACTGATTACCGTGAGTGGCAACTGTAAGCCAGTGTGGGCCAGCAGTCTGTTAGCCCAAGGTCCAGCGGTGACCACCACACTCTTGGCTCGATACACACCGGCAGAGGTGGTCACTGTCACAACCGGGCCAGGCTTGACGTCGGTTACCTGTTCATTGTCTCTAATGACTCCACCCAACTTCTCGAACTGCCTCTGTGAAGAGAGAACACCACAACATGTGTTACGGAAAATCCTTCACTGTTCATGGTTGGTTTTGATGAAAGATAATAAAGATAAAAATCAAGATAATCAAGATGATTATGTGTACAGACTGCAAAGCCCTTTGAGGCAAATTTGTAATTTGTCATTTTGAGCTATAAAAAATAAAATGAATTGAATAGATAATATTGGTTGCTGTGAAATTATTTTTACCAAAGCCATAGTACACTTGAGAAATATGGTGTACTTCAGAGAAAGTTTCATAGATATAACAAAATAGACTGTGGATCTGTGAACTGCGGTTGGCATTTGGAATAAACAGTTTGTGTAATAGTTAAACCAATTTAAATTACAGATGATAACATAGCTACAGCTTTATCAGCAGTATATGTGTGGTACCTGTACAGTCTTGAGTGCACGGTCAGCATACAGAACTCCAGCGGTTATGTCCACCATTGCGCCATCTCCTAGAGCCAGGTTGACATTGGGGATGTGCTGTGAGAAGTTGTCACGGTTCAGGATTTCTATAGGAACCTTGTTTTTTTGCAGGGTGTTCTTAATCATCTGATAACCCTGACTTTCCTCTGGTCCCATCACCAGGAGCCCTGTTTGTCTGAGAGGGGAGACATACAGATATCAGCCATCTCAAAATTACCTGGTAAATGGTAAATGAACTGAACTTGTATTTCTCTTTTATATTAAACAAGGCTTACACAAATCACCAATTTCCGACAAATTTCAAAGGTCATTTACATTCCGGGAACAAACGGACCCTAACCCTTAGAATAATCAAACCAACTACAAAATGCATTTCCTGCTGAAAATGCGTTGGAATGCATAAAGCTGAAATGAATTTTTAAAAATAGCTGAAATTACAGAAAGTTGAAGGGAATTTGAATACATTTGCTGAAATTACAGATATTAGAAAAGCTGAAATTAATTTTAAATTGCTGAAAATACAGAAATGGGAGAAGCTGAAAGGAATTTCAATAGATTTGCTGAAAAAGCAGAAATGGAAACAGCTGAAATGAATGTGAAATGTTGCAAAAAAATACAGAAATGAATATTAAAACATTGCTGTTAATACAGCCATAAGAAAAGCTGAAATTATTTTAAAGAACTGCTGAAAATACAGGAAGTGGGGAAGCTGAATTTCAATAGATTTTCTAAAAAAAATACAGAAGTTGCTTAAATGAATTTTAAAAAGTACAGAAATAACAAAAGCTGAGATGACTAAAAAGAGGTTTAAAATTGTTTGTAGTAATATTAGTAGTAGTATTAGTTATAATTGTAATTGTGGTATTAGTAGTACTAGCAGTAGAAGCAGTAATGGTAGGTTTAGTATCAATAGCAGTAGAAACAGCTGTAATACTAATACTATTAGCCATAGTAGTATTTGTAATAACATTAGTAGTAGTTGTAGTATTAATAGCAGTAGAACTACTAGTAGTAAGGTAGTAGAAGTATCAGTTGTAGTTCTACCTCTTATGCTTGAATTTATATAAATCAGTAATCATGAATATTTTAACATGGTTTTCCAATGGAGATCGTTTTCAAATCCTCTTAAACTTCAACTTTCAGATTTTTCAGCTTCGCCAATCTTTCAGCTACAGACACCATTTCAACGTTCAAATGTTGACACAAGTCTCAACTATTTTATTAAAAAAAACACTGCTTGTTTATATCTATTCTACTTTTTTCATAATCACTGATTATGTTTTACTAGTTCTTCGCTCCGTTTCTGAGTTTTACATGAGTGTGTATTGCGTTTCTTAGAGGGAGACCTCGAGTGCTAGAGTGTGGGGCAGCGTCAGAATCTGGTTTAAAAATTATGGAACTTTGTTCCTTCCAGCCAAAGTACACACCTTTGAGGCTTCATTTCTTTGGATTAATGATGGCATGGTTGTGCTGATTGGATTATGTGTTCATGGAATCCCAGAGTTCTTAAATGTTGGCTTCAGGCGTGTTACAGTGACACAACCTCTGCCAAAAGCCCCATAGGCTCCAATACAAATCTGCCGACATATTTCTCAAAAAATCCAGAAGGTACACATTTTGTAAACTGCGACAGGAGCCGTATTTATTACCGGATAGACATAAAGTTCGGTAGAGTCTTGGGTCTCGTACAAACTTCTTATTTTTTAGATAGCGGTTATAGTTTTGCGCTAGAGGACACTTGTTTCAGGTGTGGTTTCTATCCGTAAAATCCGTTTACTCTGTGCGGTCTGTGATCAGCGCGAAAACAGCAGCTGTGCCGTCTCCATGACGACCACACAGCCTCGTTGACAGCACTCACTCTCCCTCCTCTACGTAGTCTGACAGACACACAGACCTACGTGGGGAGAACAGGCGCTAGCTAACACGGTGCTAGCTAATACGGTGCTAGCTAGCATAGCGCTAACATGATGCTATGCTAGCTAACATGGCGCTAGCTAGCGTTTCACCAGCAATAACTGATCCAAACGTCTGACAAGTGGCTAAAACAGCGTGCCAGCACTCACTCTCCCTCCCCTACATAGTCTGACAGACACACAGACCTACGTGGGAGGGAACATGGCGCTAGCTAGCATAGCGCTAACATGGCACTAGCTAGCATTGCACAATCAATAACAGTACCAAACTGATGACAAGTGGCCAGAGAAAATCTCTCATGTCTTTAGAAAGCTAGCGAGGCTGTCTTTGATTGCCTTTGTGGCACTGACTGTGGCAGCTTCTCTCTTTTTTGTATTTCCAGTTCTTTAAAATAATTTCAGCTCTTTTGCCTGTATTAACAGCAATGTTTAAATATTAATTTCTGTATTTTTTTGCAACTTTTCAAATTAATTTCAGCTGTTTTCATTTCTGCTTTTTCAGCAATTTCAAATTAATTTCAGCTTTTCTAATATCTGTAATTTAAGTAAATGTATTAAAATTCCCTTCAACTTTCTGTAATTTCAGCAATTTTCTGAAGTTCATCTCAGCTTTCAGCTTTTTGCATTCCAACGCATTTTCAGCAGGAAATGCATTTTCTAGTTAATCATGTTCACTCTCTGTAAACACGATTATGTCCTGGGTTCGACTCCACCCCGTGGCCTTTCTGTGTGGAGTCTGCATGTTCTCCCTGTGTCTGGGGTTTAGGTTAATTGGTGATTCCAAATTGCCTGTAAGTGTGTGAATGTGAGTGTAAATCGTTGTGTGTCTCTGTGTCAGCCCTGCAATTGACTGGCAACCAATCCAGGGTGTACGTCGTCTCTCGCCCAATGTTGGCTGGGATTGACAACCCCCCGGCAACCCTGTATGAAGGATAAGTGGCTTTGGAGATGGATAGATGTTCACACCCTCAGCCTGATTCTTCTCACATCTACTTTGGGGACAACAGCTGTCCTCTGAGGAGGGGCAGACTTACATATAGCCAGAACTGTCTCCACAGCATTGAGCCAGTCAGCCCCTGTTCTAGATTCAAAGGTACTGTAGGGGAGCTGTCAAGAGGTGATTCAGTGATGCCAGAGGTAATGAGAAAGTCCTGCATTTATGGCTCCTGCATTGAGTTGCTGCTTGCGTACATAGCACCTGGAATGTAACAAATCCTTGTGATCTGGCACAGCTTTTGTTATGTTCTGTGTAATGTATTTTCTCTCTGTGTGTTTCTGCTGACTGCTTACCTGTACAGCTTTACACCCGCCTCTCTCTCCAGCTGGGCCCACAGCTCATAGCATTCTTCCATCATGTGGGTGTAGAAATCCTGCTGGTAGGCCTTGCGGATGATGCGGGTCTGGCCATGGGAGCTTCCTCGGGTGTGGGGCAGGACAAACTGAAAGGATGAACATATTATCACGGGTCAAAAGTCAAACTAAAAGACTATGATTTGGGAATAGAATCCACCAAATGGAGAAATTAATTGAGTATCCAAACAAAAGAGCATCTAAACATTTGACCTATATGAGAGTTCAACGTATGGTAATAAAACTGTTACATTACAGGTAATTTAGCTGATGCTTTTATCTTATTTCTCAAACTTCAAAATGAAGCTTAGGCGAAAATTCAGTCAGGAAGACTGGACAGGCTGTGCCTTCCCTGGTGGCCTCCTCTCTCCCTGGGGGCGCACGGCCAGCTGATTAGGGGCGGGGTCAGTAGTATCAGACGTGGGTGTCGTTACCGTAAACCAATCGCATTGGGGCAGGCAACGTTAAAAAACTGTTCTCCTCTCTTTTGCTGTCAGTTGTCATTTCAGCACGCTCCAAAGGTGACCCGCCACCACCCCTGACACCTCCAATCTACAGCAGAACCTGGCATAGCTGGAGAGTTATGCAACTTGGGCTCTACCACCACCACCACCAGTGTCTGGACTCCCAAGGGGGGGATATGCCTCGTCTCGGCTCGAGATCCCGGCCCCAGGTCTGTCCTGCGGCAGGATGGAGTCCAAGCCCCAAACAACTTGCAATATCATATTATACCTGTTCGCATTGCTCTATACCTAAAGCATTGCTCAAATTTCAACAAGTCTCTCCGGATTGAAATGTCAAGACAAATATGCACACCACATAACTGGTAGTGAAGGCTGGCGCATGCCTCTGCGTCGTTGAGTCGACGCACTCGTTTCAATTCATGGTTCTAAAGTCTTGCGTATGTTGCAGACCAATTCGCCTCCAGAACAACAGGTGGAGTAACGTGTTTTTGTTGAAGACGACCTAGAGAGTCACGTCTTTGTGTGTGGAAGTCGTTGGTTTGTTTATTTATTTATCATAGACTTTATTGCCCCGTGCATCGCCACTGTTGCTTTTCATCTCGGACACATTTGTCCCGTATTTTCCTCCACAACTTTGTGCACCTCTCGACCGGTAAACCGGCGTTTGCGGCGATCTCCCTCCATTAATCCAACCCGCTTCTACAACCCGCCAATGACGGCTTGTATAAGCGGTCATATTTACGCATTTCTTCCGACAAAAGTTCTTCTATCTGATCCGTTCTCTCTTAAACATTCTTCGTTTTAATAATGGTGGTATTGTGCTATGAAAACGGAAATATGAGACTCCATAAAGGATGTAGTTAGCAGACCAATCGCGGCCTTGTGCGCTGCGGGAGGCTTGCGTCACTTGCGTCGAAAGCGATGCAAGTCTAGAAAAATGGGTTGACGCACGCAAGGAGGTGTGAAAAGGGACACGCAAGGGGGTCTTGCGTCTGCGTCGCTCTGAAAACGCAGAAGCATAAACTAGGCTTAAGTGTCATTTTTCCACACCGAACAATACCGTCTACTCCAAGGGTCAAAGGCTGTATTTCTGGCGCTCCAGACCAAAACATCCTTTTTTGTGTGCTGCTCATTCATTGGTCAGTTGAACAATTTGAGATGTGCGACTGGAGTTTGAATTCAGAGATGTCTTGTACAACTAAGTTGTTTGACGAGTAGCTTGTTTTCAAGTTAATTTTAAACCAATAAAAAAAATGAAACATTGTCAGATGGTATTGATCTTGACCCGTTGTCTACAGATTCTACGTGAATCTAGTAATGATGTGTAGAGATTAGTCAGGACACAGTGTTTCTCTTTCTACAGCTTAGTTATCTGCCATCATTACTGTTGTTGCTAAATTATTCCTTGTTAAGCTTGATCAACAATACATTTCTCAATTATGGAAAGTGACTTTGTGTGACTCCTGTGGCTGTGGATTCATTGCACTCAAGGCAGACAGCCAAAGTAGTGGTTAAAAAAGTAGTTTTTTTTCTCTCTCGTCTTTTTTTCTCCTGTATATTGACTGGAAAGGCGCTATAAAAATGCAGTTCAAAACCAGTAAATTGCAAGATATGTCCAGAAACAACTCAGCAAACAAGTGATTTTGAATCTAATCATGACCTCAAGAAACAGAAATTGCATTGTGAAATACTGAAAGATTCACAGCCATAGCCTGCTCATCGGGTAATAATTAACATGCTCATTCACACACCAATGGCACAGAAGCATTTTGAGGTTCAGTATCTTTCCTAAGGACACTTCTACATGTAGACTGAAGACCTTTAAATTAATATCCTCTAATTAGTGGCGTTACGTTATTGATAACACACTCAAATTTATTTTAATGACAGGTGGTTGAAGCAGTGTTGCCAACTTAGCAACTATATTGCTAGATTTAGAACTTTTCCTCCTTTGATAACGCTTATAGTTAGGGCTGGCTCAGGTTAGCCTGGACAATCTCTTAGATAAGCAGCTATATGGGCCTAAACCTAGGCTCCTCCCTCTCCCTCTCTCTTCTTCTTTTATAATTCACACATCATTAAATCACATCTTCCACAGGGAATTTGTGCTTTCTCGCCTCACCCCGGATAGCCAAAATGACTTGGCCCAGATCCGGCTTGAGCCATAATCTTAAAAAAACTGGGCCTGCATCGGCCCGACCCCGGCACTACAAAAGAAAGGCGTTGGCCCGCATCTGGTTGCCAACTCGGCTGAGACTCGTAACGAATGACGCCCCAGAATCGGACCGAATACACTGTCCCAATTCCGGTATATAACCAGGGCCAGCATGCGCCACAAACGAAAAACGACTTGTTTCGGGTCCGGTTGCCATCTCGGCGGGGTCCGATTGGCGACTAGGCTGAGACTCTGTATGAATGGCGCTCCAGAATTAGGTTAAACATATTCTTCAAAACATACTTCTTTTACTTACAAAAATTCCAATTTCCCTGAAAATGGCCCTCCGCTCATCCTCCTGGGTGACTTCAACATCCAGACAGTCCTAACCAAATTCTTACCCTAGTAACCTCTGCCCGTCCGACCACTTGCCCTCTTGACCCCATTCCATCACATGTTCTACAGTGCATCGCTCCTGACCTTCTTCCTTTTCTCACCTGTCTCATCAACAATACTCAGTTATCTGGCTGTTTTCCCAATTCTCTGAAGGAGGCAAGAGTTAACCCACTCCTGAAGAAACCTACCCTCAACCCTTCTGAAGAAAACAACTACAGACCGGCTCTCTTCTTCCCTTTTTGTCCAAAACTCTTGAACGTGCGATCTTTAACCAACTCTCCACTGTAACAACCTCCTTGACCCCCACCAATCAGGTCTTCAAGGCAGGCCATTCCACAGGGACTGCTCTTCTTGCGGTCTCAGAACAACTCCACACTGCTAGAGTCGCCTCTCTTTCCTCTGTCCTCATCCGTCAAATCATATTTTTTGCAGAGTGTGGTATATTGGATCGAGCACTCTGTGCTCAATTGTGTTTGACTGTCACTACGACGGAGTTCTGTGATTGTTCATGCCTGACAGGGGCGTGATTCGAGCGCCAGTAAATTACAGTAAATGTACTGCATCCTCGTCTCCGTGCATTTGTATCGATTACGATAACCCACGTATGGTACATGACTATAACAGTGATTATACATGTAGCATAAAGCCACAACATGGTGTCAGAAGACGGAGTCACGGAATAATTCGAGGACGGTATTTTAAAAGTTAGCTAAAAAAAAAGTGCTAGCACGTGCGAACATGGAGCAGTTCAAGCCGCCACCACCGTTGATACTTACCGGGAATATAGCTGAAAACTGGAGAAGATGGGAACAACGTTTCCAGCTGTATATGACCGCTTCAGGTGCGTTGGATAAGGAAGAGACGGTTAAAATAGCCATTCTGTTCCATACTGTCGGCGAGGAGGCGCTAGAAGTGTATAACACGATCACCATCATCCCAGAAGGAGATGAAGAAACAATGGAGGATGTTCTCCAAGCCTTCACGGACTACTGCAGCCCTCGAAAGAACGTGGTTTTCGAACGCCATCAATTCTGGTCACACGTGATGTCAGCAGGAATATCGGTGGACAGATTCGTCACAGAGCTACGCCTGAAGAGCAAAGACTGAGTTTGGCAGAAATGAAGATGACATGATTAGGGATAAATTAGCGTTTAGCATAAACGATATTCGCCTGATGGAGAGGCTGTTGCGTGATAATGCGCTCACTTTGCGCGGAGCCATGGAAACGTGCAGATCAGCAGAGCTCGCTAAGTCCCAAATACAAGCAATGCAGACGTCACAGGTTGTCCAAGACACCTCAGTAGATGCTTTAAGGAAAGCAAAAGGGAAAACGTGCACGGGCAGCTGGAACAAGAGCAAAACCAGCAGCAAGAGGCACGTAACGACTGTCTTCCATAAATGTGGAAACAAGCATTAGCCCCATCAGTGCCCAGCTTATGGTGCAGTGGGCCATAAATGTGGTAAGAACCACCATTTTTCTAAGGTATGTTGAGCTAGCACTGAGAAAAGCAGCAGCTACTAGACAAAGACAAATACTTTGGAGAGTGAAGTTGACTCCTTATACATAGGCATGGTTGGAAAGTGCGAAAGGAAAACAGCTCACCAAGCTAACGGCACTGTATGGCATGAAACAGCCACAGTCAGAGGCGTAGCAATTAACTTCAAGCTGGACACAGGCGCCGATGCAAATGTGCTTACCATGCACATGTTCTGGAAGTTACCAGGTCCCATTCAGCTACGGCCCACAGAGACTGTACTAATTGCATTTGGTGGAGCCCGCCTGCCCACAGATGGTGTTGAATCTCTAGAATGCAGGACGACCAAACATAAAGCTATGCTGGACTTTCATGTGTCAAGCCGAGCCGACAAGCCGATTCTGGGTGGAGATGCATGTGAGGAGCTGCAGCTGGTGAGAAGAGTTGAGGCACTCACAGCAAGATCCCCGCAACCAGGAAAAGCTCCAGCTACCAAAGAGGAGATGCTACAGAGGTATGCAGAGGTCTTCACAGGATTGGGCGAGTCCCCGGTGTTCATCACATACACATTGACCCCAGCGTCACGCCTGTGATTCATGCATGCCGAAATGTGCCCCTCTCCATCATGGATTCACTGAGAGAGACACTCAAAGACTTACAGAACAGAAAAGTGATGTCACAAAGAAAAAGAACGGTGCGCTAAGAATGTGTTTGGATCCTTGCAACCTGAATTAGGCAGTTAAGCGTCAGCACTATTCCATTCCTACACCGCAAGACTGCTGGGAATGACAAAATTCCTCGCACAGTACATACCGAATTAAGCCTCACTCACAGCACCCCTCAGACAGCTGCTTAAGAAAGATGTAGCTTGGCAGTGGTGCCCACACCACGACTCAGCACTACAGACACTGAAGTCCACCCTCACATAAGCCCCAGGGCTGAGGTACTACGATCACAAACAGCCGCTGAATCCTCAAAAGACGGACTGGGAGCCTGTCTGCTGCAGGATGGCCGCCCAGTGTGCTATGCCTCACGAGCACTCACCGACACAGAAAAGAGGTACGCGCAGATAGAGAAAGAGTTGCTGGCCATAGTGTTTGCCGCTAAGAGATTCCACCAGTATGTCTATGGAAGACCAGTAACTGTGCAGTCCGATCACAAGCCTCTGGAGGTCATCATGCGCAAGCCGCCGAGCAAAGCACCTGCACGGCTGCAAGGAATGCTTCTACAACTGCAGAGGTATGATCTGCACATAACATACACACCAGGCAAGCACATGCACATCGCCGACACACTCTCACGTGCCACTGCAAGCAGAGAAGGTGAAAACATCAAAGAGAACCCCTGTGACGAGAGAGTTGTGTATGCCTTGGAGGCCACTGATTCCTTGAGCGAGGAAACACTCAACCAACTGAAAAAGGCAACGGCAGCAGATAGCGTGTTACAAGCTGTGTGTGAGAAACACAAGAATGCTGGCCCACGAAAAAGAAGAGTGTGGACAGGAAGCTACACGGCTACTGATCTGTCAAGGACAATATAAGCATTGAGAATGACATCGTCATGGTCGGAGACAAAATCATCATACCCCAGAGCTTCAGGAGTATGATTCTGGAGAAGCGGCATTTTGCTCACCAAGGAGTGCAGCGCACAAAAGCCAAAGCAAGAAAATCCCTCTACTGGCCTGGCATGGCACGAGACATCGAGGCAATGGTGGAGAAGTACATGGAGTGCCAGCAGCTACAGCCCAAACATCAGGCTGAGCCACTCATACCACATCAGATTCTAGAACTGCCATGGATGAAAGTCGGAGCCGACATCTTCGAGCTACATGGTCAGTCATATCTGTTGTTAGTCGATTACCTGACCAAATATCCTGAAGTGACCTGCCACCACAGAACCCTCCTCCTGTGACTACGAGCGGTACACCCACATGCTACACGAGGAGTGGCAGAGTGGTCAGACGCCCTGCCAGATTCAATGACTGATCTCTCATTCAAATGTGTTTAAAAAAACAAAACAAAAGGGAAGAGAATGAGGAGTGTTTAAGCTGAAATGTTTCAAGAGTGTTGGTTAATGAGGGCGACATCTGATTGGCTATAGACAGGTCCATGTTGAAAAATTTGTGGATCTGCGACGTCAGCCGGGTCTCAAAAAACCCACACACAAATGTGAAGCGATCCGCAAGTAAATGCAGTGTGATCCGAAAATATGATTCGTAATCCGCAAATAAATGCAGTGTGATCCGCAAATATAAATCGTAATTTATTAATTTGTGCATTGAAATGTATTTGCAAATCGTTTTGTGTGCATTTGTAAATTTAATACATTTGTGAATTGTTCCGTGTGCATTTGAGAGTCGCCTGTAAGCATTTGCAATTATTGAGACTGATCTGATCTGACATAAAAAAAGCTCCTATATCATTGGGTCCAAGAACCCTGTTATTCTCTAAAAAAGAAGTGACTGGTATGCAGGTTTAGATTCTGCACATGGTTTATTGTTTCAGACAGAATTGAGATAAATCACAACTTGTAATAAATTAACAAAATAAATCCAGGCAGTTTCAAAATAAATTCAATTACGATAACAAAAGAACGTTGTTTGGTGAAGGTGTAGATAGTGCCATGCAAGCAGACTGCAGCTCTGTGAACAACAGCTAAAATTATAAGTCACACATGTTCTGAATTTAGAATTCAGCAAAGAAAAAGCACTTCTGAGTAGGAAGGTTTCTACCCCCGAATGAATAGTTACATCACTCATGTGTAAACACAATTGTTCAAACACCTGTGTCTGAGTTTTAGGACGTAAAGCACCCCCTGAACTGAACTGAAAACTTCTCTCCCACAGCCTTTTGCAGCTGAGATTTTTTTAAACAATTGTTATGGAGCTATGTTCCCTGTGTGACACACCTGTTCCAGTAGCAGAGTCCTCTGGTTCTTTTTTGCCAGTTGATAGGCAGTGAAGGAGCCCTGGACTCCGGCCCCGATCACTATGCAGTCATAGTCCACGTTGGTCGACATCTTCCCTACATTTAGCTCTGAGTCACAGCATGCACATTCATAAGCTCACTCTCAATATGCGGGAACGCCCATTTCGTGTGAAGGGGAGTTGCAGAAACTCAGGGTTTGTGCACTGGGTAATTCCTGCTTGGTGCTAAGAATACATGCTACAGAAGGAGCTTGATCATTGTAAAGCCGCGAGATTATACGAGGTTTGGGACACTGCTAAGGTCAAGGTCTGTGCTAGTGTGAGAGGAAATGGAACTGGTAAAGGAGCATGACAAGAAAATAGTCCCTGACAATCTTTCAATAGGGAAAATAACACAGATGCAATTATCTGAAGTCCAACTCTAAAGAAAAAAAAAAAGAAGGGTCAGAAATCATTCCATGTGGGCTTTGGGCCTGTTCCTCTATGTTTTTACTTGTTTGACTTACGGAGTAAAGTTACTCAAATATTACCCCATGTAGAGTACACAAAGGGTTGGTAGGCAAGGAAATTCAATATATATATGTAGGGAGTGAGACCGATGAGTAGCTCTTACATTTTGCAAATACACAGTCATACTGTATGCAGGCCTGTAGGTCCGGTGCTGACACAGCAAATTGGGAGCCGGTTCATCCAGTTACAACTAGCCACTTCCAGCATTGCTGCAATTCTGTTTTTCAACAGATAAAAGTGCCCCTGTTACACTTATGTAACCATGAATAGTCAAGTCAGTCCAGAGGTCGCCTTTCTGCAACCTCAGTAACACACCTGCACAGGACAGGTACACGATCCTGTCCAACTGCTTTTGTAAATAATAAACATGCAATTACAACAATAGTATGCAAGCCACATGTGTGATCTTTCTTAACTTTCCATATCCTCCAACGGTACAGAAGAGAGGGCAAAGTCACTTTTGTTTTACAACATAGTTAATAATAAGCTTATGATGAGCTAAATGACTGAATCAGAGATCTCTACCCAGTACCAGTTCATGCTTCTGTCCCTCTTGGTTGAATACACTTGTTGTAAGTTGATTTAGATAAAAGCGTCAGCTTGTTCTAATGTTATGGTTTGTGAATTGCTCTTTTGTGTTGATTTCAGGAAAACGTTCAGGGGTGTGAGTTGGGTGAGGGTTCATACAAACCACTGTGTCCAATAGGATTATTTCAGTGTAAAACACTGTTCTTCTGACAGAACACACTGCTGAACAGGGTCGCTACAATATATGAATATAATTTAATATAATGCATTAAGGGTCTCAGGCATGTGTTGGTTTCAAATGGATTTATTTATCTTTAGTCAGCACCAGTGGAGGCTAGTGGATTTTTTTTTGGTAGGGCCAGCCAATCCGTTTCAGAAAACATCCCAGTAGGATTTAATGCAAAAAAAGGGTACCAAATACGGGTACCATTTCTTTGCAGTTAAATATTTAACATACATTTATTTAACATGTATACCAATAGTTTAACATTATAAGAACATCTTATTCAAACAATTCAGCATCTATGAATATATATATATATATATATATATATAATTCGAGCGCATTTTGTATTAAGCGCCTTTTTTCATGTTGTTGTTGAACTGCCTGAAATAGGTCCATGCACGTTAAACTGCAGGACAGAATACTCTTGTTGCAAATAAACTTTGTCATATTGCTTTGATTTAAGTCTCCAGTATAGTCCTTGTTTTGCTCACACGACACTACCCAGAACCTATTTTATCTCCCAATAAGTTGATTTATCTAGGATTCTGAAATACCGAAGATAATTTAGACTACGCTAAAAGCGGACCTCTATGTCAGACGTCCCTGTCCCGCCCTGTTTGTTTTGAGGTGTGGAGTGAGTGCGTGCCGTGTCCGAACTTTTACAGTTCGGTAAAGTTGGCAAGATATTAACAGATTCTGACTTCCCGGTTCGTTCAATAGCTCATCAGCGAGACGTTGTTAAAACACCAACCCCACCTCTCTGTGACCATAGTGACGTCAACAACCAGTTGCAAGGAGCCCGCGCATGCGCATGTCTTAATTCATAATTTCGACATTCTAACCCTTTTTTTCAGTAGCGGAAATGGGCTTCCATAGGAAAACACATATTTCTCTTACCTTATCGAAGGACGTTTTGTAGTCCTGCAGAAGGTGTTCAGCTTCACAAAGCAGCTTAGTAAATACAACGGGCAAAATAAAGGATGATTTGGTGACGTCATTTAGTCACGTGACATGAAAACCTCTGGTTTAAAATAAAAAATACCCTTTAAGTAGGGGTGTAACGATTCATTTGAACAACGATTCGATTCGAATCACGATTCATGGTTGCCGATTCGATTCATGGACGATCTGGGTTGATTTAGAACGATTCGATTCAGTGACTTGAAATCGATTCTGTAACTTTACTGGACAGTGCAGGCAAAGTTTCTGAGATCACTGTTGTTTCTTGTAAGGAAATCAGGTTTAAATTAATTATGGATATTATAAACAAGCAAACAACAATTTATGGCAAATGTATTAACCTTTTATTTGAATCAAGTGCCATTTTCAATGCAAACATTACACAATAATTACACAATGTTTGGCTCAATTCACAGAACCCCGGATTTTCAACCACATTGTAGGGTCGCATGTCTTTACAGATAAACTTTTGTTTTGGCAATTGTTACTGTGATGTTGAGTTTTGTGCTGGCGAGGCCTGAGGTGTCTGCAGAGCTGGAGTTACCTGCTGCTGCTGCTGCAGCGGTAACGCTGCTAGAGGTCCTGACTGTCGGCGTTGTTTAATCCCACGGCGCCTTAATAGATGGCCGGAAAGATTCGTCGTGTTTCCATGGTTTTTTATTTGGCTTCTACATATTCTACAAACAGCGAGCGACTTATTTAGAACACCTCCGTGTTTGCAAAAGCCAAAATGTTTCCACAAGCTGGATCGATAAGTTGGTTTGTAAATGTCTTGCTCGCAGTCGTCTCCTCCACGCTGTGTTTTGTTGTTGTTCTAGTGTAGTTTCGCGCGGCTGCCGCTGCGTACTGATGACGTCACAGACAGGCAGACTGAATCGATGCCTGCATGGACGCATCCATGCCGTTTTTGTACTAAAATCCAATCGATTATGTACCATTTCAATCGATTTGTAATCTGTATATGTCGTCCGGAATGCCGATTTGCGGAGCACAGATCGATTTAGTTGGATTGCAGGAATATGAATCGATTAATCGATTCAGTGAATGAATCGTTACACCCCTACCTTTAAGTAAAAGTATTTCTGTTCATTTACTCTGAGGGGCGTATGTTTTAGTTTCAGGCATACTGAAAAACCCTAGTGTAAACCAAAAATTACAATTGTCACTTGGACTTAAGTACAAATTCACTTAAAGTCAATGATACAAAGCTTTACTTTTTTCAGTGCAGATATAGTAGATGATCTGAGAAGATCAATTTCAAAGTATTTCATTCAGATTCATTTTCCAAACAGAGTTTTGAGTTGTGCAAAAATGATTGAGAAACAAGGCATTTACAACCCAAACCTAATGCTTTATGAGTTGCTCATAATGAATAGCATTTCTCATAGTTCAGCAAAAATGAATTTACTGATATGTAAATGGAAGTGATTATCACTTAAATTCTGTAATAGATTCTGTATATAGAGTCTTGACATGTTAATGCATTCTGGCCAGATTTCTCTACGATTATTTGGTCGGAAAATTCAAACCAGTGACATTAGCAAAACAGACAGCACTCAGAACTACCTGACATTTACTGCTGGCTATGTATTCTCAGTCATTGTCAAGTTGCCGGAGTCTTCCTACTTTGTTGCACTTTTCCTCAACTTGAAAGAGGGATTGAATGTTCTACTTGGAGATTTAAGTTACTGGATTCCACTCAAATTGCTGACCGATTGAATGCCAGAGTCCCAGGCAGTAGCTACGTTTCACTTCTTTTCTTTTTATTTCAGGTTAGCAGGATTTGGTCACTTCATGATTATCTCAGGTAATTAATTAGGCAATCAGCCAGGCAATCAGGTAAAAAACCTTTAAAACACAAACAGAAACATAGAACACACTCACTGTAAACTCAATAGAGAATCCTTCCCAAGACTCTGGAGTGGCTTCATCACGATGCGCACAGCAGCTTCTGCAGCACCATTTCTGTGTGGGGAATCAGCAGTATGGATCTTCCAAGCCCACACGGTTCCATTCCTTGCAGCAGTCTCCTCCAAGGCAGCTTTGTTCTGGCTGTCCACGAACCTGTACAGTTCTTCTAGGACTGGCTTTGCGCCTATGAAGTTGGTACCTGGGTCTGACCCAACTTTTCTAGGATGCCCTAGGATTGGTGTAAACCTTTGGTAGGCCATCAGGAACACTTCTGTGGAAGAGCTTGCCAGTTCGGTGTGGATGGCTCGACTTCACTTCCTGGCGCCAAGGACGGTCTGGCTGTCAACAAAATGGAACCACTTCTCAACTTTGATTTGGCTGTGCCTCTCGAAGTACCTCTTCAGCCGGGACGCAAACACTGCTCCACATACCTCAGCTTTCACAGCATCACCCTTCTGGTCCAAAGGAGTCAGTTTGGCTTTGGACTCCACCAGCCTGATGATCGGGCTTTGGTTAGAGCTCCACCTCAGGTACATCACCGCTCCATAGGCATGCTCGCTCCCATCTCAGATTGTAATTGCCCATGGCTCGCCGGTGTAGCATGAAGGAGTTAGAGCCCTGGTGAATTTGACGTTGCCGAGCTGGATATATTGTTCAAAAAGCTCAATTGCATCTTCCCTGAGCCCCTCGTGTCTTTAACTGGGCAACGCTTTTGGCTTCTTGGAAAGCTCGGCACACCAGGATGGCTCCTTTCTCCTTTGCAGGCGTCACCAGGCCGCTGGGATCATACAACCCAGCCACCTGACTGAGCAACTCCCTTCTTGTCAGGGGATTGGGAGTCTGAGGCCTAACCTGTTCCTGCAGGAGGTTCTGACCAAGTCGCATCTTCTTCTTTCTCTATGAGAAATTTATGGAAGTCATGACATGAAGCCTGTCTTCCTCAACAATGTAGCCAAGGCCAATTGCCTTGTTTTCCTCATCACCCATTTGATTTGGGAGGACCAAGGTTCCCTCTTTGACTCTTGCTCTGTCACCTGGCTCGTCATGAGACTCCTACCTCCCACTTTGCCCAGAGAACAGCCACGGCTTGAGCTGAAATCCTCCAGCCTTCAGGATGTCCTCCACATTTGCAGTGATGGCTCTCAGGCGGCCAAGGTCATTTTGCGATGTCAGAACATCATCGACATAGCTGTCCTGCTGGAGTACCCGGCGCTCCTCCTCAAGGTGCATGAACTGAGGGAGGTTGGAGGTCTCTCGCATTGCAAGTTGTGCGATGCATCCTGCTGGCTTGTCTCCGATGTTCACGCTGGTGATAGCATATTCTCCCAGTTCTTCATCCTCAGAGTCTCGCCACAGGAATCTGTGGAGGTGCACTCCATGGTCCTCAAGCTAGACAGAGTTATACATCTTTTTGATGTCACCCAAAGCAGCGTACACCCCACCTCGAAACTTCAGGAGGACTGCGCGAATCGGGTTGAGGACGTCTGGACCCTTCATCAGCATGTCATTTAGGCTCACACCTCTGAATTTCTGGCTGCTGTTCCAGACAAGCCTCACTGGTGTCGTGATTGAGTGTGGATTCGGAGCGATGAGGTGACTGACGTACTTAATTAATCACACCTTCGGAGAGCTTGATTGCATCCCCTCTAGTAACCATATCATGGACCTGGGCGGCATAGGCAGCTTTCCATTTAGGCTCCTTGGCAAGATGTTTTTCTGTTCTGAAGAATGTGGCCTCAACAGCTCCCCTGTTTTTCGGAAGTGAAGCTGGATCTTCCATCCAGGGGTACTTGGCATGCCTTGCTGTGGCAGTCACCTGTGAGTCCGTCTCTCACTACCTCGAGTTCCCGTTCCTCAGCAAGGCTCATCTCTTTGCCACCTGGCTGGCAGTTTCCACATCGACAGCCCCCACACCTAGGATCGCAGGCAGCGTCAATACTGTCCCATCTCCATCAGGAAGTGTCGGCCGGTTGTGTAGGTGATTGATTCCTGGATGTTGTGGCAGATACGACTGTCTGCTGGCTGCTGCTTTGGGATCCTGGAGAGGATTTCCTCATACTTAATGGCGCCGGTCCTCATTGACTTGGCAAAGTGAATGTTGGATGTGTGGGCTGACAAGGCCATGTTCTCAAACAGGTCCGGTTGAGTGCCTCCAACGGTCTTCCCCAGCGGTCCGCCCCACAGTACGAGGTCTCCAACAACTCAAATTCGCTGAGGTCATGTTTAAATATCCAGTAGCTCTTGTAAATATTTATGACGACTGCCAACAGTACAAAGGTATGCTGGGAAACCTCCAATGAATAACGGCCTCATTGATAATGAACAGCTCTTCTCTCACTGCCTCAGTTTCAGGAGTTTTTGCAAGAAGTGGGTTAATGCACAGTTCCAGTGGCTTGGGCATCTGAAGAATGGTCTCTCCACTGCCTCTGCTCTGGTAATGTCTCCTGTCCACGAATTGCTTGAGGATTAGCGGCTACATTCTTCCACTGTGGCACCCATTGGTGCCAACTTTAATTGCTGCTCTTTACTCGTCAGAGGAATTTGGGTTCACTGAGGGTCAGTAACTTTTTAATGGTCTCTGCCTTGTTGGAGAATGAACATCATGCAACCCGCATTGAAGCCAAGGACCGTTCAGAGGACACGTTAGTCCTCACAACAGAATTAACTCCTTACGGAAAGGGTAGGGCCTTATAGCATAGGATAATAATAATACATTTAATTTGTAATGCACTTTATATTTAAGCAAATCCCAAAGTGCTACATGATAAAACAGGTAAGTGCTAACTATAAAAACACACACTTTTGAAAAAAAAGAAAAAAAGAAAAAGGACACGAGTTCACTCAAAAGCTCTCCTAAAAAGGTGGATTTTTAGGCCACGTTTAAAAGATTCCACAGTCTGTTGTGCCCTCAGGTGGTCAGGGAGAGCATTCCACAGACTGGGAGCAGCTGAGCAGAAAGCCCGATCTCCCATTGTACGGAGCTTTGTCCTGGGAGGTTTCAAAAGATATGCTGAGGCAGATCGGAGGGTACGTGTTGAGGTCTGTGGGGTGAGGAGTTCCTTGAGGTAGGGGGGGGCTTCACCATGGATGCACTGGTGGGTAAGGAGGGAGACCTCGTACTCAACCCTGAGTGAGACAGGAAGCCAGTGAGTGATTTGAGGATCGGGGGGATGTGGTCATGTTTGCGCACCCTCAACAGGATCCTAGCAGCGCTTTTCTGGATATACTGCAATTTCTGAAGGCTTTTCTCAGGGATCCCGGTGAGGAGCGCATTGCAATAGTCCAGCCTGGAGGAGACAAAAGCGTGGACAAGCTTTTCCGCATCTGCAGGAGTGAGTATGGGACGGAGTTTGGCGATGTTCCTGAGGTGGAAGAAGGAGGTCTTGCAGAGATGTTTGATGTGAGCCTCAAAAGGTCAGATGGGAGTCCATTTTAAATGGTAAATGGCCTGTACTTGTATAGCGCTTTTCTAGTCTTCTGACCACTCAAAGCGCTTTAACACTACATGACATCATTCACCCATTCACACCCATTCATACACTGATGACAGGAGAACCATACACAGTGACACCTGCCATCAGTAACTACCATTCACACACTGTAGTCGCAGCTACAGGAGCAATGTTGGGTTAAGTGTCTTGCCCAAGGATACAACGATATGCAGGTTAGCCGGACCTGGGATCGAACCGACAATCCTCTGATTGGAGGACGTCCGTGCTCCCCACTCACCCACAGTCGCCCACACCTAGGTTGGTGGCTGATGTTGAAAGTGGAATATTTTGGCCGGCTGATGACATGGCCAAGGGGGAGCATGTAGATAATAAACAGGGTGGGGCCGAGCACTGAGCCTTGAGGGACACCACAGGTGACATTGTGTGTCAGGGATTTAGTCTCTCCCAAGGCGGCATGCTCAGTTCTCCCGGTGAGGTAGGATGAGAACCACTCATGGACGAAGTCAGAAAGACCGATAGTGGAATGTATACGGTGGTGGAGGATGTTGTGGTCCACAGTATTGAATGCTGCAGTCAAGTCCAGGAGGATGAGAAGAGATGGGGAGCCAGCGTCTGCAGTCATCAGTAGGTCATTTGTGACCCTGACCAGGGCTGTTTCAGTGCTGTGGCCAGGGCGGAAACCAGATTGAAATTTATCGAACAAGTTGTTTTGTTTTTAGATGGTCCTGAAGCTGTGCAGCAACTACTTTTTCCAGCACCTTGGAAAGGAATGGAAGGTTGGAGATGGGCCTGTAGTTGGCAAAGACTTCTGGGTCTTGGGTGGGTTTTTGGAGAAATGGCCTGATGACAGCGGTTTTCAGTGTTGATGGAACATGGCCAGCCCGGAGGGAGTGGTTAATGACCTTTGTGATGAGGGGACTTATGGCATGGAGGTTGGATTTTACCAGGGCTGTGGGGAAGGGGTCCAGGGCATAGGTGGATGGTTTCATCTTTTTGATGATGTCCTCAACTTCTCGCTGTGAGATGGCAAAAAATAGCTGAAAGGTCTCTTCTGTGGCTTCTGAATGAGAGTGAGTTTGCGGTTTAAGGATGTAATTTATGGTAGAGAAAAGTTGCTTGGAGTTGCCAGGGCTGTTATTGATAATGTTGGAATAGAACTGTGAACGTGAATCTCTCAAGGAGCTTGAATAGGACTTCTGATGTTCTCGGTAGGCCTGCCTATGAACAGTGAGTCCTGAGGCCTTGAGGCGCCGCTCAAGGACACGCCCAGCTGTTTTCATTTGCCGGAGTTCATAGGTGTTCCAGGGGGCTGAGCGTAAGAAACTGACAGTTCTAGTTTTGACAGGGGCGTGGAGATCTAGGAGACTGCTCAGTGACTGTTTGTGGAAGGCAACCGACTCAGTGCATGAGGAGAAATTAGCAGAAGAGAGATGTTGGAGGTCTATGGTCAAGGTGTCCAGGATCGACCCTTCTGATTGGACAGACTGACTGTCTGTCTTTTAACAGGAAATAATACAGGGGGGACTACAATACGCGGTAGTCCCCCCGTACCGTCCACGGCGTCCACCAGCCGTAGCGTCCGTGGTAGCCCCCCCTCCCCCACACCTTTTATTTACAACACCTAGATATAATTAAACAACAAAACACCGGTAAAACAATGGTGAAATACTAGTAGGACACTTCTAAGACACTCGTAAAACATCGGCATCTCTCCGTGACTTTCTGCTGCGGCTCTCCTGCTGCGCTCACTTCCACCCCTCATCACAGGCTCTCCCGCCACTGATTTATTGATTGCCATAATATCTAAAAAGCGGCATGTCGCAGCTTTCAGAATCCGATTGTGCAAATAGTTAAGGAGTCACTTGTTGCTTTCCGTCGCCGACGAAAGGCTTCGGATTAAGAGGGTTAAAAGACAGACAGTCCGTCTGTCCAATCAGAAGGGTCCGTCCTCTGCTATCTGCCATAAGGCCCTACCCTTTCCGTAAGAAGTTAATGTCATTTTGTTTTCCTATTTGCTGTTGTGTTTTGCACTTCAGGGCCACTGTAGCAACTGCTACTCACCCCAGAAACAAGATGGACTGTCTGCCAAGGAGGGAACCGGCTGCCATGTTTGGAAGGGAAATAAGCTATGTTGTAAGGCAGCCAGGAAAAAACATTAAAGGCATTGCATGTTTTTACAGCATCTTTTTGTCACTGTCGGTCTCCAGCCTGCCTTCCCACCATTGCTTTCCGCTTCCATCTTCTCCGTCTCACCCCTCTCCCTGAACAAGGATGTGCAATTGTGACTGAAAGTTTCCATCATCCAGCTCATGAATACTGACCGGCCTTGAGTAGTTTTGATTACTATCTGCAACCTTTGTAACTTTTTAATCTGCAATCTTTCACCAGTCAGATAGGGATTTCTAGGAAAACAGGACCATGGAAGAAAAGGAGGAAGATGGATTACAATAATTCATGTTTTATTCGTCATAATTCAAACAAAGATAGGTATTAAGCCCAGAGAGAACTGCCTGAAATTGCATTCTGTCGTAGAAGTGCTAAGGCTGAACCACTGAGTGTGTGAGAGGTGAAGCTGAGCAGCCGCCTGCCTGCTGTGGGAGGATAATTCCTTAAAGCAGCCACAGTGCGAGAGAATTCACTATCACTTACCAGCTCCACAGATGATCTGAGCTTGCCTCTGGTTGCTTCCTGCTGGATTTTTCCTTGTCAGTGGGACTGCAAAAGGCAGGGAGCTGCAGATGAAGAGCAAAACATATTTGACCCATGAAGAGAAAACTACATGAGCCCAACCTCCCAACCCCTATGCACTTTAACTATGTTAGAGAATATAATTTGCTATTGGCTGACAATAATGTTTAATTAATTTCAAAGTACACAAGTGGATTATTCCTCTATTAATCATTTAATATTTATTGGAATTTATGAGCCAGATGCTAGTACATTTAGATGAACTTGTCTCTATGGATGTCATGTTTTTTTCCTCATTAATTATGAACTTTCTTTATTCATTCTTACCACCTCTACGGCTACATTGCAACAATCCTAATTACTAGATGGTGTGTATAAACTGCTTGAAATTGGTCCAGCATAAATGCGATGTTTTGTAAATGTGACATCAAATATATAAACGTGTTAGAATTCCACAAACTGCCTTAATCAATCGGGAAGCTCCTATTCTCTGTATTGTTGGATATTTTTAAGGTGTAGAATTAATTAACACAAAATGACTAGCATGAGGTAAGTTTAAGCTTTGGACCTCAAGATTTCAAATATCCCCCCTAGAGCCAACTAAAGCTGACTAACTTACAGCTTTTAGAACTCTAGAATCCGCTTCTAATGTTTGTCGCTAGCTCTATTAGTTTAGCCATCAGAAAGGCGTAAGGTTCAACACATCTGTGACTGTTGCTTTGCTAATCTATAATGTTCTATGTTATAAATGTGAATGGCCAGTAGCATATCAGCAGTAGAAAAAATAAAACTTAGTCGGCATAGTTTGATCAACCGGGTTTCTTCCTGTTGGACAAAAATGGATTTTCAAACTAGCAGAAGGTGCTACCAAAAAGAGTTACTGTTAAGTCTCAGATGAGAATTTTGTTGAGGAATAATGCAGGCTTGAACTTCAACTGTTTTTTAACATGTTAAAATGGATTTGGAAATAAGTGAAATAGAAATTAATTAAAAATGAGGAGTTACAGCTTTCACAGATCCATTGTAACTACGGTCCTGGTGTGCAGACGTACATCGGGACGTACAATAGTCATTTTCAATATAGTAGACCTACAAACTCAATATGGGTTTTCATGAGGTGGCCAATTTTGAGATTGGTATATTCATCATCCCTAACCCAAAACATACAATACTAAAATAAATGGCTGATGTTAGTAACCAATTGGGGAAGTTCTACACTGATATCTATTGGTTCATGTTTTTCACCTGATTCACATGTAGTGACCACCCTAAACACGATTGATGCAGCTGCAGTGTAAAAATATCTTTCTCATGTTAATACAGTGCATCTGTAAAGTAGTCACAGCGCTACATTTTGTTGTGTTACAGCCCTATTCCAAAATGAATCACATTAATTTTTCCCTCAAAATTCTACGCACAAGTTAAAAAGTTTTTGGGGAAATTGTTGCAGATCTATTAAGAATAAAGAACTAGAATATAGCGTACATAATTATACATAGCTTTTGCCATGACACTCACAATTGAACTCAGGTGCATCCTGTTTACACTGATCATCCTTGATGTTTCCACAACTTGATTAGAGTCCACCCTTCTACATTCAGTTGATTGAACAGGATTTAGAAAGGCACACACCTGTCTATATCAGGTATATCATGAAGTTCAAGGAATTTTCTGTAGACCTCAGAGAAATTGTATAGAGGCACAGATCTGGCGATGGGTACAGAAATATTTCTGCAGCATTGAATGTCTCAATGGGCACAATGGCCTCCACCATCCGGAAATGGCAGAGGTTTGGAACTACCAGGACTCTTCCTAGAGTTGGCCACCCAGCCAAACTGAGTCATGGGAAGAGAAGGGCTTTAGTTAGGGAGGTGACCAAGAAACCGATGGTCATTCTGACAGAGCTCCAGCGTTGCTCTATGAAAAGAGGAGAACCTTCCAGAAGGACAACCATCAGACGTACATC
The DNA here is from genome assembly GCF_964276395.1 of Gasterosteus aculeatus. NCBI lineage: Eukaryota > Metazoa > Chordata > Actinopteri > Perciformes > Gasterosteidae > Gasterosteus > Gasterosteus aculeatus. The sequence goes on along the minus strand of NC_135688.1, from coordinate 20,863,425 downwards.
GGGACGTACAATAGTCAAGCAGCACTCAACAAATCAGGCCTCTATGGTCGAGTGGCCAGACAGGAAAGACACTCCTTGGTAAAAAGCACATGACTGCTCGCCTGGAGTTTGGCAAAAGGTACATGAAGGACTGTCAGACCATCTGCAAACCGCTTATGCACACAGGGTCGCAGGGGGGCTGGAGTCAATCCGAGCTAACTTCGGGCGATAGACTGGGTACAGCCTGGATTGGTCGCCAGCCAATCACAGAGACATACAACCATTCACACTCACATTCACACAACTACAGGCGATTTAGAGTCCCCAATTAACCTGGACTGTGGGAGGAAGCCAGAGAAACCGGAATGAACTCACGCAGACCATGCAGACTCCACACAGAAAGGCCACTGGGCGGAGTCGAACGCAGGACCTTCTTGCTGTGAGGCGACAGTGTGCGCCACCGTGCTGCCTACTCTCAGACCATCCATCCATCGTCAAACCGCTTATCCTGCACACAGGGTCGCGGGGGGGCTGGAGTCCATCCCAGCCAACTTCGGGCGATAGACAGGGTACACCCTGGATTGGTCGCCAGCCAATCGCAGGGCAACACAGAGACATACAACCATTCATACTCACATTCACACATCTACGGGCAATTTAGAGTCACCAATTAACCTGATCCCCAGAGCATGTCTTTGGACTGTGGGAGGAAGCCGGAGAACCCGGAGAGAACCCACGCAGACACGGGGAGAACATGCAGACTCCACACAGAAAGGCCACTGGGTGGAATCGAACCCAGGACCTTCTTGCTGTGAGGCAACAGTGCTAACCACCACGCCACCGTGCTGCCTACTCTCAGACCATGAGAAACAAAATTCCTTGGTCTGATGAAAGAAAGATTCAACTCTTTGGCCTGATTAGCAAGCGTCATGTCTGGACGGAACCAGGCGCTTTACATCACCTGGTGGCAGCATCATGCTGTGGGGATGTTCAGAGGGAGGGACTGGGAGACTAGTCAGGATTGAGGGAAAGATGAATGCAGGGAAGTTACAGACACATCACCCCTCAATGAGAACCTGCTCCTGGACCTTAGACTGGGGCGACGGTTCATCTTTTAACAACCCGAAGCGAAGACCACAAAGAAGTGGCTTGAACCTGATTGTACATCTCTGGAGAGATCTGAAGAAGGTTCTCCACCAACCAACCTGATGGAATTTGACAGGTTCTGCAAAAAAGAATGGGAGAAAATGCCCAGAAATAGGTGTTTCAAGCGTTTAGCATCATACTCAGGAGGCTGTAATTGCTGCCAAAGGTGCTTCAACAAAGGATTGACCAAAAGCTGTGAATACAGGAAATTTGTGTAGAAGTGATGGAAAACTGAATTTAATCCATTTTGGTATAAGGCTGTAACATAACAATGTGGGAAAAGTGAAGCGCTGTAAATAATTCCCAGATGCACTATCTGAAGGACCTTCTCGCCTCTCTAAAGTCAAAATACAGAAAACATTCCTCCCGCAACTCAAAATATTAGATTGAATATTGATCAGAAAAGACAGATTACATCTTTGGTCTCACTCTGCTGTCCATCAAGGACACTTTGAGCTCCTAATGAAAGTCTACACACGCATGCAGGTTCACCAGCAGACACATACCCACCGTGCTTAGGTTATGAATGTACTGCTCTACACTGGATGTTTAAGGATTCATATTGAACAGATGACATTCATAGGCTCTCTGACATTTTGTTTGTTTGTAACACCCTCACAAGAAGATAGTTTTAAGGTTGACAGCGTGTCCAGTCATATGTATGTATTTTTATGGCTGGCAAACAAATACCATTTTTAATTGCATTGAATCTTGTGCAAACACTTTAAACATCATACTCCTTGGCCTTTCCAATTGTCTGGAAAATTGGCCTTTTCCAACTGTTACAAACTAGTATTCAAATAGACTTAAATATACATTTTTCCTATTTGATCAACACACATGCAGGTGCAAAAAATATACTCTGGGTCAATACTTGGCTGTCTTTTGGTATGGTTGGTATTTCTACCTGCTTTGCAGATCTAGAGATGGGAATGTTTGTCCATTCTTCTTGGCAAAAAGCTGAAGCTCAATCAGATTTGATTGAGTCTTGCTCTAGATTCTCAATTGGATTGGGATCTGGGCTTTGAGTGGGCCATTTGAAAACACAAACATCCTTTGATCTAAGGCATTCCACGGTAGATCCAGACGAATGTTTAGGATCATTGTCCATTGAAGAGGAGTTGCAGACTGCATCGGGTTTTCTTGAAGGATTGCCTTGTAGTTGGCTTCATCCATCTTTCCCTCAATCCTGCCTAGTTTCCTTGAACTTGCTGAAGAGAAGCATCCCCACAGTACAATGCTATCACCACCATATACCATTACTGTTGGACGGTGTACTCAGGGTTATGGGCAGTGCTGGGTTTCCATTCCCCATAGCGTTTCATTTTGGTATCGTACCAAGATAGCGCTGCAGATGGTCTCTCGGTGTGTCAGTGCTCTTTGTTTTATATTGTTGTCGTTTTTAATTCTGTTTTCTGTTTTCAGGGACTTTTCTTATTTCTTCTGTCGAATTACTGGACATTCTCGTCAAACCTTTTATAAAGTCTGAATCTGTGAATATCTTGCCAACTTTACCGAACTATGAAGGAGCTTGCTTAGATTATAATTTTGATTTTCAAAAAAATGATCCGTAATGGGCCATCTGATTCCTGCATACAGGCAGACTTGAGCTTTGCAAACCTATGGTGATGGAATTCAAGAAGTGAAGCAGTGAGGCGGTAGAGGATCTTTGGGCGTGCTTGGACTGCACAGACTCAGATGTTTTCAGGACACCTCAAAACTGGGTTTCTTATGGTTTACTTTCAACAGCTGCAAGAATGCCACGGCTCCATAAAGGCCAGATTTATGGAGTACACTGTCAGGGTTGTGTGGGGAGGCAGGACTCAAACGCAGACTTTAAACAAAAGCGACTTTAATAGTCAAAACTCCAACAAAGTAAGAGGCCAACGGGCAAAAACACACACACACACACAAACCGGGGGGAAAAAGGCAGGCAGGAACAAGGAACATCCAGGACAAAAGACAGGGACAAAGAACATCCAGGACGACAATCAACGACCAGTGACAGGAGACACACACAGCTTAAATACACTAGGAAGGTGCAGGTGATTGGACACAGGTGGAAACAATCAGACAATCACAGACGATGACAGGACAAGGCAGGAAGTGAAGTTACCCAGGGAGACAAGAAGCAGAAAACTATAAAATAAGACAGGAAATAAAACCACACATACACGGCTAATAGTAGATTCTCCCACCTCAGCTGTGGATCTCTGCAGCTCCTCCAGAGTTACCATGTGCCTCTTGGAGGCCTCTCCGATTCATGTTCTCCCTGTCCGGCTTGTCAGTTTGGCTGGATGGCCTTTTCTAGGTAGGTTTGTGGATGTTTCATACTCTTTCTATTTTTTGATGATGGATTTATGGTGCTCAGTAAAATTAGATTTTTTTATAACCTAACCCATACTTCGCTACAAAATCCCTGCGTTCCTTGGTCTTCATGATGCTCTTTGTTCAGTAATGTTCTCTAACAAATGAGGACTTCACAGAACAGGTGCATTTAGAGATTAAATTGCAGACACATGGACCCTATTTACTAATTATGTGAAGTTGACTGGTTGCACCAGCTCTTTGTTAGGGGTTTTACAGTAAAGGGGGTGAATACACACTGAACACATTATTTTGTTGATCATCTTAAAATCCACGTAAACTTACTATTTTGTGACAGTCAACACATAATATTGCAATAAAATAAATTTGAATGTGTGGTTGTACCATAACAAAATGTAGAAAAGTCCAAGGGAGGTGGATACTTATTAATTACTAAATAACATTTCAACTAGATCTTTTAGTACAAGTTAACCTTGATGATCTGGCATTATAATTTTTTTTTGTTTCTTAATCAGAATAGGTAACGACATGAACGTGTCTATTTATTAGGGTGCAGCATGAACATCTATCTATCAATACTCTATGTTCAGTAGCAAGTGTCCCTGTTAGTGCTAAAAAGGACCTGGACCACTTCACTCTAAGTACACAGCTGGGATTTACAGGGACTTTTTAGTGTGAGAAGTGTATCCTCAGGATTTCTGCTAGATAATCTTGTGTCTAAAAAAGATGAAAAACTTTCAGTATTGCAGGTCATTAATAAATGATTCTGTCAATTGCACTGTCCTGAAGAGATTTTAAATGACAACGTACTCGTGAGTTTGATCCCGATTCAAGTACGACCCTGCTAAAATGAAGCTTCAACAGTCTGTTGTCAAATCTGATGAAGTCCACACCTTAAGCAACAGGGTGTTACTGTGTTATTCCGGCTGTCTTATAGTGTCCTTGGCAAGACACTTTATGCCAAATGGTTCTCGTAGTTGTGTGTGAATGATGTGAATGTGGTGACTGAAGGACAGGTGGCCTGTGTATGGTACCTGCTGTCATCAGTTTATGAATGGTTGATGACATGTAGTGAAAAGAGATTATAGGTGTCGGAATACTTCAAATTGCCGTACAAGTATAGTCCATTTACTGTAAATCCTGGTGAAGTTTCCTGCCTCCATTCATGGAGGTTTTACGTACAGTTACAGGCCTGCTGTAGAGTTACTGCTGTTGGCTCACTGGAGTAAACAAGGGGTTACACTCAAGACAAGTTTCTCATTTCCCTCTACCTGTGTAAACAGTGGTTTCAGTGTCTCACTCTCCAACAAAAGTTTGTGCTGTTATTTTGCAGCACAGTGTGATGCCACTGCACTTTCGCCATCAGACATTCTTATTGACAATGCTACATTCGAAAGAGAGACATATCTGCAGCTTTAAATGCAAAAGCATGCTGCTGGTGTCAAAATGTCATTTTGAACTCAGTTACTCTGCCTGTAATGCTGCATGTTCGAGTTGCATACACAAACTATGCAGAGGAGCACTGAGCTCTCTTCCCTTTTTTCCCTCTTGGAAGGGTTTTTTCATTTTTTTGGGAGTTTTTCCTGTGCCGATGGTGGGTTTCAGGACAGAGGATGTTGTATGTCTACAGACTGTAAAGCCCTCTGAGGCTAATTTGCGATTTTGGGCTATACAAAATAAAATGAATTGAATTGAGCAGACTCTGTTCTTTCACTCCTTAGAGGTTGGTGTGACACATGCTGGCAACTCACATATATCTGTCTTAGTGGTATTACAGCCATGTTCATGTACCTTTTATTTTTTTCAAAAGACACATCATGAATACCAGGGTTCTGATATCAAAGTAGCTTACTAGCCAAAGGATTACAACCATATTTGATGATTTTGCAACGTGTGATTACGTCCGATGCCAATGTTTAATGGAGCGGGAAGTAGTGTGTCCAAATGTAGAGACAGAGACTTTGTGGAGGATGTTCATGCAGGATGGACGTTTTATCACAGACCTTCAAATAATAATACTTGAACAATTTTTTCAAACTATCTTTATATCTATAGAATTCATAGTATGATTTCATGGGCTGTTATCTCAGTCACCACCAACAATTTAATAAATGGATGTAACACCACAAAGGCCATACTAATCGTTAAATTTAAGTAAGCTTTTTGTGTATCATTTATCAGCATTTATTACTTAGACTGAATTATTTTCTAATTTTGTAAATTGGATCCCTCCAACAAATATCCTATTGCCTTCAGCTAAATGTGTTGGTTTCAGCAATTAGTTCTTATAGCCCAGCTTTGAGAGAATAATATTCACTGTTCCCCTGAATTGAAATCATAAATAAATGAAATGGACTTTGTTGCTTTAAGGCATTCACCGGGCCTGTCACAGCAGATGAAAATACCATTGAATCAGGAAACAACACGGTTTAACTTTTGGTTTTATCTGCATAACGTGTGGAAATCTCAGAAAAAAGCACATGTAAAGTTCATATGTAGGTGTAAATGGAGAGACATGACCTCAAGACACACAGCAGCCAAATATGTAAATTCAGACAAATGCAGTCTTCAATGCATTCTAAGACAATCGGCACCATTTATTTACAATATATTAAACTGTGATGCAAAACGTATAACAAGTGGTCAATTTGTTCAATAAAGAAAATAAACATGAACTATTTTCAAAGCTAGCATCAATCACAACCATATTTATATATAAATACGTTGTGCAGTCAGCATTATTATGCCCGCACTTTTGTTTTTATTCTGTTGAAGCAAGACACTTTTATCAAGGTCAATAAAGTCAAAAAAAACATTTCCACACTTGTGCTGACTGCAAAGAATAAAAACGAAGACACGAGTATACAAAAAGCATGTATAGTAGAATAACACCCAACTACTCCGACAATGACAGAAGAAATGTCTACAATTAGTTTTCAGCCCTAAAGGCCATGTATTTTAAATGGCTTTCAATAACACCGTAATGCTGCTCAGTACACCGACGGAGACCAGACGGTGTAACACTTAAGCAACCGTGAGAATGCAAGTTCTTATTTTCTTGCGGTTTCGAGGCATCATTGGGTTAAATAAAAATACACTTGACGAATAAACATGCCTGAAAGACACTGCACATGATTTCACAGTATTGGTTGAATAGGCTGTAGTGTGTCCAGTTAGCAAAGTTACGGTCAAAGACAATGAGGCTGGAGATGCTGGTGATATTCTACACTTTTCTTACAATATCATTACCACCCACGAAAAGAGATGAATCCAAGCATAGATCAGATCAAACAGTCACTGCACTCAGTGGATCTACCTGCATGTTTCACAATCAGCAAATGCTCTTGATAGTGCTATTGGCTGATAGATATGTCACTTTTATTGAAAATATGTGGGATAGATAAATTGTCAGTGTACTCTGGCCTTCTGCATGTCCTGCTCTGTTAGCGAGGCTAAAGTTGTAGCACTAATAATCCACACAAAGCCTCCAGAGAAGTTAAGTGTCAACGCTTTGGATTTGATACTGTGGATGGAAACAAGTGATATATTTCTAAACCATGTTTAAAGACTTAATAGTCTTCAGTAGAAACTGATTAGCTATAGAGCAATGACAACTCCATTCAATGAAGACCGAGATAATAAAGGTCCGGAAAGTGGACCTTTGAGTGATAATTTTGTTGCCAAAGGTAAAAAAAACACTACTGGTTGTGGTCCCTTTGTGTGGTTTGTTGACAAAAAGAGAAATATAGAACAGCACCAGTTATTCCTTTTTGCTGATGCAGAATACCGTATATATGAGTGATACCCAAATCAAATTCAATTGCTCTGGGAAAGGGAAAGCACATCAGACATCAAACAAACACAGGCAACATGTGAAAAACAAGCCCAAGGACAAAGCCAAAGTGTTTTCCTTACTAAAAGTAAAGAATGTAGTTAAACCAAGGGAAATTCAAAAATTGAACAAAGGCTTCTGCGTAGGTAATCTAAATGCAAAATCTTCAAATAGAGAACAATGCTTGGTTGTTAGGGATAAAAGCAGCAGAACATCTTTTCAGGTGTTCAAGTGAAGAGACAATAAGCCTCAGTGTAAGACGTGCAGCTCATGAAATGCCACAGCTGTAAAGGGGTTAACACTTGACACTCAAACGTCACTTGTCTCTAAATGGTCGAAGTGGCAGAAAAAAGGAGAAAAAAAAGGATGGGACTTTTGTCAGGACTCAGCATTAATTGGCAATACGTAAAGCAGTGTGCACACACACGCACTTTGACAAAGGCTTTTTGGCAATGGCAAAACATCTTTTTGTGGTGTACTACATGTAAAGAAGCGAGGAACAGACAGACAAATAAAGAGAGAAATAATCTATTATCACTGCAACCATAAGTTCTTTGGCTCAGTTACAGCTGTACAAAGGGGTTGCTCAAGCCAAGCACCTGCTGCGTGCATGCAACCCGCTGCAGTTGTTAATAACAGAGCTTCTATGTGTGTGTGTTTGTGTGTGTGACGTGACTGGTGAGTGACAGAACGCTGATGAAGTTTGACAAATTCTGTGTGGATCTGCATTAGGAAGCTCTGATGAAGTGCTGGAAGCATGTTTCCCTGCAGGGTTATGAGTCATTAATTGTGGGGTTGTGTCCAACTCTCTACAATTGTGGTCAACTTTGCATGCAAGAAAAACTGTCACGGTGTAATGAGGTGAGCGGGTGCTGCCAGCGAGAACTCCGATGTGGTCTCATAAGACCTGTCCCTGCTGTCGTCACACTTGTTTCAAGAGTACTGAGGGTCCAGGGTCGCACCGCCTTCTTCTCTTACTTCTTCTTCCTCCTCCTCATCTGATCTATCGAAGCGGTACGGTCTCTGGCCGGGGGGGCTGGACCAGAAGAGAACAAGTAAAAGCTGATTTTGTTATCAAGAACATGAGCAGAGAACAGTACAATGTTTAACAGAGCCCAATACACAATTGACATGTCAAAACACAAGCAAATGTAAAATTCCTCATCATCACAACACAAACGCTACATTTAAAAAGGGTAAGTACTCAGAATATAAACTTTTCCTAGGAAGGCCATCTTCTTAATGGCCCACAGTGGCAGGTGGAGAAGGAACGTAACAAAAGAAACTATGAATGAGACCAACGTGTGACTGCGTAGCATTGATACTTTGAAAGTGTTGAATTTCTTTCTTGCTCCGAGTAAGTCTATAGGTTTCTTTTGTGACATTGTTTCTATCCCACAGAGAAGATCGTTAAGAAGATTGCCTGCCATCCTTTGTTTTTCAACTTTCCTCACAGCCTTCTGAGCAGGAACCCTGGGAGATAGCCGCTTGAGAAGGTGACACGTAGTGGTCCTGAATCAGGGCCTCACAAAAATTGAACTACATAACAAAACAAGCCTCCAGGGGCCACGAGAAAAGCCCAAACACCCAATATGTTTGATTCCACCACTTGTCAGCTAAACTGAGAGCTCAGGAGAGTGCAATTGTGTTGTCATTGGCAATAGAAGCACACCTGGCATTCGCCCTTTACCATGTTGTGTGTTTTTAGGGAGTTTTGGATTGCGATGTACTTCACATCCATCTACTATCACTTGCACTGTGTCTGTTAATCTAATCGTGAAAGTTTCTCATTTTCTCATATATTTAAAGGGTAATTTGCTTTTGGTTTGTCCTTCTGTTTTGTGTTCTTGTGTTGCAGCTCCCTTAAGCTGGCTGTGCACATTGTGAGGTTAGCACTAGCACTCATATCTAGTGGGTAGAAACACGCTTGCAATGTGACACGACACTAACATCCAAAAAGGTTTTGTGTTATTATTGTTACTACAGGACTGAATCAATCCCAAAAAATACAAAATGCAAAGCACTGTGATAGATGTGATTTCATCCTCTCACATTGTTACTGTTAGCATGCCAAAGACACTTAGAATTAGAATACCAAAGTGTTAATGTCTGATAACAGTCAGACAGCATGGAGAACATTGAATGTGCTGAATGCCAAGAGTTAAAAAAATATTTTTTTGGTTAGGTCACATCATGCTTGAAAAACAATCTTCTGGGTAAGTCCAGTTCAGGCAACCACCTACTGCCTGCCTCAGTCACTGTCCGGCCGGTACAGGTACTTCATCATCAGGTTGTCCACCCTCTTCTTCCTCTTTTTGTCATCCTTTTTGTTAACGGGTTGGCTCTCACTTGGTGTCCTAGCTTTTCCTTCGCTTTCGGGGGTGGACACCTTTCGCTCCGGAGCCCTCTTCACACTACTGGAGCTTCGGTAGGAAATGGTTGACGCTCCGGAGCTTGACTTAGAGTCCGGCTCAGAGTCTGAAGAAGAAGAAGAGGAGGAAGACGAGGAGGAAGATGACGATTGGTCCCTCTTCTTGGACTTCTTCTTGGACTTCTTGAACCTCCTCTTGGAGCTGCTACTGTGTCGATGGTCGTTTCCTGAAGAGTCAGTCTCTGAGCTATGGCTTCTCTTCTTTTTCTTGCTCTTGCTCTTGCTGCTGCGGGACGATCTCATGCAATCCAATGCAGATACACTGCGTCTGATACTGCTGACAGGGCAAATAGCATCTCCATTTCGGATACTTTTGATGTCGTCTTTGTCATTTTTAGATGTTTCTCCGTTATCGGAGTCTTCAGAGCCCCTCCGCTTAAATTTGATGGGTTTGAAACTAAGCACCTCATTAATGGCTTTCTCCAGGTCAGGGTCAAGGTAGTTGCGATGACTGACTGGTTTGATATCAAATTGGGTATTCCCATCGGGGTCATTATCAGCAGTTGATGATCTGGCTTGTGGCGGTGGCATGGAGATGCTGCGGCCAGTGGAGTGAGGACTGTACGCTGACCTCTCGGTGAAGGCCACACTACGACTATCATCCATATCAACATCAAACTCGCTAAGGCGGCAACTGCGTGCCACCGACATATGGGAATCAGCTCGGCTAACACTTCCTGGACTGCGCCCCCCAGACCGTCTGCTAAAGCAAGGGCTACTGGGACTGCTGCCATACAGTGACCGCCCGCCTCTGCCCTCATCTAAGCGCGAGGAGCTTCTGTAGCGTCCCAGTGGGCTTGACAGACCTAAGCTGATGGTTGACTTGGTATCCTTCTCCGGGCTTAACCCAAGACGTGTAGAGGCCTGGATAGGTGCAGTGTATGAAATGACGGATTCTTTGTCAAAGTCGGCCCAGCGGCTGTCCATACCTTTCCTGGCCCGGCTGTTGGCCTCTGAGAAGGCCTGTGAGATGACAGATTCTCTGTCATTCATGTCAGTCCCTGCCTGGGACTTCCTCCTGGAGCTGATTGAGTAGGTTTCATGCTGAGGATCTGGGTTTTTGGGTTTAGCTTTATGGAGACACAGAGCCTCTTCTGCCTCTGCATTCTGCTTGAGGGTACTAAAGAGGGCATTTCCTTTGCCTCCCATGGAATCCAGGTTGGAGCGTTTTCTGTAGCTGAGAGAGCTCATCACTGAGATTGGTCTGCTCGGGTCTACCTCTTTGCAGTCTTTCTTTACCTCTTTCCATTCCTTACCCTCCTTCCACTCTTTCCCTTCCTTTGCGTCTAGATTTACAGCAAATCTAGAAAGAAGCAACAGTGTAGGACAAAGGAATAAAGACAGTGGGAAGTGAGATGAGAAAAGGAAGAGGATAAGAAACAAAAGAATGGCAAGTCGAAACAGAAATGTCATGATATTTAGCAGAATAATGTACATTAAAGCAATAGAAAGAATGACATGGGTTTTTTCCTACATTGAAATGTTAAGACATTTCATACCCTACCAAACCCAGATGAAGGCCACCGTAATGAAATAAACAAAAGAAATAATGAGTTAAATTCCTTACAAACCCACTTTAAATGCATCTGAATATTTTGGCTAATGTGGATAGTGGCTTAGCTCGGTGTGGGAAGTTAAATCTTCTGGTAAGGAGACAAATCTGGGGCAATTGAAGCTGTCAGCGGACAGACACATTCAATTATCAATCGGCTCCCCATTGGGCATGTAAATTTACCATAGAGGTGCTTTGTTTTAAGGAAAAAAAACCTCTCCAAAGACCAGGCAACAATAATGTCAGCGGCCTGAGAATACATTTAAGTAAAAGCAGCCCCCTCAAGACCCCCTTGCGTGTCCCTTGCGTGCCTTTTCACACCTCCCTGCATCCTTGCGTGCGTCGACCCATTTTTCGCGCCCGCAGCACACAAGGCTGTGATTGGTCTGCTAACTACATCCTTTACGGAGTCTTACATTTCCGTTTTCATAGCCCGATACCGCCATTATTAAAACGAAGAATGTTTACGAGAGAACGGATCAGATTGAAGAACTTTTTGTCGGAAGAAATGCGTAAATATGACCGCTTCTACAACCCGTCATTGGCGGACTATAAGGACGCGCGGATGGCCTCTGATTGAAGGAGGGAGATCTCCGCAAACGTTGGTTTGCCGGTCGAGGGGAACAAAGTTGTGGAGCAAAACACGGGACAAATGTGTCCGCGATGAAAAGCAGCAGTGGTGATGCACGGGGCAATAAAGTCTATGATAAATAAATAAACAAATAAATAAATAAATAGACGTGACTCTCTAGGTTGTATTCGACAAACACACGTTACTCCACCTGTTGTTCTGGAGGTGAATTGCTCTGCAACACACGCAAGACTTTAGAACCATGAATTGAAACGAGTGTGTCGACGCAACGACGCAGACGCAGAAGCATGCGCCAGCCTTTATGGTTGCTGCCTTTGTACTGACCTGGAGCTCTTGAGGCTGCCGTCGTCTGACAGGTTCTTGGTGGAACCTTTGCTTTTAGACAACCAGGACTTCACCCCATCCACACGATCCTCCACCTCAGAGTCTGTGTCTGAATCCCCCTGACTGGTAAGAATCAGAGACAGGAAAAACAGTCAGAGGAAGCAGAGGAGCGACAAGATGGCAAAGATGGGTTCGGATACAAAAATAAGAGAAAAGGTAAGATGGGGCCATTCACAGAGGAGAAAAGGGTAAAAGAAATGTTGGTGTGAAAGGAAAGTGGAGACTGGTACAAATGTTCCTGCAGTTCTCTGTAGCAGAGAATGCAGAACAAGCTGTTAGCGTGAGAGCAATAAAAGATTGTGACATTTCTACTGGATAAAAGACAGCACATGCTCTAAAGGCCTCAGTAAGAACACAAACATGCCCACGAGAGGTTGTAAGACGTGAACACCACACTGCAGGCTGTTACTATTGGTCCTGCGTCTCTAGCACTCAGGCATTCGACAAACATCCTACCTTTACTCTCCCAAAAGCCCTCAGAGCCGTAGTAGCACCATGACAGAGACCACAGCCCGCAGTAGAGCTTGCATTGTAGGAACAGGTTATAGATTTGCCCAACACTGCTGTGGTACAATAAAAGTACACCACTGAGATCTCCACTAGAGACACTTTTACATTACAAAACAATCAACATCCTGTGCTAGTTCAAAAGTCCAATTCACTAACCTACTGACTTTTGAAAAAACAATATGTGTAAGCCATTATTTAGCCGTGTTGAGGTTTTGTGCCTACATCGTTGCATTCAGAAATCTGTTGAGGATATTACTTTGGTGGTGATGTTTGATGCCTTTTATCGAACATGAGTTGGCAGGACTCAAATGAAAAACTGGTTGACACAGTATTGATATTTTTGTTATTGGGGAATGATTATCTCAGTCCCTATGTGAAGCTTTAGCAGAGCAACACATTCATTCAGAGGTCGAATTGGACACATCTAAAAGCAGTGCAGATCTCTGTGTGTCGAAAGGCAGCAGCACTTGAATGATACAAATCTTGCTTGGCTTATTGCTGGTTAACTTCTACACGCACATATACACTCATAACTTCCCTTCTTGACAGAATGATTTGGTACACAGCTGGGTACTGCATGGTTTCTCCTCTCAATTATCATTATACATTCACAAACCACTGTGAACCACTCAGTGTGTTTACATGATGGTATAATTGGAATCATTGCTTAGTCGGACTATGCTATCTTTCGGGGGAAGTGCTATTATCCCAATATACATGGCAGTGAATAAATCGAATCATTGGCCGAAAGCATGTCATATCTGATACGATAGGTGGCGCTGTTTTCATTACAACTAGTTGTGATTCAGCCATTTCCGCTTGACCGCTTCACCACTACCAACAACAACAACATCAACATTACGAGAAAGATGGCGAACGGAGAGCAAGGTGAAGCTACATCCCTCTACTATTTGTGCATGATGTTAATAGGAGTACAGCGAATGCGAATGGTGCTATTGGCTGATTTGATAACGGAGAGAAGACGCCGTTGGGATCTTAAGCATGCGCAAAGACGCAAAGTCCAGTTCCTCATCCGATTCACCGTTACATGCAGCAATAGTCGAACTATCAACTGGATCGGATCGAGTTATCCAGGGGTGTTAGTCGGATTGTAGTCGGACCGCACATAGTCGGACAAAGGTGTTTACATGAAACGGATAATTCGATTTCAGTCCGACTAAGCCAGTTATTGGAATCCATGTAACCACGCTGAATGAGTGAAATAGAGGGCGTGTCAAAAGATTTGACACAGATGAAAAGAGCCCAAGACTCATTAAGTGCCGTCAAAGCCCAGTGCTTGTGTGGTGCTGTGAAATTAAGTTGTTCCAGCTTATTAGCCCTACAAAGACTTCAGAGGGGTGGGTCCGCAGCGCTTGCAGAAAGCCTCCCATCTAGTTGAGGAAGAGGAGGAAAACATTCTTTTCCACAGCTCACTGAGCTCTGAAAGGCCGAGTGCCACATACAACTAAAGTCATTAGCAGCCAGAGACAATTGCTTCCTGGATTCCAAAAAGGAGATTTCAAATAATGGCTTGCGCAGTAAACTCAAAACGCATAGTCTGCTGGCTTTAATGGAATACAATACTCACGGATGGAAATACTGGGACAGAGAGATGGGAGGAAGGACGGACAACAGACTCTTAAGCTGTAGCTTTGCAAAACATGCCTCTACTATTAGACAATCTGGGGATTTGCTGCTGCCTACTGTTATGAAGACAGATCAGCCCAGTATATTTGTCTTTGGCACTATGGACTTCTCAGAAAGACCTCAGTCAATGAGGGGTGAAGAAACTTGTCTCATTATACAACCCTCTTTAATTAGGGGGTTGGAGCGTTGGAGGGGTGTGCGTGTAAGTCAGAGTTTGGTGAGTCAGCACTTCTTCAAAGAGTCTTTTAACCTTTGTCTTCACTGTTAACACTCATTTTAAAATAAGAACACCTACCTTGAGTAAATGGGAAAACGAAAATGGGGGAGTAAGTGCAGTAGTTTTTTCTTTCACTTTGTAATCGCAGTGATTCAAAACTTTCTCCCTGAAATGGTTGTGACTAGTATGTTTTGGAAGAATCCCAATTGCTGCCAGGATTGATTTTATGTTGTGGACTGGGATCGTCTTTTTTCCGTCCACAATATGGTCATGGAGGACGAAGGGCAAACGGAGCGCAGGACATTCTGTATGCATAGAGGAAGGATGCTGACACACGGGGTCTAAAAACAGTCGTCAAGCTTCAATTGTTACAAGGACGTTGTACAATACATTCTATCGATGATATCTTCAGTATAAACATTTTGAAATTTGCAGATAAGTTAATTAAAAACTGTTTAGGATTATGTGTCGTTATTGCTTTTATCTCAGTTAGCGAGTAACAACACACAGAGAGAGACCTCTCCAGTCTGCAGACACAACCACGATTGTAGGCAAAAGGTAATTGCGCACTTCACACATGGTGTCAACTACGATTTATGTCCTAGCTCACCATACCATTAGTTAAGCTCCGCTGAAAGCCTGGGGGAAGCAAACAAACAGTGTGAGTGCTGAGGAGACATTAATTGTCTGTGACATTCTGCTGCCATTGGTTGTACATCTCTGTTACACACTATTACATTCATCATTAGCTTCTATGGATCCCCTGCTCTGCTCCTTTGTGTCCCTGAGTCTTATGGACACCACAGTTTATGCCTCAAATATATGAAAGTATTGGCCCTGTGAAGTCCCTGTGGCTTTGGAGCACAGACGGGCATATACATGGTCTCCAAGGGCACCAGGGAAACCTAAGTTATGAGAACTCTCTACACAGTCCCACACAAAGCGGTAACACAGACATTTTTGTCATATGAACTGCAAATATTCAAATAGTCATTTTTTAGCTGTACTAAAAGCCAACTGAAGCCACAAAAGCCATCCATTGTGTAGTCGACTATCTGTGCTAACTGTATTTAGATTTTAAATTATTCCAACACCAGAAAGAAAGGTCTTTAGAGAGTAATGTCAGTAATGTCAGTAATGTCCTTCTATACACAAAGGAAACTAATTGACCCTGTTTTTACCAGACCAGGACGGTCTTTTAAGGATGAGTTTTGAAGGATGAGGATTACAACATTTAGCAACTAAACCGACCCACATTGACGTTGAAAGGCCACATTAAGGTATTGAGCTCCAGGCCCTTCTTTTCCATACGGATGCCGTAAAGTCACCATATTCAAATATTCATGAGAAGGGCGTTGGCTGTGGGGGTGGGATCCAATTCATCACAGTGTCACGGACGATATCAGTAAGAAAGTCAAAACTTAATCATGAACATGAAGAAACATTTATGACCTAACTATGTGACATTAGGAAAATGGAACACAGTAACTGTGTTGTATTTAACAGTGTGACAATTATTATACCAATTATATTATACATTATATGCTGGCCCAGCATTGGACACAGCAAAAAATAAATCCAGTCCCACAGCAGTTGGCCGTTTGTAGGACGCACCACAAAATGCTTTACAAAGATCAAATTGAATTGGGCTGTAAATACAATACAGTCACACATTTGTGAAAGCAGATACGGTGAACCTGGAAGTTTGATCATTCAGTCAGAGCCAGTAAAGTAGTATGACGATATCAAGCCACCGTTATTAAAAGTTACTTGGCATAATAACCTTTCCGGCACAATAACCTTTTCTAGGCTTGTTACATAATTCTAAGGAGAGCTGTTATGTATTTACGATAGGCATGGTGTTACTTTTTACGCTAACCTTGACCAACAGATTTTTTTAAGCAAAAGTTCCCACTGCTCCTCGCCTGGTTAGCAAGACAGCTTTTTGTAAGACATTTGAGGGTTCTGCATTATTAAACAAGGGTGAGTCAAAGATTGATGAGGAACACAGACATTCTTTCTCCTGTCAGGAGGGCGGTCTGACCGAGCTACAGTCACATCCTGCCCTGGAATGGGCTGATGAAATATTAAGATGGCCCAGGGGCCAAGAGGCGGACTTGACACCAGCTGCTGATTGAACACAACACAACAGTGTCTGACATGACACCCTGAGACCGGGGCGGTAGACCCCCACCCCTACCATGTAAAAGGAGAACTGTGAGTATGATCTGGACCTCCACAGGGATGAACCAGAGGGATCAGGACATTTGTGCCTTTCAATTCAAAGATTTGCAAAGTGGTTAACCACACAGAGAATCTGAGGAGGCAGGCTTGTTTCATGCTGGGTCTTAAGCAACACACTGTCAGTGGTAGCCATGCAACTCGGCATGTGAGGCCGTGCAATCAAGAGGTGGCGTAAACTGGGGGTCAGGGGAATCTCTGAGCACTGTTGATGATGCATTATCCCTCAGCCTTTACACATCAAAGGAAAATCTCTCCCTGGATGCCCTGTATCCTTGCGTAAGACTTCTGTTTGAATTGTTGGCTGTGTGCATCTGCAATCGGTCTTTGATTCTGATGGCCTGACACAGAAAACTGAAACCTGGAACCAGGGAAAATCAACATTACGTCACTTTTAAATTGCAATTCCAGGTGCGTTCCAAATGTCTATTTTCTATCAGGGGCAGATTTTCCCTTCAAATATATCATCTTCTCTACAGCGTGACAACAAAAAGTGATGGCTTGACTAAATGTTCAAAGACTGTAGAATACTGCATCATTTCCAGTGGTGCATAAAAACAGTTCAAGATCCTCACGCTCTGTTCTGTCTTTTCTGATACTTTGTCACCATGTCTTGCAAACTGGTCGTGATGATGAAGAGTGGAGGGACAAAAAAGAAAAGACCAGACAGAAAGAAAGAAAAAAAAAGACAATAAATAAGAAAATCAGAAATAATAATCAAGTCAAAATAAATACATGAAATGTGAATGATGCTTCTACATATCTCTGCAAATGTGTGTGTAATGGCAGATGCTCTGATGACTACCTATCTGTACGGTACACAGGTTTTTAGGGACATCAACCACCTACTCTTGATGTTGTTCCTTGCCCTCAGAGGAGAAGATGTCCTTCCAGAGCATGTTCTAATGAGTCACAGAGCTGTCTACGGCTGCTGTACCAAACAGTGGTACTTGCTACCTCAATGGAGTTGGACTACAGGTCAGCTGCAGGACTGCTGTATATATATAAGGCCAGTGTTGCTCTGAGGAGGGGAGGCCATTCAAGGTGCCAAAAGAGTAGTAAATTACCACAACATTCAGTATCTGGAGGGATTTGATTGGAAGGTAGAATTTGTCTTTGGTCCCATGGCAGTATGACACATGACGGGTGAAAACAAATCAACTCTAATGAAGTGAGCAGTTCAACATAACAGGCTTATCTACAGGGTGTGATCTGCCACTGTGGAACTATTTTTATCCTTTCCTCCTCAGCGACCAATGCTACTCTACCAGAAGGGATATAAAACAGCTCAAATAGAAATACATGTTTGAAATGAATCGAAGTAAAGTTAAAAATTGTGGGCACATTCTAAAGTGCAAACAATAATTAAACAAGGACTTGTGAGACATTTGAGCTGACAAAGCTGCCAAGTCTACTCTCCCTCAACAGAAGGTAAATGGACTGTGACTTTCTTTCTCTTTTCTAATCTTCTGACCACTCAAAGCGCTTCTTGTAATAATTCACCCCCATTCACACACTGATGACAGGAGCTAACATACACAGTGCCACCTGCCAATCAGTGCTTAACATTCACACAGCTAAGAGACCATAAATTAAGGAGTGGTTACGTGGGATGTTCCTTAGAGAGTAGAGCAGAGGCAGCTATACCTTGTAATCTTTGGATCAGTCAGATGCTGCAAAATTCTGAGAGCAAAGCCTTTCCAAAATGGGTGCTAAAATGGGTGGCATTGCAGAAAATATGGAAATTGCAGGAATGACATGAAAATGTAGTAAACTGTCCAACCAATTTTGGATTGTATCAGAGATTATGATGAATGAAAAGGAATAATCATTTTCTGGTAAATTGTCATTAACCTGCTGATGAAGCTGTTGAGAATGGCTGAAAACTCGACAAAATGGTAGTTAGGAAACTTGAATTTGTAGAACTGTGATATTTTTGTTTTCCAAATATGTTCAGTGACATCCAGCTGACCTTCACTCAGCTGACAGCAGAACCATCCTGATGTATCCACGTTTGTACCTGTTGATCAGGTCTTCATTGTCGTCACTCTCCATCTCGTCCTCGATGGCCGCCTGCAGGTCACCGATCCTTTTGAAGGCCAGCTTAAGGTCTGCCTGCAGGCTCTGATTAGCAGCCTCCAAGCTCTCAATGTCCATTTCCTGTTAATGAGACGAGAGTCAGTGCAGCAGGGACCAAGGAACATTTGTTGTCAATTGATCCTACCCATGCTCCCCTCATCGAGGTGTGCTGCCTGCTCTTTTATAATTGTTGGCAGGTTGTCGCATTGTTAACTCACCAGCTCGTGTTTTTTGCGACTGGCCTCGGCTTCCTTTTTGGCCAGTTCACCTGTCTCTTCTTTGATGTCGCGGATCTGTCTCTGCAGACGTTTGTTCTGTTCCTTCTCTCGATTCTCGCTGCTACTGCGTTGGTCTCGTTCCTCTGTCAGCTTCTCCAAGTTCTCTTTAAGACGAGCTACGAGGCTCTGAGGAGCAGTACGGAGAGATGGTTCAACAACAAGGTACTCTATGTGTAGATATGCGTCTGAAAAGGTTTCATTTGAATGAGTCACGGCGCCAACACTGGGGGGGCAGGCAAAAGAAGTTAATGGCGGCTAAACATTTGCTGGCCCACAGCATGACATCATCTTGCTAGGTGCTAGCACACATGCTAGCATATGGTTCTGGTACATTAGCTCAGCCTTGCTCTCTCCAAAAAAGTCAGCTAAAAATATCTGAGTTGTGAACGGTCAACTCCCTTTCACTGAGCGTGTTGCATAGCACTTTATAGGTACCGGCAGAGGGATCGGGTTCCTTTTGAGCGGCGGGCTGCTCTGACTGCTGAAGCCAAAGGTCCAAAGTGCAGCAGCACGTCTGGGCCTCAACAAGCCAAAGACGACTTGTGTCCCTCAACAAGCCAAAGACGACTTGTGTCCCTCTACTTATCCTACCTGTCCCCTGGCTCCCTAATGCTCCTCATATTAAAGCACACTCACAACTTCTTACCTACAGAGTTGCCTAAAGCACCCACCTGCCTTGATCCATTCATTCAGCTTTATTCAATTAAAATGACTAGCCTTATTGTCCCTGCAAGGCAACATATCTCAATCTCAACCAATCTACTGTGGCCTGGACTGTTATTGCACAGCCTGCGTGAAACCAGACTAATAATTCTTCTCATCACCCATAACCATTGATCTAATAATCAAACTAACATTCGTGGACCAGATGGCATGTCTCAATGGTACCTGAAAAAAAAAAATTGCATGGCTGACGGTGCTTAATTAGAAGTCAAGGGATCATCTAAGCTATTATAATTAGTCCTGAATGGACCATGAATGTTTGCAGCAAATGCCATGGGGACCTGACTAAAATCGTGGTCATAATGTCTTCTTATTTTTATTTTAACGTACTCTGTTTTCACCAAGCCAAATTCATTTTGTGTGCAATAAACTGGATGTGATTCTAGAAAACTGATGCTATGATGGCTAAATACTATTATATTTAATGACCAATGGCCAGTTCACACTTCAGTACTGCAGCATAACATCTTTTGCTGTTCTGATACCAAAGCTGCTGCAGGTGAGCATTAAAAGACAACAAATCCTCAAGACATTTTCCCATTTTGTACTGTGATTATGTCATTTTGTTCAGCCTTCTCTTGGCTGGATGTGCCATATTCTTTCCATTTTTTGATGGATTTTATGGTGCTCTGTGAAAAGTTCATAGCTTGTGATATTTTTTTATAACCTAACCCTGCTTCATACTTAGCTACAACTTTATCCCTGAGCTGTTTGGTCAGCTCCTTGGTCTTCATGATGCAGTTTGTGGAGTAATGCTCTCTAACAATCTCTGAGGCCTTCACAGAACAGGTGTATTCATACTGAGATTAAATTGCAGAAAGATGGACCCTGTTTACTAATTATCTGACTTGCAAATGTGACTTGTGAAGGCGACTGGTCACACCAGATCTTTCTTAGGGGTTAAACAGTAAAGGGGTGAATACATACACTTTTTAAATGTGTATGTGTAAATCATTTTGAAACCCATGTAAACTTTCCCCCAACTTACAGATGTACAATGACAAAATGTAGATGAGGAGATAGCTACTACTAGCCACCACCCCTTCGATAGTTCACATACTGAGTGTGTGTAGCACTTTCTTCACACCTCTGGATTGATTGAGTTCAGCTACCTCCAGCATTGATGAGTAATACTACTCAGGCAACCTGAAATATTCACCTACTGCAACCTTTAAGGCTGGTGAGAAGCCATGAAAGGCATCATCTCTGCATGTGTTTTTCCAACTCTGGACACTTCCCCACAGAAAAAAAAGAGGGAGCAGAGGGAGTGTGCCTAGAGGAGAGGACCTGCACAGCTAGTAATTATAAAACTGAACCAGCACAATTGAGCGGTGTGTTGTTTTATCAGTGGGCGAGAGAGGATTACAATTTCTCCCTGGCAGCGTGCAGATGGTAACCTTTAGCGTTCACTTGTGCTTTTTGTCTCAGAAAACCATTCGAACATGACACAACAACAAATGCTAAAGGACAAAGTCTGAAATATTGTGAAGATGCATTTCGCATTCCATTTATGTGCATGTTATGACCTTTCTCCGTCTTTGACCCCAGCAGCACATCTCACCCTCCCACCTCTTCACATGGTTGCCAGTACTAACACCAGCACTCGTCCGCCTGTCTCAAGCAATCACCTCCAAGCGTTTGACCTGAGTCTTTTCAAACTCCAGTTTGGTCTCCAGCTCACGGATCTTGGCCTCCTGACGGCTGACGAGAGATTTCTCCACCATGGACTGCTCCTGGAACTCCAGCTGGCTCTGCAGGGCTTGTATCTAAGGCACAGACATACACATATTTTAGTCACTATACTTGTGTGTGCCACCAATTGGCCAGAATAAAAACAAAACTCTCATTTCTTTCTCTATTTTTCTTTTACAAAACTTTTCATCACAAAGATTAGTCACTACTTGGGGAGGATCTTTCCTGTATGCACTACCCTTCAGTCTGTATATGTTACCTCTGCCATCATTTGGAGCACCTGACCACTTTCACAGTCATGCAGAACTCCAAATAGATAGTGATACAATTGACTTGAGCTTATGACCAACTGATCTTGGATGCAACATTAAGAGGCTCAGAGGTTGTCTTGGTTTGAAGCATTTTAAGTATTATGAATTTGAATCAGGAATCAGGAAACATTTATTGCAAAAATATGTCATACATACAAGGAATTTGACTTGGCGGTTGGTGCGTGACAGTAGACCGTGTAACTATAGATAACAAGACAGCAGTGTACAAGTAATGTAATGTAATAAAATAAAATGAAATGCTAATGCTATGGGCTAGTAGAATCAGGCTATGGGTTAGTATAAAATAAGAGAATAAAGTTAAAAATATTTAAAAGGTAAAAAAATATTAAAAAATAAAGTGCACTAGCGAACAAGGGACAAAGTGACGAGTGATGACAAAGTGACGACAAAGTGACGAGTGAAAAATGACAGTAAAGTGACATGTGCAGTATGAAAGAAAGTGACCGGTGGAATGTCAGAGTCAGTCAGTGGGGGACCGGGCTCTGTTGATGAGCCCGACTGCCGACAGGAAGAAACTGTTGAAGTGGCGGGAGGTCTTAGTCCTGATGGACCTCAGCCTCCTGCCAGATGGAAGGGGCACAAACAGGTTTTGTCTGGGGCAGATTGCAGCCGATCACCCTCTCTGCAGAGCGGATGACACGCTGCAGCCTGCCCTTGTCCTTGGCTGTGGCTGCAGCGTACCAGACGGTGATGGAGGAGCAGAGGATGGACTCGATGATGGCCGTGTAGAAGTGGACCACCATTGTCTTTGGCAGGTTGAATTTCTTCAGCTGCCTCAGGAAGAACAACCTCTGCTGAGCCGTCTTGGTGATGGAGCTGATGTTCAGCTCCCACTTGAGGTCCTGGGTGATGATGGAGCCCAGGAAACGGAAGGAATCCACAATAGTAACGGGGGAGTCACACAGGGTAATGGGGGAAAGTGGGGCTCTGTTCCTCCGGAAATCCACAACCATATTTGAAACTTTGTTTGTATTTGGCATATTATTGGTGATCAGTCCATAAGCCTCAAATAACTGCTATGGGGAAAAGCTGACAAAGAAGACAATGGGGGCGGGTCTAATCAAATCTTTGACTTGTCAGGGACAGCTGCGGTCGGATGGACAAAAAGATTCCTGCAGCTGTAGCTGTCCATTACGAGGATGACAGCAGTAGCACGATCAGCATTATTATACTGTGTGTGTACTGTTGGCCATTTGTGTATCAGTTCCTATCTGGCATGAATGACACATCAATTACATCAATGTGTCATTCATGCCAGAGACAAGTGCAATTGCAAAGGCAGGAGGCTCATGCAGCACTGCACATTCATGCTTTGAAGTTTGAACATGCAGTTCTTCTCTGGACACCATAGCAGAGAAAGCTACTCTGCATCAGGGGGGACCTCCACTATTAAACTCAAAGTAGCATAACTTAAGACCAGATATTTTGGAAAAATAAATAATACGTATCGGTCAATAGCTAGTCTATTATCATTGCAGAAAGGTAGCAGATCTGTACCTTTATGGATTAGGAATCAGCCAAAATGTGGCTTTCCAAGGTAATACAAGCTCAAACATGTCACGTAAAACAAAGCAGTCCTCTCCTCGAACCTCTTCAAATCTCTCTTGTGATCCTGGTTCAGCGAGGCAAGTCTTTGATTAAAAGTATCCAAAATTCTGGTAAATTAGTCAGGGACTGTGATCATCTGATCATGCAAGGAGGAGTTGACTGATAAATGACTGTACTGGATGATCCAGTCCTTGAACCATAGATATCATCATTCAGCTATTCCCACCGTGATGAGAGCTACCCTGGAAGCTGACACCTGCCATGCAGCACAGTTTGGAGCCATTTAAGACAGTGTCTTGCCCAAGGACCCATCGGCATGGAGTAGTGGAGCCGGGGATCGAACCACTTTTCGCTTGATTAAAGGACAACCCCGTTTGACCACTGAGCCAAAGTCGCCCCCGTTTTTCTGTATGAGATAGATCTCAGTGAGGTGTGGGAGGCTTGTGGAAACGATCTGGATCGGTCTCCATCACCTTCCTCCCACACAGGAGTTCCTCTTCTCAGGAGACCAAAGGGAACTACGGCCAGCTGACTTAGTCTTGATAAGTAACTGATTTGACGGCTTTCTGGCAGTCCTCATTACCGTTTCCACCCCATCACTAAAGAGCACAAATACCATAATTCCAAATTTCAAACAACACTTTCAGTCGAATATCCCCCCTTTTACAGCCGGTTGTTTTGGTGGTCCGTTTAGTTTGATAAGCGGCCGAGCTATACACCATATAGCTCGGTCGCATTTTAATAGAATAAAGTTATAAAAGGCTATTTGGTTACTGTGCCCAACATGTCTGTGTGAAATGACTTCAGGGCAGGATTACAGTTCACTCGGCTTGCTGGTCATCTACCCTGGTCTGGTTACTTTTTAAAGCTGACTGTGTTCTAACCATCACATCTCTCTCTGCCTTTGATTTGGTTTTGGGAGGAATATACATGCTAACTGGATGTCCTGGTCAGTGGCATGCTGAGAGCAGTGAACCAGCATCTACCTTTTCCTGAACCTCCTGCCTCTCCTTGAGGGTCTCCTCCAGCTGGGCTTGTAGGTCACTGATCTGAGCCAGGTTCTGTGCCGACTGGAACCACAAAAACACATGAGAGGAGCAGAGTCAGTGAGCAACATAATACATTAGGTGGTAATTAAACATGTCTATTATTCCTCAGAAGCATATTAATTATACAGTATGTTGACTATAGAGTGGGGAAAACAAGTATTTGATACACCGCCAATTTTGCAGGTTTTCACACTTAGCATGTGGGAGTCTGTAATCTAAAACAAATCCAGGAAATCACATTGTATGATTTAAAAATATATATTTTGAACCTTCTTCTAGTCTGGTGAAAGCCGATCAATGAATCTCCTTTCAAGGTGATCTGAGTGAAATATTTGAGGACTTCTCCACATTAGATGAAGCATTCTGCTACAGCCACTCCCACAGGGAATTCATCTGCTTCAGTTTAGACAGGAAGGATGAATTCATTTGGAGCCAGTGGGAGCAGATCACTCGTCATTCCATCAGCAATGAAAAGGAAGCACTTTTTACTACACTTGCTACATTAACACTAATGCAAACTAGCCGAACACCACCGCTTTTCAAAAATGTCTCAATTAGCGGAGATAAACGCCACTAATCCATTTGATGCAAGCTAGATACAGGGATTTGAGCTTTTTAAAAATAACGTGGGACGTTTTTGACATGCTTTGTGGAACCTGTGTGTGTTAGGGAAGTGTTAGGGAAATGGGCAAATCTTTGCTTTCAAAAACATTTAGACAACGTGCATGGAGCCCATTGACTGGCATCGATATGGTTTCTTTGTTACATGATGGATGATTCGACTTTATTGCTGACACAGTATCAGCTGTGTAACTGGTAAATACGGTACTGGTTGGTTTTGCGAATCACTTGAAAGTTCTGTTCAGTGACATATTGTATGGATGTGCCGAGATATATATTCTGCACATGTTTGAGGGAGCAAATGCATGAACACGTATGAGACATTGATAAGTGATTACTTCACTTGAATTGAAGGAACAATTTGACTCTAATCCAAAATGCTTGTTTTGAGTAAGTAAATGATTCACCAATTTAGTTTTTTCATACTACACCCGGTTTGACTCTGGCTCAGTTGTAGAGCAGGGTCCTTTTTCATTTAGGATGGGCGGATTGAACCCCAGCTGCGCAATTCCTCTTTGATGTGCCATTGGGCAAGGCACTTACACCTTAATTTCATGATGCTTTATAGCTTGTGCGTCTGGATCTTAATTAGCTAATCACGGTCTGTGGTTTGAGCCTTTTCCAAAAGGAGTTTTGTAATCAAAATTCCTTTTCATAATTTCCCTTTAAAATGTGGTTAATCAATTATTCAAAGATTAATGCTGCCTAAAGAAATGGATAAATTAATTGGCTAATTGGCTCCAAATTCCAGGTGACAATGTTGTACAATGTACAAGGAGAACAGCCCACCTGAGACACAGCAGCCTTATGCTTCTTCATCAGCTCGTTCAGGTCTTCCTGGTCCTCCTCCATCCTGGACTGGAGGTCATTCTTCTCTCTTTGCAGACGACTCAGCTGCTCCTCCAGCTGAACGCCATCGAGAAAATCAAATAGATCCATAAATACATCAACCCATCTGTGTGGGACAAAATTAGACCCTAAGAGGCCATAAACAAAGGGATAGGCATCTCACCGGTGAAGCTCTGTAATAAACTAATATAAGTTAAATCCCACAGACGATTGTGAAAAGGATCACAACGCCTGTTAAAAAAAGCTTTTAGTAGAGAACAATACCCTTTACCACAGCCTTCCAGCAAACAAGAGCGGCTCGTCAATAAATAAGTGAGTATTAGCAAACATCAAGGACAAAGAACACACACATTGCAGTGAGAAGGCCAAAAGCTCTCACAACATTTACTCAATGTAGTCACAGTCATCACTATGAACGAATCCCATTTCTCAGTTGAATAGCAGCAGAAAAGCAGCGTCCTATAATATCCACCAGGGGGCGACTTCTCTGGTCCTAAAGAAGTCTATGAAAATGACTCTTACGATTTATTACTTCAATAAACGTTGTAAACATTTCCATCATGGAAACATGTAAAACTCAAGGCATTGTGACTATGTCGGAACTAAGACATTTTTTTTTTTTTGTTAACAGTTTGGGCCATTCCTTTTAGATGGCATTACATTTAGTTATTTTCTATGTTTATATATAAATTATAAAGCATATAATGCATATACATTACATACATTACCCAAATTACAGCTTCTTGACACAGTTATATTTTATATGTTGATTGTAGGTCATCTATAAACGTGTAGGGATAATTTTTCAGGAACAATGGTGTATTCCTTTGATTATCTTTGTAAGTAGTTATAAATCATAGTTCTAGCCTGGAGTTGTGCTTTGACTTGCTATGTGGGCCAGTCTATGCACAGCAGAGCTTTTTCTGTGAGGACAGCTCCATTAGCTCCTAAAACACCCCTTTTATTACAAGGCCCCACAGGGCTTATCTTAAGCACGGGTCATAACCAAGATATCCAATTAGAGGCTAAAAGCTTATAGCAACTGCTTTGTACCCTCAGCTGAGGGGAGGGACTGTGCTGAAGTAATCCCACTTCTGTAGTGACTGAGATGATCTGCATCTCAGATAGCGAGTAGTCAAGGACAGGTTGAACTCACACAGCATCGATCTAATTAAGAAAAATTTACTCAATTTACAGAATCGAAAGGCTGATTCTAAATAAGTATTTGGATAATTAGGTATAGACAGATATAGACATTCCTCGTGTATTTTTATTCAAACTCCCACTGCTGAGACGTGGTGGACTTTGGTAACTAAAAATATCCACGGAATCTGGGGCAAGTTTATTTACATATGACACTTTCTCTTTTAAATTCCCAGTTGGAGTACTAATACAAACTTTGAAAGCAGCTCAGACTCTGCACTGTGTGGAACATTTTGGGACGGACACTACGGAAAAAATCTACAGTCAAAAGCAACCCTTACATACATTTAAAACATTTATCAATAGGCAGCGCAATCTCAACCCAATTACATTGCTCTACTCTTGGTAAAAACAGCAAACCATCTGAAAGAAATATTTGCATAATTTTGATCTTGGTTGAATAGCAATGCATGTGGCTGAGGCTGTACAAAAAATAATTACCTAATAATCATTTCTGTCATTCTAGCAGCCTTTTACTTCCCCAGAGGGCTGGATGTTTGCGGCAGAGGTCGTCCTCAAAGACACCATTTAAAAAAAAAAACGTGGGTTTTACGTTTATATTATCCATTTCACCTTCAACTACATGGGCCATGCATTTGGGAGGAAAACTTTTCTACAGAATTATATAAAACCAGAATGATGGCCAAGATGAAGCCATGCCAGGCTTAACCTATAAACAGCCTCAAACAAAGAACAAACGGCATCATTAACTGTTCAGGTCCTTATCTGCTTATGTGTTTTTTTCCCCCGTCTGTGCTTTTGTTTTGTTGTTTTTTGTCACCTAGAGTTTCCACACCTGTGTTCCGCCTTCGGTCCCGCCCCTCTCTCAATAGCTCAGCTGTGGCTCATTCCGGGGATCACCGTGACGGGCATAAAGGCTCCTGAGTTGCCAGGCTTGTCGTCAGTCCGTCCCAGTACCCAGGCTGGTCTCAGGTGCCGTTGAATGTCGTAGCTCACCAGTTTGCATGTTTTCGTTTTTTGTCCTGCAGTGTCAGACCCGCGGAGTACCACGGAGTGCACGTGACTCGTTTTAACCGGACTCTAGTTATGGTGTTGGGCCTCAAGTTTCCAAACCAGAACCCTGCCTTATCCTCCCCGGTTTTATTGGGATGGAAATGGGAAACTAGTGAGAAGCACAGCACAGGCCTTTTCTCCACGTCCTGTGGACTTCGGTTAGGTTAATTCCTCATTGCAACATGATTGAGACCAGAGTGTGTAGATGGAGCATTAAGTTGTTAATTTCACTCACTAAACGGCTGGCTTAACTAACTTACTAGCTAGCTAACTTGATAATTTCATTATGCTTTTATGATAGTTAGGTCTACGATAGTTCAACATTTAGCAACATCATTCTTTTTAAATGTTCCTTTCATGATTGCCGTTACCCTTTAACTTGCCTTTCCTCATTGCTAGCATGTTGACCTTTCTCATGACTATGATTGGTAAGAGTGCTGTAAAAGGACTAAACCATGAGCAATTCAAAGGTAATGCTCCTCTGTACCATCAGTCACAAATAGCAAACTGTATTACAATGTACAATGTTTCAATGCAGTCACAATACACACTAATGGAACAATTATTAGAATATAAATACTTTGAGTGGTCTGGCCACAGGAAAGGTTGTTGTTGCATTAAAATGTCAACAACAATGCTAAGTGGTTTTCAGCTTAAATCGGTTAAGGCAGCGGTTCCCAAACTCAAGAATGCCGCGGCCCACTTTGAAATCTGAAAATCTTTTGCGGCCCACCCAAACCTTTAATCACAACTCCGATCAAAACCTAAACTAGGGATGATTAAATGACCTTAAGAATTTAACCGATTAAAAATGTATTAACCGACAATGAATGTTTTGTATACCATTTTCTCCGGAGCTCATGTGCCGTGTTTTCCGCACAATAAAGGCGCATAAGATACTGCAGTCTATCAGCGCAAATCACTGTCAAAATTCGAGAGCGCAAATCAGGTTGATGCGCGCGTAAATCAAACATCCGCCAGCAAAAGTCCGTCTCGCGCGAGTTATTTGCTCGCTTGCGAAACGTGAACTTCTTTGCTCGCGAGGAGAATCTCTGCTCGCGCTGGAGACGGTGCTTTCAGGGTCCGATCGATGCTGTGAGGTGCGTCCGCTCCCTCCGCCCCCCTCGCCATCCACGCCTTAAATCTTTGGCTGCTTTTAGAATAACTTATTTCCCCGTTAGGATGGTTCAGCTACTGTAGAGAAAAGGGCACCGTCTCTCGCTCTTTAATCTCATGAAGTGCTCCGCGAGAACGACAGCTTTGTTTCTCCGACGCGCCCTGAAACAGGCTCCATATCTCACGCGCTTGAGCGCCGCTCAGCATCTCGCCGTCGTAGACCGAGCTTTGTCATGTTTGGCAGAGCGCCTTGAGCGCCGTGTACAACCAGTATGGATCAACCGATTAACCAATCTGTTCGTTTAAATTGTTTGTGCTTCATCAATTAATGTTTCACATAACTAATGTGCCGCATCATACATATATTTTATACACATTTTATATTAATTTCAAACTTTTCAAAATTGAAAATTAAAAACTTTTTATTTATTTATTTATTGTAAATGACCTCTCGCGGCCCACCTGCAGTACCTTCGCGGCCCACACTTTGGGAATCGCTGGGTTAAGGTATTGTTTTTCATATATTAAATACATGATCTGACTTTTTGGTTGTAGGTAAAAACTAAAAATGGTCTATAATTATCTTGTGGAAAATCCAGTCCAATTCCTCCCCAGTTGATTTGAAAACTCGAAGAGCTGACAGTAACATTTTCAGTATGCGCACCTACACATCCTATTGTGCTACATCTTTCCGTTAGCGGGTACAAGAAATAAATTACAAACAAATGAAACTGAGGGAACAGTCTCCTCCCTCCATTCCTGCTGACCTGCAGCTGTGTCAACTCAATTATTTTTACCCTTCACATCACTGTGGAAATGATATTCACCTTCCTAAAGCCAAACTTTTCAGTCACATTCAGTAAGTGCTGCTCGAGAGAGATTAAATACAGTAAGGCTGAGGCTAAATTAACGGTGGGACAAACGCAAGAAGAAGTAGGAAAGAAGGCCGTTTGACCAACACCTGAAACAAGAATGCTATGGGAACAAGACCTAAAGCGAGCAAAGTCATGGCAGACTGCAACATAACAAAAAAAATGAAGGTCAAAAAGAGGCTGAGATACAAAGAAGAAAACAATCTTAAGAGGTAATAACTGAAAAACTGAATTGTATGTTAATATAAAGGCAGAAAATTAAGTTGAGTTAAGAACTCAGAGATCTGTACTGACCGCCTGTTTTGTTTTGGAGATGTCCTCCATTTGAACGTGTAGATCCTCAATCTCCACCTCCATGGATTTACGAGCTTTAACTGCAGCAGCGCAGGTGAACTCAGACTCCTCCAGCTTAAACGGACATAAGTGAATGGAAATGTATTAGTTTAGTAACCAAACTCCAGAGAAACAGTCTCTTAAACACACTATGCATTGATTCTGGTCCATAGTGTTGCAGGAGGGATTGTAATACAACATAACTGTGTATATGCAGGTTGGCAAATCTACTCTGATGTACTCACCTTTGTAGCGTGTGTGAAAGCACATTTGACAAAAAATAACTTTTTGAAAAAAGTATTGACTTGCAAACGGCACAAAAGAAAAGGCCCCAGGTGCTACGGCCATTCTGCCTGTGTGTTTAATGTGACGGCACCTGGTTTTTGAGCTGAGCGATCTCCCTCTTGCTGGGCGCGTTGTTCTTTATGTGGTCCAACATGATCTGGGCATCAGCCAGCAGGGCCTTGGTTCTCTTTAAGTCCTTCCTCAAACGCTTTTCAGTCTCCATGTCACCACTTCTCACCTGGTAAACCGGTAAAGTTAGGTTTGGTGACTCAACTGATCATGGATTGGCCATGGATTCACTCCATGTGAACATTTCGACAAAAATCATTTAAAAGGGCCCAATGTGAATATTTTAAATGGCCCAATCCCTAATTTTTTATGCTAAGATTAGAGCTAAATTAACACAAAAGTATGGCTTATAGATGGAAAACCATATACTTTGCAATTATATCATCCATCATTATTAAAAATAGAGATCTTATTGCTGTTAAAATTACAGATATTTACGTTTAAGTAACATTCCCTCGGTTAAAGATCGTCTGGATAAGAGTAAGACTAAGAATTTATTTGGAAATGTTTGTTAATAGACATATTGAAATGATTGACATCATAGTTTGACAAAACATCTTAATACAAGGTAAAACGATGAATTTCAAGGACAGTTTGACAATTAAATATAAATTCTCTGTCTATTGACTAATTACTGAATTCTTGCCACTCAAGAAAAGTCAGGTGCCGAAAAAAACAACAACAACAACAACAACAATATTACCTGTTATAATCTTATGATAAACTTGTTTCTAGAAAAAAATTGCATTGCCCTGGCATTGGCATTTAGCTTTTTTTATATTTGATTACATTCCTTTTTACTATAATTTTTTCATTTTATTAAATTTGAGTTGAGATTTACAAGAAATATCGTAACTGCTACTGTGTAAAGGAAATACTGCTTTAAAAAAATACCATATTTGTTTAAAGGGTTTGAACAAATAAAATACCATACTTTTAAATTCATTATTTAATTTTGCGTATCACAATGCGGTTAATAGCAGATATTCATGCGATTAAAATTTGTATTTGTTACCCAGCACTATTTTTTTTACATGTTCCATCCAAGGTGCTGTCCAAGCTCCAACGGGACGCGATCTACTACATGCTACGGTGTAGTTACCTTGTCTTGTTCTGATAGAAGCTTGGACTCCAGCTCTCTCTTTTCCTTCAGCACCTTCTGCTTCTCGTCATACTCTTCCTCAAGCTGGACTTCCATTTGCTTCATCTGGACACACGCAAAAACACTCAGTGCATCCTACACTACAGCACTACAGTGCATCCGGAAAGTATTCACAGCGCTTCACTTTTTCCACATTTTGTTATGTTACAGCCTTATTCCAAAATGGATTAAATTAATTATTTTCCTCAACATTCTACATACAACAACCCATAATGACAAAGTGAAAACTGTTCTTTGCAAATGTTAAAAAAAAAAACATGTACATAAGTATTCACAGTCTTAGATCAGCGTTGATCAAAAAATGGATAATGGAAATCAATGGTGATACTTCAGTAGTTTTGCTGGACAGATAGTAGGGAGATAACTATAGTACATACCTATCCCACGTTCTTACACCAGCCAGTTTACATAGCATGTGTCTTTATAGACTTTTGCTGCATAATGAGCAAGGTTCTTTGATGAATAATATAATGTCCACTTTTTACAAAGACACTACTATAGGTCTGCTTCCTTAACGCGATTAATCAGTAAAAACCATGATCAAGCATTACATCACTATGGGAATATGTCACTGGAAGACGCAGCGGGAGCACAGTGCGGAAAAAGCTCATTCTGCGTGTGATAATTAGGACTTGGCTGGTGAAGGGCGGTCACAATGGAAAATCGAAGCAAATGCAAAACAGCATTAACAGCAGAAAAAGCAACAATGCTGAAGATACCCAGGTTTCAACTACAAACCTTCCACCCACTCACTCAGCCATCCTCATGTACACCAACACACTGCACCCCCCAGACTGATATCATATGGCACTGGAGGCACCAATGGATTGTCGATGTAACCCGTGAGCAAGAATTTGTTTTATAAACATGGTCACTAATGAAAGCTAAAGGTATTCTATGTAGTGCATTTTACTCAGGAATGCAAAAACAGTGCAAACAATAAGTGATACAAACCACTCTGCTGCTCACAGTTCTACAGTTTTACATTTGAAATTTGAATTCAATGACTGTTTCGATTCCTTCTTACTACTGAGCCTGCGGTCGGTTAAACTTTAAACGATGGTTCAAATCAAAAGCCCGGGTGAAAGAAGGAATTATCCCAGTGCTGCTGGAAGGCTTTAAATGTGACATATCTGTTCAGGAAGTGTTGTGTTTCATTGGCAGCAGCTTTATAGCAATCAAGTGAGGACAACGCTGGAAATGTACCTGAATAGAAATTGTATTTCTGTAAGAAATGAGAATGTGAAAGCAGCAGAAGGGTGAGGATGACGTCAGTCCTATATTATATTCACAGTAATGGTGTTGTGAAAATTGACATTTGGCTTATTCATTTACCAATCAACAGATCAACATAGAGGGGAGTTTGTGTTATCAGCAAACAGAATGAGCAGCAAATACTAATTCAAATCCAAACCCCTCAATAGTTAATTTGGCCCCAGTGAGTATGTTAACCATCGGGGTCCGAAAGTTGATACAAACTACACATGTCAACAAAGACATCAAGACTGGATAAAAGAGAAAATGGTTGGTCATTGCCCCACATGGCTAGGTGCAGCCAGGCGAGGGCCACCAAAAGGCATTGGCTGTGTCTCAAAGTCGCTAGGCTGCATCCTTATGGAAGCATTCGTCGACCGCATATGTCACTTCCGCTGCGACTTGCCAGTCCCAATCCGTCGGCTGCTCCGAACGCGGTCGAGGGATGCAGCCCTCCAGCACCCAATGTGGAGGACACATCTGATCTATCCTTTGCGGCCCAGCATATTCCAGCATGCAGTGCGGTCCGACGAGGATTTAATTTGTTCAGGACGGAGGCGGTTGATCCAACGGAAGAGTTCACTTTTAAATGTAACGTTAAGTAATAGAATTCACTCAAATATCGACGGATCGAAATGTTATCAGCAGAAGGCTGGAGGCTACAAGGATGCAGCCTAGCGGCTTTGAGACACAACTATGGTATTGGATGGGCGGTACTACCCTAGAGGATTCGCATCGGGACGCCCACGGCCATCCTCAGTTACAGTTTTTGTCCCCTCTCTTTATAACAAATAAACTTCTCTGTTACATTCACCGCAACTCTGGGTTTTGATTGCTCTTTTTCCAGTTTGGACACCCACTGTTTACCCTCGGACACGTCGTTACCTTCTTGCTGCACGACTGTCTGATCTCCTCCACCTCATCGTCTTTGCTCTCAATGTCCTTGGAATGAGTGTGACGCAGACGCTCCATCTCCATTTCCAGACGTAGCTTGGCCTGAAAGAGAAACACTGACGTTGTACACTTTGCTCTCCTCTGTCTTAAAGTAAGCCGTAGCTAGTTTCCCACCTTATTTCTATGTTTAATTCATAGATGTGTATATGCCAATAATGCGGTAAAGCAAGTGCAATACCGACCCCGCTGCTCTGATTCTCCGGCCAAACTCACGCTCCATCCTCGTGAACAAGACCCCGAGTTACTACGGACGCATTCCCTACCTGGAGTAGGCAATCCATCGGTTTCCTACTGAGAACCATGGCCTCAGATTTAGAAGTGCTAATCCTCATCCCGACCGCTTCACACTCGACTGCGAAACGCTCCAGTGAGAGTTGGAGGTCACAGACAGAAGATGCCATCAGGACCACATCATCTTCAAAAAGCAGCGATGAAATCCGCAGACCCCCGAACTGTAGATCCTCCTCCCCCGACTACGCCTCGATATCCTGTCCATGAAGACCACAAACCCTGGCAAAGGCCAACCCCCACCAGAAACGCCTCAGACTTCCACTGCTGAGCAGCCAAACACAGCTCTCGCTTTGGGTGTATAGGGATTGGACGGCTACACCCACAGCCGTTGCCAGGTCTACTTTGTGTTTGTGTTTTCTCAATTTAGATAAATAGTATATTAAAAAAGTGTAGTATGGATAATGTCTTTGTTCAGTGATAGGGTCAGGATGTGACACACACGCATGCACTCACACACATGGCTATGCGGCATGGGGCCACAGGGTTTTGTGGAGAGTGGATGTATCTTTTCATTCCTTACAACGTAACTGTAAATGAATGTTAGATTTTGGTGAATCAGCTCTTCATTCTTGCTTTTCTCTGTATTTGATGATATTTTTGATTGCAAAGCAATAGCACTA
The DNA here is from genome assembly GCF_964276395.1 of Gasterosteus aculeatus. Lineage (NCBI taxonomy): Eukaryota > Metazoa > Chordata > Actinopteri > Perciformes > Gasterosteidae > Gasterosteus > Gasterosteus aculeatus. The sequence goes on along the minus strand of NC_135688.1, from coordinate 20,828,222 downwards.
GCCGATAATATTACATAATATTTCTTAATGGAAGATAACAAAGCATTATGTTTTATTGGAAACATGATCAGATCCTATTTGTTTTACCAACAGGATCTTTTCCCTCTCTCATTTAGTTCTCTAAAAAGTAAATGAAAGTGAAATATTCATAACCTGCTCACACCACACCCAGCACCAGTAACAGGACATTGTGTAAGTGTTTGTGTGTTACTTAGAGAAAACCGTGTCACTGTGGGTGTCAGCTTGCTATCAAATAGAGGCCAAGTGGATCCTCGCGTTGCCATTTTGGGGTAAAATCTTCCTTCACAGCAGCAGTACTGGTAGTTTGCTTATAATACCGTTGCATGAAATTTATGCTGTTTAAAGTCGTTGGTGTTTGCGGACAAATCCATAGAGACTTATCACCAACATTGCAGGTATTGTCAGTTCTATGGAGCCTTACAGCCTCTTCTGGCTTTCACAGCACCATCCCACACAGCTCAGCCGCACTGCACTACTTTTGAACAAACCCCTTGTGTTAAAACCACTGTCCTCTACCTGCTAGACAACAGGCTACAGTCTAGCTGCTAAGCATTCTGAGCATTGAGCAGCTATGGAGACAGACATTTGCCTCAGGGGCTGGTGGAGAACCAGTGGGGTGAAAAGGACATTCATCGGATGGACACCAGCATCACTACATTAGAATGCTTGTGTATGTTACTTGTTAGTCTGCCTGAGGTTTCGTCAGGTTTTTTTTTTGCAATCCAAGCTGAACCTTTTCCTGCGCTTTGTCTGTACCTGCTCCAACATCTGGATGGTACCGGCCTGCTCGTCCAGTTCCTCCTCCTGGTCCTTCAGCTTGGCCTCAATGTCCCGAAGTTGCTTTCTCACCTGAATAATATAATACAGTACAATGGAAAAAGTATGAAAAAGGATAGTACCAATCAAAAGATTGGACACATTTTATCCTTGAATTCAATGAGAAACTGCTGTAGCAGTGAAAGTACAAAGAGCTTACTAGCACACACGCAGCAGTAAATACAATAACACAACAGGGGAATAATACTAAAGAGAGAAAGAAGACCTTCGTCTGCGATGCTTCATCCTTGGATTCTTGGGAGTTGAGGTCCTGCAGCTCAGCCTCCAGCTGGTCCAGCTTCAGGTTGACTGCACAGACCTCCAGGTCCTTGTCCTGAAGGACAGACAGTTACAGCCAGAACAGAAAGAGTGATAGTTGAGACAGGGACAAGGGACATGACGAGGGAACAATTACTAACTCAGCTCAGCAGTGAGCTTCAATATGCACACGAAACATATTTCCAGAACTTAAACATTACAAACTCGTGCTATGGGGCCGCCCCCAAACCTTGTTTCATGGAAGTAACCAAGATACATACGTGTCCAAAGGCCATTCACTTACAAGACAGTGTGTACAATTTTCCACAAGGTATGCAGGTGATCATAATTCAGCTCTCTGAAAAGTTCATTTAATATGACTTATGAAGCACTTGTGATGAAAGTTAACCATTATTGCAGTTTAGACCTACAACCAAACAGATCATGCCATGCTCCAGCTCTTATATGTTTTGGACAGATTATGTATTTCACATCATCTGTTTTTAAGCTCCATGTATAATATATAATTGTATAATACAATTTGCTCCCTCTGATAGATGGATGGATTACTCTTTAGTTCAACATCAAGAGGCTCATCTTTAGCACAGAAGAAGTGACTGATCTGTGAGAGCTCACTAACAGGAAGACTACTGTGAGCAATGCCATCTAAATATGGACCTTGTACCAAGGTAGTTCATATTTCAAAACTGAGAAGCTACCACAGTTACTTTACGTGTGGTATTTTCAGTGTTATTGGGTAGACCGGTGAAAGGTGGCCCATACACAGGCCCGTCGCGACAGGACAGGCAAACCAAGCAATTGCTTGGGGCCCCGAGCTGGCCAGGGGCCTCAAGACAACGACTGGTTAAGAGTCAAATCCAACGACAAACTGTGTGAGCGCCCCTTTGACCACACTGGTGGGATGCGTCACAACCACCGGGAGTTTTTTGCGCGTCATTGACTTAGGAGGCTGTGATTGGAAAACGGAACTGGAGCTGTCACGGTCGGGACAAATCAAAAATGCCCATAATTCGGGATGTCCCGCTTAATACGGGACAGTTAGCAACCCTAGCCCACTTACTTCAATTGAGCGCGATGTTCGCCAGTCTTTGGACATGGAGGACATTGTGATTGCCTTTGCACAAAACAAGGCTCGCAAACAGCAGTTTTAGATAATTTGCACATGTTTGTGAGAACTGAAAAATGTGAGTATAAATGTGTGTGTGTGTGTGTGTGTTTTTAAGTATGTTGGATTTAGTTATTGTGCCCTTTTTAATGTATATTTGATTTTATGGTAGTGTGCAAATGTTAAATTGTTAAATGTTCAAATTTCATGCACATTATGTTTATGCACTGTAAACCCTTTTTTATATATACAAAGTGTGGGTGAACTTAAACTTTATGGCTGTGCTGTGGTTCCTGTAGGTTTTGCGTGCGCGCGGCGGGGGCTTGGGGGGGCCTCCATGTCCATTTTGCTTGGGGCCCCCAAATTCCTTCAAACGGCCCTGCCCATACACACTGCTCGTCTGATTTAACTAGAATCCGATAAGCATTAAAAATAACTACACAGGAAGAAATCTTCCCACTGAACGTCGTGTCTACTGATGTAGGTCAGTGGGCATTGGGAATAACCTGAACAAGGTAAAAGTTCCTCACAGTAACTTTAACGTAAAGATAACAATTATTTCAAAACTTTTACCAGTTTTTAATCTGAATTAAGTTCTGAAATGTTGTTAATACATAGCAATATTAAGTTCACTTTATAATAAGAAATTATATTAGGATTGCTAAGATCAGTATGCAATTTGCTGCTTCATTGATCATTGATTTACTTTTTTACAAAAATCTTTTCCTTGTTATGCATTTTCTTTTGGTGCTAGCTTGTTGTAATCGATTCAGTCTTTATCAGCGGATGAAGTGTGTGTTGCTGTCATGGTGATGAATCTGTTGACAAAGGGGCTAATTGGAAAAAAAAGCTACTGAGCTTACATGTCAATACATCCACATTAAAGAAGTGAGCAGGACCTTTACGTTTACTGTCCTACAGCAAATAGAGTAGTGTCCATGTATACTGCTCAATGTTGGAAATCCCATAACGCAATGGGTCACAGTGACACTAAAGCTGTCAGTGAAGACGCAAATCGGGACTAGTAAGCGTCTAAATGTCCATTGAGTGGTGATGTAGTGAAAACTTGTTTGCATAGGGACTAACGAAGGGTAACAAAAAGCTTTTTAAAGGTGATGGTCTGTTTGAAAGGTCCAGGAAAAGGAAGGAGTATACCTTGGATTGGGACTATTTTCTTTAATGATAACAATTTCCTTTCTGTCCCTTGAGAACAGAACGACTGGAAAGTCAATTAATCTTTACCGCTTTTCGCCCTAGGCTGTTATATAATGCTTACATAAGGATTAGAATAATATCGGATTATCATTTTTTAATTTTTGCTTTCATGAGGTGAAATGGTGGCACTTTATTATCATTTGGCATGAAAATAATTAGGATAAAATGGAATTCAAAGACAATCCCATTATCCACACAAAGGTGGGACACCAACCTCCAGTTGCTGACGGAGGCTGAAAGCGTCTCCGGCCAACACGTCTTTCTCTCGGGCCAGTTTCTCCCTCAGGCTCCTCTCCCTCTGCACCTCCTCCTGGGCTCCACTCAGCTCACTGTCAAACCTGAATGCCAGAACACACTCCTGTGATCAACATCTGCTACTCCGGGCACATAAACTCACAGTGGAAAAGTTTGTGGACAAGGGAATCCCTTTTAATGTGCTGAGATGGTCACAAAGACGATCCTACATGTTTTAACTACATCATGCATATTCCTCAACAAAGACACCGCTAAAGGGCATGCCCCTTGAGGGTAGCCACACGCACACACAGACGAGCTAGCAGATGTATAAATGAGCTGGAGACTTGCGTGTTCTCTGTGCACAGCACAGTGCTATAAACAATCTGGAACACACTTCATTTTTTCAATACAGTTATTTTTGTCACGACAGCATCAAAGTGTGTGGTAAGACGGCAGGAGGAGCTAATGCAGCTGCAAGTCATGTGAACCTACACACATATATGTGACAGTATGTGTGTGTGTGCACTGACTTCCTCTGCTTCTTTTCCAGGTCATGGTTGCGGCTCTGCTGGCCCTCCAGGTGAAGTTTGGTGTCCTGCAGTTCAGCTGTTGCGCGCTGGGCTTTCTTCTTCAGCTGCTGGATGTTTCTCTGGTACTCCTCGTTATCGGCCTGCAGGTCGCTGATCTGCACAAACGCACATTTGCAACTGATCAGGCGTGTTGCAAGGCCTGTTGCTGAGAATTGCCAAGGCCATGAAATAAACAAGGCCATGCAATGTGTAACAACTTGAGCGCAAGAAACATAATTAGATTTTAACAGCTTGATAAGTTTAATTGTATTAATATTTCAATTTACAGGATCACATGTTTACCTGTGTGTGGACTGATCAAGGAAACATCCTCCCACCAGTCCACATTCAGATATCAGTAGGTCTATTGGCTGAGAGATACAACTTTCATACATTATGCCTAACTTTAAAGAAGAGCATGTAAGATCTTTTTATCACTAGAACCGTATTTTACCCTCCTTAATTGGCCCTCAACATTCTCCACGCAGTTTCCCTGTCTGCAGCAGCAAAGCAAGATTTAAATATTTACATTGAGTTTTTCTTCTTTGTCAATTGTAGAGTTGTGTGTCTTAAGAAATGACTGCGTGGTGCATTTATTATCACTTCATAATACACTTGATCTCAAAATTTGTATTAGCAGCCTTACCAGATGGTTTCTTGAACTGTCCTTCATAGACTGTGAAACTGATATGGGCGTTCGTTTGAACTTTTGAAAATCGGTTGGCGGGACATATAAAATTTGTGTTGCAATAAAACAGATTTTTTGGTACAGATGTATATGGTACCATAGACAACACTCCCATCATGTAATTGTACAGTACATGATGGGACCAAAGGCGGGAAGTGCACTCACCCTCCTTTCCAGTTGCCGTTTGTTCTGCTGCTCCACCTCCAGCTTGTCATCAGACTCCTGCTGCAGTCTCTTCTTGGTGAATTCAATCTCCCTGATGGCTCGTTCGTACTTCAGCCTCCACTCTCCTCCTGTCACATTAGAATGTTCAGTCCGCTTCACCTTATTGGATCTCAATATGCTTACAGATCTCCCATACCACATGTAACAAAAACAGTATTTGTTACAAATAGTTTGGGATTTAAGTAAAAAATAAATACATGTTGTAAACCAAACCCTGTTGTTGGTGTCAAACTATTTTTGCAAAGGATGATAATTGCATACTAAATATAGAAAATGTACTTGTAGTTTTGATGAAAAATCCATTTACAGGGACCCATATATAGACTTTTTAAACGGCCAAAGATTAAAAAGCTGTATTGTGGAAGCACCCACAAATTTGGATTTCACTGTTCGAGAATCAAGTGGGTAGTTTAGGAAGAATTAAAATGAATTGATTGAAATGAAAAAAGTAGCTTCCCCTCTTGTGTATGTTGTATAATGATATAATTGGATATAGATTATATTTTAAAAGAAGCCTCGTTGTTATCCGGTTGTGTTATTTATATATATATATATATATATATATATATATATATATTCAACCCTATAACATTGCTATCACACAAGATTACGAATGGGTATCGTTTGTTTTTTTCAATGCATTTTCTTCAAAATGAACAATATATTCTATTTTAAGTACACCAACTGCAAAACCCTTGACTTTGAACTACACCTTTAAACTGTTTTCAACTTTAAACTATGAACAATACATTAACAGTCAACAAGAGTTTACAGTACTGACAGTATTGCCCTAAATAGAAGGCTGATGGCTAGCTAGCTACTGTAGCAATACAAACGGTAGGCTATTGTTTGGCTCCGGTTTGCAGAAGCCAACCCTACACAACATGCACTCACAAATTCACACCTGTGTTGAGATCAAAAGGAGGCTGAGTGAGACCCCCACCAAGTAGAAAGTGGTTAGGGGCCAATAATGAGGATTTCAATATTCAGCATCGTGGTTCAGATGTTTCGCCTTTAAGTGATCAACTAACCATTTCAAATTAGTTTTGTATGATGTACGAGTACATCCACTGGTGAATTACTCTGCTGCCTCCATCCAAGTCTATAAAATACTAAAATAAAGCAGAACACCCTCACATATTGAAAGTCAACACCATTACAATTGTATCACAGTGCCATTTCACAGGAGACGCAACTCTACTCCGCCACAATGCAACGTGGACACACTTAATCAATCCAATCCTGTCTTTTTAAACTGTGCCTGACACAAAAACAGCTGGCAGCCTGGCTGCAGGGCGTCTGGAACTGGACCCACTTGTAGCTGATCGATTAATAATGTACTCCTTCACATCCCCTGCTTCTTGGCTTTTGTCAAAGCATCGATTGAACACCACCCCCTAAAGTTCCTGCAGCGCCATTGAACACTGCAGTACGACAAGGAATTACTTCTTCTGTAACGTGTGTGTATTTACTCTCAGTGGTGTGCGTTGTGGATGACGTCCTGTTGTCTCATTGTTTGCTAAATAAACATACTGTTTACAGGTGGGGGCGTGGGTGCTGATAGACGGATGGTCACCGCCATTTTCCCCCAACAATTTTGAGTGTCATGGCAAAGGCTGTGAATACTTATGTACATGTTATGTTTTCGTTCTTTATTTTTTAACTTTATTTTCGTACTTTTATTTTCGTTTCGTTCTTTATTTTTAACTGCAAAAAACTGTTTTCACTTTGTCATTATGGGTTGTTGTGTGTAGAATGTGAGGAAAATAATGAATTTAACATGTAATGTAACATAACAAAATGTGGAAAAAGTGAAGCGCTGTGAATACTTTCCGGATGCACTGTATATTTAGTTTGTTTAATAAGGGAACAAGGTAAGGTAACTTTAAATGACTTTTGTTGTGTGAGTGTGATCACTTTATCTTTCAGTCGTTTAATGCATTTGTTTACTGACAGAAAAATAATTAATCAGCATTAGTAGTAAAGTAGCCTGCTTACAGTTCTGCTTTTGTCTGTTTAATATAACTATGGTGACTATTTGTATTATTATGAGTAAGTAACTTTTATGAGTAAGAGACATTAATATCAGAATCACTGTTATGTAGATGACATGGTGTCTGACCTGTATTGTCATCTTCCATCTCTCCGTTGAGTTCAGACGCTCGGATGAGTCGAGCCTCCATCACCTCCATCTCCATGGACTCCATCTGTTTATTCATGCTGTCAAACTTGGCCTGATGGATGAGAGGGAGGAAACGGTTTCCATGACCACACAAACACACGTATGCCTCCAGAGATTAACTGCAAGTCCTGCAGGGTTTTGCAAGTCTGTTTCCTTGAATAGAGGGGCATTAAACAGCCTGAAGAGTCAGGGGCCAACAGATGGGGGAAATGTCTCCTGCTTACAATGGTACTATTCCATTCCGGTGCAACATCATTCCCAACATACATGAACCACTCACTCACTCTCACACACACACAAACAGGAGGGGAATAACACCCATCCCACATGTATGTATGAGCTGCCCCATCCACATGGCTATGTGAACAATCACTGGAAAAATAATCAAATCCCCCTCCCCATAAAAACCCACAATGTCAAACAGTGACAAAATGAATGGAGAGAGCTGGGAGAGAGCAGTTTTGGAGAAATGGCCTGAAAATATAATTTCACAATTACAGTCATCACTCATCACTGTGACTGTGTGTGTGTGAGTGTGTGTGAGAGAGACAGGCAGAGGGGGCAGGAGAAGAGAGAGCTGGTGGAGCAGTTTGTAGAAACGAACGCATGGGGAGCTTCATTGTTGCGGTTGTCAAGGAAACGCTGGCTGCCCTGCTGTTTGGGTAGAAAATGTATTTAGTGAATTTAAGAGCTAGGTCGTTTTAAGTCGTCTTAATACTGCCTGCCATGTATGCAGTCTGTCCAAAGGGTTGATGGCTGCTATAATCATTCCCTACACACATAATAGCTGTAAAGCGATCTCTTTAGCACGACTGCACTTTAAATTAGGGGGATCAAATCTACAGTACTCTGCAAGAACAGATTGTACCATTGAGCGGAAGCAATTTCGCACCTAGAGGTAGTCTGGAAATTTTGAAGCAAAGGGGCGATAATAGGCTTTGAACCACATACGGCGTTGTGCGCTTGAATGCCCCGACATTAAACTAACTAATTAAAGGGCATATATTTACAAAACAGGATGATGTTGTTTGAAGGTGACAGATGAATATGGACAGTAAGGTTTAACAGCACAGCCAGCTGTGTTTTCCTGCAGGCTCACTGCTGAGCAACACAAACCTGTAGGGGATCATTTGAACTTGCACATATAAAGAATACTAGGGTTTTTTTGTCAGGGGGGGGCTCCTGTGTCCCACCAGCTTGGAAAACCTGGACTGAAATCTTCAATTTGACCAAAGTGGAACACTGTATTCCTCTGAGACCTTGCTACAGTTCAGTGAACTATGTGTTAGGATCTCTAAGGTCTTTAATTATTACTGGGGTCGACGTGGCGCAGGGGTAGAGAGGGTGCGCTGGGAACTGCAAGGTTGGCGGTTCGAGCCGCGGCTGCTCCATGTCCCATGTCAAAGTGCCCCTGAGCGAAATATCTAACCCCTAATTGCTCCCCCAAGCATAAATATAAAAGCCATGGGTTAAAAATGTAAGTTGCTTTGGATAAAAGCATCAGCTAAAATTAAGTGTCTTTACAAAACGCAATGATGAAATCTTCCAACGTTAATACTCAAATAAACGATACATACTCTCAAAAGGACAGCAGGGTTGGCTAATAGTTCGGCTCTTGAATAATCCAAGTTGATGTGCTGACGTTAAGTTTATAGATACATGAGCAGATATTAAAACTACTTTTTCCAATGTGCATCAAAAGGAAACATCAGCATGAAGTGGCAGAATGTAGAAAACACTTTTAGTTTACGGCTAAAAGCTAATTGTAAGTATTATCCGTATCTATTTGCCATCACAATAAGGCAGTTCCATTTTCATTTGCCTTAATGGAACTGTGCTTGGGAGAAAGCGCTGAGTCAGATCGTTAATGGACACGGTGAGGCATTACTCCCATGGCGTGTGACAGATTTAATCCAAGCTCAGTTTAACAGTTTAACGGGGCAGCATGTGAACCAAACCCGACTCGATTGTAGTCACATGTGACTTGTGTGACGGCCGCTTGTGTGACTTCACAAGCGGCCGTCTTCTGTGGGTGTGTGTATGTGTATGTCTACCTGCAGGTCCTTCATGTCCTTCTCCAGGCGGAGTCTCTCTGAAGTTTCCGACTCCAGCAGCTGGGAGGCTGACTCCCCGGTGTTGCGCTCATCAGCCAGCTCTGATGACAGCTCTGAGATCTGATGCAGCGCGTCAACACAAACACACACACAGCACATATCAGGCACCTTTATGCTTTATGTTACATATGCATGTGTAGCTTGGAGGCTATATTATCTAGTAGAATAAAATGTACTGTTGTTCTAACTCTAGCAGACTGCTCTTCGTCAGAATCATATTTCTTGATGAAAGATTCATAAGTCTTTACATTTTGTTCTCAGCATTCTAAGGTGCTTCTTGACAATGAACCCTGCTAAGTTCATGCGTCCATCTGTTACTGTGCGTTTACCCGGCTCTCAAGGCGGTCGCTGTTGAGTCTCATCTCGTTCCTCTCTTTCTCCACCTTCTCCAGCTTCTGCTTCAGCAGCTGGATCTCTTCCTGAGAGGGAAGTTAATGACATAGAGACATGTTTGTGAGGATATAGCAGCTGGAGTGAATTAATCAACACATAAATTCATTATACTCATCAGCGTTATCTCATTTTTGCCTAATTGTAGGGGTGTGCTTATGAGTATTTTCCTCGTGCACATCCTCTGACATTTATTTTATGGATCCGACAGAGTTTAATGGATTAAATGTCATTATCAAACCACATTAATTGTAAATATTGCAATAAAATTAGTGATTATATTTGTCTGTAGTTGTTGAGGTGCCTGTATAGTCGTATTTAATCTGAATCTGGTCAATAAGAAAATCCAATCTGTTTGGAAGAAAAAGAGTGTTCTATTTCAATGTGAATTAGCGAATGGATAAAATACATCTTTCCTATTAATATGCACAATGCAAAATAGCCCCTCTAATGCAAGAGTACGTTGCCAGTTAAACACATTCTCACTCACAACTCATGATAGCAGCGCCTGGTCAGTGACCTAGACTTCAAAGTATGGCACTCTAGGTCGCTTTATTCGTTACATATAGTCCATCTTCAAAATAAACTTCTGTATACACAGGAAGATAGGTTTAGTCAACAGAACGCAGTTTGGCCCGTCCACCATCCCTCCCACCACAAATGTAGCCCTATTAGCTTAGCATAACATATTGTTGTCTGAGAGGGATCCCTCCTCTGACGTTTTCCCTGCGGTTTATTCCCTTTTTTCCACATCGAAGGGTTTTCATTTTTTGAGTTTTTCCTGTGCTGATGTGAGGGTTTCGGGACAGAGGATGTCACATCCGTGCAGACTGTACAGACTTAAATTTTAATTGAACTAAATTGTAGTATGGGAGAGAATTCTCGTTCACACATCCACTGTGCTAAACGCTCTTCTGCGCGTGCGTGCGTGTGTGTGTGTGTGTGTACTTACGTCTTTGCCTCGGATTTGTTCCTCAGTGAGCTGCACCTCTATCAGAGGTCTGACGTTGGTGAAGAGCTTCCACCATGGCCAGCCTTTGACGCCCCGATTCTTCTTTATGTTCTTCTGGATGCAGCGGATGGCCAGATCCTGGATCTGTCAACACATGCCACAACACAAGGACTAATCAGAACTGTAGAGAGGATTTGTAGTCTGCATTTACTACTCATTCGCCAATGTGTGTTTAGAAAAACAGGGAGGTAGTGTCCTCAGTGTGATATCATACACTTCTTTACTACTTGCCAGAATCACATGAAGCCACATAGCCCTGTTTTGAATGAAAGAAATCGATTCATTTGGAAAAGTCAATTCTGAAATGGATGCAGGACTTCATGAATCCCAAAGCGGTACATCCATCTTTCTATGTTCTGGACTTTATCTGGGTAACAGTCCCCTCCCCAGTTGAACAGAACCTCCACAGCAAAAAGCTTTTTGTTTTGAAGGAGCATTGGTTCTTCAGCAACCTCACTACCACTACGCGAAGCTCACGACTCCAGGGGCGTCGGAACGTCTATGTCCTGTGAAAGGGCTCCCACTGTTCTTTACAGGGCTGTTGGTGGTGCTGTAGCTGGTGTGACAAACAGGGATCTTGTCAAATCAAATATGAATATGAATACCCTACTCTGTGTGGAAGTCGGGTTTAAAAGACATGCCGTCTTCGGCTATAACACTGGCCCAAACATGCTAACCAGTTTAGCATTATTCTAGTTTAAAACTAGTCATTATGTAATGTCCTCCTCCCTGCATGTGCCACAATGTGATGTAACATGAAGTGCGCTCACAGAGTTTCCACGTCATAACTGAGAGTAGGCTGCTCAGAGTACTCTGCCCCACAGGCTACTCTTTGAGTGTTAGTATGATTTATCAGGACATTATCCATGTGATTTCCATGACTCAAAATTGGTCAACAGTTCCCAGGATGTGTGGGAACCTGAGGACATTGAAAACTTCTCTGTTCAGAACACAAAATAGTGAGACACTGAGCCAGTAAAGTAGTAAAGCCACAACAGTTTGCCTTGCAACAGAAAAAGGATAATCAAATGAAGAAGGTATCCCATTGGTAGGCCAGACGCCTACCAATGGGATACCTTCTTCATCTGAGAGTAACATCGGGACGTGTAAAAGCTATAGGGGCCAAACAGATTTTGAGAAGATTTGGTTTAAACTTATCTTTAAATTAAATATCGCCTCCTGGACTAAATTGTGAATAGAGCTTTTAGTTGATATATTGGAACATGGAGAGTGCTTACTGTATGTTAGAATGTTCACTCATAGATATGTGGGAGGTGAATCCGATTTGAATGTTTGAGCTAACCAAATCTAGCACTGTCTAATGTCTACCACAAATGAAAATCCTGATGGTTTTTTGAAGTAGACTCTACAAAACAGCCAGTCTTTTTCTTCAACAGAGGAGACAGAGGAAACAGTTAGCCGGCACTCCGCAGCCCTCTATGAACACATGTTTAAAAAGCATCAGCAGTTTTCTCCTTTAGCTAATGGCTCCATCTCAGACAGACTGAAAACGGTTCCTGCTCAAATAAAACCATCAATGTTCCACTGGCAGCTTGTTAAAGCGAACAGCAGCTAAGCTGGCGTGACTGGAGGTCCTGATCACACAAACGTTACTTTTTTAACATGATGACCCTGAGCATTATTTGAGAAATGTTCAAAGAACTGGAGAATTCCGTTTCCATTTTCAGATTAGGAAATGGGAATAACTTGCAGGAAGAAGCAGAAGGAAAAGCAGCCTGACGAATGCTGATCACCCCGCAAACCTCTAAAGTAATTGGTAAAGAAGGTGACTGACATGACAACAGAATAAAAAAAAGTCTTATCAATACGACTACGACTCCAAAGTAAATCCAGAACAAACATAGACTAAAAAGTCACAAAATCCGAGCCGTGTACTCAGTGCTGGACCACATCACTCTAACAGGGACACTTGCTACTTAACATAGATTATTGATAGCTGTATACATTATGGATTCATGACTATAATGTTAATAATGTTAACGTAATGGTGATCCCTGATACAATAAAAATGCAATAATACATGTTTCTAGATGTTAACTTGCATGTTATGATGTTAAGGTCATGATGGGTAACTTGATTTTATATAACAATTCAAATCAAATGTTCAACCAAACCGCTTTGGTTTCTAGTTAATTTGATTACATTCATAAAAAAAAAATATATTTTTTATATATATAAAAAAATATGAGGTGGGGGAAGGTGCTGGGGGGGGTCTGTGTTTAGGCAGCTATTTAATTAGGCTCATTGTTGATTGGCTGGAAGAGAAATCCCCCATGCTCCTTTAATCTCAACTGTTCCCCATGAATGTCAAGGAGATAGAGTAGAGGCAGGCTGCAGGCAGAGGATCTCTTCTATTTGTCTATCCCCCCCTCACTCACTCCCTGGAGTGCTTTAAACGCTGCTGTTGGAAGGAAACAGCGTTCCCCCGAGCAGGAATAATAGGAACTAGATGGAGGAACACACAAATCGATTTTGGGTTGTGGCAATATGAAGAGCAGGAGCTCATTGAAGTCTCCCTTTGTGAGTACATAGACGTTTGAGTGAGGACAAAACCAACGAAAGCTTTAATCCAAACCAGAGATTGAACGGGATAGAATGGGAGTGGAGAGATACCACTGATTTGGTACCCAGTGGGTTTGAGATCTGCTATGACTATCTGGGAAGAGTTCCTTATAAATGAGGCTTAAAAGTTCTAATTTGATTTGATATAGATTTAGCAGCCAGGATTCAGCAATGTTTTCAACTCGTCAGCCTCAACGCACACACACAAAAAGTTAATTTTGCTGCATAGTCAATGTCCCTCTTTGGGTTGAAACATGTTTCAACTCACTAAGAAATGTCTGAAGATGCCACGGTGCATACAGAGAACACCTGAACACAGCATAAAGCCCTCACCCACCTCCACAGTGGCCACAGCGGCAGTCATTGTAGGTGGGAAGCCAGCAGACACGTTGCCGCATTAGGGACCTGATGGGCTCTGCTTTAGGGCTTTGAACAACAGATTATATCATGTGACCCATGCCCTGTTCCAGGTCGGGTTGCCATAGGGAGGATATTGTCCCACCAGTTAATGAACATTTGACAAGAGCGGGTGTTATCAATTCCAGTTGGTACTGAAATCTTGAATGTGCAATGAGTGTCGGAAGGCCATGCAGAGCACCTGCACCAAACCAAAGGTTTGCCTCCTTAATGTAGTCAGATTACCTTTCTTGAGTGTGTTAAAGCAGCAGGCAGCAGATTGTACTGTTAATGAATGCCAGTGTTCATATAGCGCATTAGCAACACTGTATCTGAATACAGCTGTGCCAATACAGCAGGAATGATAAGTGGACCAATTACATGTAAAATACAAAACATTCTGTCACTTGACAGAAGATGACCTTCCACACCAGCCATCAGGACTGAAGTGGTTGGAGGAGCCTCTAGGACTGTTGTAGAAGTGTGTGATGGAGCATCAGTCCAATGAAAGCACATGAAGACAAGTGTATCCGTCCTCCTGACTATGAGTGTCCATACGCCCCTGAGTGCCCCTACGCCCCTGTCCCTGACTTGTGGTTAGATATAACGAAGCGCCCGTAAGGTGTGACCATAGGAGCCCCTCTGAGCCCACTGATCTTCCGTGATGAAGGCCCTTACCTTCCTCTTCTTGAAGGCCAGTCTGGACAGGTATCCCCTGCAGGCAGCCTGGAACAGGGAGATGTTCCTCCTGGTCTGAACGTCTCGCTGCTCCTCCAGACGGGACAGAGTTCCCGCTCTGAAGAACACCTGCAGGAGCAAAGGGAGAGTTCAGGCAAGGTAAGGACACAAGTTTTGAGTATTTTAGTATTCTAGTATTTTTCTTTATTAGGCCAAAATAGTTACTATACAAAATACTTGTAACTGAACTGAAGTGTCTCACATTGATAAGATGTCCTGGCTGAAGAGACACAACAAGTTGGTTCACATGTGTCACATAAGTTTTCTGTTGATGCCATCTGTAACTGAACTGAAGTATAAGAACGGCCTTGCCCTGTTGTGGGGGCGGAAAGATATTCTCGGCAGTCTACTGTGCACGTATCTGTTGTGACCTTTTTTTCCTTGCAAGAAAATAAACGGGGAAAGACATATTTGACCCAGAGCCATTCTTATTTTACAATTGTCAGTGCAAAATCTTCACAAAATATCACAATATATATATATATATATATATATTATATATATATAATATATATATATATATTATTTATATATTTGAAATCTTAGATTTTTCAGTTGGAGATTTGATATTTGTGCAAAGGATGATTGACACAACTATTTACTATTATTAATGGCAAGTGTGAAGTGTTTAATGCCGAAGCCACGGTTGGCTGTTGTTATAGAGGTGAAGTGACTCTAGTAGGAGACATGAGTAGATATGCAGTTCCATCTGTACATTTTAGGCTATTTCTAGTTAAGTCATATCATATTTGGCACTGTCGTCCACAATAAAAGATTTACCCTCGTAGTAGAAAGAAAAAGAATAATACTCCCGGAAATTATTATTTATCACATTGAAATGAACATGGTCAATTGTGGTATGGATGTTTTCTCAGAAAAGCTGCATATCCTTTCAAGCGCTGCCAAACAGCCTCAAGGACGCGATCCAGATGTTTTGGGTCCAAGTTTGGGGAGCTGTTATGGCACTGCAGGCCCGCCCTGGAGCAGCCTTTGAAATGCACTGTATTCAGATGAGATGGAGAGGAGGCAACACATCTGGCTGACATGAACGCTGTGCTCCTCAGAGACCGTTTTTTCTGATATTAGGCACAGACGGCCACAAACTCATTGGCACTGAGAGGCATCATCTAGCAGCCCAGGGGAGACACGGCCACACTTCGTGTGTCATCGTGGGTGACAATAATCAGTCCCAAAACAAAGCTAAACTATTTCAATCTGTCCTTTTTTCTGGCTGAATAAAAGGTTATGTGTGGGAGCGGGCACAAGTTGTTGACTAGTCTAAATACCAACATACAAGTTGAATGGATACAAACATTTATTTTAATAAATCGCCGTTCAATCTATTTGTCTCTGTCTTCTTATGGATGGTCATTTCAAATAATCATTTCTTAAAGCAAAATTGGCAGTTTGGTCATTTTCATTTTTCCAAAAGCAATTAAGATCAATGTATTTCATTTTAAATTTATTTTGTGGGGCTTGATGAGGGCTGACATAGAGGGGGATACAGGAGGGATTTCTCTGTGAGGATGGACAGCAGTGTGACAAAATTAACACTGTCACTAAATGTAAAATCAGTTCAAATAAGACCATGATTCATAGTAAGCAGGATAGTGATGGAAAAATGATGACTGCTACTAAAATCAGCAGCAGTTTCAAATAATAGTCAGTCAAATAATAATGATGATAAAAGCAGTAGACAGCACGTTTACTGAAGGCAAAAGTTCCAATTTGAAACTCTTTTCTGAACTTGGAAAAAGTATAGTATAGACTGACACACAGCAACACCAAGGCAAGGTTAAACTGCAGTATCTGCCAAGAAACTTCACTAATTGACAGCTCAAGGCACTCACTGTTCTTTATTCCAAAGACATTCACATATCTAATTAACAAAACCACCATCCTGTCTTTTTCCTTGTGATTAGCTTTATCTCAAAGAGCTGAAGTCTGGCAGTGTCTGACTGCTGCTTGGCAACTTTCATGAATACAGAGAGCCAGGACCATCACAGATCTTTGAGACTTTCTAGGGTTGAAGGTTGTGATTATAACATTAGTCAGTTAAAAGTGAAGGTAAAGTTGAAGCCAGGTAAGTGAAAAGAGTTCAAGGTCAAAGTCAAAATGCTCCATAAAAAGCGTAGCGTTCAGCAAAGACAAAATGGGCTGCTTTCTAATAAAGAGCATTGAGGAGCAGTTGTATAGCTACCATGTAACTACTCTGGTACTTCCTTTCCTTTGTAGTTTCTTTTGTTAAACAGAAATACTTTGCACCATTCAGAATCCTTTTGTATTCACTACTTGATTTCTGTTCACTCAACACGTTGTGCACATATTGAAAGCAGAGCATGAAGGTCAGGTGTTATCTCCTTTGAGTGACATAAAGACGTCAATGTGATGACCCCTGTTACAATTCATGGGTCATTTGCTGTATTTCTGTTTCTGTTATTTTGATTACTTCAAAAGGACTTCATGTTAAGCTCAATGAAACGGAACACTTCCTGCTTGTCTTGGACTGTGCATACTACCGTTAAGCACAACACCGGTTGGCCATGATAATGCTCATCATCAATCCATAATAAAATAATCATATTCAAATATGCAATACCTGTTTGAACTGTAAGCTACATTCAGCAAATGTGTTTCCATTTTTCTCTTTGTTTCTCTGTGTGTCCCTAAAAAGTAACAAAGTGCTGGCATACGTCTGGTTTTGTGTTTTTGTGGTTATATGGATGTAATTAATGGTGCTGTGTGGTTATGCCGGAATTCCTACCACCTATAGCAGTCAACCCTCAACTATAAGGGCTAGATAGAAACGTGACAGATTGTGTGAGTGAGCAGCCAATACCAATGGAGTAATCTGATGTTTTGATGTCCACATGTCCTATTAAAGATATTGATTTATAGACGTACCAAACACTAGATACAATTGCCAAAGAAAAACACAAATAGTGAGATGTCTTTTGACAATGTGATAAATATACGTTATGTAACGGTGCAATATCTGTATTGAAGGCCTTTATCTGCAGTGAATGAAGGCTTGGGCCTGGATTAGAAATATGACAGCATCATGCATGAAGTGTGCATGCTTTGGGATGCCACTCACCCTGCTCAGCCCCATCTGGTAGCTGCTCTTCTCCAGCTCCAAGGACTCCAACAGCTCCTCCACAGCCTGCAAAAAGCAGAACAGGTAGTGAGCAGACAGAGCAACTAAATCAGCCACGGCTGTCCCAGCCTTACCTCTGAGCCGGCGACTTCAAAACGCTGCTGTGTGTGGAAGGTGATCCATTACCGTGTTCTTAACGGACCCAGGAGCTCATTCAGTGAGCGCCCAAGTATGTGCCGGAGTTTTTAATACTCAGTTTTAAAGGATGTAGGCTTGTGACTGCCGATAAGCATGTCTCAAATGGATTTCTATGGGGCTATTCACTCGTTGTATACTGGGAATTCCAAATCAATTCCTCTCTTCTCAAAGTTGGCCATTTTGAGGTTGGATCTTTGAGGTAGCTATCATGTAGCATTGTCATACCACATACCATACAACCGATCAAAGTCGGGACATCTCCCCTCTGCTGCTCTGGGTTTTTGGCCTAGTATATTGTACTGTCACTGGTTGACGTATCTCACTGTGTTCAAGGTTTGGATACATGTCAGGTTCCGCAGAGGTTTGAGCTTGACATGAATGCGCTCATCTCCTCTCTGCTGTGTGCCAGGTTGGTCTGAAAAGCTCTTTGCGGGTACACCATCTGGCGGTGGAGGAACTGACAGAACTGGGCCGTTCTCTCAGACGGGCTCGGATCACCAAAAGGTTTTTTTCAATGAAAGCCCATTTGTTCGTATTATTCCTCCAATTATATGTCCTCCTCTGTCTCGCGCCACCTCCTTTCATCCATCCCCCCCTGCTGTCTCTCTCCTCCACTGTTTGTTCTCTGGCTACCATTAGTTCTCCCTGACTGAGCTCTCAAAGCGCATCTTTGTTCTTGTTTGCCACTTTATTTCAAGCGTGTTGAGAGGAGCGCTTGATTTCACTGATCTGTTTAATGAATCCGGTTAACATCATCTCCGTTCTCTGCAATTCATTTCAATGTACTTTGTTTACTCTATGTGAACTGGCACACACACAGACAAACAGGTAGAAATTGAAGGCACCTTCTGATAAGATATGTTTTGTAAAATAGGTGCAGAAGGAGGTTTTTCCTCTGCTCATAAAGACTAATCGCACCCTTGTGCAGAGCTGCTATACACTGCCTGAGCAGAATCTAGAGAAGGCATTAATCACGGACTCAGGGATGTTCCTAAACTGTTCTGCCTCCTATACAAAGGAATGGAAAGATAATGAGACAAGAAAAGAATTTGGAAAGAGACAAGGGAATGGAAAGCACTGCCGGTAATTAATCAGTACAATAGCCGTATGCTGCCAGCCTGTGCAATCATAATTAATTACACACAAGAGCGCTCTTGGAGCAGGAAGAGGACAGTGGAAAGAGGAGAGGAGGAATAAAGGGAGTCTGTTCACACACCACGATTAGAATGTAGAGGGCAAGCTGAGGAACAATCTGACACAATCGGGTTATGTTTTTTTATTGTAGAGCACAGCCACGTCTGACATGACAAGTTAGCTGACCTATTTGAATCGGACTGTTTTAATTTTCCAACCACTTAACCACAAACTTGTTTTGAAGAAAACTCAGGCAAAAAACGACTTTCAAAGTGACAGATTTTCTTTTTTCACTGCTGTTTCACTGGATTGGGTTCAGGAAGATTTATAAAAGTAACTGATAAATATTAGGTACAGTGCCTGATACGTATTTAAAGAAACATTAAAGCAACAGACTTGAGGTGTTTATTTTATTTTTTTTGTCAGGTTTAGTGGGATTCACCATAAACTAACATAAACAACAAAGCACTAAAAAGCTTATATATGGTAAAACTGCCTGATATACATTGCCTTCCCACATACCCGCCTGAGCACCAAATATCGATTAATCTACTGCTCTAAATAGTCCTAAATAAATACACAATTGCCTCCTGTTTGGGTAGCTGTGATATAAACTAGTGAACAGTTGTTTTAGGAAGGTATTTTCTCCATAAAGGTCAGGCTCAGAGCCACTGACGAGGTAAAGGGATTGACCAGCACATTATTGGTTTTAGTCTTTTCATTGGCTTTCATTTAAAAATAATCCATAAGAAAATCTTCTGTAGAATCCAAGACAACATTGATACAAATCATACCTTAGTGTAACGCCATCAAACATCTTAGTTTCCATCAAACAAAGTCCCTATCCAGCCACACTCACCCTCTTCTCATCTGTAACAATGTAGTGGCGGCCATGCTTCTTGGTCAGATGTGGTGCCAGGACATCAAAGCGCCTGCGGAACTCAGAGAACACCATGTGGTCTGGGTATCCTGGAGGCACACAAACATCACACCAAGGTCAGAGGAGTTGGAGATCCAACAATGTGCCAAAGGTCAACTTTGATTTTCAGGAGAAACACAAAACACGTGGTGGAGTACAAAGTAAGCTCAAGCTTTTATAGAGGGTGAGAAAAAATGTATATACACTTTGAAATGAAGACCTCATCTGTCCTCTCAACAGTAACAGCAATGGGTCGGGATATCAAAATCCTTTTATACACCCTCCAAAAGTTAAATTCTTCACTGGATTAAAATGATTAGATTGCCAGAACTGGAACCAAAGATGAATGATCTCTGTGATGATACAACAGGTGCGTATGTCACATCACTAATCCTGTGATGTTCCCCCCAGTGGTCTAGCATTGTACTTCTATAAAGGTGGGAGATGCATAATAGATGGGAGTGAAAACCAAACTAGCACAGTTAGTAATAGTCAGACTTCTATCATAGTCAGTAAGCTTTAGTTTTATATCACCTTTCATCACCAACACATAATGATTCACACTTCTATCTATCTACACATACAAGTACCTCTATTACAGCAAAGTGTAGGCAATAATAGACTGAATGAAGCCGGGCCAAATATGGAGCCTTGCGCTCCCCCATGATTCATAATAAGAGTCCGGAATAAATAAAGTAGCACGCACCCATTTCAGACAGCACACAGCCTTAGTGTTGGCTAAGCTATATGAGTCATCAGATCCTACATGTCACAACATGCAACATAGGATAGGAGAACGTATTTTCAGTCAACTCACAATGTTCATGTCCAACTAGTAAGGTTTTCATGAGTCCTGTCTTACCTTGCCTGTAGATGCGCAGTGCGTCCAGCAGTTTGGATCCTCGGAGCTGAGCCCTCAGGAGGCTCACGTCCAAAGTCATGAGGCCCGAGTCTAGGCTCTCTCCATGCGTCACGCGGGGCTCACCTCCTCCACCCACTGCCTCTGCTTTGGGCAGCAGGCAGTGGACAAAGTGAACCCTGGAACGACGCACCATATCAATCAGAGCATCCTGGGGACAGAAGGCCGGTTACTTAGATATCAGATGATTAAACATCTGTTCCCTCCTCTAGTTTCACAGCATTCTCTTTGCGCTGTGGCAGCTTGAAAAAAGAGGATGTATGCGATGAATGAAGACTTGCTCACACAAACCCACAGACAGGTATTATCTTAGCCCTGGCTGATTTAAGCTCCAATCAGGTTTAAGTTAGCTAGAGCTATGGTGGGAATTAAATGACGCTGCATTGGTGCCCCACAGCTGTTTGCCCCGGCAACCTGTCCAAAGTCCCATCTCTTCATTATTCGATACTATTAGACATCTGTGTGACATTGCCATAATTAGCATCAGCAATTAATTATGGTCCAGAAAAATCTAATCAGCTCATCCTTGACTCCAGGTGGGGCGATGAAGGAAAACCCCAAAAACGAGCCAAGGAAAGGGTCCTAACAGGTATTATATTCAACATCATACTTAATCGTTGCTTTTGTGAAGCATGACATATGAACTGTATGTTTAGAGATTCCTCCTGATAAAAGTAAGGGATGCAGCAGTAGAAGATTTTCTCTCCTGAAATTGATTGTGACATAAAAGCAGATGTCAGCTGATTTGAGTATGAATCCAAATTGCTGGTTAACATTTAATGAACCGCTTCCAGCGCCCACAACTAAAAACAAACACCTCAGGTATTTCAACAAAAGTGTGCACTGGATAGATTTTGGAGTTCAACAGTTAGCTAACCAATGTGTGGACAGGTGGAGCAGGATGATTTATTACAATAAGGGCCACTACTTTAAATCTTCGAAGGACAGGTGCACGGAGGAACCTAGGTCACTTTACAGGCTTTTTGAGGAAAATTAACCTGCTTAAATGCTGCTTGTGTTACCTACACTAATTATTCTTCCTTAAAAAATGAGTCAACGTGATTTAGAGAAAAGGTGTTGTGCCTAAAACCTCATAGTGTTAATATTAAGAACATCATCACATTACAGCGCTGTCCCCGTCCCTCCTTTTTATCACTTGACCACCAGGGCTTTTTTCATGCATGAGGTACACTTTTCAATCACCGCCTGCTTCACTCACCACTTGGAGTTTGACCTGGATACACAGGCTCTTCTTCTTGACGGCAGCCACGCCCGTGGTGAAGGTCTTCCTCATGCTGGTGGCTCGCCGCAGGGCGAGCTGGGAGCTGCCCTCCAGACCAGCGATGGAGCCGGACAGCACTGTGGCCCCGCTGGCCCGGCCCATGAACAGCCCACTGATGTTCTTCCTGTGGATGAAGAGCATCTGTAAGGTTTCATTCCTTACTATATAATATATGGTACAAGGTAATATAATATACAGAGAACTGAAAAAAATGATGAAAATGCTTGAGAGTTAAAATAGAGGAGTACATTAAGGGATAAGTAACCTTAAAAAAACAGCTGCTGGGGTGGTGAATTGGTTCTACGAGGACATGGATATTTACAGCATTATAACTTTTAATAAACGTGTGAAACAGATAATAATAATAAATCTCCATCTTACTTTTAGGCTACGTAAGTGCACGTGAATGTTCCTTTTAATCCATATTAGTGGACATAAAGGTTCCTTTTAATCCATATTAGTGGACATAAAGGTTACTTTTAATCCATATTAGTGGACATAAAGGTTCCTTTTAATCCATATTAGTGGACATAAAGGTTCCTTTTAATCCATATTAGTGCACATGAACGTTCCTTTTAATCCACGTCAGCACACTTAAAAGTTCCTTTTAATCCAAATTAGTGCATGTGAACATTACTTTTAGACCATGTTAGTGCACGTCAACGTTAACGTTCCTTTTAGTACATAGAAGTGCCATAGAAGTTCTCTGCTGGACAGCTCACGCCGCTTTTCTCTCAAATGGCGGATTGGCTGATTTAGATTTAGTTGTTTTAATGATACATACTGAACAACTAATTCTATGCAGGCTGAAAGCATAAATCTAGGGAGCAGATGTCTCAAAAACTTCCACAACCATCTGCATAGGTAGATAGCCCTAGTAGAAGAAAATAATGGTTAGCTCTTTGATGAACTCATTCTTAAATGACTTGTTGCTGTTTTAAATAACCAGTTTGTCAAAGGAGGACAACTACGACGGTGGCTTCACAGATCACCTCTCCCACACACTGAAAAGGGGGGCACTGTATGTGATCCTACTTTTGGGAGTCCTGCAGCAGAGTGGCAGCGTTCTGGGTGGCGGGGTTGTGCTTGGCATGGGTTAGCCAGCCCTGAGCGTTGTACTCCACCCAATCGGTCCCGTGGCTGTGGCCCAGCAGGAAGAGATGAGGCTTCTCTCCTCGCAGCAGCAGACCGGCTCCTGCAACACACAGAACACATTTCCCCCAGTATGTGAGCAGTGGGATCGGGCCGGTCGGTTTCTATGGGATCCCATCGCGAGGGCTCACCTTTGTTTTCTCCCTGTGCAGAGCCGTAGTAGCTGAAGAGTCTCTCGAGCATGGTTTCCTCTGATCCTCCGGGCTGCACAGCCTCCTCCTCCATCAGCCACAGGAGGCCTCGAGCCTCATCCGTCCTGGCCAGAGTCCGAACCTGTGATGGAGACTGACACTCAAAGATGTGGCCTGTTTTCTTCCTCACAAAAACACTTTCCTTTGGCATCGGTGAAAGACAATCTGAGGTCAAGGCCAGATGTGTTCACAAATACTCACATTTATTAAAAGAAATAGGTACACATGTGGTTCAACATGGAAGAATTCAATAGGCTATGTACGTAGCATGTATTCACGTGATAACGTTCGGTTAATTAAATATTCATGCTATTAACTAATGTAGGCATTTATTAATTATAATTGAATTACCAATAATAGTTACATTGATTTATATGTATTCATTATTATTTATTAAATCTGTTACCAGCAACAACCCAAGATTATTACAGTCATACCTCCCTTTATGGTACTCATATGTTTGGTTCAACAAATGATATTTACCACGGTCATATGACTTCCCTAAAGGCGGACTTTAGTTGTGAGGAGGACGTTTAGTTGTCACTATAGTTACATCATAATGGATTGGATTATTATTGATGCAGAATGCAATAAAAATGAATAACACGTTGATGGCATTAATTTTTCCTAAAGTTGGATCATTTATTGTATAACACTGGATTGTGTTTCATACATTGAATTAAGAGTACAATATCTAAGAAAGCAGCATCACAATTGTACCCAAGTACAGTACTTGACTGTCCAGGTAGCGCCCAATCCAACACAAAATAAAGCCCATTGATGCACAACTAAGCACATAACTGTAATTTGTATGTCAACTGATTAGTTCCTTGTACCTTTAACGAGATAAGACATTTTTCTTACAGCTGACTGTAACATAATCCAACTTTGGATTAGCCTCTTTACATAAGGACATGGAAACTGTGCAAATAGATGAAAGCAGAATGATAACTGACTCTCACAGCAATTCACAATCAAAGAAGAGCTGCTGCACCCTAATCAAGTTCAATGTGAAATTCCTCTGAGAGATACAGGGTTTGTTGCTGGTATGGTTTATTTTGAAGTGAGTAATAGTCTTTGGTTCCTCCGGATGATGCTTTTGTCTTACATCTTTTACAACAAGCCCCCCAAACTAAAGCTACATTGTTTCCTTCCTGTTGCCTTTGAAAAGGAGTTGTTAAAGCATTTTCTATACATAGCACTGATCAATAATTCCCACTTTTCACAAAGCACTGCTGAGGCTAATTGAACTACGTGCAATGTGAAGTTTGAAGCGGGACGGAACCTCTCAAGCCAAGAGGGAAACAAATCACTCACTTCTTTCCAATTAATTTTCAGATGTGGGACGAATTCCAAAAGGAAATGAAGCACGTTAGAAAAACACGAGCCACAATCACAAAGGGCCAAACTAATTGGAGGTAGCCGACAGTCCTGGTAAAGCATACAAATGATCACAGGCGTTTTTTTCACGATCTAAGGGTGAGCATTTCATTTGAACAGTGTGGAGATGGGCTTACCAGAGCTTGGGTGGAGGCTTGGTCAATAGCTGCTACAGACAGAGAGGTACTGGACTCTATGTCATCTAAAGCAAGCTCTATATTTTCCTAGAGGCAGGAGGGATAAAGGATTAGGTTAGTGAGCTACAGGAGAGGAGATCATCAATAAATCAACAGGTGGATTATGAAATGAGCCATGACCCAACTGGATTGGGTGTGAGTGTACATTTTTTTGAAAATGTTTATTGGATATTGAGCAGTGGTATAAGGAAGTGAATGTGCCTATGAATGTGTTTTCATCTATCAATGCAGAGTTTTATGATATCTGTTTCATCTAGGACAGAAAAACACCTAATAAAAAATAAAGATAGAATAAATATCCATATTGCACCGTTAAATAGGATAGCATAGGGGTGCACTGTTCGCTATGCTAAAGGAAGTATTGAATCACCTTTTCTAAGTATTGAGAGGATCAGACCAGCTGTGAGCGAGATCACCACTTAATCCTTCCAAAATCGTTTAATTCCGTTAGGGAACCTTCCTAAGCAGTTAGACTGATTGGCTGTTCGGTGGATTATCCACAGCTACTGAAACTCATTTTAAACACACACCAATCAATTTCCATTGGCCTTCACTGTATCAGGTCTATTAGCACCCCAAAAATAGACACTATCTGCACGCGTAGATGACACTAGAGGGATCAGAGTAGATAAACAAAACGTATATAGTTTTGTTTGATTTTGAACAAATGAACCATCTCTATAAATTGACTTTATGTATCATCTAATATTTTTCTTCAGATAGAAAAGATCTAATGAGCTAATATGTGTATATATATAAGCAGCACCTCCTTGTATCTGTCCAGCTCCTGGACGAAGGTGCGTTCATGGAACAGGGTCTGCAGCCTCTCCTGGGTATAGTTGTGGCAGAGCTCCTCGAACGTGGCTCCCCGCTGCTGCTGGGCCAGCCGAGGGTTCTGGAAACCCGGCGTGTCCACAATCAGCAGTGAGCACAGGGAGTGCTGACTGGACTTCAGAGCTCTGAGGGACACACGTACATCATGAAGCTTTGATCAACCCACTATGATTTATCATGGAGATAAAACGGTTCGGCTTTGGCCAAAGGCTGTGTCTAAGTGGGCGGATTCTTCATGACGTCACCCATCGATTGACTGACCACTTTAAAGCTTTGAGTTTGAGTTTACATCAGGAGAGAAGTGAAATGATTTTCACACTTCTATAGAAGCCCCCTGGTGGACATTAGAGAGAGCGCAGCTTTGAGGTTTCTGCCCGGCTAATTATATTCATAAACAACATAGATGGACATGAGGAAAGAAATCTATAGGGTTTGTTCACATGGTACGGGCTTATGATTTGACTGGCCTCTAAATACATAGCCCTAGCATCAAGAGTTACATTTATGTAACAACTCTGATGAAAATTCCTAAAATAAGAAGGCAACCTATTATATTCTTGCCTTTTTATTAGGGAGATTACGAGAGTGAAAAGCTCAGAGTAGAGTCCCGACGCCATGGCTTCCAAACACTCCAGTGCTGCATAAAAACACAATACATGTATTTTGTGTTGGGTAGTTTCATTATTAGGGAGTGGTCTACTTGTGGTCCGGTACTGAATGCTGTGACAGTATCAATGAACCAAGATCTCTGCTATATTCACATATGAACTGGAAAGATTAATATGAATAGTTAGTTATACTTAACCTGACATTACATTTCTGATCATATCAAAGAATAAAGTCTACGGTGAAATGTTGCACTCTGACTCTTTGCAGAGACGTGTCGGTTCGAGTCCGGTCCCTTTTGAAGATGGGAATGTTGCACATTAAGAAAAGTCCACAGTAAGAGCTGCCGTCTGTGAGTAACGCTGTGTGCAAGCTTTACAAAAGAACTCCAGCAGAGGATTCGGAGACAAAGGCACATGACAGATCTATACGGTATGAAAGGAAGGGCCGACAAAGAAAAAACGGATTGTAGTGTAGCACTCGCCGACTAATGGTTTACTGCAAAGAGGAGTATTCAGAGAATAGTGCAGAGCTGCACACTGAGTGTACACCATACACAGTAAAGGCAGTACATGCTGAACTTATTAAAGCTTTAACAAAGACTAAGATCCTACTCGTTCTTTGGGATTCTACCGAAAGCTGAGATTTTATAACGAACCTTGTTTATGCACATCATGAATTACATTTTCTTTTTTCCATTTCTTTTGTGAAATGAGAGATGTGCAGCCAATTGTTGTTGCTTTGGATTAGAAGAAAAGGGAGAAAGAAAATCACTATCTAAAAAGTATTTAAAGAAGTTGAAAATAGCAATAACAATTGAAATAGCATTTAAAGCTTTCAACAGAGGTGGGAGCTCTGAAAGTGAAGTGTGGAGTGTGACATTGTCCAGATGGGGTGTGTGCAGCAGATATTCCAAGCCTATCAAAAGGACTGCTGAGGTAACGGCAGAGCCACTCGGCTACACTGGGGACAAAGCTTTCCAACACAAAGGCATTTGTCCTCGAAACAATCAGGCTGCAGAAGATCTTCTGCTGCATTGCACCGTCTAGAAACACTGATTCAGAACCCAAACACCCATCAGTGTGTTTACCGCTTCTATTGTACCGTACAGAAAGAGGCGGTTTTCAACGAACATCATGAATGCTTTCTAAAAAGCAAGATAAGAAGGCAACATATTTGGAATATTCTTACCTGTTTATTAGGGAGATTACGAGAGTGAAAAGCTCAGAGTAGAGTCCCGACGCCATGGCTTCCAAACACTCCAGTGCTGTGACCTTAGAACCTGAAATACAGATCAGAGTCACAGCTTACAAGAACACATTCAGAGCGGACATCCTCTGCTCAGGGTCAACAACCATCGATCACTACCAAAACTAAATTAGTATTTGGAGTTACAGACCTTACAAACTTTGTGTTGAGTGCATAGAACTCGAAACAAAAGTTTGATTATATTCTTAGTTTGTTGTTTAACTTAAGGTTCATACTGACATCTTACCCCACACACACAAACGCATTCTGTATTCATCAGTGTACAGTACATATGATCCCAAATGATGTGCATCAGTCCAAACTGTTCATATCAGAAGTGGGTTTATGGAACATTGTCTCAAAATGAGGATGATGTTGGATGAGGATGTTGTAGTGGTTTTTACCTGAGCCGTCCCCTAGGCCGGCCTCGTCGGGTCCTCCTCTGAAGGATGTGGAGTGCTGCAGTCCTTTGGCCTTGTGCTTAAAGATAGAAGAGGACAGCTCCTCCAGGGTGCAGCCCAGCAGGTAGGCCGCCTTCTGGGCCCATTCGTGACGGGCAAACTGTCTCCGGCCCGCTGAGAAGGAAGTAAAAATGGGTTTGGAATACAAGGAGACACGCAGTAAGGACCTGTGGAGGAAAGTTGTTAACAACTGCAGGAAGGGGCAGAGGGCGGATGATGAAGACAGTACAAAGGATGGCTCGATGTGAGGTTTCTGTCAGCTGCTCAATGCTTACTCTTAACTAGAACTAACCCAAATGATAACCCTAAAAGAACAAATCAGCTTCATCGACCATAATCTTTTAAACCCAGGAAGCATGTGTACGGTATATATGTATGCTGACAGGAGTGGACTGTGGGACAGCCAAGTTTTTAAGAGCCACACATTCAATTGTTCTTCTAATTATACCCACCACGGGCCTGCTTCCTAGCCATCCTATAGCATTCATGTACAGCGGGGCCTACTACTAATACCACTAATACTACAAGGGTGTGATGTCACACTACATGGATCCAGACCTTTTTAAATGGGCCTACAATTGTTTTAACTATAGACACTTTAGCGATGCTGCCCATTAAAAGCTTCGGAAAAATATGAAAACATTTAAACGCCTTCCTTAATGTAACGACCGGGCAACTGTGCATTTTTTTGGTCATCTCTCAGGCTGCACTTCAACGCCAGAAGTCAACCAGATCCCAACACAGACATATTTGGCAACTGGATATATGCAACAATGCTGGCTTGTTTAGGCCGAAGCTTCTACTTCTATAGACTGGCCAGCCGTCACTGAAAGAGCTACCAAACAAATGATGGCAGTTATTAAAGGCCATTGTCTACTTCCTATTGAAGGCATTTGAGCAGAGTAAAACCTTTCGAAAGTTAAAACTGCTGTTTGCTATGGTGTACGGTGGAAAATACATTGAAATCTAACTCAATGACTCAGATTTGGATCTTTGCTAATCCTCAACTATCAGTCTACATCTCCATTTGGTCTGGAGGCACTACATTGCGCATGTATCAAGAGGGAACACGACGGCCTTCAGAGTCAACCAATCGAAGAGCTTCTTGACTCGTCAGAGATTCATCAGGAGCCCCAGCCAATCAGAAACCTCACAGGGTAAACTGGGCAATAAAAGTTCTGTGTATTTAGGTCAAAACACTAACTAGAGGATTTGAAATGAACAAGCTTTGCTTTGCTTTGGAGAATGTGTTGTAGTGTGACAGCGTCAGACAGAGAGCAGTTCAAACGACAGCTAAGTTCGTAAGTTCAGGAATGATGAAGTACAAACAAGAGACTCTCTAAACAAAGTTTATTTGAAGAAAACAGGTCGAGTGTTGTTTTTTCCATTACCTTCATCTGCGTCTGCGTTTGATAGGGCACAGCATGCAAACATGCAAGCAAAGAGAGGAGGTTAGAGAGAACACCGTTCATACAGCCGCTCATTTCACAGCCACACCAACAACATGCATGAGCATTAGACCACAGCAACACCAACGTGGAGCTTTTTGAAGAGTTAAGACAGGTGACTATTCTTTGCACTGATTATTCCATGCAAGAATGTATACGTGTGTTTCGTCTTGTTGTCAACATGAAACACACACACCCTTGTAAAACATATAACAAGAATATCAGAGGTGAAATAGCAGAAGCACTGTCTGCCACAGGCCTTGTATTCAGTGTGGATAGAGCTGACGGCATCATCTACAAATTAAAGGGGCTTTAAGAGGAGGAGCATCCAGATCTGGGTGGGTAAGAAAGACAAGTCTCCAACGAGCCACCATGCTACAGAGTCCAACATTTGACCTAAACAAACTGCCCTTGTCTTGATCTCACTCCATATCAGACGTGCTGCACACATACAGGTTAAACATACAACAGCTAACAATACCATCATAGCTGGGACAGTCACATATCCGGGGGAAAGCAGGAACTACACAACTAATGTGAATCTGTAGAGATATAACTATTTCTTTCTGTACAATCTCACAAAAGGTTGTGTAGACTGAAGGCAGTGAGCAGACCAACAGGTCAGATTTATAGAACCTGTACTGACCACATTACTTGCAAAATCACCCAAATTACAAAGGAACATTTTATCACTTTCCTCTAGTGGCCTCTAGCTGTGTAGATCTGCACGGTTACTAGAGTGAGAGCATATCCCTTTAAGTCAACCAACATCTTTCACCCTAAAAACGGATAAGTCTGTACACCTCGTCTAATGGAGAATCCTCTCGTCCAGCTTGTTGTTGTAGTCAGTTTGCTGCCTACAGCGAGACAAGCCTGACACCTGGTGGCAGCTGTTAGAAAGTCACGTCCAGTCACATCTCTTTTTGCTAATTCACTCTCTTCTGAGAATTAGAAAGTGGTGGTGTTTGACTGGACCTCGTTATGACACAACCTGGTTGAGCAGGTTTCCCTTAAACCAAAGGTCGGGCTCGTACTGTCCACTTGTCAAGATGTTCCTGAGTGAGTCACTGAACCCACAGCCCACTGCTCCTGATGGGTTAAATGCAGAGGTCACATTTACTGTAGGTAGACCTATTGGACCAAAAATAATAATCCAGTATTATACATACTGTACTCAAAAGCAGCTAATTCTCCCCCTGGAATGGAGTGTTGAGCTGAAGGTTGACTGCACCCTCACCTGTCTGTGACTGCAGTATTCATCATGTGTCATAATGAAACCACTTAGCCCTTCGTTTTCCTCACAGAGCTGAGAGGTGGAGGGACCATAATGACCAACATCTTCATTGAATTATCAGGTTTACATACGCACTGAAAGATGCGTCCGTGTCATCAGTCTTTCTCCACGACGAGATGAGAACAAAGCCATGTCATTTGTGGAGGAGGACCCGGCCCAGCTCTCTGAAGGATTACACTCTCCTACTAATACTTTTAGCCCCATCTCAATCGTCCTGGTTTGTTGTCTGATCAAACCAGGACGCGTTAACTAGTCTGAATTTTTTGGGATCCAATCAGACCATTCTGAGGCGGTCTGGCTCCCATTGAGTTGTGGACAGCAGGTACACACACTCCAGGTCATTCATAAAGTCTCCATCATGTTCCTCCAGACTGGAAAGAATTGATGAGCAATAACAAGCGTTCAGTATCTGCTCAGCCACTAAAGTGTGGACACAGATGCATTGAAAAGACAAGTGGAACAAGTGCTCGACACACAGTCAGAGATCAGTGTGAACAGTGGGACACTCCTCCAGTGATGTACTCAATTTGATGAGAGTGCTTACCTTTAGTGGCTCCTGCGGCCCCCAAATGGTAAACGGCCCCCAGGATAAGCCACAGGGCCTTCTGCTCCTCCCCAGAGATGCCCAGCACCTTCATGGCTGCCTGCAGCTTTGTGAACTGCTGCGAGGCTCGCTGCTTGTCTTCAGGCTGGAGACGACAAAAGCAGATCAAACTGACAGTGGAAACAGCTACTTCCATACATGAATTTCATTCATGAATACCAGACAGGACACAGGCCAGTATTAGCTTTCTGCAGATCCCTTCGTTATTTGTATTTTCACATGCTGTCTTTAAATAATTATCTGTTTTCTTCTATGTTTTGCTGTCGTAGATTAAATAATAATGATCTTACGTTGATATTGATTGATATTGTCAGCTAATTATTTGAATGAACTTGAACGGAAATGCTAACAAATTGTTTTGAAACCAGTTTAACAATGTTTGTTTCCAGGTTAATGTTCATTACATTCTTGGTTGCAAATGTGAAAAAAGGGAATATCACCAAAAACGTGCATGTTTCCATGGTTTGTGTAAACATTATGAATTCCAACCAATATTTGTTTACATTGATGGCCTTCAATAAAGGGCTCAGCAAAATACATGAAGTATGAAAAGGAACCATCTGGTGTAATTACCTTAGACTGTGGGAGGATCCCAAAAGCACTGTTCTCAGCCAGGTGGTTAAGGTGTAGCTCCGTCCTAGAAGGGAGAGGGGAGAAAGGAGAGTAAAGATGAGAGAGGAGAGAGGAGTGAGTAGTGAAGAGTGTCATGACCTTTTTTTTTTCAGGGACCAATATATAATCAGTTCAGACTTAAAACTAAGAGGACATTTCCCCTTAAGAGATGTCTCAAATATTGTGTTCATGAGAGTGGACCGAAGGAAAGCCTGTCGGCCTAAAAAATGTGACCTTTGTAACAATGACAGAAAAAGGTTATGCGCTTCATGATGTTGACATGGAAGAGAGGAGTCACCTCAGGCTGCTGTCGGCTGCGGCCATCATGTAGTAGAACACGTTGAAGGTGGACTCTGCATCGGGCCGGCGGCTCACCCTCAGTTTCTCCAGCAGCATTGTCTGATTGGAAGGAAACAGAAAGAGTCAGATGGTCCTGCTGTGAGCACAGCACATCCTGTGTGTGTGTGTGTGTGTGTGTGTGTGTGTGTGTGTGTGTGTCACCTGGATAGACGCAGAGGCCACTTGCCCGGCTTGGTCAAAGTCCAGGGACACCACGTGGGAGAAGCGGCTGGCGTTGGTGTTCATGGAGGTGGAGCTGTTGCCAAAGGCCTCCAGGATGGTGTAGACCGCCTGCCACTTCTCAACTGGTCCCAAAACAACGTAAAA
Organism: Gasterosteus aculeatus; assembly: GCF_964276395.1. Classification (NCBI taxonomy): domain Eukaryota; kingdom Metazoa; phylum Chordata; class Actinopteri; order Perciformes; family Gasterosteidae; genus Gasterosteus; species Gasterosteus aculeatus. The sequence goes on along the minus strand of NC_135688.1, from coordinate 20,795,410 downwards.
AGGGATCTCATTATTTTTCCAATGAGCAGTGTAGTCTTTATTGAGATAGCATCTTTCTGCTCTGCCTTTGGTTTTTCATTAAACACTGGGGAACCATCACCTTATCGTGGTGGAGAGGTTTGTGTGTCCCTATGACCCTGAGGGCTGTGTTGTCGGGAGCCTTGTGCTCCTGGTAGGGTTACCCATGGCAAAGTGGTCTCAGGCGAGGGGCCAGACTAAGAATGATTCAAAAGACCCTGTGAAAAAACGAAAACGAAAGAGGGAAGGAGTTACCCGGCCCGGAGTGGCCCATGGTGTGAGGCGCCAGGCGGGTGTGGGGATACTCATAAGTCCCCGGCTGAGTGCTTCATTGGAGTTTACCCCGGTGGACAAAAGGGTCGCCTTCGGATGGTGAGGGGGAAAACTCTGACTGTTGTCTGTGCACATGCACCAAACAGCAGCTCGGAGTATTCAGCCTTTTTGGAGACCCTGAATGGAGTCCTGCATGGGGCTCCAGTAGGGGACTCCATAGTCCTACTGGGCGCAATGCGCACGTGGGCGACGATGGAAATAACTGGAGAGGCGTGATTGGGAGGAATGGCCTCCCTGATCTGAACCCGAGCGGGTGTTTGTTATTGGACTTCTGTGCCAGTCACGGATTGTCCATAACAAACACCATATTCGAACATAAGGATGTGTACGTGGTACCAGAGCACCCTAGGCCAAAGATCAATGATTGATTTTGTAAACGTATCATCTGATCGGAGGCCGCATGTTCTGGACACTCGGGTAAAGAGAGGGGCAGAGCTGTCAACTGATCACTGTTGTGACTTATTTGCAGTTCTGGACATTGGGCATTGATTGTTGGTTGTAACATGGGTGCAGTCGTGTTTCCAAATTGCAGGGTGCCATGTGGTTTTAATTTGAAGAAACGGAAGTGTTTTATTGTGAAGGGTGAAAACAGGATCTGTTCTAGTTTTCATGACGCCATCTTAACAAAAATGTAAATCAGAAAAAGTTGTATTTAGCCGCTGTGTTTTGTTCAATAAACCTGAACAACAAAGTTCAGTAAAACTACCGAGCCTCCGTCATGATTATAGAAGCTGTATCTACGTATCATTTGGTGCCGAAACCCGGGATGTAAGGACTTTAAGAACTTTTTCGAACGAAGTGAACAGCTAACGGCTCGGTTTAGCAGCCGTCATGACGGAGGGACTCGAGCGGCTGAAAAGGAAGCGGGCGACTATTCGCGCCGCTACGACGAGGCTGTTAACCCGCCTAGAGGACGAGGTGGGGAAGGAAAGACCAGATACTGACAAACTACGCGAGTTTCTGGCAGTTTTATCATCGAAGGAGGACAGTTTATTGGACTTGGACAAGGGCATAGAAGATGTGACGTCCACGGACGATCTGGACACGGAGATTTCAAGCACACTGGATTACATGGACCGCGTTCTCACTTGGAAGGTTCGCGCCACCACCGCCATCGGGCATCAGGAAACCATCAGAGACACCCCGAGAGTGCGCGTGAGCGATGGGAGCAGCGGTTCATTTACATCACAGTCCAGACAAACTGTTAAACTTCCTAAGCTAATGATAACAAAGTACGATGGTGAAATAAGCCAGTGGCAGGAATTCTGGTCACAATATGAAACAGCTATTCACAGAAATGAGGTACTATGCAAGACAGACAAGTTTACTTACCTCAGATCCTACCTGACTGGAGCAGCTGCTAGAACTATTGCAGGGCTTACAATGACAGATGCCAACTACGATGCTGCAATAGAGTTACTCCAGAGCCGCTTTGGGAGAAAGGACATTGTGATAAGTGCCCATATGTCCAAATTACTGAACTTAAACCCTGTTAAAAGATCTTCCGATGTTACAGCTTTGAGGCACTTGTATGATGAATGTGAGATCCAGATACGCAGTTTGGAGTCACTTGGAGTCCAGAGTGACACGTACGGCTGCCTGCTTTGTCCAGTGCTACTGCAGCTCATTCCGGAGGACATCGCACTCGCCTACACCCGCCAACCAAACGCGACCAACGAATGGAAGGTGCCAGAGTTGATTCAGTTTCTACAAAATGAGGTGCAAAGCAGAGAACGAGCGCTTCAGCTTACAAGACCAGGCCATGCATCGAAGGATCCGAGCCCACAACACAAGAATGTGGGTAAGCCATCCTACGCCTGCGATAAACCCAGAAAGTGGAGTGTCCCGTCAGCGACCGCCTTGCACACCGCCAGTGCCGTGCCCCGGACCTGTGTGTATTGTGACAGTAGCGACCACAAACCAGAGAACTGTTCCGACCATACAGTAAGTGCACGCAAGGATAAACTGAGAAAACTTGGACGGTGTTATGTCTGCTTAGGCCCAAAACACATTGCAAAATACTGCAGAGTAAAGGTTTTGTGCAGCCTATGCAACCGGAAACACCACTTGTCAGTTTGTGAGCAGTCTGAAGCCAAGCTAGATATTAACACTACCAATAGTAGTGAAAATACAGAAGCTGTGTTGTCGTCATTGACAAGCCCTGTAAAGGTGAAGACCAATACTCAGAACACAGTACTACTTCAGACAGTTAAGACATGGACTGTAGGACCAAAGGAGAGGAAGATAACACGCTGTCTATTGGATGGAGGCAGCCAGCGAAGTTTCATTCACAGAAACGTCGTCAGAGCCTTAGGACTCCCAGTTGTAAGGCAAGAGACACTAAATCTCCATGTTTTTGGTTCCACCTCTCCTGTAACAGAGAAACGCAATGTTGTGAGAGTTGAGCTCCAGAATATGTGGAACACTGAACAGAGACTTGAGATTGAAGCTGTAGAGACTCCTCAGGTGTGCAGTGCTGTGATAAAGGTCCCAAGCGAGCCCATTCAAGCAGAGATAAAGAAAAGAGGGCTTCAACTTGCAGACTTTCCACTAGAAGGTGCTAACGATCAAGAGTTGCAGGTGTTAATAGGAGCAGACTACTACTGGCAAGCAGTCACTGGAAAGGTCCAAAAGGTCACAAATTCACTAGTGGCAGTTGAGAGTATTTTTGGATGGGCTTTGCAGGGGCCAGTGACTACCTCCAGCGTTACAGAAACCACTTGCATGCACATAAGTTTGACTGAAGAGACCCAGATTTCCAAACAGTTACATGCATTCTGGGAGGTCGAGTCCCTGGGCATTGTAAACAAACAGGCGGAGAGCCGAGAGGACTCAGACATTTTACAAAGCTTTGAACAGACTACTACATTCGAAAATGGACGCTACCAAGTGGAGTTACCATGGCGATCTGACAAAGACCAGCTTCCAGACAACTTTAAGGTAGCAAAGAGACGTTTTGAGAGCCTTATGAGAAAACTAAAAACCGATGCAGCCTTGTATGCCAGGTACAACAACGTAATACAGGACTACCTGCAGCAAGGGATCTGTGAGGAGGTTTTAGAGGACAAAACAGTGACAGGGAACCAAGAGACTGTAAGATATTACATGCCACATCACGCTGTTGTAAGAGAGGACAAGGCCACAACTAAACTGAGAGTGGTATTTGATGCGTCCTCACATGATGCAGACAGCCCATCCCTCAATGACTGTTTGCACACAGGGCCTAATCTAAACCCAAACCTGCTAGAGGTACTCATCACATTCAGGTTGCATGAGATTGCCTTCACTGCTGATATAACCAAGGCTTTTCTTCAGATTTCCCTCGCAGAAAAGGATAAAGATGCTGTTAGGTTCCTGTGGATGCATGGACCCCCAACCAAAGACTGCAAGAATGAGGTATGTGTCCTGAGAATGAACAGAGTGGTTTTCGGAGTGTCTCCCAGCCCATTCCTGCTTGCTGCCACCATCAGAAAACACCTCAAACTATTTGACACAGAACAACCAAAGGCAGCACAGATCCTCAGTGACTCTCTGTATGTAGATGACTTTATTTCAAGCTCACCTACTGTGCAGGAAGCTCTACATGTGACAACAACAGCAAAAGACATTCTCGCTCAGGCAGGTATGGACCTCTGCAAATGGGTTACCAACTCACCTGACTTGAGAGCCATGTGGAAGGAGACTGGAGTAGAGTTGACTGGAGATACAGAGTCCTGTGGAAACGTGCTCAAAGTGCTAGGACTCGTTTGGAGACCAGAGAGAGATGATTTTGTGTTTGATCAAAAGGGACTCATTGACATTTTACGGGACAAAGAAAACACAAAGAGAAGTGTTCTACAAACATCGGCTCGCATATTTGACCCCATTGGGTTTCTCACTCCCTTTACTATCAGAGTGAAGTGCCTATTCCAAGAAATGTGGGAGAGAGGGCTCAGTTGGGATGAACCATTACCCATTGATTTGACTGAAAAATGGGAACAGTGGTGTATGGAGCTACCACTGCTCCACCTGATGGCTATTCCCAGATGGTACCACATTGAGATCCAGCAAGAGTCACACACGGTGAAGTTGCATGTCTACTGTGACGCAAGTGAAAAGGCTTACAGTGCTGTGGCATATCTACAAGGAAAAAACAAACAAGGAGAGACTGTTACAAGCTTTGTGGCCTCTAAGTCGCGAGTCGCACCCCTAAAGAAAATGACATTACCTCGCCTGGAGCTTATGGGTGCACTTATTGGAGCAAGATTAGGACACAGTTTTCTCAAACCACTGAACATGGAGAAGAGCCAACTTCAAATGTGGACGGACTCGATGATCACTCTTCACTGGATCCGCAGCTCTGCCCAGCGGTGGAAGCCCTTTGTGGCCAACAGAGTGACTGAAATACAAGGGCTCACAAACCCGGAGACGTGGTCCCACTGTGCTGGTAAAATGAATCCTGCTGACTTACCTACACGAGGTCAGCATGCACAGAGTCTTATTGAGAGCCAGTTGTGGTGGAGCGGACCAGCTTCACTGTCCACAGCTGAAAGGGAGCTGGACATTGATGATGACAATGTGGTGAATGAGGTAAACACTGAACTGAAATCTAAGTATCAGACTGTTGTACAATTCACTAGCGCTGAACAAACGGTACCTCTGTTGAACTTAGAAAGGTACAGCAGGCTTAAGACTGTGTTAAGAATCACTGCATGGGTAAAACGCTTTGTAACTAACACAAGGTCTTGTCAAAGGGTTCAGGGAGAGTTAACCTCAGAAGAGCTGATTGCAGCTGAAATGTACTGGGTAAAGGCTACGCAAGAGCGCTGTTTTAGCTCTGAAATGTCCCAGCTAAAGTCAAAACTAAATGTGAAAAGAGACTCTAAAATCAAAGACTTGAAACCATTCTTAGATGAAAATGGTCTGCTAAGTGTTGGGGGAAGACTACACCACTCTGATTTTAGTTTCAGAGAACAGCACCCCTGGGTACTACCAACAAATCACAAGTACTCTGAGCTATTGGTTCATTCATGTCATGAAAAGGTGATGCATTCTGGTGTACGAGATACACTGATTCAACTCAGAGAACATTACTGGATTTTGAGAGGGAGACAGCTTGTAAAACGCATTGTTTCAAGTTGTTACATTTGCAGAAAACTTAAGGTTAAAGCAGCAAAGCAGATTACCGCTCCTTTACCTCGAGATAGAGTAACTGAGTCACCTCCTTTTGAAGTTACAGGTGTAGATTTTGCAGGACCCTTGTATGTTAGATCTAAGGGGCAACCAGTAAAGGCATACATCACGCTGTTTACATGTGCAGTAACGAGAGCAGTACATTTGGAGTTGGTTTCAGATCAGACTACAGAGAACTTTCTACTAGCCTTAAAGCGATTCATTGCAAGACGAGGGCTATGTAAGATCATCTACTCTGATAATGCGAAGACATTCAAAAGAGCAGACAAAGATCTAAAGGAGTTATGGCAAAACATTAAAGGTTCAAAGCTCACAGAGTTTTTTACTGAGAAAGGGATCACCTGGAAGTTCATTGCTGAGCGGGCTGCCTGGTGGGGGGGCTTCTGGGAAAGGCTTGTGAGATCTGTTAAAACATGCTTAAAGAAGGTACTGGGAAAAGCCTCTTTGAGCTTTGAGGAACTCACAACTGTACTTACTGAGGTTGAGGCAGTGTTGAATTCTAGGCCTCTGTCGTATGTACATAGTGATGTATTAGAGCCCCAGCCACTTACCCCTTCACACTTCCTGGTTGGTAAACGCTTGACTTCCTTGCCACCAAAGACTTTTCTTTCTCCAGCTCAGGTGCTCACAGCAAACCGTGAGGAGCTTGGTAAAAGGTGGAAATACCAGCAGAGACTTTTGACCAGCTTTTGGAACAGCTGGCGCAGAGACTATCTATTGGACTTGAAATCCGCTCACAAAGTGGACACTCCTACTCCAACAGCACTTAAAGTAGGAGATGTTGTTCTCATTGGGGAGGACAACACACCCAGACAGACATGGAAGATGGGTAGACTCGTAGAGGTCTTTCCAGGCAGAGATGGCCTCATACGTTCATGTAATGTTTGCACTTCTACAGGCAGCGTGTTAAGAAGGCCTGTTCAGTTACTATACCCATTAGAAATAGGTTAAAGGTCAATTTGATACGTATGAACAGTTGTTCATTGGGCGGGAGGATGTTGTGACTTATTTGCAGTTCTGGACATTGGGCATTGATTGTTGGTTGTAACATGGGTGCAGTCGTGTTTCCAAATTGCAGGGTGCCATGTGGTTTTAATTTGAAGAAACGGAAGTGTTTTATTGTGAAGGGTGAAAACAGGATCTGTTCTAGTTTTCATGACGCCATCTTAACAAAAATGTAAATCAGAAAAAGTTGTATTTAGCCGCTGTGTTTTGTTCAATAAACCTGAACAACAAAGTTCAGTAAAACTACCGAGCCTCCGTCATGATTATAGAAGCTGTATCTACGTATCAATCACCATCTGGTTATGAGCTGGGTCAGAGGATGGGGGAAGACTCGGGACAGACCCGGTAAACCCAAGCGTGTAGTGAGGGTGAACTGGGAACATCTGGAGGAGGCCCTGGTCCAAATAATTTTTCAATTCACACCTCCGGCGGAGCTTCTGTCACATTCGAGTGGAGGTAGGGGACTTTGAACCAGAGTGGTGTATGTTCAAAACCTCCATTGCTGAAGCTGTGGCAGTGAGTTGTGTCCTCAAGGTCTTAGGTGCATCAAGGGGCGGTAACCCTCGAACCCTGTGGTGGTCAGGGAAGCCGTCTGACTGAAGAAGGAGGCCTTCCGGGTTATGATATCCGGTGGGACTCCGGAAGCAGTTGCAATGTACCGACAGGCTCGAAGGGCAGGTTATCGGGCGGTGGAAGGAACACTTGAGGAACTCCGGAGGAGGGATCATCGTCAATTTGCCTGGTGGAGAACAACTCTGCAGTGGCAAAGCCCCGGGGATTGATGAGATCCGTCCAGAGATGCTAAAAGCAATGGGTGTTGGGGGGCTGTCTTGGACGACACGCCTCTTCAACATTGCGTGGAAGTCTGGGACAGTGCCAAAAGAGTGGCAGACTGGCTACTCAGCCTTCCGGGTAAAGTCTACTCCAAGGTGCTGGAAAGGAAGGTTCGGCCGATAGTCGAACCAAGGATTGAAGAGGAACAATGCGGTTCTCGCCAGGGCTGCGCCTTGTCACCAATCTTGTTTGTGGTCTTCATGGACAGGATATCGAGGCGTAGTCGGGGGGAGGAGGGTCTACAGTACGGGGGGCTGCAGATCTCATCGCTGCTTTTTACAGATGATGTGGTCCTGATGGCATCTTCTGTCTGTAACCTCCAACTCTCACTGGAGCGTTTCGCAGTCGAGTGTGAAGCGGTCGGGATGAGGATTAGCACCTCTAAATCTGAGGCCATGGTTCTCAGTAGGAAACCAATGGATTGCCTACTCCAGCTAGGGAATGTGTCCTTACCCCATGTGAAGGAGTTCAAGTACCTCGAGGTCTTGTTCACGAGTGAGGGGAAGATGGAGTGTGAGTTTGGCCGGATAAATGGAGCATCGAGTAGAGCCGCTTCTCCTTTGCGTCAAAAGGAGCCAGTTGAGGTGGTTTGGGCATCTGGTGAGGATGACCCCTGGGCGCCTCCCTAGAGAGGTGTTCCAGGCCCGTCCAGCTGGGAAGAGGCCCAGGGGAAGACCCAGGACTAGGTGGAGAGATTATATCTCTGCACTGGCCTGGGAACGCCTTGGGATCCCCCAGTCAGAGCTGGTAGTTGTGGGCCAAGAAAGGAAAGTTTGGGGTCCCCTGCTGGAGCTGTTGCCCCCGCGACCCGACCCCGGATAAGCGGTTGAAGATGGTGGCAGAAGATGGATGGACTTAAGCAGTTTGTCTCCCTCCAGACATCTAGAATTATTTTATCAAGTAGAATACGGCTTGAGCATTCCTCTAACATGTACATTCCTCTGGTGGTTCAACCAGAGTCATTGTCTTAACCTCAAACACCATCATTCATAATATCTCAACACAAGACAGATGTAGAAAAGAAAACGCGCCTGCTTTTTACAAACATACTGCAGCGAGACAACACTTAATATATCCTGTATGACTACCACTACTCCTCCATCTATTTATCTATTTTATCTATCCAAGAAGTCATGTGATCTGCGACCCTCTTTCTGTCTGCATGCTCACCAGAGAAGATCTTTCCCGTGCTGCCAGCGATAGAGACCAGGTACTGGACCAGATGCTGGCAGTTGGTGGTCTTGCCGCTGCCGGACTTGCCCAGCAGCACAATGGACTGGTCCTGCCGGGTGGTGAGCAGGTTGCGGTAGGCCGACTGGGCCACAGAGTAGATGTGAGGAGCAGAGTCGTCTCGGCGACAGCCTTTGAACATGTGCATCACCTGATGGGAAAAACAACACGGCAGAGAGGTGTTTGAGTAACAGCAACAAACCACGTTGCAGCCAATCAGCCAGCCCGGTGGGCGGTTCACGAGCTTCACCGTGATCATATGATGATGAAGACTATTTTGATAGGCTTCTGAAGTAGACTAGGGCTGAGAATGTGCCCTAAGATTACTTTGGTAGTGGCTAGTCCCAGCCCCGGTGAATCTGCGGGAGACTGCTGTCAAAATGTTGTAAAATGTCTATGAAAGGTAGTTAGAGTTCTGATGGGCAGGTGGCATCGTGTATGGATGGTTGTTAGGGTTCTGATGGGCAGCTGGCATTGTGTATGATGGTAGTTAGGATCTGATGGGCAGGTGGTATTGTGTATGGATGGTAGTTAGGGTTCTGATGGGCAGCTGGCATTGTGTATGATGGTTGTTAGGGTTCTGATGGGCAGCTGGCATTGTGTATGATGGTAGTTAGGATCTGATGGGCAGGTGGTATTGTGTATGGATGGTAGTTAGGGTTCTCATGGGCAGGTGGTATTGTGTATGGATGGTAGTTAGGGTTCTGGTGGGCAGCTGGCATTGTGTATGATGGTAGTTAGGGTTCTCATGGGCAGGTGGTATTGTGTATGGATGGTAGTTAGGGTTCTGATGGGCAGCTGGCATTGTGTATGATGGTAGTTAGGGTTCTGATGGGCAGCTGGCATTGTGTATGATGGTAGTTAGGATCTGATGGGCAGGTGGTATTGTGTATGGATGGTAGTTAGGGTCTGATGGGCAGCTGGCATTGTGTATGATGGTAGTTAGGATCTGATGGGCAGGTGGTATTGTGTATGGATGGTAGTTAGGGTTCTCATGGGCAGGTGGTATTGTGTATGGATGGTTGTTAGGGTTCTCATGGGCAGGTGGTATTGTGTATGGATGGTTGTTAGGGTTCTCATGGGCAGGTGGTATTGTGTATGGATGGTTGTTAGGGTTCTCATGGGCAGGTGGTATTGTGTATGGATGGTTGTTAGGGTTCTCATGGGCAGGTGGTATTGTGTATGGATGGTAGTTAGGGTTCTCATGGGCAGGTGGTATTGTGTATGATGGTAGTTAGGGTTCTCATGGGCAGGTGGTATTGTGTATGATGGTAGTTAGGATCTGATGGGCAGGTGGTATTGTGTATGGATGGTAGTTAGGGTTCTCATGGGCAGGTGGTATTGTGTATGGATGGTTGTTAGGGTTCTCATGGGCAGGTGGTATTGTGTATGGATGGTTGTTAGGGTTCTCATGGGCAGGTGGTATTGTGTATGGATGGTTGTTAGGGTTCTCATGGGCAGGTGGTATTGTGTATGGATGGTTGTTAGGGTTCTCATGGGCAGGTGGTATTGTGTATGATGGTAGTTAGGGTTCTCATGGGCAGGTGGTATTGTGTATGGATGGTTGTTAGGGTTCTCATGGGCAGGTGGTATTGTGTATGGATGGTAGTTAGGGTTCTCATGGGCAGGTGGTATTGTGTATGATGGTAGTTAGGGTTCTCATGGGCAGGTGGTATTGTGTATGATGGTAGTTAGGATCTGATGGGCAGGTGGTATTGTGTATGGATGGTAGTTAGGGTTCTGATGGGCAGCTGGCATTGTGTATGATGGTAGTTAGGGTTCTGATGGGCAGCTGGCATTGTGTATGATGGTAGTTAGGATCTGATGGGCAGGTGGTATTGTGTATGGATGGTTGTTAGGGTTCTCATGGGCAGGTGGTATTGTGTATGGATGGTTGTTAGGGTTCTCATGGGCAGGTGGTATTGTGTATGGATGGTAGTTAGGGTTCTGATGGGCAGCTGGCATTGCGTACGGTGTCCTGCCATCAGATTACGAATGGGTGTGAATGATGACGTATAGTGTTGAAGCACACAGGGTCCATCATTCAATGTGTTTGTGAGAGCAAGAGAGTATATTTCTGTCATTTGGGCAATAAACCAGTATGCTGCTGCATCTTCAGTCCCACACTCACCTTTTCAGAGTACATGGAGGGTGTGCTCAGGGGGTTGATGACCACCATGTTGGTTCCAGCGTAGGTGTGGATTAGGTTGCCTCCGTAGCGCTGCCTCAGGCAGTGCATCACACTGGATTCGTTGAGATAGAGCAGTGAAGCCAGGTCCTCTGAGCGGTTGGACGATGGAGGGTTGGCCTGCACACAGAGAGACACCCCATCATAGCATTCAACTGGGGACAGTAACCAGTAACCAGACACGCCTTTGGACTATCACTGTTTAGCTTGGGCTTGGAAACAACTTCTCTGAGGTCCAGCGGTAGCTTAGACATGTCCTATCCAGTGGTACTGTAGAGTCAGCCAGGGACAATGTAAGGGGCATCAGAGGTGGAGTGACAGCCACTGGTGGGAGGGAAACCTCAGAGGTACTGATGCCTCACATACCTGGAGGTGCACCATTAGGACCGATGTCTCCTATTGGAGCCCGCAACAATAGCAGAGTGCTGTATCTTCTAAGATGACGCTGGGAAATTTCAAATGATAATCCTTTTGCCATCATATGTGTATGTATCATAAAGAAATATTGGGAAAACATACAACTGATGAGTACCTACACCCCCCTGTTAAGGTTTTAGTTATTTAACATTTTCTTTTAGCAAATCCCATGAGTCAGTCCAGAGGCAGGAAAGCTGCAGCTCTATAACCTCTGGACTTGGATCATAATATAATGATATAGGTTATGGAGAGGTCAGTCAAAAGGAGGAATATGTATGCTTATGTCGTTATGTATAACTGTTAGTGCATGCTAATAACATTTATTGAAAGCAGCCCTGTAGATTCTGAAAGAGGCCAGGTCATTAACTAAATGAGAGTCTTGATACTGAGAGCTGTACCGTTGAAACTGTGGCAACAACTTAAAAGAAAGAGTTGTTCCACTAAACACATCTTTAAAGAACAGCATCGTGACCACGTCAGCAAAATGTTAACTACTACCAAACCTCCCAACTGTGCTGTCTGACTCCTCCACCTATTACATAATTCCCTGCTGGCTGACAGGCTCCTGTGTGGCCTGCTGAGGCTCTAAGTCACAGGTGGAGATAGACTGCATCACTCTGCTTCTGGCTGTATGTGTGGACCTTGCTGGATAAAAAGTGAACTGAAAGTTCAATCAGTTTCATTCAAAATGTACAAAAAAACATCAGCAAAAAAAAGTATAAGACTCATGTTCTATATTTTTTCAGTCTTTAACACAACTTTTTATTGGTAATGTACAAATAGCTATTATAAACAATTAAATATATAATAATTTGCATCACTAATACTGTCAAAAACATTGGGGCAGAATCTCTATCTTCATCAGCCTTGGATGTAGTATGATAACTGAATAGGTTTGGATGAACAGTTTGTCACAGCAGCTCCTTAATCAGATTCCTACTGGTGCACTACCATTAAACTCCCACTCACCTTCTCAACGTCGTCTTCGTCCACTTCCAATAATGTCCCATCATGCTCCAGCTTGATCTTCACCTTGCCCTCTGGCAGGGAGCCAGCCTCTGTCTTCACTACTGTGGCTGTGAGGAGACAAAAAGGACAGGTAGTGATACAGTAGCTGCTAGACTGTGTTAACAGGCAAATAGTTTATGATTACAAATTTGGAGCCTGCAGACTAGCACCAGACAAGACATTGCCTACTGGGAAAGATTATACCATATTTAGGTTAAAAGTTCTTATAACTGTCTTTTCTGTTTGCATGGATGTTTAAAAATGCTGTGAACAAGAGCAGAAACAAACTTAGTGTGAGGCGCTACAAAGCATTAAAAGAAGCTCAGCTTTTGGGTTAAAAGCTTATTTTATAAAAAATAAACAAGTCCCTACAAGACTGATGTCTGTGTGATAAGTGCAAAAGTTGGAGTAAAACCATGGTTAGCATTAAATCTCTGTTCAAAGGTTGAATAAAATAAACCCCTCTAAAGCACACTGATAAACACATTATATCCCTTTGTTTAATTTGTACATACAGAGAACAGATATATGGTTCTAGCGGGACATTCATGAACTAAACATTGTCTTTATGCCCCATCGGAATATAAAATAAAATAATTTGGATCCTTCCTATTTTATATATCTTATTTACTCCTAACTTTACAAGTGATGTCCTTGAGCAACATCAACAATCACACTCACTTACCTGATAAAACTAAATGAAATCCAAATCCATCTAAATATCTACTCAAATCCTGTCATTTTTGTCATTATACTTGACCGGTATACAAGATAAAAATGTAAGAGAGCAGAATAGCCCTCAACAGCTTAGAAATGTCTTACATGAGAATGTTTAAGGAAGCAGAGTAACCCCATCTCACCCAGGGAGAAGCCATTTTTGTGGACAAGCCAGACCTTCTCTGATCCGTACCACACTTGCTCCGCTGTGATCTGCTCTTCTGTCTTCACCTGGTGGACGGAAAGGAAAAGGAGAACATTATATTATTATTGACCATTATTGTCGCATCACTGGCCCATTATTTCCAGTTTGATAAACAGCACATGCCCAAAGGTTAAGGTTACCAAGATAATGACCATGCAGTGGATGGCAGTGGACTCGAAGGCCTCACTCCACTGAGCACTGCTGCTGCTCGAGGCAGCCGTGTGACAATGTGTGTGAGAGAAACCTCAAAACAAGCCTGTGAGGGAGTGGGGACGGGAGGTGAGGGTGGCGGGTGAATTAGGCTTTAACAACCAGTGTAACAGAAACACCAAAGATTTCCTGCGTTCAGTGAACATAAGCAGGACAAGAGTGAGGAAGGAGCATCACAACAACACAACTAAAATAATATAAACATATTGACAGTAAATAAACATACACAGCGATCATTTTGGATGTAAAACAAAATGACAGCTTAAGTAAAAAGTGAGACACACTGCACTGGGCAAGCAAAGGGTGAGAACACAACACAGCAGGACATTCTACGGAGCAGGATGATCACGGGTGGAGCTGGTGCTGGATTACACTCAGACCTGGGACTGCAGAGCTGCAGAATGAGATGCCTGTAGGAGGGCCACAGGGTCCTCTTCCATTGATCCCTGGAGATTCGGCCAGCATGAGGAGTTCAAAGGTCACAGTTATACGTGAGTAACACATAGCACATGTAAGCACACAGAGGAATGGAAGTATTGTCACGCAGACTCGTATGACACTTATCCAGAACAGCTGGGACAGAAATCCCGTTCAAGTGTGATCTCTTCAGGATAAATCCTCTTTAATGTATCACTTTCACCGGCTAGTTGTTTAGAACGTCCATGGAGTAAAATGGTTGCATCACAACAAAAATATTAAGGTAGCAACTGAATGTAATAATTAGCCAAACACATACCTCTCCATTAAGCCAACCACATACATGCATGGCTAAAAAAACAAAGCCCATGCAGGTTGTCTCCATCAGCCTCATGGGAAGACTCTTTAGCAAGTCAAATTCAGGAGTTTGGGTGTATTACCGCACCCATAACCAGTGAGGAATTGTCCCTTCCATCTGTGCTTCTAGTACAAAGATACATTATGGACATGCTCAACCTGACAGCCCGTCAGGCTCTGCTAAAAGGAAAGAAATGGATCTTCTAACGACTCTCGAGGCACCTTCAATAGAGGATTCTAGCAGTAGTTTGTCACCCAACAAAGGGATCACCATGCGTTGACTCTACTTGTGGTTTTGTTTTGTAGTTATCCCGCCTAGCAGACATCGGTCAACAAATAGCTCCAGCGTGTAGATTTAGCAGTTCTTTATCACCACAGAGTTACTTAGTTAGACCTGTGCTGGACTAACAGAGGTTAGATCACATAATTATTCTCAAACGGTTGCGCTAACACAATTCTTTTAAATGCGGTTCCCTTCATGCCAAATGCAGAAATGTCAACTTTCTCCTTATTTGTAGCTTGACATGAAGTCGTTAAAAATATTTAGACTAAAAGACTAAACATTCTCTTATATAAACTAGGCTCCACAAAGGTGGACAGTGACTGGATTAAATCCTTGTGTTTGGTCACATCTTAAAATAGATGTTGACATAAGAAACCAGGAAAAGGGGAGACGAAGAGAGGGTTCGGGGCCTCACACTGACAAGTCACATGAGCACAAACTCCAGCCAGCAGCGCTGCAGTACCTGGGGGAGGCCCTGGGACTGCAGGGCGGGGGGGGCTTGGACAGAAGACGGAACGCTGACTGCCAGCTCCAGCTGAGCCAGAAAGAAGTATAGCGAAGGAGCGACAAGCAACAAGAGCAATGTGGAGAAAAGACAGAGGACAACAGCATGAAGGAGAAGACAACGTCAACATAGATCTTTGGAGGAAGAAAATAAAGTGCATAAAAGAAGAAAGAGAAGAGCATGGACAAATTAAAGCGCAATGGAAAAGTGAAAATGCTTAGCAGTAAGTAACCATGGGGCGGAGATCAGTTAAAACATATACAGTCATTGCACATTAGTAGTTTGCAAGTCACAGGTATCACCTAGTGACATACCTTTAGATAGTAACTTACTGGTAACCTAGATACAAACTCAAGATGTTATCAGATTTGTAAAGTCCATACTGGGCGAAAGATCATTCGAGAGAGCACCACTTTGGACACCGTCGAACAAACACAATGCTTCTGCAGAACACGGCTGACTTAGATTTATCAGTCTACCGCTTTTATCTTCACATATACAGTCTATTTATTAGACATTTAGCCAAAAGACTGGAAAGACTTCCAAGATGTCCGTGGATACCCAATATTACAGGACTAACACAGGATACCTCTCTGTTTGGGAACATTTCCAATAAGTCCACCGAAGAAGCAGAGTCAAAATCTTCAACTAGAAAACTCAGATAAAATTTTAACAGCCGCAATGGAAGTAAGAGTTATCACGTTGAAGTATTACAATCCATCATGACTCACATTTGTTCTGTTAAAGTCAGCTGACTTTTTCCTCAACCGTGTGTCAGTAAATATACACACTGAACCAGTGATTCTCAACTGGTGGGTCGCGAGCTGTTAACCTTGGGGGGAAGTGTTAATCCTTAATCTAAATGTTTTTTTAGGAGCACAGAAGTTGAGAGTTGGCATGGGCCGACAATAGGGGTGTAATGATTCATCCACTGAATCAATTAATCAATTTATATTCCTGCGATCCAACTGAATCGATCTGTGCTCCGCAAATCGGCATTCCGGACGACATATATCGATTACAAATCGATTGAAATGGTACATAATCGATTTGTATCGATACTTGGAAACTGCACATTGGATTTAAGCACAAAAACTGTATGGATGTGTGTTTGTTTGTTTGTTTTTTAGCACTTTAGACACGTTAAACGTTACTCGACTCAGTCTACCTGTCTGTGATGTCATCAGTACGCAGCGGCAGCCGAGCGAAACTCTGAACAACAACAAAACACAGCGTGGAGGAGACGACTGCGAGCAAGACATTTACAAACCAACGTATCGATCCAGCGTGTGGAAACAGTTTGGCTTTTGCAAACACGTAGGTGTTCTACATAAGTCGGTCGCTGTTTGTAGAATATGTAGAAGCCAAATAAAAAACCACAGAAACACGAGGAATCTTTCCGGCCATCTACTAAGGCGCCGTGGGATTAAACAACGCCGACAGTCAGGACCTCTAGCAGCGTTACCGCTGCAGCAGCAGCAGGTAACTCCAGCTCTGCAGACACCTCAGGCCTCGCCAGCACCAAACTCAACATCACAGTAACAATTGCCAAGTTTAGCTGTAAAGACATGCGACCCTATAATGTGGTTGAAAATCCGGGGTTCTGTAAATTGATCCGAACATTATGTAATTATTGTGTAATGTTTACATTGAAAATGGCACTTGATTCAAATAAAAGGTTTATACATAAGCCATCAATTGCTGTTTGCTTGTTTATAATATCCATAATTAATTTAAACCTGATTTCCTTACAAGAAACAACAGGGATCTCAGAAACTTTGCCTGCACCGTCCAGTAAAGTTACTGAATCGATTTCAAGTCACTGAATCGAATCGAATCGTTCTAAATCAACCCAGATCGTCCATGAATTGAATCGGCAACCATGAATCGCGATTCGAATCGAATCGTTGTTAAAATGAATCGTTACATCCATAGCCGACAAAGATATAAAGAGCCAAACCATGACATGAACAATATGCAAACAGAGAGCGGGGTGATTTACAGGGGCACTGAAGATCCTCATCAGGCGCCTCTGAGCCTCCTCGGTGGGACTGAGTAGTTCCTCCTACAGGTCAAAGGAGCAACACATCAGCACAAAGCCCACAAACAAAGCCGTCTACTACACACCGGCACAACGTGAGGACTAATCAAAATGTCCCAACTCATGATCCCTACAGGACACACTCACACTCCTGTCACCACCATCACTGTGGGATGGGACTGTAAAAGAGGATGTTAGTAACACAACTAAGGTAAAAGGTTCAAAGGTGCTTCAGTCAGCATGCACACTGGCAAATGAATGCTTCACACACACACACACACACACACACACACACACACACACACACACACACACACACACACACACACACACACACACACACACACAACACGACAAGTGTTTGGTTAAAAATGTAGCAAAGCAGACCAATCTACCTAGTCCTTCAGCCTTTGGGGCAAAATCTAGATCCTAATGCCACTCACATTCCGTTTTTCATTCATCAAGATTCGTCATCAGGAAGTTCATATCTAAATCTTCATCCATCCATCCCAAAATATGAGATACACATTGATAATGTAGCAGTACAATTCCTTCCCAGGGTGACAAAGAGTATGTGAATGATATGTCACAAGAAGTACTACAAATACTTCCTGCAAAAAATTATGATCAGGAAGTCAACAATCCAAGCATCGGGCAATGGAAGGACTGTAAAATAAAATGACCAGAGCCCAGAAGATCCAAGATGGTGCCGATGATGGCTGCCACGGTGCTTCGGTGCGCTTCGTTTTTTGTTGTTTTTGTTGTTAATTATGTTTCCTGTTACTAACTCATTGCATTAGCATTTCATTTTATTGTATTACTTGTGCACTGCTGTCTTGTTGTCTATTGTTTGTTTTGTGTCTACTGTCACGCACCAACCGCCAAGACAAATTCCTTGTATGTTTGACAGATTTTGGCAATAAATGTTTCCTGATTCCCGATTCCTAAAACACAAGACAGACATAATGACTAGAGACAAAAAGCCTAGTAACAGAATGCCAGGCACACCTTACGCCTCAAGCCTATATTTTGGATGTTTAAACCCAAGCTAGTCTCTAGCCTACGTATCATCCTTTGTACCGTATTTTCCGCACTATAAGGCGCACTTAAAGCCTTTAATTTTCTCAAAAAAACGACAGTGCGTCTCATAATCCGGAGCGCCTTATATATGGATCAATTGGTTAATTGATCCATACTGGTTGTACACGGCGCTCAAGGTGCTCTGCTAAACATGACAAAGCTCGGTCTACGACGGCGGGATGCTGAGCGGCGCTCAAGCGCGTGAGATACGGAGCTTGTTTCAGGGCGCGTCAGAGAAACAAAGCTGTCGTTCTTGCCGAGCACTTCATGAGATTAAAGAGCGAGAGACGGTGCCCTTTTCTCTACAGTAGCTGAACCATCTTAACGGGGAAAATAAGTTCTTCTAAAAGGGGCCCTTGGCAGGCGGCGTGGCTAGAGAGCAGCCGAAGATTTAAGGCGTGGATGGCGAGGGGGGCGGCGGGAGCGGACGCACCTCATAGCATCGATCGGACCCTGAAAGCACAGTCTCCACCTCCCATCCACCCGCCCCGACGTCAAACGTTTGACTGCAGTATCTTATGCGCCTTATAATCCGGTGCGCCCTATGTATGAAAAATAGGTCATTCATTGAAGGTGCGCCTTATAATTCGGTGCGCCTTATAGTGCGGAAAATACGGTAACTCTGAGGAAAGGTAAGCAATATGTTCCGCTTTTCAATATATTGGGTGGCATGCTTCCAAATGCTTCTAAAAAACCTGCCGCATAAAGGTTAGACACACAGGGAAGCTTGTCAAACATGCATCTCAAATGTTCATGCACTTTGCACACCAATGTCCCAAATGTTGAGCAGACATGCAAGGTGTGGACTGCATACCTCTTGCTGACTGATGGATGTTTGTTGAGTGGGAATGACTCCTGGAGGGGGAGTCGGTGCACTGGGATTGGGACAGGGAGGAGCAGGGCTCACAGGAGCTGCGGCTGGAGAGGGTGTAGGAGCCGGGAGGTGATGTGACAGAGGAGCGAGAGAGGAATTTTTGGGGGCCACTGGGGTGGCAAAAGGAGGACTTTTAGTGGTGTTTCTTTTGACATCACTTGGTTTGGGTCCAGGTATGAAGCCCGGAGGTGGAGACAAAAGCGAGGGCTTGGGAGCTGGGATGAAGCCAACGACTGGTGGGAGAGACGTGGGTCTGGAATGAGCCGGTTTAGAGGACCTTGGAGCAGAGTGCTCAGCAGCTGAGCTGCCCAGGTGCACAGCCGCCACAGGAGGTTTGGCGTCCTGAACACCTCCACCAGGGCTTGTGGGTTTGTGACTGACCTTGTGTGGCTGCAGGTTGGTATGATCTTCTTTCTTCTCCTCTGGCTCAGCCACTTTTCCTGCTGTGTGCCTGTTCTTCTTCTCCACCTCTACCGTCTCTGGCCGGTCATCCCTCAAAACTCTGGGCCGAGGCTCCCTGGTCCTGCCTCTTACCATGAGGTTCGTCAATCCTCGCGAAATGTCATCTTTGTCCTCCGTTTTGATGACGTCATGTTTAAAGGAGAACGCTACCATCGGGGAGGCCTTGGACAACGAGGCAGGGGCTGGCACTGCTTTACCTGCCTCGGCAGCGGGCTTGGCCACTTGGGGAGCTTTGTGTGGTGGTGGGTTTGGGCCGATGGGCTCGTCCTCTTCCGTGGGCAGGACCTTCCTGACGACTCGGCGGACCACCTTCACTATTTTTTTCCGTGTCTGACCCGTGTCCTCTGTTGAGTCCGTCTGGTTGGTGTTGGCGTCACCATTGACCAGACTTTTGCTCATCATACCATTTTGCTCTCGCTCAGTGTTCAGAGCTGGCTCTGGGCTCAAAGGGGCCGGGGGTACTTCAGGGCTCCTAAATCGCTCAGGCACCTTTGATGGTGGTTCAGGGCTTTTGAAGCGCTCAGGCACTTTAACAGGGGTCCTGACTTTTGGTGGAGAGGGACTTCGGACCCGGGCGACCGACTCCGTTGGGGAAACGGATGGGGGGCTAGTTGCTCGAAACAATCCCCTGCCAGGTTCTAGAGCTGGCACTGACTTGGACCGGCTGGGCAGCCCTTCACTGTCTGACTACCCGCAGAGGAAAGAGAGGAGGTGTAAGGATATGAATGAAGAAGGAAGATCCAAGCACCACATCCTTATCTCTAAGTAACAACTAAGTTCATGTGATATGCTATAGATGGAGAACCCTCCACCAATTGCTGAGGATCTCAATCTCATCGATACACAATGTATGTAAATAATACCACATGAAACATTGTGAATAATAGGTTCTGAATAGGACTATGACAAAGTTGTGCGTGCGGCCCAAAGTTTTATCAGCAATGTATGTGAATCATCTTCTACCAACAATATATACACACACACACACACACACACACACACACACACACACACACACACACACACATACACACTCAATAAAGCCTGAAAGCCTTTTTTGTCTCCACATAAGTAGTACTCTGGCTAGGACAAACACATGTACCCGGGCAGAGAAGACAGCATTTACTTACACTTTGGCATCCTGGCTTGTTATCTTCTTTGATCTAAATGTGTCGGTATCAAAAGACAACTAGATCAAAACCTGAACACTCCGTGAATTGGCTGTCTGTCGCACGCCGTGCAAGCCTCAAAACATGCACATGTCCTGCTCTTTTGCACAAAAATGATTTTTGCACAGCAGCATATTTCTCCAGATACAAACCCTCGTCATCCTACTTCATCAAGTAAAACTTCTGCATTGGAAGTGTAGCGTGAAGACAAAAGTGGTACACAGCCACAGCTACTGCTTGTGCTACTACAACAATACAAAGGAGTGAAAGCCATCACATTCTTAGTGTGATACAAGCAAAGGCCACACACATGTTAATACGCCTCGTAAAGCATCGTAACACCATGCAGTTGAAGAGTGGTTTGTCAAATGTCCCAATGAGACTTCCCTTTTGTTCCCAGAAGGAGAAGCGAGATGAGAACGCCATGTTGGCTGATCTGCTGTCATGGGCTGCAATGGATGAGATGAGAGCAGAAGGAAAGGGAGGTGGAGGTGAACTAGGAGAGAAGGAACAGTGAGAACACAGAGACAGATGAATAGGAGTCAGGATCTAGGATGTAGGCAGAGCCACATTGAGTAGAAAGCAGACACATAGATTTGAGCAGGCTTTGAGGAATTAAAAAACAAAAAGTCAAAGTACACTCTGTGCTGACGCATCCTTATTACCTTAAGCCAAGGGGCTTCTATCGGAAAATTATTATTATTATTATTTTTTTACAATGCTTTGAGACATGTTCCTGATCAGAACTAGGGCGGGCTAGGTGGAGAAAGACTCCATAGCACAATATTTATGAGCCAAAATGTCTTACTGTCTACACTTAATGGAAGTGTTTTCTTTAAACAAGCCAAACGCTTGTTGATGAGACGTGTTCTGGAGGTGATATGTCTATGTGGGAGTGGTGCTGATCAAACCCCTTTGCCCATCCCATGGGTGAGTACTGATGGATTTGATGTAATGTGATCAGGCCTCAGCTTCCTTTGTTTAACTCACCATCAGAAGATAAATAAATACATTTAGCACAAGCGACCAACAGGCAGTCTTCTGCTTGGTCTAACTCATCTAATACTGGAAAGTGAACAAAGCTGTTCTCCACCTGCCTTGGACTGGCGGCGCTGAGCATTTCACTGTCCAGGTCTGGCGCTTATCACAGGTCTCCAAATTAGAACGCTGACTAACAGGTTTATTTCTGGATCAGACAGTGGTGCCTCTCCCTCAGAGAGGGGCCAGCGAGCAAAAAAGCTCCACACATTAGAAACACCTTAGGTGTGTCACCAATTGGCACAAACTATCAAAACACCTTAATGTTTCCCTGGAAAATTATTAATGGAAGCACAATTCAAAATGAAATATTTTCTAAATGAAGTTCCTGCTTGTGTGGTATGGTAGCAACTTTCTTGAACTATCAAATAAAGTTGTTTCGATCTGAGGATAATAACACATTACAAGCCAGGCTATAAAGTCATTCATTCAGTACATTCAAAACAGCATTGTACCACACATTTACCCACACAGCAGGGACACTGTAGAGACACTGGCTCAGATTCACTTATTCGATTCGAACTGCCTGATTAGCACCCTGTAGGTTCCAGCTCTGTTCCCTCGCTTGGAGTCCGGAAGAGGGTCATCACAGGGATTTGATGAGAGACAAACTGCTGGGCTCCTGTTTTACCAGTAACCCGTGTTAGTTCTTCACAAGGCGTTTAAGAGGTATACAGAGCCAACGCGGCAAGCTGGCATGTGTTCCACAGCAGGAAGCAGCAGCTGTGGATAGGTTCTGTATGAGTTAGAGGTCTGACATGAAGCAGACCCACGAAAAACCCAACCGGGCCAAACGAGCATGCAGTTATTCACAAAGAGGCTCAGGTTCATTTGGCCATTGACAAACAGACTTGATGTCTGGAGTAACACATACCCTAACTTGTCCTTGTGCTGCGTCTCAGATACTAAGGACAGACCGGGAGATCTCGAATCTGCTTCTGGTGTCACTGACCTGCCAATCAACATCCCATATTTCACAAACATAAAGATCATCTGATAATATTCAAGCCGAGTAGGAACATTTATCACAAAGGGGTTTGTTTCAGATTCACAGAAACCCAAGTGAAAAGCTTTAATGATAACTCTGATGGTATTTGGGCTGAAAATTCAGGAGCCCCGCCCCCCCCTGCTCCTCTGTCCAGCTGGCGGAGCTACGTTGCCATGGCGTCACTCTGTCACTAACTGAAGAAATATTGGAGCTAACCAAAAACTTACTGAGTAAAGCTCAGTAGATCTCTATTCACTGTTTAAATCGGTAGTCATCACATTTGCCTCCCCAACAGGCCATACCTCAGTGAATTATGAAGGGCTGAGTTCATCCTTACAATAAGACTATTCTATATATATATATATATATATATATATATATATATATATATATATATTACTATATACACTAAGACATTCATTTCACATGTGTCAGATTTATGCAAAGTAACAGAATCTAATCCATTCAAAGAACTTTACTCCACATAATGAAATGACACCGAACTTCTGGGATTATATATTTGTAATATGAGTTAAGTTATATAACACAAGACCAGACAGATGAGCCAGCCCTGCTAGTATACTTGGTACTGTGAATGCCATTGGTTTAAACACCTTACCTTTCAAAGTCACAGAAACACATGCCTACCACAATACAGACCTGATCATGGAGCCACAACTAAAGGCTCAGTGGGCTACATTAAATAACACCTGGCACTGAGGATGTTCCTACCTCTTCAAACCAGCCAGACTGCGTTCCACACACTTCTACCGCTCTTACTGCCTAAATCTGAGTACGAAAAGGGCAACTATCACTGCAATTGTAAAATGTAAAGATCCGTTGGAGAGCCCCCGAACAGCTAACTGCCGTCTAAAAATAGTGCCATGAACTGTGGGACCTGAAGGGCCCATGTTTCAATGGATCGAAGACCCCCGCTTCTAGTTCAAAGATACCATGCATTGTTCCTTCTACCTGTCAGTGGAGACCACAGCTCACGTATACGGCTGATTCCCACAGCCCGATCAAATGGGACAAAGGGAGTCGAGGAGGGAAAAGCAAACGGCTGGGGACTCGAAGAAAGTGAAGGAGAGGAGGAGCGCTCCGATAGGCCGGCTATTCCTGACAGACGACAGACAAGAGATGTGGGGACAGCTGTTGTGATACGGGGGTGTTGAGCAGGGGTAAAAATAGGACCCCCTCTCCCACACCCCCCTTCAGCCACTCCACAGTCCAAAAAACAGCCACACATACTGCTGCAGTTGCTGTTATCTCAGCTGCTCCTGTGTGTGTGTGTGTGTGCACATGTGCGTTTCATGTGTGTAAGGAAACGTAACTCAGGGTGCGTCAATGGGATGGAGAACCTACTAGCTACAAATGCTCCTATTTTAGATGGGTTGTCATCTTCCAGGATGGACATAAAAGATGACATAATTGTGCATCCAGGGGCCAATCTGACTCCGCAGTGGGATACTGGGGTTTGTTTTTACATATGGAACCAGTGGTCTAAATTAACTCCATGGCCAACTGGACTGACAGATGAAAGGAAAATACACCAGCCAAGCATATTTTTTACTCCAAATAATGTATAATAATATCATAAATCTTTTTGTGTCCCGTATTCCTTTTTTTATACATTTGATGGAGATAAGAAGGTAAAATGTTATACCAAGACCATTTCATCAATACATATAATCTCAGATGGATATAAAACAGAAAAAACTGAGAAGCTGCATCCATTCAAACATTTGATAAATAATTCATGGGTGAACTCATTGTTTAGATACGGGCAAAAGATGATGCGAGAAGGAACAACATTAGACGGTGGAATATTCTTAAATAATGATACCAACAAGAAGTCATTTCATAAAAGTAGTTTAACTTTTAATGTAATATACATATTAATATAAATGTAATACTTAAACTTCACCCTGTCACGAGAGGTCAGCCTGAATTACATTTTATTTTGTTTCAACACAACTTTAAAATGTGGTCTGGAATCGACTTTGAACTTTTAAAATGGCTGCTGTTTTTAGAGATAGACACACGATCAACAAGGAAGCTGCGATGAGTTTGAACCGTAGTGGGGGCTGCTCTGCAGAGCCTCAATCAGACTTTGGGTTTACTGACAGGGCTCCTGAGTGTCTCACTTAAATCTACTTTCATAGAGCTTGATGAGGATGAATGTGTGTTGGGTCAATCTTCCCCTGGAACACAAAGACACGTGGTGCATCATGGTTGCCACAGCGAGGGGGAAATGGACCAGCAGCTCAACAGTCTGCGGGCTAGGCGGACAGCTAATGCTAATGCCAAAAGACGCGTTGGTGTGGTTGTTTCTGAATGTCTGCAGGAACCAGTTACTATGCTCCGTACTGCTAACATACCTGCAAACGTAGTCCAAACATCATTCGGTGGTTCGTTCCCCAGGTACCTCAGCTGTCCGCTCATCCAACCTGACTAAAACCTTCTCTCCTTTGGTCCATGCCACGGACTCTGACACTCTGCATGTCTACGTGTGTGCGTTGGAGGTTGCATCGTCTTCCTGTGTGAAACTGTTCTGTGCCTCAGAGCAAAGGAAAGCAGAAGCAGAGGTAATACGCAGGCTTCCCTCAGCGCTGCGTCTGGATAATAATAAAAACAGCTCGACTGAACGTTGATTCTTAAAACTATGGGAGCTCAATAAAAACAACCTCGTACTAAAGTAGATTCTCATATTAGTCAACACAGATGTAGGAACAGGCTCAACACTACCTTTTGAAGCGGTTTGGACCTTTCGATAAGAACTGTTAGTGAGAGCAGGAGTGTCACTGTCACTGGTTTTCCCTCACGGGGTCTGAAGCATTGGTACACATAGCTGGGTGATGTTAAGTCAACACAACACCTTTAGTGAAGTGAGGTTTTGGTTAAATACTGAAAAAGCCAACGTTGGCTCAAAAGTCGCAGTTTTGCTCTTTGTAAAACACAAGAGGGAACACTATGGAGCCAAATCCAGCTCAAAGGTTTTGTTCATTTGAATAACAAATGTGAACCTGAAAGTTTTGTTGTTGAACATTGAAAAATGCAACAATGTATTCAAAATAAAAAAAGTGGACGAAAAAATATTTTTGGGATGAATCTAATAATTTTGACTACATTCGTTTTGAAAAATATATATTTTTTCAATCTTCACAGCCCTACTCCCCAGGCAGCAGACACCAGCCCCTGTGTTCGTTCCCCCACACCTCTGATTTAGGAGCACAAGGGGGAGCCAGAACACCGGCCAACACTGCGCAGGCTTTCAGGAGTCCACCTCCCACACAAAGCCTCCATTATTTCCGTTCCACTGGCATGATATTCTAGGGTGGAACTGTAAAGTGATTAAGATAAAGTACAAGCAAACCGAGTAGCTTTAGTCCAGCTGACAGGGGGGAGGTGGGTGAGGAGGGGAAGGACAGGCAGGGCTGTCTAAAAAGTGTGACGAAGCAGCGGGTGGAGCAAAAAGGGGCGAGGTGAGAATTGCGGTGATGTAACTCTGTCTTTTAAAGTGACTACAACTATTATGTATGGTATGGTATGGTAGAGAATCATGTGCACCAGATCAACCGTATATTAAATAACACCTATTGCTGCTTCTTTTTAAAGGCCCGAGGTTAAGGTTTTAATAAATTAGGCTTAAGCATATTTCTAATACATGTACATTGCACACTCTGTCGTGACCTCTTGACTAGCAAACCAGCATTTTACCATTTAGCCCAGTCTGTTCCTTATATATGAGTATTTGATTCATACCCTACATTTGCAACATAATGCGTTAAAAATGGGCCCCTAGGCCATAAACAGAAAGCCATAGGTGGCCATATTAGGGTACCCTAGCTTGACTTTATAAAAACATATTTACCCATCAAATCCTTTTATTTAAGTACGTACAGTAAACTAATGTCCAGCGTCCAAAAAACTATGTTCCAGGACTCTATTGTTCAGGTTAAAAAGACAAAGATCAGCTAAAGCTACACACAGACATGGTCATGGACGTCGCGTCAGAAAACAAAGGCACAAAGGAACACAGAAGTTCCTCTAAAGCTGGGACGTCTTTATTCACAGCTACAATCATAAAAAAACCTCACACATCATGAGTAGACATCCACTATACAAAGCGCCACAGGTTTTACATAGAAACCTATATATCTCCTCCAAACCTCCGCTGGCAATCACTATTACACAACGCATAGTCAGGACACGCTCCAAAACCACTGCCCCCCCTCCTGCTCCGACCTTTGGAGACAGATACCCAGGTCAGGCTGTGTTTGAGGGGCGGGACTTAACAAAGGGTCACTTCCAACGAACATTTCCATTATAGCATGTGACCTTCCACTGATGCACCCAGGAGAATGTACTGGAATGTTCTCTTCTGTCAGGAGCTCAGCAGATGCTAATGCAACATACACACACACACACACACACACACACACACACACAGATACACAATTCAATCATTTATCCTACATGGGGGAGGATTTCAATCCATTTCCTGAGTTGACAGGATTGAACGTGTGACGGAGGCGCTGACTCAGCTGCTGGACTGACTGATTTAGCCTCCGTTTAGTATGACACACCATCATCATCATCATCATCATCATCATCATCAGCACCAGCTGGTAACACAAGGAAAGACAAATAGTGGATGTTCGGAAGGACATGTGAGACTGAGGTACAGCAGGGGCCTTGCACCACCATGACCGCTGACGGGTATTTAATGGAAGGAGAATGCCAACGATACATTTATTCTTTTACATGGGATAAACAAACAAGATTCACTTAGCACATTGAAGAGATTTAGACGGAGCAAGGCCTCAGGGAACAAACTCAAACTCCCGTTTCCAGCTCTGCATCTTTCCACTTTTTTTTAAATGTTGAAAGTCAAACTAGTCAAACCAAAAACAACAACAACAACAACAACAAAAAACACATTGCAGTCAGCTCTTTAGAAATGTTTCTTTTGAACGGGTTACAAGTGAACTGATAAAGCAACTGAAAAGGTTGACTGGAGCAGACATCATCTGGCAAAGAGTATGTTTGGCACCTGCACTGGAACCGTTTATGTTTAATGATGTATTAGCAACCCACTAACAACCAAGTGAGTATTCGGGAGCATCTTCTGCATAAAAGGAACCAGCACACACCCATGTCTGTGTGAACTAGACAGCCAGCATGGTGGAGCCAAACACATGCACACACCTAGTAGTAGTAGCATAGTTACACTCATTTACATGTGGAAGCTGCCCAGTGCAATATGTTATTAGTCCCTAAGAAAGCCTTCAGTTATTCAATTCAATTCATTTTATTTTGTATAGCCCAAAATCGCTAATTTCAAATTTGCCTCAGAGGGCTTTACAGTCTGTACACATCCGACACAAAAACTCAAAACCCTTCCATGGGGAAAAAACCTTATGAGGTTGAGGCCAGCAGCACACAGCATTGACGGGACAGAGTGAGGGAACAATGAGCCAGGTCCACAGTCCTCCGTCTCCGGCTGGCAGAAGCCCCGGGGCTTAGGTCAGCTGAGCAGTGGCAGATAACACAGAGAGCCAATCAGTGCCCTGACTGTGACAGACGCAAAGGGAACAGCGGATGAGGCCTTTGAGTGGAGTGTGTCCATGTGGAGGGAGGGGGCTCGTTGACTTCATGTTTCGGGTTTGGATGAATTTCAGCAAGTCGACGTGAACAACAGAGTCTTTGTTATGAAAACAAAGCAATTGGTTGAGCTTTGAGGTCCAGCAGTGTGGTGCTGGACCTATATTCTTCGCCCACCAGCAGCCTTCAATCAGTCTGTAACTGGTCAAAAATACCACGTGATTTGCTATGTGGCCTTATGGGAAAGTCTTTGTTTTCTGATCTTATGATTCTGATGACATATCTGAAATCGAATACTTTGAGGTGTAAAAACATGATCTCCTTTTTTGACAAAGTAAGTAAAAATGTTGTCTGAACACTACTGGCACTTTGTTGTGATGAAAAGTTTTCAAAGGAAGCTACAGTGTGTTGTGTTGGGGACTTCACAGTCTGTTGTTTGGGCGTTTATTGCAATCTGGAAATGCAAAGCATTTAGAATAAATCAAATTGAGATAAACAACACTTGGTGCAGCAGCGGGGGCAGAGCTTCAGTGTCTTCAATAAGTCTGTTAAGCTGGACCCGGCTGCCTGGTGGTCCCTGTGGGGGCCTGTGGGGGACTATACTGCAGCACACTGCAGTATGCTTCAGCAACACTTTCAAGGCTCATCTTCAAAATTATTGCAACAAGAGACAGAAACAGTCAGAGAGTGATACAATAGTTTGCTGCAGGAATGGGTCCTAAAACTAGAGAAGAGTGCATTCTTTCACTTTCTGTTTCCTCTCCTGAAAGTCAACATATTGAATGTGTTTTTAGTTAGGCTAAAATTAGGTCTGTAGTTAACACCAGTATAACATTTGCAAACTATTTGATTTAAATATTATAGAATATATAATATGTGAGCCTTGAAAACGGCACGTCATGTTTCTAATGTGGCTTCTATTGTTTTTTTCTTCTATTATAGCATTTTTTTGGGCTTTGTCTGGTGAACAAGTAACTTAATTCAACTTAATGGCGTACTTCAGCTGCATACAGCTGCTACTGTAAAGAGGATTACGCCAGAAACGCGTGCCAAATTATTAATTTAATTTAATTAATTCAATGCCCCTGCGGGCAGTAATGGGCAGTGATACCAAACACAATCTACCAGAATACTTAATCTCATAACCAATATAAATTATCCTTTGGGCTCTTACAGTTTCTGGAAGTCATAACTAAGTGAATGTGGTTTGTTGCCCCACTTGATCTAATCCTACAAATAGTTTATTAATAATAATAACATTTACAAATAATAGTATAGAGACCATGGGATTAACAAACTTTTGTCTCCATTGACTACCTATGGCGGATACCAGGAGGGGAAGGTCTCTGTCATAAGTGGTGGGGGAAAAAATAAATGTTTTCGATTTCTCTGGATTCTCTCTAGAACGATTCGGTCTCGATTCAGAAAAGTTAATAATCGGAATTAAAAAAAAAAAAGAAAAGTCCATCTCGCGCGAGCAAAAGTCTGTCTCGCGCGAGATATTTGCTCGTTCGCGGAGCGTGAACTTTGCATCTCTGCATGCTGCGTTGGTTCTTGCATTGTTGATAGAAAATCATATTTGTGACAAAGATTTTTTTTTCTCTTATAAAAAATTAGAGAAGGTAATTCATCTGTTGATTTTCTTTAATTATCAAATAAAGTAGGAAGTGATTAGCAACCTCTGAGTAGCAAACTCAGATTTGAGAAAATTTAGAAAATCGAGATGCATCGATAATCGTTTTATCAGTTTAGAATCGATAATCGGTTTAGAATCGAATCGTTGACCTCTGAATTGGAATCGAATCGAATCGTGAGGTGCCAAGAGATTCCCACCCCTATCTGTCATGTTAATCATCTCAGAGGTGGACTGACTGCAAGACATGGATGTTTACATGACGTTTAGCCACTGCAGTGGCTGTCACCATGTAAATGGCCAGGTGCTTTCGAGTGCGCTTTGCACTGCTGTGTCGCTCAGTGTGGAGAGAACGACGACTGCTGACGGTGCGGTTTTCGGTCAACGGCGGTCAGCACTGACAGAGGCCAAACGAGCCTCCCCAACTCCCCCACACCTCGCTTATCTCCGCCTGAAAGGAAGCCACTGGCTTTATGGGAAAACCGAGTATAGCACAAATATTAGCATAGTTCTAGGATAAGAAAGACGCAATCAATCAGTCCAATGGGTATGATAGGTACCTAATCCATACATACAAGATACATATAAAATATGGCATCCTCATTTATTACATAAATAAATGTGAAGTAAAAGCCGGAGTTTGGAACTATTTTACCGCTGCTATCCTCAAAAACACCCAAGACACAAACCTCTCTCAGTATTTTCTGAATTCTGTACCAAAGCTCTGGTAACTAATGGAGGTAATAATCTATGACAAATCAAACATTTACTTTATGGGTTCAGCCATTTCCTTTAGCGAGCAAATACTGGAGTGGTTAGCTAATTATATTATGGACTATTTCCAGGTGCAGATTAACATGTATTCAATGCTTTTTTACTTTATTTATACAATTACACTGAAACTGCTCTGATATTAGCAGGGTTTAGGTAAACAGGGCTCTGCTTAGTCGTGTCCCAACCAGTAGGTAGTGGGACAGTAAGTAGACGTGATGGCTCCTTCTTACACTGAAACCAAACACCTTGTGGTCATCCGTCAGGCAACACCTCTCCCTTCTTTACTCAAGTCTTTCCTGTAGTAGTCGGCTGTATTATTCGTCGGTGCTGCAGCAGCTCTGTGAATAATTCAGTTGGGATGAAGCCCGTGGACAGATGTACTGTAATGAGGAAACGCTGTGGGTAGAGTGCCCACATACTGGCACCAAAACTATCTGAGGAACACTGAGGACATATAGTGTGTCCTCTGTGCCCTCACCGCCATGTATGTAGAAGGAATACATTTGTCCTTTTGTAGACAGAGAGCGGCTACTTAACCATACATAACCCAGCCTGGATGGACATGTTGTGTATTTGCTAAAAACAAACAGAAGAACACACACACCATCACTTGACTAGTCTTATTCTGCTCATCAGCGGTAGTGAAGGCTCTGTTTCGCCCAGTGGCTCGTTGCCCTCCATTAACCCCCCCTCTCATGGCAGCCCTGGTTAATCCGTGTATCGGGAAGGCTAGAGGATTAGCTCCCAGCAGGATAGCCGGCTCAACCACAGTGTTAAATCTGGTATGGAGACCCTGATCTGGCTACTTGGCCCCAAGAGGCTCTGAGAGAGAAAGTGAAAAGCGGATAATTAGGAAAGAGGATTAAGAGCCCAACAGTGTCATATTAACTTTCTCATTCGGTGAATCCGATGCATCAGGCACACGTAGTCCTTTGACTGGCAACAGCGAGTGATGGCCGACTAATCAACAGTGTGACCAATCACAGACCAGCCAATGATCTACACCACCGATAAGGATGCCGCCACAACTAACACCACGCGCTGGTTAGAAGCTGTCCAGCTATTAAAACTCCGTCACCCAGGCAGCTAGTGATGGCTTTCAAGCTACTCCTGTAAAATCTTCTGTACGGCCTACTATGTGTGGGGCTGTACCAACACCACAGACAGTCACCTTACTGAGACAATCATTCATACTTTTAATCTGTTAATTACATAGTTATATCTCAATCATTTGCTAAATTTGGCAAGTGTACAAGTTTGGCACGGATGGCAGTATTCTCTGCTCCGGAGTGCTGGGGACGTGTCCACTGAAGGCTCTATAATAGCCAATCAGGTGAGGTTACACATGCACATGTACAGTATATATATATGTACTGTGCACTACTATGGCGGAATGGTAACGCTGAGAATGTTACGTTGTTCATGCTATCACAACAAGAAGAAACTCTGTCGCTACATGAAAACACGGAAAAGAGCGAGGAAGCACAGGAGACCAGAAATGCACCAACACAATGTGCGCCCAAGAGAGGAGCTGCGTGCTGTTTGGAGGGTTTTAGGTTACAAAAATCCCACAAAAATTAGATCAAAAAACTATTTATCGCAAAGTTTATCGAGCCACTGGTGTTGCCTCTGGTGGCAACACCAGCAGCCACAACAGCCTCGTGGAATTAGATATTTGTTTATCGACTCAATCACACAATGAAACCGCACCATATGCCTGTTCTTTTCTTTTACATTTAGTCTCAGCAGATACATCTTCAGATTGCTATTTTAGGCCTGGTGTGTGTATGGGTCAGGGTGTGTTTTATGTTTTTATGAGTACAGAGATCCTCGGTGTGATATTTTTAGCCAACCACTCAGCCATTGTTCTTTGTCGAAGATCAGCTAAATCTTCCCTTGTCACTTTGTTTCCGCATTGATTTAATTTAATCAGTGTGAGAGAGAGAGAGGGAGAGGGAGAGGGAGAGAGAGAGAGCAGTAATGCGGCGAGTGTCACTCATCACGTTGCTTCAAACTTGTCCAATAACATTCCTGTCTCCGGTCCATGAACTCTAACACACATGGAGGCTTTCATGAAACTCGTCGATGGGAACATCTAAACCAGAGCTGCCATGCTGCGTCTATGCTGCGTCCCTGCCGTATGCAGGTGGGGACCCCAACTGCCACCTGACAAGCGGACTTTAAAGACCTTTCACAGACATGATTAAAACATGTCGTCCTCCTCAGACGAGCACTTCCAATGTCAGAGAGGGTGTGTGATTAGTGCTAATAGCTCTCTCACACACAAGCAGGCGTGCATGGTGTGACTCACCGGTCGGCTGGTTACACATAGTCTAAATTCCTGTTTGTTGTCATTCACACAAGCCGTAGGTTTGTGAACTAGACATCACTGGAGGAATAATGGGGCCCTTGCTTTTGTGTTTTGGAATTGGCACACTTCATTCATCTTCATAAAACCAGAACAGGGACTGGGACGTGGGGATGATTGTGAGTAATTCAAAATGCTCCAGAGACCACAATCTCAGACGCATGTGGGACGACTGTATTCAAATTGTAGATAGTGACCAAAAATTCTGGAATGAGTCTTGAACACAACACAAGGGTCCTACACACATATTCTCTGCCGTTCCCTTCTTCATTTCCCGTCTCACACTGGATTTAGAAAAAAAACGCATAGGGTTGATGCAAGAGACAACTAAAGGGACACAGGAAATGTGTTAGACAGCGAGGCTCACAGACCCTGGAAGAAAGTAACCGTGCGCTGCACCCAAGGAATTACTAGTGCAAGTACGGAACCAACCGGAAACAAGGCCGTCCCAGGCTTCTGAAATATAGGTGCCGACAAGAAAGGAGTCCTGGTTTGTGTGTGACACCCTTACACGGTTCATGTGTAGAAGTTTTAAAAACAATGTTGTTTTACCAAATACATTCACAGACATCCACTTCCTGCTTCTAGCTTCACAACCTCATTCCGCTTCCTCCCGAAGCAAATCCTGGGGGAAAGGGTCAGGAAGTGGCCTATTTGTTCCAAAGCAGATTCCACAAATGCCAGAGTGAGACCTAGAGGGAGAGGCCGGCTTCCAGGCAGCCTGTTAAGACAAGTCTCTCTCTCCCTCTAAAAAGGCTTACAACGAACTATTTCCACACTGATTACTATCTCACTTTGTTGTAGGTGTGGTTGAGAGCTAAGCCAGCTTCCTGAACACTAAGTCATATGGAAATATGCCACAACATATGTGCATACAAGTCATCCCTTCAATATGTGTTTGCATCATGGGTACCTTCAGTGCACCTTTTGTAGATATTATTTCTAACTTTTTCTAACCGCGCTTTTCTATACTTAGTTACAACCTTATCCCTGAGCTGTTTGGTGAGCTCCTTGGGCTTCATGCGCTTTGTTCAGTAATGCGCTCTGAAATGAGGCCTTCACTGAACATGTGTGTTTATACTGAGATTAAATTGCAGAAAGATGGGCTCTATTTACAATTATGGGACAGGTTGCACCAGATCTTTGTCAAGATTTTTGTTTGTAAATCATTTTGAAAGCCATGTAAACTTTCCACCGACTTCGTGTTGGTCCACTACATAAAATCCCAATAAAATACATTTGAATCTGTGGTTGTGACAAAATGTAGAAAAGTCCAAGGGGGCGAATACTTATGCAAGGCACCGTACTCAAGTAACAAGCACAATGCAAACACGTGGGAGTGAAAACAGAGTCATTTGTTTGAGCACAGCAAGCAGAGAAGTTTGAGAAGGTCTGAATAAAAGTGGAAGCATGTTAAGTCACAATAGCTTCCTGAATGGGTTGAAATAACAACAACTGAGCCAAAGTTAACAGGAGCCGTTGAAGTGGGGGATAGCAGAGAGGCTGAATGAGACAAAAAACAGGGCTGTGCTTTGAAGTGCCTCCTACTAATACTAAATGTTACTGCAAATACCCCAAGAGTATTCCATTTAAAACAGAAGGTATAGACCTACATAGACCAATTATTTAGCTTCAACTACTACATGATATTATTTAAAGAACCTACAGTATTTCGCACAAATTACCAAGATAACGTAGTTGCTTTTCTTGTATCAATCAAGTATTAAATCAAATGTTGAATTCAAACAAAACCTTTCATTGAATCGAATAGCATTTAGACAGGGCCAGTGTGAAGGCAACCAGAACCTTTCACAACACAGGGTAACGTCACAAATAGGACCTTTTTCACTAAGTCAGCATTTTTATCCTTTTCTGCTAAATCTAGGCAATAGATTCCTTCCCCAGATTCATTTCCCGGGTGCGTTGCATTCAAATACCCCTGAAACTGAAAAAAGGATTACTACGCAGAGGGATGGTTTTATTTCAAACTCTCAAAGCAGAGGTGGTCAGCGTTAAAACAATGGAAAAGTTACCAAGACGATTTTAATGAGTTTCATTTTGTCAAACTACTGTTGTCTGAACGGAGCCATGTGGTTTGAGGAAAGCATATTAATTAAAGGTTTTGTACATCAAATGCAGTTATCAAAATCCCGGTAGAGATTATTTCATTGTTCCCATGTTTCCATCAATGCTGTTTGGAACTGGCGGAAATGAATAGCCATGGCACTATAACTATGCTCTTTATTTTTTATCAATGATGCATTTCATTAAAAATGATTTAGAAAAACTGTTCCTGCTCCATCTAGTGTGCACCTGGCTAATAAGAGCCAGTAATGGTCTCTTTGTTGGTTTAGTGCCAGGCTCGACGTCCCTGTGATTTATTTAGAATATCCCGTCCATGCTGGTCACTATGGTTGGGGGAAAAATCGATTTTTCTCGATTCTCTCTAGAACGATTCGGTCTCGATTCAGAAAAGTTAATAATCGGAATTAAAAAAAAAAAAAAAGTCCGTCTCGCGCGAGATATTTGCTCGCTCGCGGAGCGTGACCTTCCACGCTCGCGAGGTTAGTCTCTGCTCGCGCTCGAAGGTGTTTTCTTCACGCTTGCTGTTTTAAGACAGTAAGGGGGCGGAGCCAGTCACCATGGTCTCTACACCTGATTGGTTACAAACCCCGTCTTTGGATTGGCTGGAGTGATTCATTCACACAACTATAGAAGCCCATTTCCACACTAATGTAAGGGGATACAAATTATGAGATAAAACGTTGTCAAAAAACAAACGCCCCCCTTCGGTAATCGTACTGTACTGTGGATGACAACCAGCTATAACCATCATTTACCATCATTACCGGCACATTAAGAGCAATGCGTCGAGCTCGCAGACCGGTCTGTCAGTCTGAATCTGAATATCTAATAACTTTACCGAACTATGGAGGAGCCTGCGCACATCTTACCTCATTATTTCGATTTTCCAAAAAGTCGATCCATATTGAAAGTTGGCAAGATATTCACAGATTTGGACTTTTTTCCGGTATTTTACAAATACGGACCGGTCTGAGACTAAGTGCAGCTTTTTCTTTATTTAAAAGAAAAATGAATCTCTTTAATATTTTTTTTTTACATAGGCTACTTCCATATTGTGTTGAAATGCAAGCTGCATTGGTTCTTGCATTGTTGATAGAAAATCATATTTGTGACAAAGATTTTTTTTTCTCTCTAAGGTAATTTATCTGTTAATTTAATTTAATTACAGATTAATTATCAAATAAAGTAGGAAGTGATTAGCAACCTCTGAGTAGCAAACTTTAGAAAATTTAGAAAATCGAGATACATCGATCGTTTTATCAGTTTAGAATCGATAATCGGTTTAGAATCGAATCGTTGACCTCTGAATCGGAATCGAATCGAATCGTGAGGTGCCAAGAGATTCCCACCCCTACTGGTCACAGCGAGAAGAATAGCTGCATCCTCTCTTGATTAGTCATAAAGGGTTCATGTTGGGGACCGACCCCCTGCTCAGTGATTTGAGCTATTAAGGAGAGTTAGAAAGCTGCTGAGTATAACCACATCCTCCTTGTTTTAAAGGAGTATTCACATCATAAATATGATAATATGTAGAAGAGATGGCAGCTGCTTTTAGCAGACAAACCTTTTGTCTGGACTGAATGATGGCCCTTCTGTCGGCTCTCCTTCATTCAAACCTGTCGTGGAGCTGGTGATTTAGACCATTATAGTGGACAAAGGGACACATACATGCCTGCTGATCAACACACACTCACAAATCAGCTGCAGATAAGTAAAGTCTGTGTGTGTCTGTTTGACCTAACACTACTTATACACTTAAACAAAGCGGCCCCCGCTGTTCACTTCCTGTTTGTTCCATGGCCACATTAGAGCAGCTCCCCACACAACACAAAGTCCAAGTCTCTTATCAGAACAGCCAGTGAAGAGACGCAGTCACTGCTTCTGTCTCCTGGACGAACATACATACAGAGTCAGTCCCCGCCTCACAGAGCAGATGAATTAAATTGCAGAGTCCCTTATAGTCTGACACATTCTCAAGGACCCAAAGAAAGCCAATGGAGGCAAACAAACAAAGCCCTGCAATGGTGCCAAATGAGTGGAGAACAGGAGGGCTTCCTAAAGACAAACTAACAGGTCTGTGAGAGCCGGAATTCTTACTGGTTGGTACGTGATCAAATACTTATGTCATGCAATAAACTGCAAAATACTTTTTTACTTCTTAAATCATACGATGTGATTTTCTGGATTTGTTTTAGATTCCATCACTCACAGTTGAAGAGTAATGATAAAAATGACATGACAGGCAAAATCGGCAGTGTATCAAATACTTGTTCTCCCCATTGTATGTGCTGATAACTCAATTCCCCAGTTATCAGATGAGTGCTGTGATGTTAATGCTACACAGACACTGTGGGCTGTGACTGAACAGCTCTTTATTTCATGACATCGACCTCTCCCTAACGGTCAAATCGATCTCAGAATTGATTTGCTTGATTTGGGCTGATTTCAAACTCAAGGTGTTTTGCAGTAAGTGGCACTTGGGTACCTGTAAGAGCTTGACACAGGGGGCGGGGCTAAATAGAGGGTCAATTAGCCCTATCAACTCCTAATATTTCCATAATGATAATTAATAATGATCAATTTTCTAGAATTTTTTCAGTGGAAATGCTCTTCAGTTTCAATCTTAGAAGCCTTTAGAAGTGCATAGTGCAAGAGCTGAGGATTAGGGTTTATCTAAAGAGAGGAACATGCATACACAAGATGAGATATAAATATAGAATATAGTGTGGGCGATTTAGAGCATTTTGATGACCCTGTATGATGGACGGGGATCACCCTGTAGTTCATCTATTTTTTTCTCATGAGTTACAAAACCTATTGGAGCCTGAACCCCAATTACAAGATTAGTAACCTACACTTTTCTAACTTAAATGTACAAATCAAAGCCAGAGTCGACTTGTGTATCGCACCGTTAGCTCCTGTAATATTAAGATGAGTCTTTCACCTAGTGAGTTACAACCACTGTGAGCAACTGCAACAACAGGTCAACCTTTTGTGTCATCCATCCATCGTCAAACCGCTTATCCTGCACACAGGGTCGCGGGGGGGCTGGAGTCCATCCCAGCCAACTTCGGGCGATAGACGGGGTACACCCTGGATTGGTCGCCAGCCAATCGCAGGGCAACACAGAGACACACAACCACTCACACCCACATTCACACCACTATGGGCAATTTAAAGTCCCCAATTAACCTGATCCCCAGAGCATGTCTTTGGACTGTGGGAGGAAGCCGGAGAACCCGGAGAGAACCCACGCAGACACAGGGAGAACATGCAGACTCCACACAGAAAGGCCACTGGGCGGAATCGAACCCAGGACCTTCTTGCTGTGAGGCGACAGTGCTAACCACCACGCCACCGTGCCGCCCCCCTTTTGTGTCACATACTTCATAAATAAAATGTAATGGCAGCTAGTATTTAAATGGCAACCAGTGCTTTGACCCTTTATTATTATTATTATTATGCAACTCTCACGATCACCAACCATAAAAATACACAGCTCCTAACCAGAGTTGAATCCCAAACCTCACAACAAGCTAGCAAAAAAGTCAATTTAAGCCATTGATTTACACATGCTAACCAGTTTAGCATTATTCTAGTTATTTAAAACGAGTTATTATGTAACATCCTCCTCCCTGCATGTGCCACGATGTGATGTAATATGAAGTTTGCTTACAGTTTCTACATCATAACTGAGATTACGCTGCTCAGAGTACTCTGCCCCATAGGCTACTCTTTTGGTTGATATTATTTTCTGATAGTGTGAGGTGAGCTAAAGGATTATTTTCAGTGATATGTATTTTCACTAACAACTCGTCAAATGTTTTCCAGGACGCGTGGAAACTCTGTGCTGGAAAACCTGCGGGGCAGTGGGGGGCTTTGACTCTTACCCATCCCGATCAGATGCTTAGATACAATGTCTGAGAAAAAGCATTCCAAATCAGAACCCAAATGCCCCTGAGAGGCATCGCAGTGCTCAGCTAAGTAAAGCTGCATGTCTGATACCGGGAAAAGAGAAAATGAACCGGTAATCAGATCTGCGAAGGAGACTAGACTGAGGTGAGGTGCAGTTCAATTTGTGTTAACCCCAAGTCCAGCAGAAAACACACACAGGCACAAAGGATCTGTGTGTTTGATTGACATCTGTCGGGCTGCCACAGTGTCTGCACTACAGCAAAGGGCCCGAGAGGCAAGTAAAGAAACCCGCTGTAGTCCTCATATCAAAAGGAAGAGGGCACATTGACAGTCGTGGTGCTCGACCTATAAATCTGTTTAAACACTAACTAGCTATGTAGCCTTCAGTTTGTCTCCTTCAACAAGCTGCGGGATAAGACTTTAAAAGTTCCATTGCAATCAGCAACAATTGTGAGCACTCTCCCACCAGCGACATAAATCATGATCAGACCTTGAGATATGACGTTTTAGAAAGTGGACAAACACGCTTTTTACAGAACCAGGGAAAAGGTTTCTGAAACTACACCTTGGAAAAAACGGGAGAAAACATTTGAGATGGTAA
This sequence comes from Gasterosteus aculeatus, assembly GCF_964276395.1. Classification (NCBI taxonomy): domain Eukaryota; kingdom Metazoa; phylum Chordata; class Actinopteri; order Perciformes; family Gasterosteidae; genus Gasterosteus; species Gasterosteus aculeatus. The sequence goes on along the minus strand of NC_135688.1, from coordinate 20,755,876 downwards.
GACATGGAAAAAGGCCCCGTGCCAAAGAGAGTCTGTTAGTGCGTAAAAAAGGTCCGAGTTGCTTACATGTCGGGCCTCCCGGCGCAGCCCCTCGGTGTTCCTCAGCCAGCAGCGGCTCAGCTCGCTCAGCTCCAGGATGGGCTGCACCTTCAGCCTCACCGCGTCCCCCGACTGGCGGATCATCTCCACGATCTCGTCACGGCTTTTGTTCTCCACGTTCCGTCCGTTGATCTCCACCAGCCGGTCTCCCGGCACCAGCCCCAGTGCCAGGTCCTTGGTGCCGGCGCCTGGCTCGGCGAAGTGGACCACGCGCCTGTAGACTCCTCCGTCGGGACTGCGGTCCAGCATTGTGGTGCGACGTAGAGAGAAGCCAAAGTCACCCGTGTTGCGGCGTTGGAGCTCCAGCTCACGGATCTCCGGTACGCTCGGGGCGACCACAACGGGCAGCTGCAGCTGTCCAGGAAAGGCCTTTGCGACCACTTCAGGGATGCAAACTTTTCGGACGGCTGCCACTTCCGTTGGCTGCTGCTTTAGGCTGTGGGTGCGGAGCATGCTGAACACTTTGCTCTCCACCTGCGGGGAAGGGGCAGCAGAGTTCTGGCCCGAGGGGGTGGAGCCCTCCGATGGGCTCTCCTCTTTGCTCCTCTGAGAGAAGGAGAAACGCTTCATCATCTGACCCACCTGCGAAGAGTTGGTCTTGGCAATAGAACCGAACTGAGCCACGCGGTCCCGTACTGAGCTGCGATGGCCGTCGTGTCCCCCTCCACCCTCGCCCTTCAGGTCGTCAGTGGAGCTGGCGGCGCTGAGCTGGTCATCCAGGACCATGCTGCTGCGGTTACTCAACCCCTCTGACTCAATATCAGTGAGGGTGTGCTCGTTGCTGCTGGCCACCTTGATGGGAATTGGATTAGAAATCTCCAGCTTGGTCTTGGACTCCCGCTTGGCTTCCCTCTTTAGGTTGAAGAAGCCGCGCCGCATGCTCATCTCCTCCAGGCTGCGCAGCTCTGCTGCAGACATCCTCTCCTTTTTATCTTTCTTCTCCTTCCTACTGCCATCCCTCTCCTTATCCTTTTTCATCAGGTTAAACATGGTGACAAGCGGAACGCTGAGTTTCTGTCCACTGAGGCTCTATTTTGTCATACAGAGACGGAGGTCCACTTCACAGGTGCTTTTGTTGTGACCAACAGGGACGAGTCCCCTAAGGAAAGAGACAAGGAAGGCAGTGTGTTAAAAGGGAAATCTGAAGCTGGACAAACTCATACACCCATACATTATTGAATATAAAATATTTGCAGACAATTATATAATCGCACGGTTACACCGTTTTTAAATTTTTCTTTTTGTGAAAAGTGAATCCAGAACAAACATGGACTTCCAAGAATAAAAAGTCCCTGCGCAGTAGATCCCAGCTGAGTACTTGACCAGGGACACATGCTACTGACCATCATTTATTGGTGGATGGATAGATTATTGATAGATGTTTATGCTTTTCCCTGATAAAAGAAACATTTATGCTGGGATCTGCTAAGAAAAAATAAAACAGACAGCTATGACATGACAAGTCATGTTAACTTGCCTGTTATAATGTCATGGCTGTTGAGGGTAACTTTATTGCCTTGGCAGTCTTAAAAGGTTCTATATTTGATTAAATTATTTCTTATTTAATTAACTTTTGAGAGATTTACAACACATATTTCAAATTCTACTGTGTACATACTTCTTTTAAAAAGCATGTTATTTATTTAAAGTGTTGCATGAATAAAGTTTGCAATACACAACTTTTGAATTCATTATTGAATTTTGCGCATCGCAATGCGATTAATCCCGACTAACCACAGAGATTCATGCGATTAACAATTCTTATCGTTGCCCAGCACTAGAAATAATATATGTAATCTCACCGACACTAAATATATCACCAATCATTTTGATAATGAATCCCAATTCCCGATTCCCATATCTAACGTAAAGAATTAACAATGGGTAATTACTTCTGACAGAAGTGACAAGAATATTAACTGCTCTACTGTTGCATCCCACTAGCATCTGGCTTTTGAATATTTCGTACACATTTACTTTGCAAGACAGTGTCGCACAGCCTGTCTACATGTGTAGCCGGCTCTGTAAAGTATAGACCTCCAACATTCCTATATGACAGAGGCCCATTGGAGGAGCTTAGTTGGGAAACACATTCCTGGCCTCATCTTGAACTCTCCCAACCATCAAAAATTAGGAACTATCTGCCACAAAGGGGCACAAGCACATCCACTGCTGCCCTGGTTCTCATGAGCAGCTGTGACACACGGAGAGGTCAACAAGGGCTGCGTGCAGAACAAACGCCTCTTCCTCTCACTGGGACGGAGGCTGTTACGCTGTACTCACGGCCAGAAGGGGTCACAGGTCAACATCAGCCCTGACAACTCAACACAGGTCACAACACACTAAGAGCCCAGAGCTCCGGGAACAGGACAAAACCTCCCAGAATGCAGCGGTGATCATCAACAACCAGTCTGACCGACCACCACCAGGTTTCCGAAAGGTCTCGGGGACTTTCTGGTGTTTAACCGATGGCGGGTCCGCCGTGAAGGGACAGCTCTTACGTTGGATGGACATTGGCGTCACGTCCTGCCAATAAGAAGCTGGGGGTCCCCACAGTGCCCGCTGTTTATTTCTGTTTTCATCTACACAACTGGCCCACTAACGGACACAAAGCAGCATTTCACAGCTCAGCCTCGCATTCAATGGGCAGCAAGGGGACGAAAACAATGACAGGGCTAATGTAGGTGTAGCTTTTCGGCTACATTAGCTAGCCGGGCTACCGATTTCGCTTGTGCGGATATCGTTACCTAATTACACATTTTTGCGTTTTTATTCCTCCTCAAACTAAAAAAAACACAAACCGAAAGTAATGCATTAAGTTGTTGTTACACTTCCCAGTGAGTCGTCTTGCTAGCTAACTTGAATAGCCTCATTTGCTGTAGTCACAGCCTTAACGTTAGTTCTTTGCCCTCATTTTTGGTGAAGCAAACCCTGGAACAACGCACTGGGATCCTGTGAGAATGTTCCAGCCCCACTGACCGCTTGACTCAACACTGCTGTCTTCAAACAAAAAGTGTCCCGTCACTTCAATCACACATATTTATTTCCAAAAAGGAATACTCACTGTTCTCCAGCACAGAAAACACTGGGTGCAGCTCAGCTGGATCAGAAGGGACAGAAGCCGCAGACTGGCTTTTAGCTAACGTTATCATAGCCGGCTGCTCCCAGCCCTGCTCTGAAGGTTCAGTGCAGCAACAAAAGCTGGTCAACCAGCGACCCCTGCCGGACAAGCGCTGCAATCGCAGCCTGACGGGCGGACCATCACTAACCCATACACACAGGCACACACACACACACACACCGGTCAAAAAATATAAAACAAAATGATAACAATAACAATTTTAAACAACTTGTAAGGATAACACAAAAAAATAAAAAATAAATCTAGCGGAACCGACACTGTGTTCTAACCACGCCCCAACAGAGATATAGATGGGCAGATGTGGTACTGGTGTAAAGCTCAAGTCAGGGGCAAGTCTGTTGCAGCTGGAACAGGCGACGGAACCACCAAGACATCAGCCCAAAAAAGGTAAGGAGGTCCTGTGGTTTACAAACACTATGGTTGGCCTTGAAGAGAGACCCCAGTCTGTGGAGTGTCCTAAGATACTAGCGGCCGTATGAAGCCCACTAAACTGACAAGATACTTAGAACGCCCACCCTGATCATGTGAAAATAATCAGATAAAAAAACTATGATTATAAAAATGACGATGCTGCTGTTAAATGTGGGGAAATATGTTGTTTGCACATAAATTAAGTTAATTCTATTGCTATTTTATTTATATATAGATAAACTTACAATGCCATAGTGGGCCAGCGAGCCTGTCCCAGAGGTGGGTTCTTTCCAGGGAGGACTGGGGAGGACATTGCTGGAGTCCCAGGTGTTTAATTGTTCATTTTATTCCTTTTTTATCTTATCAAGTTCAACCAGGGAAGAAGACATCACACCGAAACACATGTTGCAATATTCTACTTTAATTTCAACGTTTAACAAACATTGTAGTTTCAACACTTTTTTAGATGGCGACTAATCTTCTGTTGGACCTCTTCTGGTTGCCGTCTGAATTAAGTGTGTGTACTACTGACTAATTCACTTTTCAGCTTCACCTGATAAATGTTAGTGGGTTTCCCCAGTTGCAAGAGTACAGGATATAATCATACAGACATTTTTACTTATATATAAAGTATATGTCAAGTAGAAATGATTCATTAATAAACGCAATAGTTTTTGTAATAGGCGGCATTCTGGGTATATGATAATGAAGAGCATCCACAGGTCCTGGATCTCTACAACTGTACGGAGGTCAGGCTGACGTCTCCGTTGATCTCCAGGGTGTCGATGCGTTGGAGGTGAGTGAAACGATGCTTGAAGTCGTGTGCCAGCATCCCGTTGTTCAAAATCCTGAAGGACTGTTTCTCACAGCCGATAGTCAGCTGGAAAGAAAACCAGGGCATTTTGGGATCACATACTTTGAAGAGCCTCCATGACATCTGGAAAACTAACAAACTTGCCACAGTGTCTTTTTTACTGCCACATAGTGTCTTTTAGGCATATCTGACTCCAGTCTGGAAGGAGGTGGACCACAAAATAAAGTGAGCCACCTTCTGAAACTTGGAATATGGATAGGTGTGACCCTAAATGATGTAGTCTTCTTGCAAGATTTTAGAGTTCGGAAAATCTGTCACATAATGCCATTAGCCAAAAAAAGAAAGATATTTCTACAGTGTGAATCCTTCCTACGTTAGTATATCTGTGTCCTCAGTACTTTTTTAAAGTTTGTTATTGCTTCACCACAAATGAAAACATCCAAGTACAATAATGCCACTTTTTTAGTTCAGCATCAGTTAGTCTTTGATCAACCTTCTCCTCTGTTAAAAAAAAGCCATGAACGCGTACATCCGAATGGCCTCCGCCTGGTAACACACTCCTTCCCCCTCCACTTGGCTTGACGGATGTGAAACATATGAAGCTAGCATGCAAGGTTTGGCTCTATACATCATGATGTATGTATGATGTATAGACCCAATTTACATCATGGAATGATGTACAGAGCCAAGAGAGTGAATGCTCTCTGAATCCACGGATGTAGACAACAGCGCCTAGCTCAGTGACGGAGTACCACCTGGTGAGTGTGAACAATAAGTGGCGTGTTTGCAGCCATACCAGGAAAGGCTTCCCACGGTGGAAGGGCATCCCTCCGCCACGCTCCTCTGGGCCCCACTGCTCGCCCTGTTTGGTGTTTCGAACCACGACATTCTCGTCTAGACGTGGATTGTAATGCAGAGCGATGCCAGAGGGGTAGCTCAGATTCACACTGAATCTGAGAGGAAACAGACAGGAAAGAGTGAGTGACATCACACTACACTGGGCCTCCTGCATGGATGCCTTTTCAGTCTTTACAACGCAAACAGTATTGGTAGTAATTTTACTATTAAATCTCAGTTTATGGTTACGGGTAAGACTACCTGCACAATGAAAACACTCATGTGATCTGATGTGTCTGATGGTTACGGTGTATCTCGAAGCTCTGGAATCTGGTTCTATTCTAGTATATTGTTATATTGGACAACTCACACCAGAAGTGCGTAATAAATTGCATCATGCGCGATAACGAACTGATCACAGACAGGGTTGTGAGTTGTACTTTTCTCTTGTTGTTCATTCAAATAGTATCTGAGCATATATTCTTACTTTGTATCTTCAGGTGCTACCCTTGATGGCTGTAAGGGAAAAATGACTTAAATACAATTGTTTACTCTTTTCAAGATATTAGGCTGCAGCTGATGTTATATTAACTCCAGTTATTTTATTTAAAAGACATATTTCTGTGATTAATTGACCTAATTGAAGGCACTTGCCAGTGCATTATTTTATCCTCCTCATAAGAATTTGATATTGTAAAATTGCAATAGAAAGTCAATAAGTGTCTCTATTCTTGTTCTACAACTGTTTAAGTACAAAAACAATTATTTTATGCATAAGTACCTAAAAAACCTAATAAGATATTATCAAATACACGTGGGCAAGACACTTAATCCCAACAACATTGCTCCTGTAACTATTATGTTTATTAATGTTTTTGTTTGTTACTGATGGGAACTGTGCATGTGTATACACTGTACACTGTTACCAGTGTATGAATGGGTGAGAATGGGTGAATGATGATATGTAGTGTAAAAACTCTTTGGAGTTCGGGGAAACAGAAAAGAGATATACATGTACAGTCCATTTAAATGTCCAGGTAGAGTATAGGGTATGTCTTAGCACAGTGTCTAGACTACGTCTAGGCACAGACATTAAGTTTAGACACAGACGTCTATCCTTCTTTTTCTTAAGCACTCAACGTACGCAGTCCTCCGTCTCTAGGGGACGTTTTATCTTTTTATATAAACAGTGTCAGACCTTGTGGCATTGGGGAGAACCTTCCCCTTGATAGTGATGGTCCTTCCAGATGTAAGTCCACCCCCAATGGGGCTCTTATATGGAACAGCCTGCACAAACACGGAACGGGAGAATGAATTACACAGATATACGTTCTTGTTTTAAAATTATTCAATTACTGAAGAGTATAGTTTGTTGATAGATTAAAGATAAAACTGCTGCAAGGTCTATGTACCTTTTGATAGTTAATTTGACCATTTAAACCATAAAACGAAAGCATCAGGAAGCACCACACTTGAAAAGTGTGTGTCTGTGGAGAGCAGTGCAGCAGCAGTTGTTTTTTTGTTTTTCAGGAAGTGTTAAACCACTTTTAGAGGCCTGTTTTCCTGATTCTCATTTTGTATGGGCCCATGATTATTCTCTCTCTCTTCTAGCTCAATACTCAGCCCAGTATATGGTATTTCTGAAAATCACGTTCACCTCAAACCATTTCTCTATTTTTTAATCGATCATGTCATGGCGAACTTCTTTACTTTCGTTATTTATTTCATTTATGTCCCGTTTTATGTAAATTACTGAATACAACCCTAAAATGGCTTTAGGAGTGCTAACGCAACCCTGCCTGATACTCACAGGCATGGCAGATGGGTATCCGGGCTGGGAGGGGAATCCGGGCTGGGAGGGGAATCCGGGCTGGGAGGGGAATCCGGGCTGGGAGGGGAATCCGGGCTGGGAGGGGAATCCGGGCTGGGAGGGGAATCCGGGCTGGGAAGGGAATCCAGGCTGGTAGGGGACACCTGGCTGCGAGGGGAATCCAAACTGCGGTGGAGCCGCCGGATAAGAAGGGAAGGCAGCATTGGTGGGAAAGGCTACATGTGCGCCAAACACAGGCTGGGCGACAAACGCCGGCTGTCCAGGGAATGAAACACAGAAGAAAGACACTGTCATCATCCTTCATCCTTTGATCAAGCTGGTCACTGACTAAGTGGAATTGTGCATTAGGTTTGTTATTTTTTGCAAAAACACAACGAGTGCCATACTTATTTCTGGTAAACATGCTCACCATAGGAATCTGGAAGGCAATAGAGGAAATTTCCACTTTCCCAGCTACTACGATGGTGTCCACCCGGTGAAATGGGATACGGTGTCTATACTCCATGAAGTGGGAGCCATTGATGTTCAGCTGGAGAAAAAATATTGGATACAAAATTGGAGTTGTGAAAATACAAATTACAAAAATACAAAAATTCATAAAAACCTAACAACTGTGTTTTAAACGTGTTAAAAGCTAGCTCAATCAATGCCATTCTTTGCCTTCCTTCCCCCTTCCCTAATACTATGAGCGATCCAAAATAATTAATTAAATTTGCTGATCTCTCAAACTTGAGAACAAACTGTGTTTTAATTATTCTTTGCATAATCATCTCTGTACTATAACTTGCAGAATTCAAAATGACCTGTTTGCATTCACTAAGGAGAGAAGAGTATTTGTAAATGCCCTGCCCGCATTCAGTTTCTGGAGTTGTGCACAAAGTTGCTTATTTTCAGAAGTCCGACCTGGTAGGAATCACGGGACAGAGTGATGCTGAGGCTGAAGGTACAGCCAGCAGGGAATGGGGAGTTGGGCTTCCTCTCTTCACTCCCCCAGCTGCCAGCCTGGAAAGAGTTTGTCACCACATAACCAGGAGTGGTATCATACCGAGGATTCAAGTGGAGAGCAATGTCTGCTTTGGGCCCGGAACCACACTGCAGGTTCACATGGAACCTGGAGACAAATCCAAGACAGTGCTTAGTGATCTACAACAAACAATTGTTATTAAATAGATTGAATATATTTACGTTTCGTGCTACCCAAAAAATAAACAGGAGCAAACTTTTTTTAGGAACCACTAGTGGCACTATGAAGCAATGTGTTGATAGTAATAAAAGCACATGTAGATACCTGCAAATAATACATGCAACTGAGCAAAAACTATAAGCTGATGAAGACAATGTGAAACAGTCAAAATCCCCAGAGCAAGTGAGTAAATGAGATTAGGTTGTCTTGTACACAGCTTTGCAAATGTTGCACTTGTTCATAATGCCTCAAGGACTGTTTGACCTGCACGGAGCGTTTTTTTTTTTTTACAAAAAAAGCCTAAATTGGGGCTATGCACAGATTAATGCAATTAATTCAGCATAATATGTGCTTGTGACAAATAACCATGTTCTACTTCTAAAGATATTACTAACAATACACCCAGCACGTTTTATAAAACATTAACTGCACAGAGAATTGATAAAAAGTGCAGTCTGACCTATCGGCTCTTGGCATGACTCGTCCACTGATGCTGATGGACTTCCCCTCCTGCAGACCCCCATGGATGGATCCAGTGAAGGGGATTATCTACGAGGGACAAGGCTGAACAGGTAAACAGCAGCACTCACTATGCTTCTTATTTCTGCTATAGACCCTCCTCAGGCACATTTATGATGTAGGATATTTGGCAATTTAGATTACATTGACTGTTGGGAGGAAATAGCATGATTAAGTCCATCAGTGGACGTGTTAAGTAGGGTGCTTCCTACGGCCTGAGCCTACATTCAATCGTCATGCTATTCTTAAGGTGCACATGTGCAGACACACCTGCATTGTGTGTGACGACCACTGACGACTCATTATGAACCTCCCATATGGTTTGACCGGCGGTTTGAACTGGTTCACTCTCTCGACTTACACATTAAACCATTCTCGCTGCACATACCTGCAGCGTCTCAGTTCTGTCTAACAGTTAGACACAATGGTTCTTAATACACGGTTCAGTTAGGATCGAGTCTAACTGAACCGTGTATTTTGGACCATTTTAAGCTTCCATGACCTAACCAGTTAAAGGTTCCACAGGGACTAAACATTTTATTATTATGTGTTTGAATTACATTTATACTTAATGCAGTATGTCTCCCTTCCTGTGGCATCTACTTAGACCCAGTTTTTAGTTAATTTAGGACAAGACATTTTAGACGTGTTTTTAAGTATTTTATGGATTAAACAATTATAAAGAATGATTTTACATCGCTGTTTTGTGATTTTCCATTGTGCATCAAACTTTATTATTTTCTGTACCCTTTTGGGGTTATACGAGGCGTAGCCGCTAAAACGGAAGTACGTAGATTTTCACAGTAAGAGTCAACGCAATGGAATGTTTGTATGCTAGAAAGCGATGCATGCGGTTACCAGAGTAACATTAGAAGAAAAGTTCATTAATCAATGCAAATAAATAATCCTGGTCCGATGGGATGTGTGTTAGCAACAGTAGCACACTGGTTGCTCATGGTTCAGTACAAGGAGACGCAGAGTAACGTGTTCACATCTTCACCAGTAGGTGGCAGAATACGTGTATTACCATAGATTTGATTATATTTAACTGGTTAAGTTATTTATCTTTTATTACAGATGTTATTAATTATGTTCATTTCATGTTGTTTGGGGGGTTCATGGACTGGACTGGTCTGGACTTTACTAATCACGACTGCTACGGAATAAATACCACACGGGACGTATTTTATCTCTCTATAGGTTGGATTTATCTCGGAAATACCGAAGATAATTTAGACCATAGTGATGTCAACATCCAGCTGCAAAGATCCTGCGCATGCGCATATCTTGAGGTCATAATTTCGACTTTCTAACCCAGGGGTCTCAAACTCGCGGCCCGCGGACCAATTGCGGCCCTCGGGACGATATTTTGTGGCCCCATCCTTAATATGAAAGTGTAATGTTAGTGCGGCCCGCAAGTTTTATACTGTAACCCCACTGTCAGCTGCTGTGTGGGACATGTTATGATGTTCTGGTTTCCTACTGTGTGCTTGTCCAGTGAACGTGGCATGCATGTGACTGACATGGGGGGCGGGTCGTGTGTGTCGGCCGAGGTGCAGAGAGCAGGAGGGTGAAATTCAGTTTCCTGCCCTCTTTCGCGCAGGTGATCATGTGACTAACCGTTAGCATCGCTCGTTTAATAAAGTTTTCCTTTACGACTCACACTAACAACACATGAAGCATCTGACGTCACCGACGAGCGTCTCCGTCCATTACTACGCAGCTTCGATTCACGTAACTTCACGTTTGGCTATAAAGGAATTCCACGGTCACGTGACCTTAGGTCTCCCCCGCTGAGTTAAAGGAGGACTAGTGTTGTAGTCTCATTCGGACCGATCCCCCAGGGTGGGGTTCAATGACTGCTTTTGAAAGTGAGTGTTAAGTTGTGTTATTGTCGACCATGCCGTTCGGACGCTAGTCTGGCCCGCGTTCGGTTGAAGTGGGCTGCATCTGTCCCGCAGCTGATTTGAGTTTGAGACCCCTGTTCTAACCCTTTTTGTGTGGCGGAAATGGGTCCGGGTCACAAACTTTTCCAGTGGCCCGTTTTTCGACTTGGTTTTTCACTTGAATAACGGAAAAAGGAATCGTGTTGGTTTTTGGTTTATCAATTGAAAAACGAAAGAACGAATGATACACGGATTGCTGCCCACTACCGTTTTACCACTTTTGGTTTCAAAAGGGGAAAACGGTGTTTTCGATTAATGTTTTTTACGGTAAAAGGGACTATCAAAAGGTACACCCTCAACTAATTATGGGTTGTGTGTCCTGTCTGCTTCGATGAAGCTTTTGTTTTTTTTTTATTCCTCGGGCTAAATATTTCCTTGGCCAATTTAAATTGTACAAATTCCGCAGTACGCATTCATGTCTGCGCGTGCATGTTAACGGTTGTCCTCATATTCACTTTGTCAGAGATACGATCTGCATTTGTTAACAGTCCCCCCTCAACTGCCACTTCTCTTTGTGCCACTTCTCTTTGTATATTAATTCCGAATATATCGACATTTTTCAACCTATTCAATTTACAACAGTACATGTACAACAGTACATTTACAACAGTACATTTACAACAGTAAATTGAATAGGTTGAAGAATGTCGATATATTCGGAATTATTTATAGAATGTAAGAACCGATCTGGATGGTACGTGAGGACTCGTGCAGCTCGTCCGGTAGACCGGTACCAGGCCGGACCCATGTAACCCCGTGCGGGACCATCGCAGCGTTTCTCAGGAAGATAAAGTCGGAATAACTTACTGGGTTATAGAAAGGTTGCTGCTGATTTAAAGCCATCGTCCCGGGTAGAACTGCGTCTGCTGAGCTGAGGTGTAGAAACGTGGCGCAATTCTGACGCAAATGGTTGACTATTCCTACCTACGCTTCTTTTGCATAGTTCAGTTTCGATTTCTTCCAGTGGGCCCTCCTACCAACTGTATCAGGGCAGTCGTGCAGCTTTTGTTAAGCACTTTTTTTCATACATGTTGTTTAAACTGAAACCGCTACAGTCCCAACAAACCACAGCTAAATCCTCGTTCAATTGAATAACCACTGCACTGTCGTAATTAAATATCTTAATTTATACCTATTCCACCCCACTGTAGCCTACATACTTTTATTTCACTTTAATTACATGTATTATGTTCTGCTGTGCTATTTTATTATACTCCGTATATATTGTGCATTTTTCAAAGAAAACGTCTTGCTTAGTATATCGAAGACCGGTAAAGACCAAACATGATGACACCATTAGATTCACATATCTTCATGGATCCCTTTGAGACCTTTATTGACACTGCTCTAACAGCACAGAGCATGTGAAACACCCAGCGTGGTTACATGGATTCCAATAACTGGCTTAGTGGGACTGAAATCCGTTTCATGTAAACACCTTTGTCCGACTATGTGCGGTCCGACTACGATCCGACTAACACCCCTGGATAACTCGATCCGATCCAGTTGATAGTTCGACTATTGCGGCATGTAACGGTGAATCGGATGAGGAACTGGACTTTGCGTCTTTGCGCATGCTTGAGATCCCAACGGCGTCTTCTCTCCGTTATCAAATCAGCCAATAGCACCATTCGCATTCGCTGTACTCCTATTAACATCATGCAAAGATAGTAGAGGGATGTAGCTTCACCTTGCTCTCCGTTCGCCAGCTTTCTCGTAATGTTGATGTTGTTGTTGTTGGTTGTTGTTGGTAGTGGTCAAGCGGAAATGGCTGAATCACAACTAGTTGTAATGAAAACAGCGCCACCTATCGTATCAGATATGACATGCTTTCGGCCAATGATTCGATTTATTCACTGCCATGTATATTGGGATAATAGCACTTGCCCCGAAAGAGAGCATAGTCCGACTAAGCAAATATTGGAATTATACCATCATGTAAACACACTGACAGTGACAATGAACATCACGTCTACTTTAATAAAGGGGTTACTTGAGATGATGCAATGGTGCAGACAGATATAAGAAGCCGGCAGTGAAAGTAACTGAAAAGAATCACAGGTTCAGTGGAAAGATTGCCCAACCAATACTGGAAGAGATGTGTTGTCAGAGTGGGTTACGCAATGTCCATTTGAGAAGCCCTCCTTCGTCCTGTCTGTTTTTTCGCTAAACATCCTGGAATGACTCATGTGATACAATAGAGAGCCTGGCTGTAAAGATTCAGGGCACAGGAGGTCTCATCATGTGAACAAATAGAGCAGAGTTGTATTTGTGTGAATAACCCACAATGCCACAGAGCTACCATATACACACTGACTATACTGTAGGCCTGATATTGAACTGAAGTCCAAAGTACCAAATAAGGAAACCCCAGCACGGCAGAAACAGGAAGTGTTAGTCTCAGTAAGCTATTGTTAACTGGTAACGAAATGGCTGATAAGAAGAATCGTTTCAACTTTTAAGGAATTTATTATAAAGTGAAAACAAAGAAAACTGCATCAAACAAAAATAACAACCTCTAACAAGTCTTTAGAGAAGCTATATTTAACATTCCGAACATTAATATCTTATCAAACAGGTATCATATACAGTTATAGAGGGGAACGGTCTACCTGAGCAGAGAAAGAAGTCTCTCTACTTGTGTCTCTGTTCTCAGGATCTAAAATGTCATGCATAAGGGGACATATTTCACTGATAATCCTAAACATGTGGGATTTTGAGGGTTCAAATGACGAAACTCCAGACGGACAGAAGACAAAAGTATTTAATGAAGGAAACTGTCTCTTGCTTCCCCCAACACATCTTGTACAATGGGTTTCTACAGGCATTTGTACAGGTCATTAAAGGTGTCAAAGGCCGTGTCCACGCCACTGGACATGTAGACGTCTCCTGGTGAGTTCAAGTTAACTAGTTATTTGGAGTTTTTACAGAATACGGTGGTGCAATGAGGTATATAGTCGAATATTTTGTTGTAGCGACATTTTTTTGTAGGAATTAAGTTGAGCTTTTTGATAACGTAAGATTAATATAAGACTTTAAGTTTTGGAATCATCGTCTTTATTTTCTGCACCCACGCTTCACCTCATGATGAGAACCTCTCGAGACATCACAGTGTACAGAGAGAAGAGAAGAGGGGAAGTGGAGGGCCATATTGACAGCAGACCTGTTGGCTTTGTAGGCGAACTGCAGGGGTGGTAAGGGGTGGCATCAAATATAACATACATGCATTTTGGTTGATTACATTACATCGAATACAATCATGGCTGTGTATTGTGATTGTTCTATTGATTACAGTTTCAAAATTACAGTGGTATTACACTGTTCTCATTTCTTTATTGATTACGTTGTTTCAGAATCATAGCTGTATACTGGTGTACAATAAATGCATTGTATTTATTGTTACAAATCAACATTTATTAATTTATAAACCGGGTCTTCAGTTTGTTTATAATTTTCCACAATTTCAATTCAGAATACAGTACTTTAACTACTTTTGAGAGCAAGCTTTTGAGTGGGAAATACCGAAAGTTCAGTTCCCCATCAAATGACCCAAATCAGACAGGTCTAGGAATGCGTTCCAAACTTCTCAGGAGAGAAGTAGCCTGGGCTGCCAGGAAGTCACAGATAACAGTCACATGACATGCAAATAAGAAAGTGCTATGTTGTGGTGATGGTGCTCTTTATTCACCAGTAAAAGACAAGGATTCTTTTTACAGTCTTTTTTATACAATAGCAGGTATTAAGAGAGATAGCAAGAGAGAGGTGAAGAGCGACCACAAGTACGCTGCAACACACCTTATTGTTGGTTTAGTTTCATTTGTGAACACAGCCTTCCTGGCCCCTTTCACTTCCTTGTTGGTAACGGGGGAAATCACTTTTTTTACAGTAGGGAAAAAAAGTTGGGCCAGTTCTTCTGTTCACGCTCACATGCACTAAAAGGCCATGTGGCTGTGTGAACAAATAGAGGAGCTCTGATAACACACACACACAAAGGGAGATAATCTCTCTCTTTGTGTGTGTTATCAGAGCTCCTCTATTTGTCAGAGCTCCTCTATTTGTTCACACAGCCACATGGCCTTTGTGTTGCTGCACTAGATCTTTACATAAACCTTAGGTTTTTGATGAGAAATTAATGTCAGAACGGACGCTTCATTTTCCATTTGTTTGTAAATTGTCCTAAATGTAATTTGAGTCACCTTCTTGTCAGAATTTCGTAAACACTTTGTGCTTTACTACCTGCATGTATACTAGGTATGTTATACTGCATAACAGTGCATCGACATGGACTGCACATTAAGGTTGTATGATCTGCACCTTGGTTCTGTAAGAAAAAGAGCACGCAGAGTCAATGGAGATCAGCTTTAATATCTTCAATTGTTCAAAATATCACTGCATTATGTACAAAATAACCGGAAACAACAGAGTTTACACTTTTTATTCATCAATGGGAGTAAAGTACCAATGGAAATCTAAATCGAAACCCTTGTGCAAACACTGTGTATCGAAAACCTGACCCTAACCCTCTATATACATATATGTATAGATCAATTCCATGCTGGTGAAGCCCAACACATTCACTGGGCAAATACCATACACGGTCTCTCTCTCTCTCTCTCTCACACACACACACACACACACACACACACACACACACACACACACACACACACACACACACACACGCACAACCTGCTCAAAAACATGATGCTGTACTGGAGTGTACATAGGAAAGACAAGTGTCGATACCAAACATTTTTGGCTATTATTTCCAGTAGTCATCATCTCATCATTATTCAAAAGTAAGTCTGAACAAACCGCACTGATTAAATCTCAGTGAGCGAGTTACAGTACATCTCCTTGGTTTGCTCTTTGATCCACTAATGACGTATGACCGGATAAAACAGGATGTCATGTGACAGCGACAGCAATCCAATGGGGCCCAACATACCAACCAAGCCGGCAGAAGGAATGTTACATCGTAGGTTTCATTGTAGCCTCAGATCGTCATGATTGTTTCACCCGTGTCCAATCACCTGCACTGTCCCAGTGTATTTAAGCCATGTGTCTCTTTTATCCCTGGTTGCGTCATTGAATGTTGTTCTTAAAAGGACGGCACTGCGTTCGTGAGTTTGTGAGTTTCTGGTCCCTATCCTGTCTGTGTTTTGCCCCCAGGCATTCTGATTTTGATTAACAAAGCAGTTTTTGCATTTGAGTCCTTCTTCCACTACCTGTTGCGACACATAGCTTCTACTCCTTTGTCACGTGACCCTCTGCTTGTTCGCCCTTAACAAAATCCTACATCCTGTCAGTTGGGCTGACATGCCTCACCTGTCAGTCCAAAAGCTCTGCATACAGAGCTTGTACTGCATATAATTAATCAGATTGGACTCTGTGTGCAAAATCAAGATAACAAAACTGAATAGAGATGAGGATCACTAGCAGAGGTGTCAAACATATTCACATTCATTACTCAAGGAGAAGTATAGGCACTAGGGTTTAAAAAGACTTTGTTGAAGTTGAAGTCAAACTCAAGCTTTTTTCTTAAGTAAAAGTATAAAAGTACTGGTTTCAAAACTACTTAAAGTATACGAGTAATGTAAGGGGAAAAAATCCATTAACTCTTAAACTCTTAATGTGTGTGTAACCTCGTCAGTGTTCATGTCAGTCCGTTACAATATGATCGGAGGGTGCCTTCAGATAAAGTGACCCGCCGTTTAGATGATGGAAACATGGCGATATTCAGAGAGGCAATGCTAAAGCAACAGACATATGTATAGACCCGCTATATAACTTAAACAAATAACACAAGAGCCAAGCGATGTGAAGATTATGTCAATTTTTCCTCAAGCCAATATTAGATTTAATTATGAATACGCACTTGTGGCTCTCAGCTGCTGTATGGACAGTGTGCAGCAGTAATTATGATTAAGATGATAATACTACAGCCTTTGCTGGGAGAAGAACTGGGTGAGGAGACAGAAGCAAGGAGCGGAATCTGAGGCAGGGACAGAGGGTATGTGGTGGGATGGAAGGGACACCGTAGAGATCAGACACCGTGGAAACAGGCAAAGCTGGATCAGTCGGCATGGAGAGGTGAAGAGAGGAAAATACTGCTGACTGTGAAAAACACTATTTTTATTAAAAAAACACTAAGAAAGCTTAAAGGGAGCAATAACTCCACCCATGCACAGGAGCATGTGAGCCCCACAAGATCCTTCCTCAAAATACAACGTTTATATTACTCACTACTCAGCAGGACAGCTTCAAAATGATCACATTTCTTAACATAATGTTTTTTACAACTAGTTCCATTATGTGACGTTAAAATATAGACGTCTACATCTGATGGATGCAGCCTCCCTTCTGATCTGATGGATGGAGACCTTCTTTAATGCTGGTGTAACTGGTGCTGCAGGATGCTCCACCTTGGATCAGGAATGTGCCCTCTCTTTCCTACTTGTACCTACTCGGCTGTCTTCCAGAAGTGTCCGGGGTGAGACAGCCTGCGGTTGAGCTTAGGGAGCCTCTCCAGCATGGCGGCCAGCAGGATGAAGGGGGGCCTGTTATCGGCTTTATGGGACCAGCAGGTAGACAGGATCTCCTGTTGACATGGAATGAGGAATGCTGTTGTTATGATGGGGAAAAGGGATCCAGTCCTCTGGGTGCTGTGGTATCACTGTGTTATGAAGCAGACATTAAGCGCAGTGTGTCACGCCCTAAGCTCCACACAGACCCAAACTAGGACAGTCCTTCTATGTTCTATGTGACGGCCTTACCGTCACCTCCTTGCCCAGGTTGCCGTCTGCCAGCACCTTCTTAACGCCCACATTGCTGCCCACTAGCCAGATTTTAGTCTCTGCGGGCAGGTTGGTCATTGGCCAGTCTCCAACCTGCAGCTCGTACCAGATTGTGCTGAAAATCAAAACATCTGCTCAGGAAAACCGTGGTGACAGTGAACCCACCTAGCAATGTTGGAATTGAAATGTTGGAATTCAGAAGGTGACAAGATGAAAAAACTGGAAGCATTTAAACATTAGCAGATTCACTTAAGTCAAGATGAAGAAAATGCATGGGCAGCTTTAATTCTTCGTCAATAAAGGACATATGTTTTAATGTTACCTTTACTCTAGAATCTAGCAGTCAATGAGTGCCTGCTAGTTAACCAAAAAAAAGTTGTTTAGGCCTGACTAATCAATTATTAAATTAATCAATCAATCAATACCCAAATGCATAAACATCAGCGGCTTTGGAGAAAGGCAGTTTGTCCTCTTCCACCTCTGGACTCATGTTTTGAACAATCTCTGGAGCCAGGTAGTCAATCCAGCCACGAGGTATCCGCAACATGTTCTTTCTTCTACCAAGACACACACAAACACAGCCTGAGTGAAGACAGTGACCGTGGCTAAGAATAGGCACAGGTCATTGGGATAGAAAGATGTACCTCCTACCTGCCTTCCTGTACCACTCCAGCCATCCCAAACAGGCCAAAGTCAGTGATGACCACTTTGTTGGTGTCATAGAACACGTTGTTGGACTTCAGATCCTTGTGGACGATGCTTTTGGCGTGCAGATAACCCATTCCCTGTGTGGGAGCGGAAGAGGAGTGAATTCATAGCACTATCTATCTCTGACTTCCTTCTGCTAACAATAGTCCTCATTGTCATATTTTCCTCTATTCGACCAGTGATAGAAATAAGTTATTATTCATATGTTTTTAAGTAATTAGGCATTCATTTCTCATCTATGTAAACTATGTAGCTTTCAGATCGGTGCTGAATGCAAACATTAAACCGATACCCGGTTTAATTAAACCGATACCCGGTTTAATGTTTGACCCCCATTCTTTTCAAATATGATTTTAACATTTATGGGTCTTTTGTTATTCAGTTTTAAAAAAGTTGGATCCCTCGACAAGCCACTGTAACTCATCTGTTTGGCATCAGTTTCTGGGATTATCAGAAATAATTATAGATTGGTATTGAAATAATTGACTTTCTTTTTCCCTCACACGGATCAAGGGTTTCTTACCTTGACGATGTCCTGTGCATCGTAAAGGTAAGAAATTATTGACATTCTTATCTTTTTCTCTCACACGGATCAAGGGTTTCTTACCTTGACGATGTCCTGTGCAATCTGTCTGATCTTATTGATCTCGAGCATGTGACCTCGTTCTCTTACAACAGAGTAAAGAGTCACACCTTTACAGAAACTGCAGAAAAAAAAGAATTCAACATGACATGACATGTGTGCTGGAAATGAGAAGGAACGAGAGCAGGAGTGAAATCTTCTGAGTCGTGCGGCTATTACCTGGTGACGATGGCGAGGTGTGGGGGGGCCATGCAGGCGCCCATGAACAGAATAACGTTCTCGTGCCTGGTCTGCCGGTAGTTCATAACCTCCTTCTTGAAGAGCTTAAGATGATCGTGGTTGTTGCCATCGATCTCCAGGAGGCGAATGGCCACCTCACCGTGCCAGCGCCCCCGATGCACCTTCCCCCAACGCCCCTGGACCAGAGCACAGTGCAGTGTCTCAAAAAAGGCTATTGTAACATTTTATTCTAACACTGAGTGTGTCTATAGTTTAGGTCTGTCTTCACCTTGCCAATCATCTCTCCTAGCTGCAGTTGCTCAAATGGGATGTCCCACTCCTGCAGGTAGACGCTGGTCTGGCTGGCCTTACGGCGGATGGGGCTCCTCCAGCGGCCGACGGCCCCTTGGCGGTGTGTGGTGGCAGGCAGGTCCTCCAGCCCGTCCTCGTCACACGCATCCGTGGAAAGGCTCTGCTCTCTGCTTTGAGGGTCCGCTGCCTCGTCCTTCTCTGCTGGGTAGTCCTCCTCCTGAACCCCGAGGCAAAACCGGGAAGCACGATACGGATTCAACTACCAGAATGATTTGCTTCTATAGTCAATTTAACAACACTTTTTAATAGAACGTAATATTCATCCATCCATCACTCCATCTTCAAACCACTTCTTCTGGAGACCAAAGAGACTAACTGAAGCTACTGTCAGTACTCACCTCTTGCTTTGCTGACATTTGCTGGGTTTCAGTGGCAGCCAGCTGGGATACTCTGAGTGAAGAACCACAAGAATTATGAACCGATTAAGTCTGTGGTAAGGTTATTAAGCTCTGTACATACTGCTACTTAAACAATATCTTATGAATGTACTGACCAACAACAATAAAGATCCTTCACATATGAGGATAAGATAAAGAGCAGAAGATAGATTACAGTGTACCTATAAAGCAGCCTGTCCTCTCTGGGACAGTGTGTCGTGGAAACATTGTGTCTGTTTAAACTCATTCATTCCACACATGTCTGCGCTGACACATTGTTACATGTGATTAGCTACGATCAGCCGATCTATTTCTCTTACCCAGACTCATTGCTGCTGTCACACTGTTGAGCAGCAGTACATCTGGAAGCAGGAACATCTGTTGGTAGAGACAACTTCACAATGCTGCACTAGGCTACAAGAGTCACTCTCATCATTCAAAAAAGACTGCACAAATATGTTACACAGTACAAATACATATGCTACTGTATGAATTTGATGATGTTATCGGTTATTGAAGTTATCAGAAGTATGAACCACTGGCACAATGTGTCCCACTTTTGTCTGCATGTCTAAACAGATACAATCTCTGCTTGGCGTCTTCTGTTGGTGTGTGGACTTTTTTACTCCATTCTTTTTGTTGTATTTGCGTGTGTATGTGTGAAGTTGAGCACTCGATGTTTGACGTTTCAGCATTCTTTGTCAGATCTCAAAAGCAATTTTATCTTTAAAAAATGCCCATTGTGTCTCAGAGCTTCCTTAAGCCTCCATGCTGCTGGAATTTACCTTGAGTTGTCAATACAACTGTGGCAAGTGCAGTAATAACTTCATAAAGTGTAGTAATGTAAGAAGGACTAATGTATGACTAGTAGTTTATGAGTTATGAGTCAATCTCAATCTGACACTAGTCTGGGAACAGAAATAGAGCCATATGAAAACATGAACTAAAATAAAATAACATCCAAGAAACACTGGATCCTAAATTTCCCGTAATGCAACCACTAGCAGTGCTTGCTAAATGTCTACATCCTTTAAACTCTGCTTCTAGTTTGCAAGGCAGCCAGAGCTGAGAAAATTGCATCAACACATGACCACAATTATTTCCTGTTTTCAGATTGGCACATCTTTCAGATCCTCTGAGGGCTTTTCAAACTAGTTCATTGATCTGGGAACTTAAGCCTCTAACCTCTTATTGTTTCCCTATTGCTTGAAGTAGGAATAAGTATAGCTCTTAGGGAGCGTTTTATCTCATACTATAGTATGTGTTCTCTTGAAGTAATAATGGATCCCCCACATTGATATCAATGAGAGCAGGGGTGCTCAAAACACGTTTGCTATCGACCAGTCGATCTCAGGCAGTACCAGTTGATCACATGCCATCGATAAAAAAATTACGCCACGTCACGCATGCGTGGTCTACTGCGGGAGATGACCGAAACTAATGCTAATGCTAGTTATCCATTCTTGCTTACTAACGGACGCATTTAATTTCAATCCAAAGCAACCCAGGCTGACTCCAGCTTCCCCGTCAGCACGGAGGAATCAGGAAACATTTATTGCCAAAATATGTCAAACATACAAGGAATTTGTCTTGGCGGTTGGTGCGTGACAGTAGACAGTAGAACAATAGACAACAAGACAGCAGTGCACAAGTAATAAAATAAAGTAAAATGAAATGCTAATGCAATGGGTTAGTAGAATAAGGCTATGGGTTAGTATAAAACAAGAGAATAAAGTTAGAGTTAAAAATTTAAAATATTAAAAAAAGTTAAAAAATATTAAGCATAAAGTGCACAAGTGAACAAGTAACAAAGTGACGAGTGACGACAAAGTGACAAATTACAGTTAAAGTGACATGTGCAGTGTGAAGGGGAGTGACCGGTGGAATCGTATAGTCAGTCAGTGGGGGACCGGGCTCTGTTGATGAGCCCGACTGCCGACGGGAAGAAACTGTTGGTGTGGCGGGAGGTCTTAGTCCTGATGGACCTCAGCCTCCTGCCAGATGGAAGGGGCACAAACATCTTTTTAGCTCACTTCAGAGACCTGGAAGCGAACCGTCCAAGGACGGTAGATTGCAGCCGATCACCCTCTCTGCAGAGCGGATGACACGCTGCAGCCTGCCCTTGTCCTTGGCTGTGGCTGCAGCGTACCAGACGCTGATTGAGGAGCAGAGGATGGACTCGATGATGGCCGTGTAGAAGTGGACCATCATCGTCTTTGGCAGGTTGAATTTCTTCAGCTGCCTCAGGAAGAACAACCTCTGCTGAGCCTTCTTGGTGATGGAGCTGATGTTCAGCTCCCACTTGAGGTCCTGGGTGATGATGGAGCCCAGGAAACGGAAGGAATCCACAATAGTGACGAGGGAGTCACACAGGGTAATGGGGGAAAGTGGGGTTCTGTTCCTCCGGAAATCCACAACAATCTCCACTGTCTTTAGAGCGTTGAGCTCCAGGTTGTTCTGGCTGCACCACGACACCAGATGGTCAGACTCCCACCTGTAGGCGGACTCATCCCCACCAGAGATCAGTCCAATGAGGGTGGTGTCATCCGCAAACTTCAGGAGCTTGTCGGACTGGTGACTGGAGGTGCAGCTGTTGGTGTACAGGGAGAAGAGCAGAGGGGAAAAGAACGCAGCCTTGGTCCGAGAGGCTGAGACATGTTTCACCAGCTTCACGTGCTGCTTCCTGTCAGACAGGAAGTCTGTGATCCACTTGCCGGTGGAGTCGGGCGGTGCAGCTGGGAGAGTTTGTCCTGCAGCAGAGACGGTGTTACATGCCAGACGGGGACGGTCTGCATGTGTTCTTGTCGTTCTCCCTCCTGCTCATTGGTTTCTCTCCCCCAGTGATTATGCTGATTGGCCAACTCCAAACACAGGTGGAAAGCAATCAGCAGTCCCGGTGGCAGTCCATAAAGGAAGACTCCTGAGAAGTGAAAGGGGGGTGTGTTCTGCGCTGCGGGTGGTGGCCAGTCTTCCTGTACATGAGCTTTAGCTGGCTGCTAGCAAAACTGGAGTTTGGTAAGGTGGAGGTTGAGGACCTTAGTAAGTTGGGGTACCCTGTACATTCTTGCACGTAGGTATACCTTTGTATAGACACACTAGGTGTAGTGGTTGTTGCCTCCTGTGTAACGTTTTCCTTTAGTCCTTTTTTAGAGAAGCAGGTAAGGTATTTTGTTTGACTTGTTTTGGATGAAGAGCCAGTGGTGAGCTAGGCCTCGTTTTGTTATATTCATTTCATTTGTTTGGCACAACCTGTAGGTCCCATCTTCCACCACCTCCCTCCCTCCTGTTGGGAGCCATCTTTTTGTGTAAGAATAAAAACTAGAAAGACACCTTTTACCCTGACTCTGTCGCCTGTCTTTGATTGTTGTTTTACTGTCCTGGAATCTACAAAAGGGCCGTAACAGTCGGGATGATGGTGTTGAAGGCAGAGCCGAAGTCCGCAAACAGGATCCTGGCGTAGGTTCCTGGGGAGTCCAGATGCTGGAGGATGTAGTGGAGGGCCATGTTGACAGCATCGTCCACAGACCTGTTGGCTCTGTAGGCCAGTGTTTTTCAACCTTTTTTGCGTCAAGGCACACTTAAGACACAGAAAAAATTTCACGGCACACCAACAATCGGAAATGATATGAAAATCAATCCCAAACATAGTTTCAGCATGAGCATAATATACTCTAAGAAATCAGGGAAACGCGTGTTCTATTTGTTGTGTTTTATTAAACTTAACATCATCCTAATGCCAAGATGGCACAGGCTTTATGCCCAGGTATCTCTTAAGCCTAGTTTATGCTTCTGCGTTGTCCCTTGCGTCGCTTTTCACACCTCCTTGCATGTGTCGAGCCATTTTTCTGCGACGCAAGCCTCCCGCAGCGCACCAGGCTGCGATTGGTCCGCTAACTACGTCCTTTACGGAGTCTCACATTTCCGCTTTCATAGCCCGATAGCACCATTATTAAAACGAAGAATGTTTACGAGAGAAACGGATCAGATTTAAGAACTTTTGTCGGAAGAAATGCGTAAATATGACCGCTTATACAAGCCGTTGGCGGGTTGTAGAAGCGGGTTGGATTCACGGAGGGAGATCGCCGCAAATGCCGGTTTGCCGGTCGAGAGGTGCACAAAGTTGTGGAGGAAAATACGGGACAAATGTGTCCGCGATGAAAAGCAGCAGTGTGATGCGCGGGGCAATAAAGTCTATGACAAATAAATAAACAAATAAATAAATAGACGTGACTCTAGGGGGTCTTCAACAAAAACACGTTACTCCGCCTGTTGTTCTGGAGGTGAACTGCTCTGCAACACACGCAGAACCATGAATTGAAACGAGTGCGTCGACGCAACGACGCAGACACAAACGCAGAAGCATGCGCCGGCCTTAAATCTCAATTTTAATCTTTTTTAAATTGTCGCCTCAGCAAATCTGCCTATTAATTACGCTGCGTACCGCCACCCACAGACAGAGGGGAGTATTGAGCCTTCATACCACCAACAGCGTGACGACACACACACACAAACACAAGTTGGCTCTTTTTTTTCACCAATGAAGTGACAGTATGTAAAAAATGATTTTTTTCACGGCACACCTGACAGCCTCTCGCGGCACACCAGTGTGTTGAAAAACACTGCTGTAGGCGAACTGCAGGTGGCCCAGGAGGGGGTCGGTGAGGGACTTCAGGTGGGTCAGGACTAGCCGTTCAAAAGACTTCATGACTACAGAGGTCAGGGCGACGGGCCTGTAGTCATTGAGTCCTGTGATCCTGGGCTTCTTGGGAACAGGGATGATGGTGGAGGCCTTGAAGCAGGCTGGTACGTGGCATGTCTCCAGGAAGGTGTTGAAGATGTCAGTGAACACCGGAGACAGCTGGTCAGCACAATGCTTCAGGGTGTGAGGGGAGACGGAGTCCGGGCCGGCTGCCTTACGGGGATTTTGTCTTAACGTCTCTCTCCAGAATAGAGAGGGTCGTTGCTGGTGGGAGAGGGGAAGGTGATATAGATGTAGAGGCGTGAGCCCCTGATGGGCCGGGGGAGGGAGGGGTAGGGGACTGGGGCAGGTTGGTGGAGCTGTGGGGGATGGGATCCGGACATAGTCTTTCAAATCTGCAGTAGAACTCATTCTGCTCGTCTGCCAGGCGGAGGTCATTCATGGAGCGGGGGGGGGGGGGGGTTTGGCTTGTAGTTAGTGAGGTGTTTGAGGCCTCTCCAGACCGAAGCAGAGTCACTTGCTGAGAACTGTTGTTCTCAGCAAGTACACTCGTTTCTCAGAGTTTCTCAGAGTACACTCGTTTAGCATCTCTCAGCGCCTTGCTAAACTTGTATTTTGCCTCTGTGTACAAGTCTTTGTCCCCACTCCTAAATGTCTGATCCTTCTGCAGGCGTAGTGTTCTGAGTTCCGCTGTGGACCAGGGTTTGTCGTTGTTGTAACTCAGCCTGGTGCATGATGGTACACAGCTGTCCTCACAGAAGCCGATGTAGGAAGTTACAGCCTCTGTGAACTCATCCAGACTGTCAGTAGCAGTCCTGAAAACATCCCAGAGGGGTGTTGATCGCCATGACCTGGTTAGTTGAAAGTAGCTTGAAAGGAGCCCGGAAAAATGTACAAATGCACTTTAGAGGATACTAAATATTTAAATTAAATAAAAATAACATTGATAACCAGAAACGCTACTTACTTGACCCACGTTTGGTGTGTGTGTGTGTTTGTGTGTATGTGTGTGTCAGCACCTGGGAAGTGGAAACGGCTGTCCAGGGAGCCCTGCGGCAACGGGTTGGCCATGGGTGCAGCGCCTGTGGGTTTATTCTGCTGTGTGTGTGCTGGGGATGAAGATGTAGAGGAGGCAGCTGATGATGGGTTACTGCTGGAGTCCAGTTGGTTCAAACTGGGGCGAGGCTCCTGGAACACACATACACAATAGTAAGGAGCCTCCGACTTTTACACAAGTGTGATGGCGGGGTGTGGTTAGCTCAGATGCAGAGGGGAGAGCGGGGAGTAGTTCAGGGAACAGTGCCGGCAGGTGAGTAATAATCACAGCTGAAAGTCATCCTGACTGATTGTCTCCTTGATATAAACAGTAAGCAGGACTTGGAGCGAGAGACTGGTGTATGGGGTGGACCGCCCGGCCCTCTACATCAGCCGAAAGCTGTCGGAGAGAGAGGCCAGGTACAGTACGGTGGCGAAGGAGTGCCTGGCCATCCGGTGGGTGATCGACTCCCTGCGCTACTACCTCCTGGGATGCCATTTCACCCTCTGTTCGGACCATGCTCCGCTGCAGTGCCTACCAACGCCCGGATCACTCGGTGCTATCTAGCTCTACAGCCTTTTAACTTCAAATTGGTCCATAGGCCGGGGGTGCAGTTAGCTCAGATGCAGAGGGGAGAGCGGCCGAGTGGTTAAGGGAACTGTGCCGGCAGGTGAGTAATAATCACAGCTGAAAGTCATCCTGACTGATTGTCTCCTTGATAACAGTAAGCAGGACTTTGAGCGAGAGACTGGAGCAGACGCTCAGGGGCGAGGCCGAGGAGCGGAGCAACGAAGCCACAAACCTGCTCCCTGCAAAAGTATATTATAAAGGAGACCCGTGTGTCCGTGCGTCCTTCAGCGAACCTGACGGTAGTACCTCCAGCACGGCTACAACAAGATTTCTAATCTAACATATTTGCCTCAGGGATAAAATCAGATACACTAGTCCAGAACACAAATTCCAAGAATTTTGTAATAAAAAGGAAGCCTGTACTTACCTTTTTGGCAAGTGCCTTTGGTAAAGTGCCAAATTGCAGTGGGATCTTCGCTGTATGATTGATCCGATTATTGATATCTGATGGCACTGATTCGGCCCTCCGCATCCTTGGCACTACAAATCACATTCAAACATTTGCTCATTTTACACCAAAACTAATACAGACATTTGAAAGGTCCTTGGGGAATCAACACTCAAAAAAAAATATAGAACCACAAGAAGATGTCGGCTATACAAAAGATCCAGAAGTAACTAATGTCCTTGGTCAGCTAGATGAAAGTTAAACCTCCATCACCACCAACTGTGCAGAGGTGGACAGAGTCCAGTAAAGAGACGTATAAGAAGGATCAGAGTTGAAATCACTTATTCCAGTCGTGGGGGCCCCTTTGTAACATGTTAATACCCATTTCTCCTCATACCAGCTGTGCACTGTCCACTCTGTAATCATTATGATGACATGTCCACTTTCATCATTTTGTTGTCACAGTCACTCCTATGCTGATTGATTCAGGGATGCCTTTTCTCAGTGGAAATGTTCAGGTGAACTGTGACCATAGTACACATACACCCACACACACGTCACATCGGCCTATAGACACAGCTGACATCCCGTATGCACTTGTTATGAGATTTTATGAGCTGACATATCCCTGCAGTACTTATATACACTAGTATTTCCATTGTTAATAAAGAAAGTGCTTACACGTAAGAAACGATATCCGACATGAGGGAACCTCTTTGGTGCATTTGTTGTGGCACTTTAACCTGTGAACAGAAGAATGCCATGAACCATAATAAGACAATAGCAGACATTAGTGCAATCAAACAGAGGGTAGAGGTTACATTTACACTCTCTTACTTGCAGTGTTTGCACTTGACACCAAACATCATGCTCTTGCGACACACTTGGCACATCTGGGAGAGCCAGGACTTGGTGGAAAACCTACAAAAGGAAGAAAAAAAGTTTCTTTATCACATGAATTCACCCTAATACCAGTCAATGTTAACTGGGGGTTCTCTGGTTTGGGATTGTGGACTCCTCATTATCAACAGGGAGCAGCAGGAAGCTGTTTTGGATCCAGTGTTTAATGAGCTTGGCCAATATTAAGCACTGAAAGGCTTTTCTAAAACTGGACACTTTTTGCTTTTCCATAATTCTCGTCCTGGCTTGGTATCAGCCATAGCAGCCCCGACGTCTAGGGGGGCTCCAGACTAACTCTTTGCCAGGTTGCACTGGTGCGCCTTACTGTTTTTTCCTTGCGTCGCCTTTAACACCACAATTTCAAGGTCATTTTTTTTATCACGCTCGACATACATTTATATATATATTATGTAAATGATTTAAAACAAGAATAAGGTAAATTGGGAAAAAAAACTATCTATGGGTAGGGCGATTATTGCACCAATATTTATTGTGATATGCTATATCATTGCAATTTTCAGACCATTTTATGCCACTGATAACATAATGACCATATAATAACATAGTAATAAAAGTACGCTATTTCAAAGAACAAGGGTTCAATGTTTTATTGGTCAGAACATTTAGACATTAGAATCTGAATGTGAAAAAACATATTCTAGATAAATAAAACAAAAAAATAATAAGTGCAAGGGACACGGAGCGGGCGAAGCATCGGGCTTGGTGCGATTCAGTTGGGTTCAAGAAATGTGTCCAGCGCGCCGCAGCCGGGGAGGTTTAAAGCCTAGTTTATGCTTCTGCGTTTTCAGAGCGACGCAAGGACACGTAGACGCAAGAGCCCCTTGGGTGTCCCTTGCGTGCCTTTTCACGCCTCCTTGCGTGCGTCGACCCATTTTTCTAGGCTTGGGTCAAAAGCCACGCAAGCCTCTCGCAGCCCACAAGGCTGCGATTGGTCTGCTAACTACATCCTTTTCAAGTCTCACATTTCCGTTTTCATAGACTGTAAAAAAAGTACATCGACTTTACGGTAATAAAGTGTTAAATCACAACGGTAAAAGACCGTTGATTAAAAATAGGTCATCTTCTGTTGGTCACTGTTAATTGCACTAAAAATTGTACTGATGACGGTAATACACCGTAATATAAACAACACTCAATACTGTAGTTTTTCCATGTATTACTATTTAAAAATACATTTTGTTACTGTTAAATGTACAGACTATTTTGATGAAAACGGAAATATAACCTATTATAGCGTTCACAGCAAGTCCTGTATTTTTTGCATTTATTATTTGTACAAAATACAGTTTAGAACTGTTAATTGCAATGAAGATTGTACTGATAAAGGAAATACATCGTAATATGAACAACAATCCATACCATAGTTTTTAGATGTATTACTCCTTAAAAATAAATTGCGTTACTGTAAATAATACTTAATATTTAGCTGCAAATGGAAATATAACGTATTGTGAATTTAACAGCCAGTCCTGTATTCTTTGCGTTTATTATTTGTGCGAAATACAGTTTATAACTGTTAATAGCACAACAGATTGTACTGAATATATATAACAGGCAGTACTGCAATTTTTGCAAAGATTATCTGTAAAAAAACACATTTAGTAAAGGTTACATTTACCACTGTGCTGATTACAGAAATACTTTAATATAAATACAACAGTCACCACTGTAAGTGTACTAATCATTGTGCTAATAACAGAAATATACCGTGGGGAAGTTAACATGGGTAACATGGGTATATTAACCATTCAGATTTTTTGTGGAAAGGCTGGGACAAAATGTATAATTGATGGGATTAATTAGATGTGCAGTTATCCTGGTTGTTAAAAAATTAACCACATGAAACATGAAACAGGCCATCAGGGGACTCTCCTACATCAACCCGGGTCTTCCTGCCATTCAGCGCCAGATCGTTCTGTTGTCAGAGTGGTAACTACGTATTCATGCCATCTGGCTATTAGACTATCTTCATCGTGTCCTGTTTTATGCTAAGTTGATGCCTTTGTGCTAAAATGGGTCCTCTTTTAACATTCAATCTGACTCTTATTCATTTTGATTAACTATAAAGTGGAATTGTATTCAGAGTGTTGGTTTCTTCTAGGTCATTGAAGCTCAGTTAAACACAAGAAGGCGTTGGTTTGCCGGTCGAGGAGAACAAAGTTGTGACTTCCACACACAAAGACGTGACTCTCTAGGTCGTCTTCGACAAAAACACGTTACTCCACCTATTGTTCTGGCGGTGAATTGCTCTGCAACACACGCAAGCCTTTTAGAACCATGATTTGAAACGAGTGCGTCGACACAACGGTGCGTAAATACGCAGAAGCATGCGCCAGCCTTAACGTGGGGCTTCGACCGCCGGCAGGGCGACGCTCTCCGCGGCTGCATGGAGAGACGGAGCGGCTCGGTCCTCGTCTCAGCTCTGATGTAACTGGTTCGCTGTTGTTCAGGTCGCAATTTCAATTACACAGCACGGAGCAGTGTAGGCCTACAGGAATATCTGGACAACAGCCAATCAGAGGCAAAGACCCACCGCATCTCTGTCTCCGATTGGTTTAGACCACGATATGACCCAACCATGCGTGAGTTCCGTCAAAGCAGAACAAACTCTTCGTTCGTTCATAGAGGCAGCGAATGCAAGGACAGGTGCACCGGTGCGGCCTAGGAAACATTTTAGTCGCACCCGTACAAATTTTGGTCGCACTCTAGAGCCCTGAGTCTAGCTAGATTTAGGAGGATGCGCAGCTACAATGTAGTCCTGAACCCACTTGCATGTGCGTGGGCTCCATAGATGTGCACTAACCTCTTTAAAAAGTTTGCAAAATTCTGGGAATGTAAAAGTTTCTCGAAGGAAATAATGTGAATAAAATGGAAGTAATAGGGTAACCTTGTTATAGGCAGAAATCCACATTTACAGTCATAAACAAATGATCTGCACATGTGATGGAGAAGATAGGTAATGATTCAGTAAAAAGGACAGATATTTAACCCGAACATCCCATTCCAGTTTTACTGAATCATAGGTAATGAATCATAGGTAATGATTCAGTAAAAAGGACAGATATTTAACCCGAACATCCCATATCACGTTTTGGACCTAAACCCCAAATAAGTTATAGAAATAAGAAATGCAGGGATCCGACCATTCCATAAGAAGCCTTTAGAATCAAGTACCGATCTGATAGCAGTGTCTCTTTAATAAGCTGTATGCCTCACTGTATAGAGACTTACATCATTCACTTATAATTCAACAGGGATTTACTAACTTTGCAAAAGAAAATAGAAAAAATAAATGCGTGGGTTTAAATGAAAACTGAAATGTTAATTAAACTTAAAAGAAATGAACATAGATTACAATTCTTTTTTAATGCATCTCCAACACTAATAGTTTTTCCTCTGAACAAGAAAGGAGGTGTAAAGGGTTGACAGTAACTGACCTGTGTGTTACAGCCAGGCCGACATCTCTCCTCATCGTCTGAGGGGAACCCCTGGTCACATCTGTGAAATCATCAGAAATACGGACGTCAAAAACACAGAGACGGTGGAGAAAACAACCCAAAGGACAAGGGTGAGTGACCCAGGACAGTATCTATGAAGAGGACTCACTCTCCAGCAGGGTGGGTGTGGCAGGCATCATGTACGGGGCCGAGGCCGGGACGGGGCCAGGGGTTCGGGCAGACAGCAGTGGGGAGCGCAGCGCTGAGTCTCCAGGACCGTTACCACAGTTATTAATCGGAAGAGCACTCAGCACTTTGTTCTTCTTACCGGCTCTGCAAGCACAGAGAGCAACTAACACCACAGTACAGTATACAGTAGGCCTTGTCATGCCTTCACGCAGGGACAGTGTGGGGGGGACAATACAGATGCCTGGCCTCAGCAGCAGGCAGTAGTGTGTCTGGGTTTTTACAGATTTACCAGGTGAGGTACTAGTTTATCCTGTCAGGGTGGTTTAAAAAATACCATAAACTCATTAAAAAATTGAATTCACAGAAAAGTGCTCATTGAGTAACATGGTAATCTGCATGATTAATATGAGATATCTCAAATGAAGATGGCACTCAAAGACACTGGGTCTGTATTATTCTTAAGTTATATTTATATTTATCCCTTCTTAATTGTGTATTGTTCAGTACTATCTGTGTGAAGTGTTGTTTTCCAGCAGCAGTTCAGTATCTCAGACTTCTCTTTTGGAGATCACAAAAATCCACAGCAAGCTATGTAAGCAATGAGGTTTTGGTGCGGCCATTAAAGCAGTAATACCATATACAATGGCCTAGGTTATGGCTGATTGCAATAATTTACGACTTTGTTTGTTATTTAGCAGATGAAACGTAAGCCAGATGTAGAGACGGGCTACTGATCCACTGACATCATTACACTCAGTTGTAGGACCTACCTGAGTGCTGCCGGCTCCTCGATGCGGTTTGCTAGCTGGGACTCTTGACTCTTGCTTCTTGTCATTATGTTGGGAAAGAGCTGTAGCCGCTTGTGTGTGGGTGGGGGGGGCGTGGGGGAGGGCGAGCTGGTGCAAGCTCTCCGGTCCTCTGGACAAGGGAAGACCGATATGGAGATGGAGCGGCCGTGGGTGGTGGTAATGGTGTGCTGCAGCGGGAGGGACGGGCTAACCCCGCTGGAAGGGGAGCTGATGGGAGAGAAGACATCAGTGTCCTGTCGAGCCTCTGAGCTGCAAAAGCCTGAGTCAGGACCCGGATCACCTCAAGTCAAAGAATAAAGATCCAAGTAAGTAGAGTACGTGTTGTCACACATTCCTGGGTTTATTTTGCACTTCTCTAAACAGGCTACAAAGTGCACCGACACAACCAAAGCTAACCAGAACCAAGCACCGGCAACCAAGTATAAAATATAACCTGCAACAACCTCCGCTGCCATTGCCATGGCTAACCTGCGTTGTTAGCGCTCTTCAGACAGGAGAGAGCAGCAGTGAGGCGAGAACAGTCCTCTGAGCCGGGGCCCAGGCGTCTCATGGCGTCCGGCAACTCAGAGCCGGAGGTCGGCAGCGAGCTGTCCACCGAGAGCTTCCCTGCAGCAGCCTGCAGGAGAAAAGCAGGACATGTTAGTCACTGACTACCACTGGGTTTTGTCTGGGCTCTTGCTTGGTTTTCTTAATAGACATTAATACAAGTACACATACACATGGTTGTGCCCGCTCTGCATCTATTCATTCAGCAGTCACAGCCCGGGAGACTTTCGTATTAGGCAAATGGCCTCAGCTAAAATAAGCCCTGGGAGACTTTCACCAGGCCTGATAAGGCCTAGAGATGTACGTCTGCTTTACAACTACAACCTCCACAATCAAGAAGAACTGGTTCTGACAATGCAAATGGGCTGCAGTGCAGCAGGACAAGCTTGAACAGAGTTTATACAAGTGGAGGAAGGGAAGGTATTCTGTGAAAAGGTGGCTCACCTAACAGCCGCATGTCTACCTACTTTATTTAGATGGAATTAAAAGAAAGGCCTCATAATGGCATGAATGGTACATTAACAAAGTCAGTGTGAAAAAGACCTGTGGGTCTGAACTGTGATGTTTAACACAGTCTACGTACCGAACACCAAATGGAATGGAATCTGCTGACAAACTGTCAAAACAAGGTTTACTCTACACTGCTTTTATTTGACTAGAACGTGTTTTTTCAGTCCTTGTTGTGTGTATTTGTATGTGTGGCTTCATGTCCTGGCAACTGGCTGTTCCCTGCATGGTGTCCATGGTAAGACAAATGGACAGATTGCTCAGTAATCGCATGAAGAGAGACAATGCTCAGACTCAATTTGAGACATCTATGTTCTGTGCGAAAAACACTATTTTTCAAGTTTGGCTGATCCAATGAGTTCAAACGAATTTGGTGGGCATCCTCTCATGTAACATGGTTATCCATGTCTGGTTTCCACAGTATCACCTCGCAGAGAGACAGTGTCCTGGACGTTTGTTCCCAGAACAATACAACTGCCGGGGGGACAAACGCAAGACTTGATTGGACGAGTTCAAACCACTGACAACCTCAAAGTACTTGTTAGGCCTGCCAGCGTACAAATGCATCTGTGTGTAGAGTACGTGTGGCAACAGCTGTGGTCTGTGTTAACTTCCTGTCGCCTGACACACAGTGCAACAGCAGCCACACAATTATATGTAGCTTTTAGCATGCTGAGGGCTTTTATTCAGCTGGAGATAACAGACGGTTTTCGGTCTTCTTTTCTTAAGTGTCTTGCTCATCCTTTGATTGAGGGACGGCTGTGCTCATCACTCACCCAAAGCTGGGCTCAGTTCTCCTTCTCTTTTCCCGTGAAGGAAACTTATCTTTCCAAACTTATCTGAGATCTGATCTCTCAGATCGTATTTCAAGCGAATCTGATTTCAGTGTGTTCATACAGTCTATGCTTCCAGATATGATCGGATGAAAAGTCAAGTATAAAAATGGCCATCATTTCTATGGACCATGATATTTAGTGATAACTACGCTGACCAGATTTCACTAACCATGTGAATAACAGTAAAGTTGTGTCCTTCATTGATGTGTGATCGCTTAGCGACGCCACAACAGGAAAGTGCAACAGAAACGTGGCCAGCGAGTACTGATTTTCTGATCACTGCTTTTAATCTGCACATACCTGCACAACCCTCAGATAAGCTTCATACAGCATCCTGCACTCGTAGGCGTAAACACAACATATAAGCATAGTCTTATGGTTGGGTAACATACGAGAGAACAGCAATGCACCATAAGACTGACTGAATGATGAATATCAGATTGCTACAGTATCTGCCGTCCATCACGGATTCTTCTTCAGCCCTGTGAAGGCAGCAGGACACAGACATCAAGCGAGCAGTGAATCATTAAATCATGTGCAACTGAATTGCTGGATGGAGGAGCTGGATGTCCACACACATAACCGGTTCAGTAGTCAGTATTCTGCGTTCTGTATACTGCATTCTGTATTCAGTGTTCTTTATTTTTTAATCCGCATTCTATATTCTGTATTGTATTCAGTATTCTATATCCAGTATTCTGTGTACAGTATTATCTGTTATGTATTCCAGTTTCAGTATTCAGTATTCTGCTCTTATTCAGAGCAGAGTTCAAGAAAAAAGCCCCTGCTGTTAGGTGACAATGAACAAGGTGATCCTCCAAAGCCACATGGTATCTATTTGACAGCCTTGACACTTCTAGAGAAGTGAGGATGGTTTCCTGTCCACTCCACTTTCGTAAAAAATTAAAAAACGGTAGAAAATCCAAAGGTTGGAGGAAGAAGTTGACACATACCGATACCAGGGCAGGGCTTGGGCATGCCTCAGCTGCCTGTGTTTACAGGTAACGGAAGCCTGAGAGGAAAGGAAAGACAACTGAAAGAAAGTCACTGAGGAGGAAACAAAGTCTTTCTTTTATCCTATGGGGGTAAATCGCACAAAATACCTTCCTCTGACACTAGTCATTGGTTTCTCCCACACAAACGTGTTGTTAGGGATCAGAGTCCACCACAACAGGCACGTGGGTTCAGATAAATGCCTCCACCTAGCAGACAAAACACAGATCTGTCCTAGAGCTCACCACGGAGATACAAACCGCTGAAAAAACAGAACACACACACGCCTAGTGTGCCAAAACACACACTGGAGCTACCTGAGACAGCAGCAATGTCTCACTAATGTGCTGGGTCTCTTTCTCCAAAACCCTTTCCCGCCCCTTGGGTCACAGGTTCCATCTGCTACTGTACATTACCATGCGGTCGGGAGTCTCTACTGGACATCAGAGTCCCTGCTCTCATAATCCAGGCCCTGTTACAGAGTAATCCGTGAGCACAGCAGGCGGCTGGGAAACATACTGACAGAGAACCAGCAAGTCTTCCCACTCCCTGTTTTCCTCCTCCCTCCGTCTCACACTTCCCTCCCCCTCTCTGTGTCTCCCTCTCAGCCAGTCAGCCGCTCTGTCTTCACGACATGCCAACATTGTGCATCAGTGACTGGCGGCGACCTACTGCGGAACTCTGTTATCGGGAATCTGGGCAATTTGGTGTCATGTCTCCGTCCAACAGGTGGGTGTTCTGAGAAGGTTTCTTTCATGAGCTGACCTTTCAGTCTGTAAGGTTGCTGACAGCCCTTTTCCCTTTCTGTTAATTTAAAAGTAAAGAAGATCTATACCACTTTGTTGTTTCTCGCTATCGATGCGTTAAGCTTTCAAGGAGCTGCTGTACCCTCTTTACATATCTGGAGGGTTTTCTTCCGTGCACAAGTCTAATCAGTGCTGCACCCCACCCTACCTCACAAGAAATCTGCATGCCTTTTTTCCCTTCCCCGTGTCATTGCCCTGCACAGCCCAAGCCAAGCCATATAAGTCTGATGGTAATGAGAGGGCAACGGAGGGAGAGGACAGAGGGGGAGGATAGTTGACAGGAAACAGAGAGTTGGAGCCAAAACTTGGGGATTGCTTCTGCAGAGATAACACACTGGATTATGAATCCTGGGCGTACAGATTGACTTTACAGAATATTTGAGTAACAAGACTGGGAATATCGAGGTGTTTTACTGTTCAGGAAAGTTAATTTACTCCTAAAATGACTAATTCAGTGTTCATCTCTGCCTGTTATACACGGCAGTGTACCATTGAACAAGGAGACCGCTCCCGCACCCCCATCTCCACCTCCACCCACCACAAGAAAGTCATGAATTTTTTTTTTTTCTTCAATCGTCCAATCTTCCCTGCGCAACGCAGTTCCGCCCTGACACGTGGGTGCACACAAGACACATGCGCAAGCTCGCACTAGCAGACGGAGAGCACGCCCACAACGCAATTAACTGCAGCCAAATGTAGTGAAAGACGTCCTGCTGTCCTTTCAGGAAGATCATTACTGGAAAGGACCTTTTCTTCAACCCTAGATAGATATGGAGCTGGGTTCTCTCGCCCTGCTGGGGTCACTGCTTGAACTGTGCTCTTGCTTGTGGCTAAGATAAATAAAGATTTAAAAAACAAACTTCCGCACTGGGCCGCAGCGATCCCTCGACCCTGCTGGGCCGCAGCGAATCACGTTCCACGCTGGGCCGCAGCGACCTCCTGATCCGGCCCCACGACTCCAGGACCTGAACCCTGGTACCGGCCCCACGACTCCAGGCCCCGACTCGGCCAGTCCAGTGAGAGTTCAGTGCTTTCGATGAAGGATGGATTTAAAAGTTGACATTTGTTGCTTCATGCCTTACATAAAATCAGGTTTAATGGAAGTTATGATGGAAGAGATGCATCATGTAAACCACAGAAGTCGTCCACTTGGTTGAGCCGTCACGTTTGGAAAGATTTTTAGAGTGATGCCCTGGTCATTTGTGTTTAGCCTCCGTCAATACAAACAACCTGTTACTGTGAAGAAGCAGGCGAACAACGAACAGAACTGGCACAATGCCATAAACCAACTGTAAACTCATATTTGTGGTATACTGCATTCATAGAAGCCCTGCGTATTTCATGCCTCAAAGAAACAAAAGGCTGCATATATACTATTTGATTTGGCTAAAAAATATAAACTCAAACATCCCGCATCACGCATAACGATGTGTGTTGACGTTCAGCTACTGTAGCTTGGACATATTCTGTAAAAGCTTACGGTTATTGTAAAATAGCTTTTAACCTATACAAGAAATACATACAAAGTCTTGTATGCAAGAAGTAGGATACAAGTTAATAAATGTGTATGCTGTTGTGGTTTTTATTGACTATTAATTTATTTCTTCTGCCTTAAGTTTGCAATATTACTTTTAGCTGACCGTAGTTTAACCAATTTAATTAGAATTTTAAATAACCGGAAAATGCTTTTCTCTCCTGCCTGAAATATATCATGCTCCGGAGGTGAAGCATATCTTCCTAAATTAAATGAAATAAGATTACCTTCCCTATCTATAGTTAAGTTTTTTTAGCATCATTTTTTGTGGCATGTGAGAGGCTCAAGGCTGGCGCATGGTTCTGCGTCGTTGCGTCGACGCACTCGTCTCAATTCATGGTTCTAAAAGTCTTGCGTGTGTTGCAGAGCAATTCACCGCCAGAACGAGTAACGTGTTTTTGTCAAAGACGACCAAGAGAGTCACGTCTTTGTGTGTGGAAGTGGTTGGTTGGTTTATTTATTTATCATAGACTTTATTGCCCCGTGCATCGCCACTGCTGCTTTTCATCGCGGACACATTTGTCCTGTATTTTCCTCCACAACTTTGTGCACCTCTCGACCGGCATTTGCGGAGATCTCCCTCCGTGAATCCAACCCGCTTCTACAACCCGCCCATGACGGCTTGTATAAGCGCTCATATTTACGCATTTCTTCCGACAAAAGTTCTTCAATCTGATCCGTTCTCTCGTAAACATTCTTAGTTTTAATAATGGCGATATCGGGCTATGAAAGCGGAAATGTGAGACTCCGTAAAGAATATAGTTAGCGGACCAATCGCAGCCTTGTGCGCTGCGGGAGGCTTGCGGCGCTTGCGTTGCTTTCGACACAAGCCTAGAAAAATGGCTCGACACACGCAAGGAGGTGTGAAAAGGCACGCAAGGGACACGCAAGGGGGTCTTGCGTCTGCGTCGCTCTGAAAACGCAGAAGCATAAACTAGGCTTCACTCACACAGTTTGACCCCCGTGGCCTATTTGGGATAGCGGTGGGCCTTGAGTTTGACATATGTGCTTAGAGGCTACATGCTCCAGAGAAGAGGTAGCCAATGCTGTGGCCGCGGGGACCACCTGAGTTGCCCGTGAGGCATGTTCTACAAATATGACTAGTCTCCATGGAGCTCCCTCTAAAATGTTTAGTTGTGGTTGTCTTTAATTTAAAAAAAACAGTTGCATTCATGTGTGTAAATTTCAAAATGACAATATTTAATGTAAATGTTAAAAACTAAAATGCTTTATAAAACTTGTAAATGACTTTTAAATGTTGAAACAGATACATAGTTAAATGTTGCATGTTTAACTATATATGTGTTTACTATCTGTCACGACAGCCACGCCGTGATCAAGTTGTTGGTGTGCGCGGCCGTCTGTTGATGTTTTTCCAGGAGTCATGACAACGGGCCGTGGACCTTGAGGACGCTCCGCTGCTGCCAATTACGCACCTGGCTCCAGTTCCCGATCAGGGGGGTATTTAAGAGCCGTCCGGAGAGCCAGTCCCTACCGGATCGTTACGTGCCAGGACTTCGCCTGAGACTACCGTCGTCCACCCTGCTGGACTCTTCCCCACCGAGCCCCAGAAACCAGAACGTCTCGGACTACTGGTGTTTTTTGTTATTTTTGGATCTTTTGTGAATAAACTATTCTTTATTCTCCCCACCAATCCAGTCTGCGTTTGGGTCCTGTTCGAGCTTGACATGACACTATCATTGTTACTACCATAATGAAATCATTGTTAGGAATAATTAACATTGACATTTGACAAATATTATTATTATTATTATTATTAAAGGCAACTTTGTTATTAAGGAAGTTTGTGTCAAACAAGTAGCCCATCGTACTACTCTGTGTCTCCCAGTTTCAGGAAGGTTGGTGACTCCTGGTCCAAAGGCTGCATTAGTCGACAGGTTGCGTCACTTGACTGTTACACAGATGGCCCATCCCCGTTGACTCCTTCAACTGCGGTCG
Organism: Gasterosteus aculeatus; assembly: GCF_964276395.1. Lineage (NCBI taxonomy): Eukaryota > Metazoa > Chordata > Actinopteri > Perciformes > Gasterosteidae > Gasterosteus > Gasterosteus aculeatus. Next base: position 20,716,748 of record NC_135688.1, on the reverse strand, counting down.
ACAAATGCAGCCCTCCATTCGGCAATTTGGAGGACACATCTGATGCATCTTGTAGCTTAAGTGACGTGACGTTGTTATTAAATATACATAAGGTGAGAATAAACTACTTTTAACTCTGTCATGCCGCTCTGCCCCCATACAGCCCCATCCCCAGGCTGTCCATCGCATCTGAATCCCCCCTGGGTCCTTAGTCCCTCCACGTACTGCTTCTTGTGTACCAACAAATATTTAGAACACATACCTCAACTGACCAGCTCACGTTACCGGCAGCCGCTGCGCTGTTTACGGCAGCTAGTCTGCCCGCATCCAACCGTAGTTAGGAGTTGAAGGTCCCTTTAATGCGTTAACTTTCATACTATAGAGGTTGACGAACACACAAATAAACTGAACTTGGTTGCTGTGCTCCTTTTCTTTCGAGGTGTGATTATAAACAAACAATACATTTTGTTTTGTTTGAGGGAGCAGGAGGAAGCAGCTTGGTTCGTAAAGGGGTAAACGTGAGGGGGTAAACTATTTTTCTAATATCCTATAGTTACAGTTAAATTAGCTTGTATCCTATGCAAAACAAAAAAATGTATTAATAAATGTCATTTATTTAGCTGTTTTATTGACTGATTCCATCAGCCTTAAGATTGCAATATTACTTTAGCTAAAAGCACATGGTTTAACCATTTAATTTTAATTTAATTTAAAATGACCAGCATGTTCTTCTCTCACCAACAACAACTGACTTTTAAATTAAATTAAGAAACTCCAATTGAGGAATATTTCAGAGAGCTGAAGGCTGGGTCATGACCAAAAGAACCAAGGTTTCCTCAGGAGGGTGAACATTTCATCTTTCTATTGTCATGAGTCTTTCATATGGGCATTGGCTGCTATTGCATGCTTTTTAAGCAGCTTTAATATTTAAAGAACAATTGAAACCCAAGCAGAAAACAATGGTAATGGTAAGTATTTGAGAAGTTAAGTCATACTAACTTGTAAAGAAAGAATAAAGATACTATGAAACGGTATTCCTCTCACGTCCTGAGCCATCCCAGTTGAGGGTTCAATACATGATTATGTCAGGTCAAACTCCCTTTCTACACAATGTATGCATTAATAAATGGAACCTATGTGTTGCTCAGTTGGTGTTTCAAATATGATGAACTGAAGAATACTGACTGAACAGACTATTGATTAATGCTACCAAAATTCAAAGTGTGTGATGCCACAGTGTTGCATGGCACACTGTATGCAGTAAACTCACAATAGAGACGTCCAAGGACTACACCCTATATTTTCCCAGAGGATGCTACATTGTGAACAAATCAGGGGTTGCTAGCAGTAGCAGGAGAGCTAAGTGAGCTGTTAGCCCCCGTGCTAAGCAATGGAACCAATGGTTTGAATTGGATTGAATGCTAACAGAGGCTGAAACGACTGGTATGCGTTCTACCGCAATGGAATACTTCTTCCACCACTGGTTGTGCAAAACATTTCAACACAGTGTGCACTGTACACACTGCACATTTCATACACTTAAATTATTACATATCTGGGGGCAGAAAGTTATAAATGTTTTTTTGTTTTATTAATGTACTTGACTTGGTCATCTTTTGTCAATGAGCAGATGTTGCACTAGCTCAGCTCCTTTAACAATCTGCATGTCCCTCAGAAGCCTGTAATACATGAAGCATGAAATGTTCTGTTCATCCCAGACAACACATTCGTACACCGACAGAGGGAGGTTTGCAAGGCGACAATGGAACAACGCTTCTCTTTAAATGGGAGCTACATAACCACCATATGGTGTATTTCGCAAAGTACCACACAATCAAAGAGACAATACACTGCCCTCTGTGAGCAGTACTCTCAGGGCCAAAACATGAATTTAAAACCACATTAAGTTTAATTGAAGGCTGACTTACCTTAACGTCCTACATGCTGTCCTATAAGGTCGGTAAAAGCCCAGTTGCTCCCATACAGGACAGTCCGTTTGTCTGCCTGCTGCTCTGAGCCCACCTGTCGCTTACTTCTCAAGTGTCTGAAAGAAAGCGGAGTCCCCCTGAGGCAGAGCTCTAACCGACCCTAGTGTTTGTTTTCACTAATGTTTGCAGGACGCTTCCAACTCTGCCTTCAACTGTGTTCAATTGTCAAAGACATGCGTATGCTCTTGCGTGTGTTGGTGGGTGCAGAGGCTGGTTTCGGTATGTATAAATAGCACACTGGGGAGGGACAGAGGCTTGCAGAGCAGCTGACTCAACACATTCTAGTTTGGGTGAGTGCTCATCACAAAGCGCGGTGTGGCCGGTGCTATTCACAACACTGCAAGACTTGATCAACCGACACCGCAGCACAGAACTATCTGACTTCCCTTGTAGGGACCAATACTCACTAGCAGTAGTACCTTCAAGATGTATGGGAAATCAGCTTTGTAGATTAAAATACCATGTATAAAAGTGCTGCTTTTAGATAAGATGTCAATAACTGAGAAAGTTAGAAGTAACCAACCTTTTGTTTAAGATACTTACAGACCTGTCATATTACCACCTTGTGAATGCATTGTGGTACACAAGGGGATTGAAAAATGAGAATGGCTTGATTTTCAATACTGTCCTTAATACACACCCTCTGGTTGGTATGTTTCGGTACTGATGTGATGTATTGAAGTGCACAGCACGGAAGCAGTCACTGACTCCTGTTGACAAAGCAGCACATTCTGCTTTTGTCTGGTCCCCGTAATTCACCGCTTCCCCTACAGATGCAGAACACTGGCACTTAAACAATACAGCTCTTCAAACACGTTTCTGTGCGAAAGACTCTGCCAGACTTTGCTGTGTAGGAAAGGGAAAAAGGTAACTGTCAAAGTTACAAAGCACAGTTAGTCCATCATCAGTTGTAAACACCTGCTCTGCTAATCTGGATGTAGCGTAGCACATAGCGCAGCCCAGTACAGCAACCAGCTACTCTGCCCTTGCTTTTCACCTCATTTGGATTTCTTGACAAACAGGATCTGCTCAGAATGCGTGGGAGAAAACCACAGCTAAATAAAGCCTCCTGCCACACGCATGTACACAACTCAGGGCCGAGCCTGAGTGCAAGACAACAGCCACTCCTCGGCTACTTTTATTTTTTTGATATTCCCAAAAGGATGGATCTAATGGAGTACAAAACCCAACTCCTAAAGAGGACGTTGGTATTCTACTCAATTGTTCCTCAATCCCGTAGAAGAAGAAGCTTAATTATTAACCCTGTTTTGCAGTTAAGGGGCCGTGTCCGTGTTATAATAGTGGCCTCTTTTGAAAATGCATTTGGGCAAAAATACGTACTGTACAAAAGCGGCAAAGTTGAACAACGGTTTACAAGTCTCTTATTTATACTTTTAAAGTAAATTAATTCAGTCTTCTACCTTCACGTAAAAGACTTGGCAGTAATAATACTTGAACACAGCACTTATCCTGAAGCGTTCAAATCTTAAACGCTTCCACGGCTGTCGGTCACATGCACTTCGTCATTTTAAAAGGCATGAGCCATCTGGCTGAACTATTGCATTTCTCAATATGGTTACTGTATTAGACTTCTCTGATGTGTGTCAATCAGCTAGAGAGTTGAATCCTGAATCCCGGTGCTTAGTAGAGGTTTGGACTTGTTGGATGAGTAATTGCGTAAAGCAAAAAATATATCTTTTGACCAGAAACACAGAAAACGTTTGACCAAGTAGCTGTGGGAACCGCCTGGATTAGGCCTACCAATGACAATAATAATGTGCTCTATCCAAGTGTCCCACTGAGCCCTGACGGTTTGTCGGTGAGCACACCGGCCATTGCTCATCTTCAATTCTACTGTGACAGTGTGTGAAAAAAAGCCACGTGTGGTAACAGTACAGGTTCAAACGTGTGACGATTTAACGTTGCGAATTGTTACCGCTAGTGGCAACGAATGGAAAGTAGCACTAATTCGTATTTTTATCAGCATATCGATGGTGAGTGTGACCGCGGGAGCAGACCGTGAACGTGTGATGAGATCACGGAGTGTAATGGGGAACAGAATAACGTGTAACACCTGCTTCTATATAACAGGCCTGCACTGAAGTTGCGGGAGGCTCGCGCGCCACGGTAAGCGGCGCGCACGAGCAGCTCATTTTCTCAAGTTACCTCTGAACGACGGATCTCGCGCCGCGCGACGTCTCTGGATGCGGTCCGGTGAGGCTGCAGGCAGGGGATGGAGGTGACCAGCAGGTTCGGGACCGGAGCCTCCTCCGGGTCTCCCGTCCTGTCTTTTGAGTCCATTCCTCACACAAGCGGCGCCCTGAAGACGTGTCGCGGTGCATCTCCTCAAACACGTTTCCGCGTTTGGAACTGAACAGAGCAGCAGACCCCCCGCCGACCCGACCCCGGGGAGCGTCCGCAGAGAACGGCACCACGTTGCGGGTAGAACGTACCGGGGGCGACTCCACGTCCACGGATAAAACTGATGAGTTATTGCGATGTTGAAGGGAAGTTTCGTTAACGTTTGAGAGCACCAGCTGCTCTCTACCTAAGTCAAACACCAGAGAAGAAGTCTCCAACTAGTGATGTCATCTGGTGGAAAGGGTGGATGTGCTCCATGGACGGGAGCTTTATTTGAGTCTAGCCTTACCAGCTCGGATTCCCCGGGGCTGTGAGGGTCACCGCGAGCCTCTTACCCCGCTGATCTGCAGCCCTCACATACTAGTTGATGATATCCCATGTGAGAGTTTAGCATCCACATTTTGAGTTTCCTAGACAGTTGTTTATGTTGAACAAGATGTTATGTAGACCATAATACATTGACAATATGGGCATAGTATTTCCACCCTGAAGTCAAAGTGTTTTACTGACAGATAAAAAAAAGGCAGTAAGCCAGAGTAACTCATTTGTTTGGTGAAAATGGAAAACGTTAATATCCTTGAGAACCCGTTGGTCCAATTGGCCTCTTATCATCTTCATCACAAAGTCTGGTATGTACTGCTTGAACAATACAGCGTTCTCATTCATGATTTAGTTTTAGTTTCACTCTACGTTGTCCTGTATTGTTTTTGTATTGCAGTCCTAGAAGTATTTTTAGCGTACACTTAGTTGAAAATAATCCTTTCATTAAGCAACATAAGTGTTTCTCATAAAGTGCCTAAAGGCCTTCAAAGAAACGAGAACACACTGCCATCTGCTGCCAGAGAGGGTCCCTGAAGAGGTGAAATGCTTCCATTAAATGGTTTCAATGTCAATATTATATGTAGACAAATTGTAGGCTCAAATAAATAGATATACAGTGTAGTTACATTACAGGTCATTTATCTAAAGCAACTTATATTGCATTTTCTATTTCAACCCACAGCTTTTTACATTCCTGCCTAGGAAGCAATTAGGGGTTAAGTGTCAGGGACACTTCGACATGGGGCAGCCAGGACTCAAACCACCAACCTTGCGGTTCCCAGCGCACCCTCTCTACCTCTGCGCCACAACAATCCCGATACAATATGTACAACTTTGTTAACAAAATATTGTCTGAGAGTCATTTAGATTTACACAGACTTGGAATTTATGCACAAGATTCCCCCTTTTTTCACATGTTGATGGTGTGCTTACTTAGCACACACATCGTGGGTACATTTGGAAGCAAGGCCCATGGTTAGTGATGTAATAGCGAGGGAAGGTGTTGGGAGGTGGCTGGAAAAATGTCTTTAGTGTAAGAGACCTACAGAGAATTTGTGACTAGTTGTCTACAAGTAGTATGTATCATTATTATCACTATAAATATTAATTCAATAATGCATGTATTTCCAATACAGTCACCTTTTTGGATGTAAATTAGTTTTTGAGCCTGTTGACCCACTATTCTTCTACATGTTAGACTCAAACCAAATACATTCACTTGAAAAGGATTACATTTATTTTTTACAAGTAGTATTGTACATAGAGGCTTTGCAACAACATTTATCTTAATGCAGAGATACAATTTACAGAGAATCGTATTGGACAGTTTTATGGTTTAATAAATACCGTATTTTCACATTGTCATTGTTAAAGGAGACATTTCATGCTCATTTTAAGACTCATCGGGGTTCCATCTAAACACTTTCACATGCTTTGATGTTAAAAAAGCACATGATTTTTGTCGTATTGTCTGTGTGAAAATCCCTGTATTCACCTTCTGTCAGAAACCTTCCATTAAGCAGCTGTCTCTTTTAAGTGGATTTCAATCCTGTTCTATGTAGGGTAGCAAAGGATTGTGGGGAAAGGCAATATAAAGAAACAAGGCACAGCAAAGATGGAAGTTCATTAAGTACTAATGAACTTCAATGAACTTCCATCTTTGCTGTGCCTTGTTTCTTTGTGGAACTGTCCGTGGGTACTTGTCTGTAAGGCAGAAAAGCGCCCTCTACTGGGCCCAGCGCAGGTCAAAATAATTCTAATCCTTTCTCCTACTCCCAGAATTACTTCCACTGATGGACAATGCCGCCTGTCGGAGGTCAGTGCCAAACTGGGTCTCGGGTGTTGTCTTGTAACCCTGACAACTGAGTCACGGAGCCTTGTGGAGAGTGAGGTAAATGGCGATACAAACCCATCCCGCAGGCATTATGGTGGGTAATCGGGTCGGCCCATTAAACTCGTCTAAATTTAGCGTGTCCTACTGTCTCAGCCTGCTGCTAATCTGGAATATTCCAACACGTTTTTGAAGGAGGACTCTAACCCCAGTAAAGCTCGGAATCTTCTAGCCGCATGCAGGCTGTGTACACTGAGGATTCCAGAAGCTTCTGTTGAGACAAGTCAGACACCGGCTGTCAGGAGGAAGGAATGCCAGGGGTGTGGAGCATTTATTCTCACACACACACATCTTCAGTTGAGGATTGACCAAAATGTCTTTACTTTGGAACACACTTTCTATGGCTTGTAATGCTTTTTAAGCAAAAAAAAAATCAAAAATATACAGTGCTAGTCCAAAGTTTGGAAACTTATTGAATTGAATGATGAAACGTGCCCAAACTTTGGACTTGTACTGTATGTGTATTGCTTAATTATCTTTTAGAAAAAAAATGTAATAAAATGAATTAAGGGGACAAGATTGGACTTAACAATTGTAAATTAAAGTAAATGAAGAACAAAGGTTGCAGTTTGTTTGCTTTTCTCCCGGCCCGCTCCACCCTCCTGTCCTTGAGGGCCAACAACCCAACAATGACTCACTTCCCTTGTTTGTCAAAGTTGCTCAAATCCTGATGAAGTCACGTGTTGATGATGATACTGAGATCGAAAAGATGTGTTCTATTTTGAACACAGTGGACAAACACTACACATCTGGTGTGATGCTGGTTCTGTAGCACATTCATAGAAGTTCTTTACTAACCATAATGTAGGCTCATATGCAGCTGTATATTAAGAAATAAAAGCAACACAAATACACATTTAACTGTAGTCGTAACTGAAATGAAATAAAGCACCTTTATCTGCCTCAGCATACAAATCCTGTCCGTAAACCACATCTGGTGTTCTTCTTCAAAAAAAATAGATTGTAACTCTTCAGTACTCGTCCTCCCCTCTTATCTCCAGGTCAATAATAAACACAATCACAGCTTCTGCACACACCGAGCAGAGGGCGCTGTGTGTATGTGCGCCTGTGTGTGTGTGTGTGTGTTAGATGCTGGTAGATTTCCATTGCAGTGATTAGAGGATCCGTCAACGCGGAATACTTTTCCAATTCCTGCTGTCAGTTGTATAATGCTTGTTGTGTCACATGGTCCATCTACCAGCCATGAGGGAACACGAGACATGAATTATGGTCCAATCTCTGGACACGCCCCTGCAGTGATCACAGCGACGCCTCGACATTATGAAAAGGGGTGGACAGTGAAGTGTTTACTCTAAGTGGACAGTGACCGTAAGCGCCTCCCTGAGGGAAAGAAGCTGAGGAGAAGGCGAAGAGCAATTCTGAGAAAACACCGAGTTCTATGAGGGGAGTGGCTTCTTATAATTTTAAGAGAACAAGGAAGTTCTTAGTTCAGGAAAGCTTTAAGCTGCAACAGTCGTTGATGAGCGGTTCACGGTATCTCTATGAAAAGTCAGCAACAGAGATGGGTTTTTCATCATCTTTGGAGAACGTGCCTACAATAGCTGTATCATCTGCATCATTTTTTGTGCACTATAAAGAAAATCCCATAAAAAACGGGCAAATGAATGTCGAACAAAAAACATAAAATTAAAGTAAAATATTGTAATGCAAATAAGACTTTATTTGCATTACAATAATGCAAAAAACATAATACACAGAAAATTTTCCTGTATTATTCTGATCAAGTTTTTGCTGTACTGCTCTCTTAGGGTTGATCTTTCAAGCATTACATGACATGTACTACTAGCCAATGGAATTTACAATGAGTAGACACAGGCCATGTATCAGATCGAAGTGGTTACAATTCCACTTGCTGCCACTCTAAGGCAAAAATCAGCCACCACTGAGCGGCAACCCATTATTTTGTATTTTGTAGAGGCAGAAAGGTTTGAGCAGTGAATTGTCTAAATATGAAAAGTTCTTCACTGCTGAATGTGACCAGAAAGGATGAGCTGGAGACAAAAACAGAAAAAAACATCTGTGGAGCCATATTGCTAAGGGGGGATAAAACCAGTTGTGTCGTTCACTTACTTTTGTTTGATTATTTCTCAAACCAACTGTTAGATAATTACTACACATATTCGCTGTTAGAAGAAAAAACTGAAGGGTAGAAACCAGTATTTGGGGCTTTAAATGTTGGGCGAGGCGGCACGGTGGCGTGGTGGTTCGCACTGTCACCTCACAGCAAGAAGGTCCTGGGTTCAACTCCGCCCGGTGGCCTTTCTGTGTGGAGTCTGCATGTTCTACCCGTGTCTGCGTGGGTTCTCTCCGGGTTCTCTGGCTTCCTCCCACAGTCCAAAGACATGCTCTGAGGATCAGGTTAATTGGGGACTTTAAATTGCCCGTAGATGTGTGAATGTGAGTGTGAATGGTTGTGTGTCTCTGTGTAGCCCAGCGATTGGCTGGCAACCAATCCAGGATGTACCCTGTCTATCGCCCGAAGTTGGCTGGGATGGACTACAGCCCCCCCGCGACCCTGTGTGCAGCATAAGTGGTATTTAATAGAGGGGCCATTATGAATATAAAAGTGGGCCAATATAAATGTAAAAAGTAGGCCTGTACCAAAACTTTTTTTAATAGGCTCAATGCACACATTCTCTGAAATGAATAACAATCTACATTTTGTTTAAAAAAAAAGGTTTTACTGAAAATTCAAACACAAAAATAAACTAAATACAAGAAAAGGAACTTTGTACATTCATACACTTTCCGTTTTATACTGCATCTCACAGAGGCAGGACTGTGGGCTTTTCCAATCACCATGGTAATAGGCGTAATGATGCCATGTAATGTGGTCCAGTACACTGCAGCCCAGCCACAAAGGAAAACCTTTAGCATTGACCATAGAAGCAGGATATTCAACTGCTGCCTCTTCAGAAAATACTAACTTTTGCAGACCACAACCAGAACATCCCATTCAAAAACAGTCTGCTCAATGTGAAGGGTCACTGTGGATCATCAGGAGCATACATTTCTATTGAGAGTGAACAAGAAGGCCTGGAACACCGGATGGGCTGAGGACAGCTTTCAGGGTCGCTGGATTTGTTTATTGTCATTTTTACTGCAAATGGTGCGATTACACTTACACAGCCTAGATTGGACTGTGGAAGTGTATTAGACCCATGAGAAATGCAACTTTGTGGTTTCGACATTTTCACATTTACAAGGAGAACAAAAAAACACAATAACAAAAACACTAATGTTTTACAGAGAACCTGGATACATATGCAGAAAGAACACCCTTATAATTTGTTTATAAACATGACAATTTTATATATACACACAGATATGGCGCTGAACTCAAGGCTCTGTACTGGAATGGCAAACACACACACCAAGACACAAGATGGAGAAGTAAACTCAAACACACAGGGGATTGGGGATTGGGGACTGACTACTGTTACTATACTATTCACTGAAACTGTCATGACAGCAAGTTGGCATGTTTTGGCCGCACGAACAAGGGCTTCATAGAGACCCTGGTGGGTTTTTCTTGGAAGTTCAGATTACTTTTAAATGTTTCTACAATCCTTTCCCTCCTTATCAATCCTTTTTGCACCACCTCAACAAATTGTCAGAGGAGCTACATCGTACATGTTAAAAGGGAACAAAATGGTGGTCAGCTCAGCCACCGTTACTCCATAGTGCCCTTAGAGGTCATGGAGTCCACGGGGTAGCTTTAACGCAAAGACAATGCGAGTATTTACAACAGCTAAACTTTACACCAAAAATAAGTTCATTTCAAGTAATGTTGTGATCAGCAGACCGAACTGAGTTGAAGCCGTGCTGATCTACGTGCAAATGTGAAATATGTCAAACATCAACCGATTACAACGTATTAGTCATATAATAATCCAAATGAATTAAGATATACGTAGCGCTCTATGATGCTCCTCTGTTAAACTAACCAAATAGTGGGATGAGTCTCCGGGACAATACTGAAGTATAATGGCAGATGTTAATAACATAGATATTGATATTTGAGCTTTAAAAAAACAAACAATGATGCAACAGCTCCCTTAAACGAGTTTTATAACAACTACAAGCAAGAAATGTAGTAAGAGGACATTATGCAATTGAAAAACAAACTTCCCCACCCCTCGGTAGACAAAACCATCGAATGGTTACACAGTTTGAAAAAAATATCTTTGGCATCACTGTAATTCAACTTCTGTCATATATGCTGATACCAATACCTGTGCAATGACCCAATATCTGCCTGCTCGATGCACCACTGGCTCCCTCGATTGCACCAGAGCTAGCTTGATAGCTGCTAAGATACGACACATCCTGTGTTAGTAGTTCACAGGGCCGAGTATTGGCCTTCAGACCCCTCCATCCATCAGACCCCTCTATGACATTCCTCCCTATGACTTGCCCACTGGCCAACAACAAACCTGACATAAAGAGCTAGCCAGATGGAGGGTTTACTGAACTCGGTGGAGAGCTGGATGCAGGAAGACGAGGAGCTGAACAGTTGCAGGAGCCCCTGCAAAAGGCCTGGTGTGATAGTTCTCTGTCCAAGACACATTTACTTAAAGTACGTACAAAAATAAATATTTACCAAACACAATATCCTGCTGTGGAGGGGATCTGGGGGGTATTTCAGTACAACTTTTCCTCCTGGTCAGATTGCTGTTTGTTCAGCAGAGATTAATGAAAAGTAAACGGGATTGATTTTCTGAAGACAATTCATTGTTTCCCAGCATGCAGCTGCAGCAAGTGCGGTTGGGTCAGCAGGTGCTGTATGTATGTGTGTGTGTGTGTGTGTGTGTGTGTGTGTGTATGTATGTATTTGCATGTGTGAATGCGGGGGGTTAGATGACTTTGTAGGTCAGGAAGTCACGGAGCGGCATAGGAATAGCCAGGGTCTCCACCTGCTGGGTGGTCATAACACGGCGCAGCGACATCCTACAAATGTGCTGCAGACTGGCCACACTGCGAGGACACTCCCAGAAGTGCACACTACCACCACGAGTCCTAAAACAGAACCACAAGGGAACGTCAGAGGCAGTTTCCACACCAAAACTAAAAATAGCTGATTATGCATTGGGCTTGCACATGGTGCAAGAGACTTGCAAAGCTGCCTGCCTTGGCTCCTCATAAAAGCACAAGTCAATAACGTGTGACTGGCTACTTACCCAGCAGCAAGGACACTTCCATCAGCAGAGAAGGCACAGCAGAGGCCGCTGGGGAGAGAGCCGACAGCCTGAGGAGCCCTCTCCTCGATGCTCCAGAAACGAACCAGCCTGAACAGAGACACAACACTGCTGTCACAAGCCAAGCTTCCAGCTGGATACTGGCCCACCTGTGCCTTAGTGAAAAGGACCGGAAGGATTAAAACTACCCCGATCCTACTCTAAAAATGGCATGCATTTTTTTCACCTGCACCAAAAATAAGTTTTGCTGCATCATTCGGTGGATTTTTCTCTTTCTCTGCATTTTATGTCACATCCAGATCTGAATATCAGCCACAAAGTTCTCCAAGTAGCAATAAGAGAGAGCATCTAATTGATGACATCACATTTGTGTGGCGAGGTTCCACACCCTGTAACATTGTATTCTGAGTCACAGATGTCTGACGAGTGTAAAAGGTGAAAACAAGGTTGATCATTTCAGCACTTTTATGATGATTTACCCGATAGGTCATTGTTCTTCCCTACTATTATATAAGGGGGGTAAACCGATCTATCACACATTATATATATATATATATATATCTAGCCGACCTTCCCCGTTTCCCTGAATATTAAGATGTCATCCATCAGAGTTTTGTTGCTTGGGTTTACATTCTTCTGGACGCAGAGTCTAATAAATGCACGACTTTAGTGGTATTTCATTTTTAATAATTGAATTCTTCTTTATGGACTCTTCACGGCAATCTGGCACGCAGTTGCCAATAAATCTTCTTATGAATGAGAAACGCCTTATTCCTGGCAATCCAGAAATACTTGGCTGCAAGGCGTTGCTTTGTTTTTATGACCTCCATTTTGTAGAGCTTCTTTTCTACATATTTTCTGCCAGCAGTACAGCTCTGGGCCAGCCAGTGGTGATTGATAGCACTCTTGTGACAGTCATGTGGCCCAGAACCATACAATGGCTCTGTGCTCTCTAGTCCCCTTAAGAGTCATAACTGTCAGCTAGGTTTAAAAACAGGCAATCTTTTCTGCCGCCTTCGATGTCCACGAACCAGTTGAACATGCGGGTGTGTCTTACTGGAATGTTTCACTTCACATTCTGAATTCAACGTGCGCTTTGTAATACTGGGTAACACTCATCCTAATACAGCTAAGCTCTTTTAACGGGGACTACAAAAGAAAGGAGATTGGAGAGGTGGTACATTCCAGTTGAAATGAAATTCAAACAACACCAAAGGAACGTCGCTACACCCTCAGTTAAAAACGTTGGGGGGGTCGTGGCAGAGCGGGCTCACACCTATGTATGCCTGTGTCATCCGGGCCGGAACTGCCGTGCACAGACCTTGTCTTTGGCTGGATGTCATCTCTATTGAGAGTTCTGCATTCCCAGAACTATGGAGCCCATTTCTGGGGCACTCCATACTACAAAGCCGTATCAACCTAGCACTAAAACGCTGCGTTGCAGGGTATTAAAACAGCTCAAGTTAAGAATGACAAATGATACAGTGCCGTACCGATCATCCGTAATGCTGGCGATGTGGCGGCCATCAGGGGAGAAGCTCACAGAACGGACCCAGCGGTCATTTGCCCCTCCAGCAAAAATGGGTGATGGAGGAGGGAAGAGATGGCTGAAGAAATAGGAAAGCATGAGGATACACCGCAGAGATCCCCAGTTAGAAATTCCATCTTCACTGACTTTAAGCAATTGAGTTACACAAACACCATCCGCTGAGGATAGCCTGAGGGATGAACGCTCCAGACAAGCTAAGGTTAAAAACACTATTTTCCTGAAATATAACACTTACCATAATCAATAGCAACTAGAAACATTTGCGTCGACTGACAGGCCAAACTCTTGAGTATTATGTACAATTCAGCAGAAGCTACTGTGTATTGTGTGCTATTGTCTTACCCGAGTTCCAGCAGGACAGTGGCCTTGTGGGGGTCCCATACGATGACCCTGGTGTCATACGAGGCGGTGGCCAACAGAGCCCCATCTGGTGAGAACTCACAAGACACCACGTCATTGTGGTGCCCTTCCAGCTTCCGCATCAAGGTCAACTTATCCATGTTCCATAGGAACACCTGCAACGTGAAGAGAGGCCGGTTATAGCCAATGGAATGACTTGGACAGAGAATAGATGTGCTGTGTTACACTTATCACTACTATATGCACAGAAAGCATCTAGAAAGTCAATTAAGCAACAGCCATTTAAAGACAAATAGGTTATGCTCAGTGTCATTGTTATGATCTGTAGCCTTTAACCAGACCCATCAAATGCTACGTCTACATTGGTTAGCATCTTTATATCACATGAGTAAACTATGATAGCATCAAATGTATACATCATTTAACAAAGTATTTCATATTTGAATTGAATAATTCGTATTATTTCAACTGTTCTAGACAAAAAGAGAGAAAATAAACAAGTAGTAACTTAAGGTAACATAAAGTTACTCCACTGGTTTCCCCTTTCAGAGTTTTAGTTCATTGTGTTTACAATAGGCTCGCAGCTCCGGCAGAAGCCTACGAAGAGAGACAGATACTGCAAGAGAAAAGAATATTTTATGGCCAAAGGATTGATACCTCTGGCAAAATAGACATATGGGAGCACACGCACACGCGCACGCACACACACACACACACACACACACACACACGCACGCACGCACACGCACACACTTTTAGAAAAGCAATCATGTTTATAAAATGTTTGCTGCTAACAGTCAGCCACTGTACCAATCTGAAGTATAAACGTCTTTTCTCCAGTTACACAACTTGCCAAACTTTGATGGTTCTGAACTGAAAATCTTCAAAAGTGATGGAAACAGAGCCCCATGTTAATGGTTCAATGTCGTGAGCTAGTTTTATAGTTACATTTTATAGTTTTCAAAATGAAGTGAAGAAGTATAATTCACTATTGTTCCAGACAGTAGAAACACTTAAGTGCTTTTTAGAGAACGAGAAAGATCCAGAGTAGAACTATAGATGGAAATGTGGCACATAAGTGGCCAATTTGTGGACACTTTTAAGGCTACAGCTGACATTTTTAGAATACTAGAGCTCTGCGAAGACATAAAAAAGTATTGTATTTAATAGCGAAAGTATTCTACATCAACAAGGGAGTTAAACTCTTGTGGCTAGTAATTGTTTTCTCCAACTTTCCAATAGCACAATTACAATGCTACACTGTATGCTACTGGAAAAACATTTATACTAACAGCAACAGAATTCCTGGTCACAAAAGAGAAGCTAAACTGTGCAGGCAGTGGACGGAGCTATATAAAGAGGGGTGTGTTTGGGATATAGGGGGGGGGGGGTTAAAGGGGGATTGCAGAACCACTTTCAAAAGGTGCAATGTGTAACATCTAGTCACACGCTCAGGGGTTATACTACTGGGTTTGTACAATCTCAATTTGAAACTCAGAGCTGGCCAATATAACTAGAGTTTATGCTAGCCATGTGTGTGTGTTTACAGTGTCACTAGACGGGGCTGGAACGTTTCTTTGACACCGTTTGTCTTCATAACACCACTCCAGTTCACAGACTGACCCAGAACCAGCCCCTGGACCCGATTCGCCGTTGGATAGCTAGAGACCTCACACATTGCACCCTTGGTCACAGTTTAAATGTGGAATCAAAATGAGTAGAGGAACTGCGACAGCAGAGGTAGACAGACACAAAGCAGCACCTACGTACAGGCTGGTGCCAGGCTGCCCCTGGCCAGGCCTTTGGGCATTGCACACTTTGCGTCCCCGATTTGCACCGGCTGCTCAAAATGTCAGCGCGGCGCTCCCTTCAAAACCAATCACACACTGAGCTCTGCCACCACCTGTGACAGGGAGAGCAAGACACACACTGTAGGGACACACACAGCCTAACAAAGCTTCCTCCATGTCTACATTACAACTGTGTTCAGATGGAACATCGGGGATAAGCTGAACTAAGGGCCGCAGATACATGGCTGGTCAGTTCAACATTTTCAAAATGCGTGTAAGGAGGACACGTTTTTTTCTTATCGGACTTGTCAATATACAAGGTTTACAGATTTTTTTTTAAAGGTGCATCAGTGTTAGTGGTGTGATTCAGTTTTAGTTTGTCTCCTTTTCCATCATACATCAAGATCTGAATGAAATAATCAAACTAGCTTATTTGAGCTTTACAAAAAAAGTGAAACCTGTTGTCTGCTCTGCATGCACACTTCAGAACACTAAAGCCTGATTTGTCCACTGCAAACTAAACCAAACTGAATGTGGATGCTGGTGGAACAGCGCATCATGACACCAAGCACGGTTTGACCTAAGGTGGAAATGGAAGGGCCGGGCAGACGGAAAGTGTTTTACATTTCTTAAGGTGATTGAGCTATCGTGATCTCTATCTCAACGAATTAAGCAAAGACGATGTATCATTTCGACAAAGAAAAAAGGATCTTGTATACGTACTGCTTTGCCAGCGCCCACCGAGCACAGGATGGAAGAGTCGGGAGAGAAGGCGCTGCAGTACACCCAGTTCTGATGGCCCCTCAGAACCTTCACCATGTTACCTACAGGACACACAACATGATCTCAGCTGACGTACTGCATGCGCTACACTCTCACTGCAAACTCATTTTAACATTTTCTTCAGACCGTTAGAGCCAGACAGGAAACACAGGAAGAAAGGAGGGAGGAAGGATACACCACAAAAGGTTCCCGCCGGAATCAAACCGGTGAAGCAGTGGCCAAGAGGTTTTTGTACTGAAATCATTTAGTTATTGGTTACTTGGAATTATTACAATTCAGTCTAAAACTATTTGAGCCCGATACATTTTTGTGGAGTCTACTACAAAAGGATGAGGCCGGGCAGGATCTGTATTCATCTTTAGTCTATAAACATTTTGTATAGCATCATGTTTTAAAAAGCCGACAGAACCAAAGCGCTGTTCAGTTTGATAAAACATTAATTAAAGAGAAGTAGTAGGTTTAATATCCATTTCCCATAACTTAGTAAAATGGAACTAACTGTTGGTTTTGGTTTGACTGAATTTGTTGACGATGAGAACCTCGAGTTGAGATAATAATGTCCATCAACATAAAACCAAGAATTTACAGCACGTTCAACTGATTGGAACGGAGGGTTATGTTTCCACCACGAATGTTATGCATGGGGCCATTGCCCTACGCACATGATCTGAGAGTGTGTGACTGCGTTTTGTAGAGCAGATCAAGGACTCTTGGTGCCTGTTGGTCACTGTATGATCCTACGCATATATACCAAAACAAATAAAGGCAGCTCTGAGTCGGAGAAACAAAAGCTTACGATGGTCTGTTTGGCTTCTGAATCGAAAGTAGGAAAGAAAAAGGAAAGTGGGTACAATGAAACTTTTGATTATAAAGGGCTCATTGACATACCATCATCTTTGAGGTCCCACACGCGGAGGGTCTTATCTCTGGATGCAGAGACCAGCATCAGACTGCCATCAGGAGCAAACGTCAAGTCTCTCACTATATCGGTGTGGTCCATCAGATTCAGCAGAAGTTTTCCTGCCGCAAGTCACCAAATCACACAGACAATCAATAAAAGTACAGCTTCCTCTGGAGAGTTTTATGGCTTGTAACGGACACTGTAAAAGCTCCTAGTCTGAGGTCTGCGCACAGACACAGCAAGAACTCCTGGCAGCCTCCTACCTGTTCTTGACTACTTCACATCTTTGAAGAGGTCAATTTACTATTTAAAACCCTACTTATGGTTATTCAGTGTTAACCCTAGGTTTACGACATATGCATGCACGTGTCGGGCGGAAATGCTGTTCGCAAAAATGTATATATGATATAATGGTAGTGGAAACTGTTATTTATCAACATTTTGCCAATGATTGTACTGGGTATTGTACTGTGCTACAAGCAGTGCAGTATATATTTTAGAGTGTTTCTTTTCAACTTCAGACCAATACAAAGTTTACTACTTTCACACTGGCAAAACAACACTGCATTTGGAACATCAGCTTTTAGCCATGTGGAGTTCAGACAGCGCCAATTGAACTTTAAGCCTCCAAAATACGCTTGTTTCTGTGGTTTATTCGAGGTGCCTCTCTTTTCCCTAATCAAAATGGAATTACGTAGTGTGAAAATCAAATAATGAATAGAGGGAAACTGAAAAGTGTCCATACCAGTGTAAACATCCCAGATCTTGATGCGACCGTTGTTCAGGCCCGTTGCCAGAAGCAGCTGGTCCTGACCGAACTTGAAGCGGTGCCACTCGATGTTAACGCAGCGGCTCTGCTTCTCTGGCACCGAGGAGCCGAAGGCCAAGCCCCAGACGACGTCACCGCAGTCGATGGTGTGTTCGCGGGGCTCGTCGGCTTCGGGGATCAGCTGGCCTTCGCCGCTGTTCTGACGTGACAAGCGGCGAGGGCTCAGAGCATTGGTGGCCTCTCCATCGTGGCCTATCGAGCTACAGCAGCGGAGAGTGGAGGAGATACAAAGAAGAGGTCAACCAGAGGCAGCTGAGCCACGCTCACAAAGCAAGATACAATTATCGCTATGCCATGTTGGGTGTGCGTTCGTCCCAAACCCCCCCACTGTGGCTGGCTCTGTTTGTACTACTAAACCTGAAAACTTAAAACGGATCCACATATCCACAAAGGATATGCCTATATTTGGTTGATCAAACCTGCTTCTATTGAAGTATTTCACGGAGAATGAAGCGCAGCTACATCGTTTACCAATTATACTTCTTCATGTTCCGGCTGTTGAATAATACTTTAGAATTTGATACAATCTCCTCCATCAACAAATTGACTTTACACATAGACCATTTCTAGTCATTTTTTATCCACCCTCCAACACCAGTGCAGGGTATGTGGTCATGGCAGCACATCAATGGTCAACTCAAAATGCTGTGAGGATTCAGGAGCGTTACGATACATTCGTTAATATGGTGTGTGGCTCTGAGAGTCACAAGGCGCTGATAAAAAGGAGCCTGTTTAGCAGAAATGGAGCTGATAATACAAGCCACATGTCCTTGGCAGTGAGGAACACCTCATAGTGTGGGCTATTTTTTGTCTGAAACTGAGGGACAGTACAGATTGTTCTATTAGCACTTGATCACACCAAAATTATACACGGAGACACATGAAATTAAATCAGCATGTTTATGCTTTGTCTTCATGTAGTGTAATTGAAGATTTGACTGTATAATCTGCCATCAGTGGCTTCCTTTATTTTATCAAATCATTGATACGGCAGCTCAGTGAACACAAGCACTCTCTAGATGATTATGTTTTCTGATTCTCCAAAAGTTTTACACCACAACTATAAAATTTCCCCACCTGAAAGTATATGCTTTATCAATGTGTGGTCAATGTCAAAGGTAAAAACTACTTATTTCATTCATCAGGGAGAATGTGTTGGTTTCCAAAGTTCCAGTGATAAGCTTATTGAGCAGGATGACCGATGTCTTCTCACTCTGCTGCATTGAGGGTTGTAAATGACCTGGAGTTGTGATAATACTGTGCCAGTCATTTTAGCTGCTATCTTTACACTACTTTTTATTAGATCAGTAAAAGTCCACAACACAAACACAATCAGTTGATCTGTTCAATTGAATTCCTTTTGTCTGGCTGACATGAAGAGAGCGAGACTAGTTGGGCTTCAGAGCTCGACACTGTACTATGAGGTCATCCCCATTCAAAGCAGTTTTCTAAATGAGGATTTTTTGGTAGAAGAGGGTTGGGCAACCAGTCAACTTGCGGCTCCCTGAGACTTTGACAAAAACTAACATGGAAATAAATAACTGTTATTTTTATTCTTTGTCTGTTTGCACAGTGGGCAATCTTTCAAGGGGAACCCCTCTTGGAGTTTTAGGTAATACTGTGTCCCTGAAGAAGAAAAAAAATCAATAATGATTTAATGATCACATGATCACACGCCGCCTCCCTCTTTCTTCCAATCACAGGCCCCCTTACGTGGTCCACCCACACAGAAGGTAGCTAGGATGATTAACAGGATTAACCTCTTCAAAACCAGATACCTTTACTGACCTCCTAAATTCAGTAAAAAACAATTTGCCTGTTCATACGGGTATGTTATGTAGCAACGGGATAAATAGCAATAAAATGGCTAGAATAGTCTTCATTCTTGTTCTATAATTTCATAAATACAACAAAATATAGTTTGTATATTTATATAGCTTTTGCAACTCCAGACACATGTTATTTGGTGGAAAATAAGGCAAACTGTCTCTTGGAATAGCAACGGTTGCAGGCCCCTCTGTTAAACCATGGCTGCTACATTAAAGTACTGGTACAAACTTTCAAATGATACTTACAAGTTCTTCAGACATTTTGCCCAGGGAATGAGCCTCACGATGCGATGTCCTTGAGACCAAGCAAAGTAGGAACCGTTGGGTGCAAACGCTACTGTCCACGCCTCACGCCCAGACTTCTGGTCAAAGGGAGCAACGGGCACCAGGAGTTCCCCGATGAACTTTGCTTGACCTGAAAAACAACAGCAACAGTTACAGTTACAAGAGGGCTTGTCACTGAGGTGACAATACCATTGGCTAAAAGAGCTTAACCAACCAGTGGATCTGTTCTTTGTTATTAAACGAATTAAAGCAGAAACTCAAATGCATGTGGGTTTTATGAACAAACTGCGTCTAACCTTTTTTCCCTTATACTTGCCTAGATGTTTGTGTTTAGGACAGTCAGATCTCAAATGTAACCTTTGTTTAACATTTCTCTGTAAATGTTCCAGGCATCACAACAAAGGCAATTTCTCAATTGTCATCAGGGAGTGTGTTCGCCTCAAACAGAGGAATCCGGGGCATGTACATAGAGATATTCAACACCGATTTATGACTAAACATAAATAAAGCAAACGCCATTCTTAAAAAATCCAGAATGGTGTCAGATGAAAGAGTTATAGATGATGACGAAAACTAAACGCTCAGGTGCTGAATTGAAAACCCTGTACATTCCCGGTAGTTTAGTTGATCACAAATGCTTTACTAAGATTCTAGAGACACGATATGTATATTATACATTAACGTAGTTATAGCCGGACAGCCTGCGCGTGCACACGTCACCTTCTCTCCTCCCTCAGTCCCCGGCGCATGGGGGAGGGAAGGACTACACAATAACGACCGATGGGTAAAAACACAAAGGGCTGTTGTAACGTTGTCACAAACATACAAACAATGCACTATTTGTAGACTGTAACTTAAATCCAATCGCCTCGGACATGAAGTGGGCTAAACAGCGTGAACGCTAAGCACCGAAACTCGGTGGAGCTAACGCTAATGTTACACACCACGCAAAGTACTCGACTATTGTAAAAACTGGTTTAGCGTTAACGTTAAATAGCATGTTAGATACTGTGGGGTTACAATAATGAAACAGTGTCGCTCACCATAATGTAACTTAACGTTAGCTAGTCCAAGACCGTTCAAGCTAGCTCTTTGTTAAACTAACGTTAACTGTAGTTTGATGTGGTATTTTTTCAGGTTACAACGGAACGTTGAGAATGTATAAATCAATCGTTGAGATGTACACTTACCTATATCATTTTCGTTTACAGAATCTGGGAAGCTTGCCATCTAAATTAGAGCACAGACCTGAGAGAACGCTAAGCACGAACTGTAAAATGAAGGTTTCAAGAGGAACTCGGCGACTACGCGCGGCTTGTCCGCCCGATGTCTGCTAACGTCTGTAGTATCCCTCCGCCAAGTGTAGCGACCCGGGTGGAGAATATAGTCGTCGTTTGCCCTGAGTGGATCTGTGTGGTTTTCTTTTCCTTCGCTCCGTTTCCAGTACACGTTTTTACTGTTCAATCTATAATGACACCCCTTTTAAAACGTTATTACAGAATTTGTTGGGTAGACAATCGCAGGTAGTACAATGACTTGTAACTTGGTACGACGTAACGGAAGCTGCTTTTATGAAGTGGAGGAGGGACCGACAACACCAGGGGAGGGTTCCACTACACGTCAGCAGAGGACTGGGCCATTAACGCTCCCCATGTGCGCACGCACACACACACCCCTCTCTCTATCATAAATAGCCAATGTAAAAGGATAAAGGTGCATACCGCCACCTACTGTACAGGAGTGTGTAACCAGAAGAACGGAGAACGGCCATTTCCACAATTTTACTATCAAGCTATTTCTTTCGTTTTCATTTAAAATAAAAAATGGTTAATATAATAGAGTACCAAAGTAAACCCGTATATAGTGTAGCCGAGCGTTTATATTTATCGTTTTTTCATTTTATAAATATATATATTAGACAAAAATTAGTCAAAATATCTCAATGGATCAGAATTGCTGTCCAGTCGAATTTCCCTCTAAAAAAGATGACGAGGAGCAACTGTAGTTTGTGATGGTGCTGAACTTACTGACTTACAATACTGCATTAGCTTTAAAAAGTACAGAGACGGTTTGATATAGCAACAATAATTAATCAGTTAGTATTTTAATGGATAGGGCTACATTCCACATACACACCTACAGTTTGTCTTCGTGTTACTCAAACATATGTAATGAACACAAGTCCAAACAAGAACGCGTGGTGAGAAAGTCTATCTGCTTCAAATAGAAACTATTTTCCTTGTCCCTGCTTTTTTTGTCGTAGTGCCTTTAAACCTGTGCGATCCGATCAATCTTGCTTTGACGAGATCCTCCCGCCTCTTTTTTATACCCCTTTGCTGTGGAGAGATGCAACAATTGAGTTCATTATAATATAATGTTTCTACTTGGTTTTGTGAAAAATTTGCTAAATAGGTCCCTGGTCATAGACGCAGAATGAGCACAGTGTAGACATTGAGTGAAGTGGAGGATAACAAGGCCCAAGTAGAGAAATCTGGGTGGGGCAGGCCCCACAACAGGTGGGAAACACACAGGCGACTCCTGTGAAAACCTCAGTCCGTCTCAGATCGATAATTTTGTCGATACTGCTACAGGCTCTTTGAGAGTGGCGCTGGACGCTATTGCTCCTCTGGAAAGAAGAATAGCAACAAGAAGGAAGTCTGCTCCGTGGTATAACCCTCAAACACGGAACCTAAAGCAAACTGTGCGGAAGCTTGAACGATTATGGCGTTCCACCAAATCAGAAGGATCTAGGCTAGTTTGGCAAGACAGCCTTAAAACGTATAAGAAGGCTCTCCGTAACGCAAGAGCATCTTATTACTCATCATTAATAGAAAAAAATAAAAACAACTCCAGGTTTCTCTTCAGCACTGTAGCCCGACTGACAGAGAGTCACAGCTCTGTCGAGCCGTGTATTCCTTTGGACCTCACTAGTAACGACTTCATGAACTTCTTCAATGATAAGATTCTGACTATCAAAGAGAAAATTGATGGTCTCCTGCCTTCAACCAGTGCCGACCTGTCCTCCTTGGATGCAGCAGTGGGCCCTGATGCCTGTTTGGATGCCTTCTCTTCCATCAACCTTGATCAACTGACTTCTTTATTTTCAAAGTCTAAATCTTCTACTTGTCTCTTGGATCCGATTCCGACCAAACTGCTTAAGGAAGTTTTTCCTTTAGTTAGCACATCCTTATTAGATATTATGAATCTGTCTTTGTTAACAGGACATGTACCACAGTCCTTCAAGGTAGCTGTAATTAAACCTCTTCTTAAGAAACCTACTCTTGCTCCAGAGGTGTTGGCTAACTACAGACCTATCTCTAATCTTCCCTTCCTCTCTAAGATCCTTGAGAAATCCGTCGCAAATCAATTATGTGACTTTCTACAAAACAATGCTTTGTTCGAGGATTTCCAGTCAGGATTCCGAGTGCATCACAGTACAGAAACCGCACTGGTGAAAATTACGAATGATCTTCTACTTGCATCGGACCAAGGACTCATCTCTTTTCTTGTCTTGCTGGACCTCAGTGCCGCATTTGATACCATAGACCATTGTATCCTGTTGCAGAGACTAGAACATTTAATTGGTATCAAAGGAACTGCACTCAGCTGGTTTAAATCCTACCTATCGGACCGATCCCAGTTTGTGCTTGTAAACGGTGAATCCTCAAAGACCACCAATGTTGGTCACGGAGTCCCACAAGGTTCTGTACTTGGACCGATTTTATTTACCCTCTATATGCTTCCTTTGGGCGATCTTATCAGGAAACACCGCATAAACTTCCATTGTTATGCAGACGATACTCAACTGTATCTGTCGATCAAGCCAGAAGAGACGGACCAGTTAGTTAGACTCCAAGAATGTCTTGGAGACATCAAAACTTGGATGACTGGCAACTTCCTGATGCTAAACTCAGAAAAAACGGAAGTTATCCTGATAGGCCCAGAGCGCCTTCGAAGCCAGCTGTCGCGTGATACAGTTTTTATGGATGGAATTGCTCTGGTACCCAGCAGCACCGTCAGGAATCTGGGAGTTCTCTTCGACCAGGATATGACCTTCAACTCGCATATAAAGAAGACTTCAAGGACTGCCTATTTCCATCTACGTAACATATCAAAAATCAGGAACTTCCTGTCTCAAAGTGATGCAGAAAAATTAGTTCATGCGTTTGTCACTTCCAGACTGGACTACTGTAATTCTTTGTTATCAGGCTGCTCTTATAAATCTCTTAAGCCTCTCCAGCTGATTCAGAATGCTGCAGCACGTGTATTAACAAGAACTAAGAAAAGGGATCATATCACTCCTGTATTAACTTCTCTGCACTGGCTCCCTGTTAAATCAAGAATAGATTTTAAGGTACTTCTCCTCACCTACAAGGCACTTGCTGGTGAGGCACCGTTGTATCTTCAAGAGCTTGTAACACCGTATTGCCCTACAAGGCAACTGCGCTCCATAGATGCTGGGTTACTTGTTGTTCCTATGGTTTTAAAAAGTAGGCTGGGGGCCAGAGCCTTCAGTTATCAAGCTCCTCTTTTGTGGAACCAGGTTCCACTTTCAGTCCGGGGGGCAGATTCGGTCAGCTCTTTTAAAGTAAAACTTAAAACGTTCCTCTTTGATTCTGCCTATAGTTAGGGCTGGCTCAGGTTAGTCCGGACCAGCCCTTAGTTAAGCTGCTATAGGCTTAGAATGCCGGGGGAATTCTTAGGACACACCGAGCTCCTCTCTCACGCTCTCGTTCTACCATAATTCAAGTTTTATTAATGCACATGACTAATTCAGCTTCTTTCCGGGAGTTTTTTTTGTGCTTTCGCCCCTATCAGGTCCATAGATCGTGGTTCCTTCGGGACCCTGGTCCTGACACCTACCGTGGCCATGCTGACGCCTGCTGCTGCCATCATCATCATCATCATCATCATTATTTTAGATATTAATAATATTACTTTACTCATAAACCGACATTACCCTCTCCTAAAATCTCTGTGCTCTCCCTCCCCACAGGATTCTGTGGATGGTGGTTCTATCTGATGGTGGTTGCCTCTGCAGTGGTCCTGCTGTGCGCCTGGCTTACTACTCACAATTACTTGAATCATTTCTGTCATAGGAATTGCATGTATTATACATTGTTCATTCTGTACACATGGCATCCATTGTAGTCTGTCCATCCCGGGAGTGGGATCCCTCCTCTGACGTTCTCCCTAAGGTTTCTTCCCTTTTTTTCCCTCTTGTAAGGGTTTTTTCATTTTTTGGGGAGTTTTTCCTGTGCCGATGGTGGGTTTCGGGGCAGAGGATGTCGTATGTGTACAGACTGTAAAGCCCTCTGAGGCAAATTTGTAATTTGCGATTCTGGGCTATACAAAATAAAATGACTTGACTTGACTTGACAGGCGTTGTTATGGAGGACTCCATAGGATCTCTTTGTGTCACTAAAGTCAGATAATACTAGAGCCATCAAAGACCAAAACATTTTCACCATGTTTTTAGGAATATATTAAATATATTATATATATTTGTATCTGGCATACAAATAATACCCCTCTGTAAAAAGAATTTTGGGCACGACATATCAGAATCATTAAGTCCGATGCGTTTTACTTTATAGAAAAAATGTTTAATGATATCGTATTTACAAACATAACTCACAAACAAATTACAAGGTATGACAAAATGACATCAAGGCTAAGAAATTTCCTCAATTACAAGAAAATGTACAAATGAAGAAAAAAAACACAGTAACTACAAATAGTTGGATAGTTGAAAATCTGTTTTAAAATTCCCTTCAGAAACACATCTAATGTTGGATCATGTTTTCCTCCAACAACACATGAAGAGGCGAGCACCGTAGAAAAGGTTCGGAAAGTGCGTAGCCCTGGATGTGCCTCTGCGTGGATATGGTGTAACATTCTGATGAGCATGTGACTAAATAGCTTCACTGCAGTTCATGTACATTCATGACCTGCAGCACACGCTCACGATCCAGCGGCTCAGTTCTCCTCTACAGAGCTTTGTTAGGCTGACCAGTTTAAATGATCACTTGAGAAAGTCGCTGAGCACACTGTAAAGAAAAAGTCCCCCATTACATCACTTTGTACTTTTCCTCCACCGACTCAATTATATGTTGAGTGTTGAGTGTGTCAATAGAAAGACAACACGTTTGACGGTCTTTAATTATAATCAACTAATACACTGACTTTTTATAATGCATTTAAAATGTGCACTATAAAACATTCTAAATTGAAACATGACATTACCTAATAGCACAGACTAGCTCCAGCTGTTAATAACTTAATGGTTTCTGACATTTCCAAAAGCTTGAGCAAAGTGGTGGAAATGATGGTATTAGCTCAAACTACAGATTGTGCAGCTGTAGTGTATGGGGCACCATGTGATCTACAGTATACTGCATGTAATGACTTCTACAGAAGAGCAGCTTCTGCATTCCTTACGGTTCCTTTACATGGAGCTCTTTGACACGACGAGTTTGGACCACACACACTGTATGTCCATGTGTGTGTGTGCGTGCGTGTTAAGCACTTTGAGTCGCCTTGTTGTTGAAATTTGCTATACAAATAAAATTGCTTTGCAAGTGTGTGTTTCGAAGACTCATCAGAATTATGCAAGTGCAGGGATCACAGAAAGGAAGCACGCTATATACCAGAGACAGATGGAACCATCAATGTTGCTCTAAAATATTGTCTTAGACATGATTGACAGCTGTGAATGGCACTAAAGAGTCCTGGTGTTGATACTACTCCTGTTTGGACTATTTGTCCTTGTATGTGGCATCAAAATCCAAATGAGTGTGGGATGGGGCAAGGGGTGGGGAGTAGGGGGTCCCTGAGAGGAGAAGAGAAATTTAAGTACATCAACCCGCTAATGAATCACAGTAACCAACGCTGTCTCACATAACTCCAGAGCCAGCTTATGAACATACAGTTCAATGAACAACAATCTCGGTATATTGCTCATTGGACTCATGTGGATCCAGATTGTTTATGTGGCTGCGTGGAAGGTCATGGACTAAAAACAAAGGCCTGACATGAGCTCATGCTTCCTGCGATTTGCCTGTGTTTAACATAGCATAATGCATAATACACAAGTGGAGTTGGTTTTCAAGGCCCATTATGCAAAAAAAAAGAATCCCCAAAAGCCAATAAAAGGTCAACCATTTATAGATAGGTTTAATATTAATTAATTTCACTCCAACACGGAAGTCTCTTTTTAAGTTTAAACCAGCTGTTCATGTTAGACTTTAGAGTAACCAGCAGTAAATAATCTGAATGAGTAATAAGAAGCACACAATTATAAACATCCGGGAACATCGGGTTCACCCAAACTCTCTGGATATCTGTAGGCTTACCCTTAAAGCGATATCCATACAAACAGAACATCCTTTGACGGGGCCATTAGGTCACATCTCACCAGTGTTTGTGTTGGGGAGGGACGAGGGGAGCTTCCCTTAGTAGTTAGTATAGAACAGCTGAACCCGGTGACCCTTTAGCAGAGTAGCTGTGATGCCGAGCTGATAGCAGCAGGCCTGGGAGCAGCGAGAGAGCTGCTACCTGCTACTCTGTGTTCTCCTGCCAGCCTCTGGGTCTGAGTACTAGAGTACAGTGGCTTCATTAAAGCCCTTTCAATACACAGCTCAATGACAATTCTCAGTGGATTTGTCACTAAACGTTTCCACTAGTTACTTGATCAGCTGCTCATATAATGCTGCTGTAAACGTAATGGCACGTATGACTTGTACGAAATGTCTAAAACATGCATTAATTCCTAATGGAAAAGTCGCAGTCAGTCATTCAAACATTTGTCCATCACTAAAAAAGTAAAAAATCACATTTTTATGTAGTTTAATTAAAGGGGATTGATAAGTGATAAAAACATTCACACCGAATTGAAGAAAAACAGATTGAAATGAAATGTTAGAAATGTGAGGTTCATTTGTAGAGACTTTCTGAAGTAACAAAAAATATGTGATGCTCAAAGGGAGAAAGGAATGATCTGACTCCTCACACAGGCTACATCAGACTTTCACTACTTATTTAACCCATGCTAGGTCAACATCTACAAATACAAATGGAAGGAGCAGAAGAAATGGGGCATTTGCGCGAATCTTCTATCCGCAGCACCTTTCAGATGCGTCATCCTCCCAAAAGGACATATCCATCATTTATGTGGGAATCACAATGGATTGTCTCATGTCTAAACATGTCTACAGTATTAACACCAGCATCTACAACATGTTTTCTCCTTCACTCCAGCAGAAGTGATCAACAAAGACATAATCTGCTACAAGGACAATCTGAGATATGGCAAAACAGGTGGTATTTCCCATTTCCACAACATCTTCCAGGTTTAATGTAGGAGTTCTGGGAACCTGGGAGAATATTAGCAATGTTTCAGTGAGGCACTGAATGTCGCTTTATTGACATGTACAGAGCAGTGGATTCAGTCTACTAGTATGGTTCCAGTACTATGTTGGCAAGTGTCTTAACCAACAACATTAGCTTGCTAACCTTCCATTATTGTTAATGTTCACCTGCCCCCCTACAAGGCATCGGGACCCAATATCATCGTGTGACATCATGAAAGGAGCAAAATATTCAAAGTATGATGCTCTGACTCTGCTCTAGATGTGGTAGGACTGAGAATATAATCCAAACAAAGAAAATACCCTGAATACATTCAAGGTTTTATGGGTAGGTGGAGGTAGATAGCAACGTTTTTAATTGGAGCGGCCAATTCTCTATAAACCGTTACACTGTTTTTCCTTCCTTCAGTTGCTTTCATTACTAAATTGCACAATATTGAAAGTGGAGTATAATGCTCAGATTCATTCTCAGTCATGTTATTGTTGCATGGGAAAGCTAAAACTAAAAAGGAATGGATGGATTAATTTAATCCAGGTCTCAAGGTATGACAACAATATCACGTCTGCAGCATTACTTTTGATAAATCACATTGTCATTTACACTATGTGACACAAATGTTCCATTAACGTGGTTTGATATTTTGACACAAGGTGCGGTGAGTGTTGCTACAATATGCTGAATGACACCAGTTTCCCTTCCAGAACAAAGCAGACTACTGAACTGCTCCAAACATGGATAGTGGATAGTGTTGTTCATCCACTGGTCATCTGTGAGCAGTCGAAATATTTTCATACAACAATTTCAGTTCCATAACCCATGACTTCCAAGGAGAGCTAAATACAACAATCCGATAAGAAAACATGGTAAAAAAAGCTCTACGTGGTTTATTGTATAGAAAGGATCTGACAAGCAAAGCTGGGGCACCATCAGAATAAAGTATTAAAAGGTTCATATGGCTCAAGATCATCACTACCTTTGTGTTTCTCTCAGTGGATTAAGGAGAGCAGTTAACAAATACTGATCAGGATGTACAAATGATATATTATCAATACAGAGATGATGCATTAATAGACAGTTGGGCCAGTGCTGGAAAAAGTCCAGATCCTCTTCCTAGGAGGAGGTGGTCATTACTGAGCCTTACATTGGCTGGTTTGGATTAGGGTGATGTGAGCAGGGGGAGACAGGAAGAGCTGGTAGGCCACCAGCCATGAGTCGCACTGCCTTTGCCATGGTAACCCTGACATGGTGCAGCATAAGAGGATCTGAAATGCAGAACACAGAATGTATGATGACGGATTTTTATCTCAAAATAAAACCCTATGTCTCCATCTTTTTTTAAGGCCGTTGAAATTGAAAGTGCCGGGAGGGGGGCTGGCAATCGACACACTCACAACTGTCTTACAGGGTGTGCTATGGAGATAAGCACAGATCTCACCTATACTGGGGGAAAATTATCTTCAGGGAAAATGAGCCATTTACTCAAATAAGATCTGGCATTCACCATCAACCACAGAGCTTTAGAAGTTAAGGTGGTCATATTTCTTTGATAAAGATAATTATGCTGGTAAGAAATTTGCATTCATCTTAGTCGCTAAACCCCAAAACTGTTTAATTCCATTCTTTTCAATACAGGAAATATCAAAAAAAAAAATTGTGAAAAAAATGTAATTTGACTTTTAGAAAAATATTTTATTTTGAAAAAACAACCAGATTCTCTTCTAACTACGTGCACTTTTCCCACTTCCCAAACATCAACAAAGCGTTTTTCTTAAGGACAACCTTACCATAACATTGGCTCATGGCGCTCATTTTCTTCCTGAGGGTTTGCTCTTCTGGACTGACCATTTTCCTCTGGACACAGACACAAAAACACATAAGTATATGTGCACTTCATTTTTAAAAAATTAAAAGTTATTCTGTGGCCATTGTCATTTGACGCTGTTGGAAGGCTCTTCTTTAGATAAAATATGACTGTATCTCCTATATTATGCACAACTTTGATCAGTGCCTTTACCTGACCTTTAAAAGAGCTCAGATAAAAGCTACACATCACAACTATAAAAAAAAAAAAAACTGCTATTTATGTGCGCTCAGCAACTCATCTGAAGTAGATTGACCACTATTAATGCTTTAGGACAGAGGTCACTAACTGGCGGGCCGTGGTCCGGATCCGGACCAAAAGCTGAAAAGACGGTTGTGATTTAAACGTGAGAGCGCACTTTTCGACCGGTGCAGCTTTGGTCGTCTTTACGCTAGTAGCTTAAAGCAGAGACCGATTGCATTTGAGTTAAACGTGATGAATTATTTGATGAATTATTTAAAAAAAATGTTTTAGAGTGGGTAATGAAGCCCCAACCCCATTGTCGCCCCACCGCTTCCCCAAGTTTGAGAACCAGTCATCGATGCATGTGTGGGGGTCTCATCTGTCAATAACAAAGGGCATCTAGAAGGGATCCCGGAGATCCAATGTGTGTTGGAGCAGTAGCTTGTTACTAGAATGGAAATCGCTGGTCTGCCTCGCAGGTGGCAACAACGCACAGGACCAGGGGCCTCATTTATAAAACATTGCGTAGGATTTGGGCCAGAAGTGGCGTACGGATGAAACGTAGGACGTGCGTACGCACAGAAATATTCAGACTTATAAAACTGTGATTTATTAAGGGAAAACTGCGTAGGACGTGCGTGCGCACAATCAATTCTGATGCGCTGCAGCGCAGCTTTTGCGGCTTCATGTCACGCCCATAGTTGCCCATATATAGTCTGTGGAACGCCCACAAATTAATATTCATCGATTGCGAAATCATAAAACACTGAGAGGAAAACGAAGAAACGTAAATTCACTCAGTGTGAAGTCGAAATAATCATTGGCGAGGTGGAAAGGAGAAGTAAAATGCTTTTTGGAGGGCACAGTATGAACATTACTAATGCCAAAAAGGCACTTGAGTGGCAAAATGTTGCAGAGCAACGCTGCAGCCTCACAACCTCGGACCGTGGCGTTTAGCGCACCATCGCCAAAGGTGTGTCTTCTACGGGGGGGGGGGAAAGGGGACACCGGAGCTGTCCCCTCTTGATGAGAGACTGGCGGCAATGATCGGATACACATTATGTAGCACAGCACATGCCAGCACGACTTTGCACACCTTTTCAGGAGTAAACAATAACCTCCCTCCAGTGCAGTCGAGGCAGCGCCATCTCCCCTTAAACAGGCCGATGGTGCGCTGCACTACAGCACGAATCCTTCCATGTGCCACATCTTCTAAGAGCACAAGATCAGCCATCAGCGTCATTACGCATTGTGACGGCATCATGGCATTTTATTACCGTCCATTTGATTGCATCTGACAAGCAACAGCTGTGATTTGAGGACGAATTGCATAACATGCCAATATTATTGCAGAACATATTTCACTTTGGGCGGCACGGTGGCGTGGTGGATAGCACTGTCGCCTCACAGCAAGAAGGTCCTGGGTTCGATTCCGCCCAGTGGCCTTTCTGTGTGGAGTCTGCATGTTCTCCCCGTGTCTGCGTGGGTTCTCTCCGGGTTCTCCGGCTTCCTCCCACAGTCCAAAGACATGCTCTGGGGATCAGGTTAATTGGGGACTTTAAAATTGCCCGTAGATGTGTGAATGTGAGTGTGAGTGGTTGTATGTCTCTGTGTTAGCCCTGCGATTGGCTGGCGACCAATCCAGGGTGTACCCTGTCTATCGCCCGAAGTTGGCTGGGATGGACTCCAGCCCCCCCCGCAACCCTGTGTGCAGGATAAGCGGTTTGAGAATGGATGGATGGATATTTCACTTTTCTTTTTGAAAATGTGTTATTTTGTATTTCTGTTTGTTTTACGCTGCAGATCGATCAAACGGGTGTTCGTGTTATTTATGAGAGGCAGTATTGGCATTTCTTTAAACAGCCTAGTTTTACACACTTTCACACACGTTTGCGTGTTTCTTGCATTTGCCGTCGGTTCTCATTTCACCTGTTTTTGTGCGTACGCGTGGGTCCGAGCTTGCGTGAAGGACCGCACATTTTTCCGTCAAGTTAGCTTTTTATAAATACCAATTATTGCGTAGAGAGGGGCGTACGCCTTCTTTTGTGCGTACGCAACGTTTATAAATGAGGCCCCAGGACTTCTGTGTTGAGGCGTTTCAGCAGTTCTTCACAGATGAATATATACGTTGACTGTATCAACGTTACGGCTGACTCCACATGTGCGTCCAACAACAATGCTGGAAGTACAACAAAGTTTGCAGGAGCAAGCAAACACATTACGCACAACTGACTTAATTGAACACTAATGCCAATTAGACACCCAGAACACCCTTTGTGTCCAGCTTCCCTCAGACGTCGGGTCTGAGGGAAGCTGGACCAACCAACAAGCGCTGTGCCATGGGAGACAATAGTAAAGGCGGTTATATTGTGTGGGTGAGATGCATTTTTTACCGCAGGGGTTTGCCTCTACGTCGTCGAGGAGATTGGATGTAGAGTTGGTTGTGCCCAATCTGGAAAGGATATAGTTAAGAGAAAAAAAACCTGGCTTTTCAAGCCACATCAGTCCCACAATTCATGGACTCATGGGTTATGGCAGGTGATTGTTGGCTGGTGATGTATGCAAGTATGGAGGTGCTTCATGTAGATGAAGTAACACTATAAACGAATAAATGGCAATGATTTTGCTTTCTTCCATGTGAAAGCAAACAGCACTAAGCCAGAAAAATCTGCAGGTTATGTCTTTGGTAGTTGCACTAATAGAGATCAAGAATGTGTTGAGCTAATTTGCTGAATTACAGTATGCCCACTCTGATTGTGCGCATGATCCTGGTAAATATACATTGGGCTACTTAAACATCTTAAAATATAATAATATAAAATAGCCAGATAATGTGATCAAGCAAAGGATACGAATGGTGCTTCAGGAGCATCTTCCTTTTTGACTTTCTCCGCTTCGTCTTTTCTGAAAACGTTCTGGCAATTTCAAACAGCTTCTTTCTTGTTGCTGAAAGAGAAAAAATTCCAGGTCATGGACAATAACCCTTAATACGTAATCCGATGATTTTTGAAATATCAATAGTCTTGTAACTCTGGTGGAGACTTACATTTACCCATGTGTTTAAGCTTGTCTCTGAACATGGCGTCATCCGAGACCGCCTCCAGTGATGCTGCAGAGTACTGTTCTCCTGCACACAGACCCAACCCAACTGTATAATGGTGCAGTGGCATACAAAGCATTTATGGTATGGTGTACATAACCTTGACAAAAGTAACAAATATCAGTGAATGCACACAGACCAGTATTTTGTCCAAGTCGGTGTGCAAAGACACCGTTGCAAATAGCTTGGCAGAGAAAGCTCAATGAGTGATATCTACCTGTGGAATTCTCCATACTAGATGAATGAGTGGACTTTGATTTCTTTGATTCATACTTCAAGCGATCTAAAAACAGAGAGCAAATGTTATGAGTACTGATGTGAGGCATCAAAATGTGATGAGCTTCGGTATAAGGGCCAGACTTCTAAACCACCATGTCAATTCATCTCTACCAGCATCAATCTTTCTTTTCATCTAGCAAAGTCAGATTTTTAGATACAAAAGGTAGAAGTAATATTTCACCGTCTCTCTAGTGGACTTAATTAACTCAAGAATTTTTTGTGTGAGAATGTAGAAAAATACTGAAAAACCATGGCTGTGGTTCAGGCACAACTGGACCTCTATACCTACTAAAACAATGGAAGCGAGGGTCTTGATCATAAGCTGAGGGATGTGAGACACTGACAAATGGAGACATATAGAATTCATTTTGTCCAAGTAAAGAGAAGCAATGACAAAAAACAGAAATCCCAATTAAGACAAGTGCTAAAACGGGAAAGGCAAAGTAAAATCTGTGCTAAATGCTAATGCTAAATATGCTATAAAAAAATAATCAGTCTCATGTTCGTATAGTAGGCTCGGCTAACTGTACTTGGCTGGACCACAGCGAAGTTATTTAGCAAGAAGAAGACTTAACATGTCCTGTGATTTGCTACTTTAAAAACATTTGAAGAGCCAAGACCACTGGTGAAAAACAAACATTATTTCCAGGAATTGCCATTATGGACTCCACTGCTGACTTCCCTGAAGCAATTTGGCTACAATTTAGCCTACTGACCATACACGGCCCAGCTATATACTAGTTTAGACTTCATGTTAAGCGAACTACGTCTACCAAGTTCACACCAGAAAGCCACAATAATGGGTGGTGCTTGAAGCTTAGTGAGCATGACTACTGGATCATCATCAGCGTAATACCCTTCCCTAGAGCAAGAGGTGTCTATCTCAATGCCTTTTTCCCCTCATGAGTCAATACAACTCAATTGGTTCACAGGTTATAAATGCTGGCTTGGCCACACCTTACAAATGGCAGCATATTTGACCAATAGAAAAGCCAACCTGCACTCTGCTTATTCGTCAATTGACCATTTAAAAGTCACAAGACAAAAGTTTCTTCTTACAAGAAATCCTTTGCACCCAACGGTTTCAATGGAAAACAGATTTAGATATGATATCCTTCAGCTTGAGAGTAACGGTACACGTCACAGTTCATATACCCGTAACGAGTCATGGTTCACTGAGCCATACAGAATAAATAAAATCATACAACATCCAACTTGTCCCCATTATAATTGTTTCAAGTAGCACAGCACTATATATTTAAACTTCATCCATTGAAATCCATCAGACCCATAGTGACTGATCTGCAGCCAAGCAGCTCCTTGCGCTTACCACAGCACGTTTCTAATGGCATACAGATAAATAATGCGCTTTTCAATCTGCTTTACACGCATCATTCAACATAATGTGCTTTCTACGTGCGTCCGCAGCTTTGGTTGCTGATATTTTGGTCTGATTTGTAATCACACATTTAACTTTCAATACGTGGACCAAATAATTCCAAAGAGAAAGACATATAGGGCTTGAGCACCAAAGCAAATGATGGTCTTTGAAAAGGTTTCCTGTGGAGTTCTACAAGGTAACATTCAGTGTTAGTCACTAAAACCCTTTGGGTGCAATGAGCTCTAACAAATGGGTGTAAGGCATTTCCCCTTTCATAAAACATTTGCTAAGCCAATAAAAATCATAGCATGGCTAAATGTTTTAAGCTTGCACATTTGCTTCCTGCTTTTGCTGGTATATTGCTTCATATCTTTTACCAACACGTCTGAATCAGCAAAGTCGTGTGAAAGGATTGGTTGGAGTTCTACTGTGTCACCAAAGTTTGCTCGTGCACATGCATGTGACAAACCAAACAGCTCCACAGAACAACTACAGGTCAAAAACTCCACAGGGAACCTTTGATGATAAAAGCCTTAAAAAAGGATTAGGTATCTCAATGACATGTGTTCAGGATACATTATTTCCTGTGATTTATATCCCTGTACATATCATACCACCAAATCACTAGACATATTGACACTAACCTCATAGCAGAATGTCTGTGTACAGTGGGACGGGCGGACACAGTCATACCTCTCTCCAAGGCCACGAGGAACTCGCGGTTGCGCTGCAGCTCTCTCATGAACTCCTCGTTCTGCAGGAACAGGGCGATGCGCTCGTCTTCCAGGTACTGCTTCAGTTTCTTGTCTTGCTCGGTTGCTCCCATTGTCAAACCTGGACTTCCAGAGGTTCCAGCCCCGGACTGGGCTATCCATTGGCTTATTGAGGAAACTGAGGAAGACGATGACGATGAAGGGTGGGATAGACTGCTCTGAGAGTCTTGCTGGAGGTGAAGACAGGAGAGGTGATTGGGTGGTATCCGACTGCTTCTGCTATTAGTAGTTTACAGGCAGTGGTAAACATTCCTTTCTTTATGAGTGTTAGATGAGAAGAGTAATATCAATCTCATAAACACATGTGTGCATGGATTAAATAAACAAGATTACTCATTTATTTCATTCAGTTTTAAGCATATTTAAACTTAGGACAGACTAGACTACGACTCTTTGCTGTCGTTGCTCCGAAATGGTGGAACGAGCTCTCTGATGACACCAGGATCGCAGAGAGCCTTCGCATCTTCCACCGCAAACTAAAGACACACGTCTTCAGACTCTACCTCGAATAAAACACTAACAAATTGTAGCACTTAAATTGTACTAATAACGTCACTTATCTATAGCAAATTGTAAATTGGCTTATTTGAGGAAATTGCACTCGTTTCTTGCTCTTCTGAGTTTGTATTCCTATGGTTGAATGCATATATTGGAAGTTGCTTTGGATAAAAGCGTCCGCTAAATGACATGTAATGTAATAGAGACAGGCTCAAGTTGTCCTTCAATCTGCGGTCTTTGTGCTACAGTAAGCTAATAAACTGCCGGCGCAGATCTATACTTTTAAGACACGTTGCTGTGTTTTATGCGTTAGAACAGGAGGGGTCAAGCATCTGCTAATCCAATCAGTCAACTGGTTGCACTGTATGAGTAAGCGCACGAGGGACACCAAGATTGGTACATAACAGCTGCCACTTTTCCGATAACGGCATCACTCTAGGCAGCAGCGCTCGCTTGAAAAATGATGGCTTGATTGTTGTCACTTCTATGGCGTTATATTTGTGCTACAATCCCGAGCGCGTAATTTTAACACACACACAGAGAACTATATTTTAGCAAAGAAAAACATTCCGTGCGCGCAGTTTACTCAGGTGCCGTCTCCACAAACTGGTTTTCTGCGCGCAGGCAGCCGTTGCTGCGCTCGCTCCACCTCTTCACTCTGCGCTCGCTCCACCTCTTCACGCTGCGCTCGCTCCACCTCTTCACGCTGCGCTCGCTCCACCTCTTCACGCTGCGCTCGCTCCACCTCTTCACTCTGCGCTCGCTCCACCTCTTCACTCTGCGCTCGCTCCACCTCTTCACTCTGCGCTCGCTCCACCTCTTCACTCTGCGCTCGCTCCACCTCTTCACTCTGCGCTCGCTCCACCTCTTCACTCTGCACTCGCTCGACTTGCAGCAGCATTACATTTGTGCCACAAAACCAACCAATCAGAGAATTAAAGAAGGTCAATTGTGATTGGCTGTTGGTCTCCAATCACAACGCTAGTAGAACTACCTACAGCATCGCGGAAGCTCAGCGAGTTGTTGAAGTTTGCAGCATTTGTGCTAAATGCTAATGGCCTGGATTAAAACACGTGCTGTTCTCATCATTTGCTTCGGTCATGTCTGATGGTGGCTAGCCGGACTTCTAATATCACTTGTTTTCGTCTTCTTTAGGAAGCGTTGTATGAATTTAACATATTGTACATCTTTTACGTTGTTCATTCTGTACACAGGACATCCATCAGTCTGTACATCCTGGGAGGAATCCTCCTCTGCAGTTCCCTATGGTTTCTTTCTCGCCATTGAGTTTTTCATTTTTTTTTTTGGAGTTTTTCCTGTGCCGGTGGGAGGGTTTTGGGAACATGAGACGTTGCATGTGCACCGACTTGTACCAATTTTGAGGGCCAAGTATCGCAGACAAGTTAAATGTGTAAGTGTTGGGAAAATGTAAAACTTCATCAACACAATTAATCAGATTATACTTCTTTGAATGTGCTTGCTGGCAGTGGGCTTCATGGAATGCATCTTCAAATGAGATCTTGCTGGCAAAAATAATTAAAAAGGTATCTCAACATTTTGATTTGATCTGTGGAGGCAGCGCAAAAAAAAAAAAAGCACGGCACGGCATGCAGCGGCTTCCCTGATGTTCTCCACTTTGTTAACACTGTGTCAAAATGTGCATTCTGTGAGACAGTGAATGCTCAGCTGCGGCATGTGGTGTTCGCAATGTACGGCTCGATCAATCAACATGAATAAATGATTCCTTGTTGGCAGAATCGATAGTGTTTGTACAGGAAGTCATCGTGATTTGATAACAGATCTTGGTGATCTCAAAAGAACTCTCTCCCTATTCAATGTTAATCAAACGATTATCGCTTCACCAATAAGGAAGAGAACTGCCCTTTTTTTCCTGAGGGAGTGGCGGGCTAATCCAGTTGATTAAGCCTGCGCCGCAGCAGGTTCAAGTTTTTGTATGTGTTGCTATGGTGCTTTCGCCAAACTTGCTCCGTGGAACCTAAAACCCTGATCTATGTAATCTTATCCTGAAAATGATCCTGTTAACTCAAATAGCCACATAGGAGGAACAGGGCCCTGTCGTTTTTGGCAGTAAATATGTGTCAACACAAACTAAAAGTCAGCACTATTTTGAAGAAGAACCAAATTTTCCAACTTAACATCGAAAAGCTGACATTTTTTACCTTTATGCTTTCCAACTGCTGTGGGAGGATCCGCAGAAAGTCATCGGGGAGATTTCCAAGTAAAGGAGGGTTCCAGTTCCGGTAACTTCTGACCTGCTGATGACCTGGTGGTGGCTGGGCTTCAAATCTGTGAAAGCCCATTGAGTAACAAGACATGCAAGTAATTAAACCAACTGCTTTAGTTAACAACAACTTACCCCTAGCTATGGTAAAGTATTACCATATTTTCCTCACTATACGGATTATAAGGCGCACCTCCAATGAATTACCTATTTTAGAACATTTTTTATACATAGGGCGCACCGGATTATAAGGCGCATAAGATCCTGCAGTCAAACGTTTGACGTCGGGGGGGATGTGGGGAGGTGGAGACTGTGCTTTCAGGGTTCGATCGATGCTCCCGCCGCCCCCCTCGCCATCCACGTGTAGCCGAGTGGTTCGGGTGCGCCTATACTTCGTGTCGATAACAAAAGAAACAACCCGGAGCTCCAGTCCTGACTGGCCCACCACTTACAAAGTTCAATCCAACACAGTATGTGAAGTTGTGGCGGGTGGAGCGCAGGGTACTACTGTAAAAAGAGACTCCATATCTAAATAGTTCTTAATCTAGCAATTGTCTGGTTTTGTTCTGTTGACGTTGGAGGTTTATCCAATTGTTAAAGAACAGGAGAAATGGTTAATTGCTGCATGGGTTATTTTTATATCATACTGTTCATCTGTAACACCATGGGACTGTTGCTAGAGCCCTTCATTTGTTTTTTTACGAAGGTTTATGACTTAACTAATCACATAATGGAATATAGCCTTGCAGAGTCGCAGCGCTTTGCGTCGCATCGAGGTCTGTCTGATCACAAAATTCATAGTTTACCCACCTATAATATTACCACTGCAGCCCTGTTGATAATGAATTAGTATATAATGCATTCCTTAGCCACACAAGCTGCATGCTGTACAGATGTCAATGTCAGCCAGCCAGCTAAGATTTAAGCAGCAACGGGATGGAGTACCACAAAGTATCATGTGATCTCTACAGGATTAATCCGAACACTGAAGTAGGTTTCCAAAACAACAGAACTTTGTCACTGGTGTAAATTGCCTCACAATGACCATGTGCCATGAGTGTCAGGCCTACCAGGAATAACAACTAGCTGTTCAAGTAAAAAGGTTTCAGACCAAATATTTGCAAAATGTGTGTTAGCTACTACTTTGTGTAAGCGAAGCAACACCGTGCTAACATGACAAACTAAGACTGAAAATGGTAAACATTACACGGCCAAAACAGGCGAGATGTAGCTGCTTGGCTCATAAAAATGCCGTTGTCAAGGTTTGACCGATGGTCACGGCATTTGATGTGAATCCTCGGTCTTTAAAACTAGGTGATCACTGGTCACCCCCTAACAGGACATAGCTGACAGTGACATTATTGTGTCATTATGTGTCTGAGGCTTTTACAAAGTTAGCCTGGTGGTCCCAAAAGTACATATTGCAGCCAAATCAAAGTTTCAGCCTATATTTCATTATAATGCATTAAATACTTAATCTTTCTTTACTGTTGGTTCCTAGCTTTTTACACTATTGTCTGGCGTCTGACAGCACTGTACTGAATAAATGCCTTTGATTTACATGAACACCACGAATATCATGTAATAGATTAAAAACAACAGTAAACTATCTGGTTATGTAGGTTGAACAAACAAAAGTGAGTTTTAATTCTGATTTATCGGTTGTTCTTTTGATGGACAAAGTAATGGTTTAATGTAAAACGTCACATACATTTGTCAGGAGGTACAGTCCTAAACTAAGTGAAACAAACCATGAACAACCAGTAAACACAAAACCTACCATGCAGTTATTAAAATGAGAGGTACACTTCATTTATTGTAGAAAAGCCCAGAGGACAAAAAAAAGGTCCCAGCTTCCCAGCATGTGAACGTTTGGTCCCTCTTCCTTACCTTGGCGGGGGTGATGGTGGGGCTTCTGGGTATTTTCTGTCATAAATGTGCATGTCATATGATGGTGGGGAGTAGACTGGTGGCGGTTCCTCGTCTGAACTGTCAGGTTCCAGAGTTCGCTCAAGAATCTAGAAAGGAACAGACAGCGCGACACAAGCCTCATCCACCAGTCTTACTCTCATGCACTTGAAATTTAGTAAGAATTCCACTTTGACTCGTTATGCTGGAGAAAAATATAAAATACTGAAATCAGACCCTCCTAAAATATTTTATTCTCATCCATCTA
This sequence comes from Gasterosteus aculeatus, assembly GCF_964276395.1. Taxonomy (NCBI): domain Eukaryota; kingdom Metazoa; phylum Chordata; class Actinopteri; order Perciformes; family Gasterosteidae; genus Gasterosteus; species Gasterosteus aculeatus. The sequence goes on along the minus strand of NC_135688.1, from coordinate 20,675,800 downwards.
AAGCATGATGGCAGTTATGCAGCTCTCCGTGCAGGAGTAGCATTATTGAATTTAGCTAATTACCATGACGCTGACATGACTAACGCGCTTTCTACTGCATCAGAAAATACATTATGTTTTGAGACACGTTAAAAAAACATTGAACATATGTCACCAGAGTGACATATGTTCAATGTTCATATGTTTTAAATGTGTCCAAAATGGCAATCCGTCATGGAGCAAACTGGTAATCCACATGTGTCAAACTCGCCGCCCGCAGGCCAAATCCGGCCCACCGGGAGGTCCAGTGCAGGCCGCCGGATGACTTTGCTATTGTAAGAATTACAGAAAGGTTGCTTCTCACAGACGAGAAGCTTGTTGTGTTTTATTATATTGATTCGTTCTGACCCCCTGCCACCTCTCCTAGGATTTTATTGGTCTGGCCAACTTTTGGTCAATGTGGGCAGTATCTGGCCCAAATCTGAAATGAGTTTGACTCCCTCGTGGTAATCATTGAAATAACTAGTGCGGATGCTCTGGGACCCCTTACACTGACCTCGGGTGGGATGCTGTCATCAGAGTCTGAGCTGTCATCCGAACCCTGTCCGTCAATGCTCATCTGGAGCAGCTGGTCGATTGTGGCGTCCACAGCTCCGTTGTTGGAGCGCAGCACGCACTCAATCACCTCATAGTCCATAGAGGGAAACATGGTCTTGAAGTCCTCCATGGCCTGGTTAAATTCCAGGCGTCGGACCTGCCGGTTGGTTCTGCTGTTATTGAGCTGCCCCTGTCCACCGCCGCCCCCCCTGCCGCCACCACCACCACCACTTCCGCTGCTTTCGGAGCCTCCATTGCTGCTGCTGCGCTTGAACAGGCTTGTCATCCTCGGGACCTAGTTGCCTCAGGTAGGTACCGGGAGGATGGCACTTCTTTTCTGTCACCAACACTCACTGTCTGGCCCCGTCAGCCTCTCTTGCTGTCCACTGTTCCCCCAGCTCAGTTTCTCATACGAACACAAAACATGGCAGTCATCTAAAGGGACTTAAAGATAAAATGTAACACCCCCCCCCAACGCTTCCGGTTATTCAGCGGTATCCAGCATGTCTGACTTTTTCATAGGGTGTGCAGGAATAGTGAGGTGGTGACAGAAAGTGAAAAGTAGGGTTTTGTCACCAGGTAGAAATTTGAGTTAAACTCAGCCAGGTGGCCCAGATAGCTACATCACAGTCATTTCCACCTATAGAGAAAAAAGGTAGTGTGTTAGTAACTGACTTGGTATAGATCTATTATCAATCTCATAACAAAACCATAACTGCTTCATGACTGCAACCCAGACCACTGAGAAATAGCATCAACATTTTTAGAGGAAGAAGCTCGCTGTAGCTTTCGTAATTTGCAATTCCTGCCTGTGCCTTCAGTCCTGCTTCAATGGAGGGGGGGGGGGGGGGGGGGGTCATTGGAGCTGGCGGCTGCCCAATGCCACAGGGCAGTGCCAGGCCCCATCAACAGCCCACAAACAGAGGCCCACTCAGCCTCCTATTTAACAAGGGTCAGGCCCAGATGTTAGCCTTGCCTAGCTGCCACAGCGAAGCAGTGTGTGTGTACAAAACACAAGAAAAACTGAATGAGTTCAATGCAGGGATTGCAAATGCTACAAAAACACAAGTGTGAGCAAATACATGACAATAGAATAAGGCCCATTTATACAGGGGTGTGATTACATCCAGACCTACAGTGGCCCTGAAGTGCAAAACACAACGGCAAATAGGAAAACACAACGAAATTAACTCCTTACGGAAAGGGTGGGTCCTTATAGCAGAGGACGGACCCTTCTGATTGGACAGGCGGACTGTCTGTCTTTTAACAGGAAATGATGCAGGGCTCAAGTGTCACGCATTGAGCAAGATAGTCATGCACTCCCGCCACACATCCAATTCCTCACCCCAAGGAATCGGACTCCGGTCCCCGAGCCGTGTCGGCCCTAGCGTCCGCGGTGTCCACCGGCCCTAGCGTCCGCGCCCCCTCCCCTGCCCTTTTATTTAGAATACCTAAATATAATTGAACAACAAAACACCGGTAAAACAATGGTGAAACACTAGTAGGACACTTTTAAGACACTCGTAAAACATCGTCAGCTCTCCGTGACTTTCTGCTGCGGCTCTCCTGCTGCGTCACTTCCACTCCTCATCACTGATTTATTGATTGACAGAATATCTAGGAAGCGGCATTTGTCAGCTAGTTAAGGAGTCACGGTCATTTGAATCCTCCATGTCACTTTCCGTCGCCGGCGAAAGGCTTCGGATTAAGAGGATTAAAAGACAGACAGTCCGTCTGTCCAATCAGAAGGGTCCGTCCTCTGCTATAAGGCTCTACCCTTTCCGTAAGAAGTTAATTTCGTTGTGTTTTCCTATCTGCCGTTGTGTTTTCCTATTTGCCGTTGTGTTTTGCACTTCAGGGCCACCGTACAGACCATATAGAAAATGCCTTGAAATATACTCTGAAGGCACTGGTTTGTAGGCTGGAGCCAGAAATATTTTGCAGTTGACATGCTTCCACTGCAAAAACTTGGTCCAGAAACTTGAAAACATGTATTAATAAATATATATTTCCACGCAGAATGAGAAATAATCATTTAATTTGAAACATGTATTCAAATGCACATTAAAACCAATTACTTCATCAGAATCCAGCAATAAACTTCAGCAGAGCGCATAGTAAGACCTCAACAACCGAAATCCTTAATATTGGATGCATTTTCTACCTATTAAATCGGTGCCTAGCGATCAAAGGCAAAATTTACCAAGACAGATATCATTATACCCAACTATATATTTTGTAGTAAGTCATGTGTCAGATTGCACTAATTATTATCAATCACCTGTATGACTTATGTTACCCTAAATGGAACTTCATTTACTAAATAGAAATAATGATGCCCTGAAGAAGACTTGGAACTCAAGCTTGAGACCATAAAATAATGTTTACCGAGGAATAAGTCTAGTGAGAAGAAGACACATAGACCTCTAATTAACCAGAGGATTGCCCCCCTGAATACCAGTAGAGATAATGCAGCTTTAAGACCCTTCCTCATTGGATTCCCCAATCAGATCTAGAAGTCGCTGTCCATTCATGTGACCTCAACTGCATTTGTGAGAGGAACTTGTACAACTCCACTAAGAAGTCCTTTGACTCACAAATGCATTTTTGTCAACGGGTATTATATCTGTAGCCCTTCAGACGCCATTTACAACCAATAACATCCGGCGCCCCCTACGCAGGTACTGTTAGTCACACTCTCAGGTAGGGAATGATCTGACCCAGTTTCTTAGTGGACCTAATCTATGACGACCCAGAGGTCAGACCAGGAGGCAGTTAAAGTCTACGTACACAAATGAAAATGTTGGTGTCGCCTACATAAATGCTGGGTTCTTGGAGGTTCCTGGAGTCTTAAAAAGGTAGGATGGAAGCCAGAGCCTTCAGTTATCATGCTCCTTTTTTGTGGAACCAGCTTCAACTTTTAGTCCGGTGGGCAGACACAGTCACCTAAAATAAAAGCTTAAGACTTGATAACGCTTATCATTTGGGCTGGCTCAGTGTTGCTGTTCAAAAACGGCAACACTGTATGAACAGAGTGATTTAATATGAGATTTGGGGGGCATAAGTATGGAAATCTCAAAGTCTCATGAGAAAGCTATACTGTGGAAAATTTACAAAAATAAAATACAACGTTAATTGGCACCTTCCACTACTTGTACATAGTTTGGCCACCAGAGAGCACTTCACAAAAGTTGGGCATCATCATCAGACAAGTTCTTCTACACGTGAAATAAGGACAAAAATAATAGGAATAGCCATTATGAATTACTTAACGCTCAATACCAATATTAGTCTCAGCCGTATAGATGAGTATTTCTCCAGCTTTAAACCAAATAGGCCGTGGCCCTGTGAGCCGATTACATGCCATGCACACAAGAACAGGTTTATCTTCATGTGTACAATACATATATTACCGCTGTGACAACTTAATAGGAGTTGTATTGCATATATGTTATTGTAACTTAAAGTGCGTGTTACAGTTACCATAAGGTGACCCCGTGGAGTCTCAATGAGGTCACGGATTTTAGGAGGTGTAAACCAGCAGCGCTGCTTTAACGTTACTACAGTAATGGAGTCCACTAAGGGGGGGGGGGGGGGGGGGTTGCACAAGATACACCTAATCTCTGCTGGACTGCCCAGCGCGGTTTATTTTAGGTGGAGGGTATTTTGAGAACAGCCGACGAAATAAGTATTTAACGTTACGTAAAATCTCGTGCATCGGATGGATTCCGAGTTACAAGCGGAGCCCAATGGGGTTGGAAAATCTCAAGGTATAATAGACCTGTATGTGTCCATACGAAGGGCCACATTTCATGATTTGTGGGTTTTCGTTGGAACTGTACTACATGTGTCTTGACCAGTGAATGTGCGCGTACCGTGAACAGGTCGCTGCTAAATGGTTAACGGCACTCTTCAGCCATTAGCCAACTGGGGGCTGTCAAACGGCTGTGGACCCCGCGCTTCCAGCGGAATTCCCCAAAAGACCACATCGCCGGCGCACTAGCTGCTGCAACGGCTAATAGTAGCAGCGACTTTTAGTCAGTCGACGTTTGGCGGTGAAGTGATAGCTGTTACGGCTAAGTAACGTTAGTTCACCGCAAGCAGGCTTTAGTGGTCCTGCGGACGGTGGATTGTCGTCTAACGGTACCAGGCCCCGGTCAGTGACTCTTGAGTGCAACGCTCCACCCGAAAGGAGCTCCGTGAATACGTCGCCGAAAAATACGAATGCTCCGCTCAGAATAGAACAAATGCATCCTGCTGAAAACAACGCTCGTCCATCGCGGTGCCGCTGCTTATGGAGAGTCGCGGTAAACCAGACACAATGTCCACCGATAAGCCAGTTACGTTAAATGTGTCCAACGTTAGCGTTACTCACCGAGGCGCGCAGGGTCCAGCGGAACCAAGCATATCCGCACAAAGCGCGACGGGCCGGTGGCTCATAGCATTCTAATGGGAACCAGAAGGATTGCGTTCCTCAACAACACACCAGCAAATATGCCATTAAATTCAGCTGGCTACCGGATGTTTGAGGTCATCCAAAACACGCTCAAAGCTTCAAAGCAAAATACATGTTTTTGCTTTTTATTTGGATTACATATTTGTAATAGTTAAACTTGTATTGAACTATTCAATTAAGATGTAAAAAGCAATCATTGCATATGAAAGATAGAAATGTTGTTATGCTCACCAAATTGCCACTGTTTTTAGACACATTGGAAGTTTATTTTGAAGGCAACATTCTTTTGTATCCTGTCTTATTTTTATACAACCTATGGGCCTCTCGGCCTTTAAACAGCACAGCAGATGAATGCACACTGGTCAGACAACACAGGCTACAAATAAATGGCCACTTGGAAAAACTGACATGGATTTTAGTGTGAAAATGCTCCCACTATGAGGTTAGACTTACCCCACCATGTTTTTCAGGAGTCCCTAACAATACGCTTTCTTAGATGGTTAAAAACATAATCAAACGTCCTTACATCATATTAGTAGGGATTGCGAGTCCATTATACATTTATGTTTAGATGCTGATGGAAGTATTACTACTGTTTTCAACATGGTAGCGTGGTCACAAAACTTCTCATGTTACAGCCACAGAGGCAATGATAAAAAAGTTTCTGAAAACTTTTCAGACAGGAATTAGGCAATATTGTAACACAATCTAATATTTGACCAGCTCAGCCTAGTTTCAAAGTTTGATCAGAGCTTGTCAAGCAGTGATTGACAGCTGTATTTCGTCTTGTTTCTACAGAAGTTAATTTTATCAATACCAATGTAGCAGAAACTAATCAAACCCCCTCTGCTACTTATCTGACATGATCATTATCGGAGAAGTGCAATTGAATTCATGCCATACCCTGATAAAAGATATGTTCTTTTATGTTTTTGAGCAGTGTAGAAATATCGCCTCTTGGTCATACGCCTCAGCCAACACGAGTTGGTGTTAAATAAATTGATACTATGCAACATTTGTGTGATATTGTTGTAAGCAGCACATGAATACTTTAGTTATGGCCAAAAAATGTTTTTTTTGTGAGGTCACAGTTGCCTTAACATTCGACCACTACATCTAATCAGTTCAAGAGGAGTTTGAAGGGATCTCCTCAAGGTGTCCCTGATATGTCATGTTTAGAATGAAGGGAAACCTGTAAACGTAACTCCTCAAATGTCCACCAACACTTACACAACACATAAACTCTTTCATTTTAACAAAGACATGGGAAAAAAACTACCATAGACACTTTCAATAACTTTATTTTATTCCTTTAATAGATCTGTACAATCAACAAATCAAACTTCAGATGAGCCTAGCAAAACTGGTCTGTACATGTTAAATGCTTTAGGGCAGACAACCTTTACACCCAATTAAATAATCAAATGATGACTTGTCTAGCTATGCAAACACGTATCTCACAGCTTGAGAACATTGATTGAAAAAGGGGAGGCAGGATGAACCAGAACAAACCAAACAAAAAAAAAATACCAATAATGATCCCTTTATACCTTTTTCTCTCCAGTGCCATAGAAAAGTACAGTCAAATATCTTATTTACAGAGAAATGAACAAAACTCTAGTTGGATTAAAACAATGTTTTAAGGTTTGGTGAGGTTCTTTATCTGGTTTAAAAAAGGGGGACAGACAGGATCAAACCGATTTGAAACAGAGAGGAAGTACGCTCACAACCCAACAAGAGACAATATGGCTACTGCTCCGATTCCAGCACCGACTTCTAGACTCCTTCAAGAACTCAAAAATATAGATGTTATTCTTTGTCAAAATGCCTAATTTCCCATAGAATTTAATTCTCTTGGTTTAATCCCACTCATCCTTTACTCCATCAGCTGCCCTTGGGTATTTTGGGTCCTTAACCCACCATCTAATCAACCATTCCTGAGATAAATTATTGACACAATGCATTATTGATGAGTTTTTAAAGTGTTGTTTACTTGTGTTATGTTGTGCAGAAAACATTCTCTCTTTGTAGTAGTGTTACATGGAGCACTTAAAGCCCACCCTACTGCACACTCTGTCCTTCAATATCTAAATAAAGCTGCCTTATTGCTCGGGTAACAGTGTTTTTCTTTTTCATTGAAAAGAGACTTAATAAAAATAAAAAAACAAGAATGGAGTTTATGCCATTTAGAATTACAGTGGTGTTGGAAATGAATTCCTCACAAGGTTGTTCAGCCTCTTTGGGCTCCATTGAACACTGACGTGTAAAGACAGGAAAGGTCTGACTTTGTGACACTGGATGAACATTATGATTCTACTCCAGGAGCAAAAGGGATATTCAGATACAGACAGAATAGAAAAGGAGCATGTTATAGAACTGGGAGTCTCCCTGCTCACCGGGACCTTGTTCTTCAAATTTAGTTTAGCTAATCCAGAGGGCCGTTACATAAAGCAACATTACAGAACTGCTAGATCAATCTAATTTATACTCTAACACAGTGATTAGCAAGGCTATCCAACGTTCCTATACCGCAGTTCTCTTCACTGTAGATTGGGAGGGTTTCAATTAATCTGACCAGATTTATGTTCATCGGGTTGAAGAAAATGCAGTAAGGCTTTCATAATAAACAGCACTCCGACATGAGGAAAGCCAGCTATAATGGTCTCCCCTACACTTGTCAAACACAGCAAAACAATTGATTTGTTCATCTTGGATTACACTATTGAGTGAGACCGTGCTCTTATTCTAAAATGAAGACCGCTTGCCTTTGATGAAATGTATGATTTCAACCATATCAAGATTATTCTGAAGAACAAGAAAGGTTTCCAGGTCCTTTGTCACAAAGTGGGATTAGTGGCCAATGACAGGAAAAGGAGTGATCCCTCCGACA